>NC_065873.1:28125000-28750000 GCF_933775445.1 Argentina anserina | reverse complement strand
TGTTGAGCTTTCAAACTATATTTGTTGTTTCATAGATTTGAGTGGGCGGCAGCATAATGAGGATTGTATTTGTCCGACTAAGTCATGATTGGATTTCATAACCTCCTACTCATTCTGAATGCTTTGTCCGCCATAGCTTTTCTCTTGTGTTTCTTTTCTTTTTCTTATTTCATAACACTGAAAGAGGCACAATGAGGATCCAAATTGTAGTGGTATTCATGAGATTTAAGTATCGGTGATATCAAAAACATTAGTCCTTTTCATTCTGAGTGCCTCTGCTCATGTTTTTTGTTTCCGAGTTTCAGTCCTCTGCTGTTTTCTTTCACTTTGTATTTCTACCGGCAATTTCAAAATCCAAATCCTTTACAACAGGATTGGACAAGCTATTTCATACTTTCATTATTTGACGACGATAGTGTTTCTGGGAATTAGTCTCCTTGTGCAGACCGGTTTGAACTGTTGAACTGTGATTACATTGTAACGATGACTAAGTACACAGCATTTAATCAGACAAAGTATTCCAATTGAACTGAATTTACCAACTATACATATCAGCGATTTTATATGCAACTTTACATGGATGCTGGAAGAGTATGACAATGTAGGCTTGGCAGTTCGCGTCAACAGAAGCACATCATGATTGATATTATGCCATTCTTGAAGTCTTTGTAAACATATGATGCGCAGCTAATCCAGTGCCCAAACCTGAAAATACAAGCAAAGCATTAAGCTAACAAGTAACCTGAAAATATTAAAGTTGATATTGTGATGTTCTCACCTGGATTCTGCCATCAGAGGAGCCTGCAAACAGCAACCCTCCATCCATATCTGCCGCCAAGGATGTGATTTTTGCATGTCGGGCGCCGCCGGCTGTTTTGATGGAAGCAATTCTGGTGAACCTCTCTTTCAACCAAACCTCAATGATCCCACACTTGGTGGCGGTAAAGATCAAGTCATTGTTAATGGCAATGTGGTGGATATCGAAACCGGTTGAGAATGACCCTTGCACCGCCTTGTTTGGAAGCGAAAATATCTTCCCTGCTGTTGCATCAACTGATGAACCGCCAGCATATAGAATGCCGTCATGAATCTCGAGGGAATAGAACATTTGCTTTCCCAGCAGCTTTCTTGTGCCGGAGTAGAATGTGGTTGATATTTGTCTCCCCAAGTCGATCTCCTGCATTGTTATGTTACCTTGTGTGTTAAGCTGATAAGCACAAGTGAGTTCTGTTTTGTATTTGTGATTGTGGATTACCTGGATGCTGTAACCAGAGCAACCACAGTAGAGGGTGTTTCCTGTCATGGCTAGGCTCTTTACATTTTTGTTGAAGTTCACATGCTTTTGGACCCCAGACCATTCGTATACCTTTCATAAAACAGAAGCATGGATGAGAACAGTAATTAGTCGAGTTTTCGCACGATTCTTGAAACTGCATATAAATTACAGAGTGATGTACTGATGTACAGGTGATTAGTCTGATTACCCTGACTCCAGTGCCTTGAGAAGTAAAGCATGCGACTTTAGCGTTGGCCACCAGCTCGTATACTACCTCTTTCACATCATGAACCTGAAGACAATGAATTTCTTCGGCTTTGATTGCCCACACCTGCAATGATCAGAAAAGCTTAGCTTCTTAGAAGGGTCGGTTCCATAGGAAAAGAACTGATCTGTATAGATATGATTTTGGACAATGGCATTGTCCATACCCGGATTGTTTTGTCTAACGAACCACTGTATAGTTTATCACCGGAAGGTGAGATATAGAGGCAAGTGACAGCTTTTGTGTGTTCACGAATTTCTTGAATCAGTCGTAATGCCTTCTTGCCAATATCCCATACCTGAAACCAAGATATTAGTCTCTACTTATACTTCAAATTGAATTCCTCCAAGTATGTGTACAGTTTACCTTTATTGTTCCATCAGAATGGCTGCTTAACACACGGCCTTTGCGTTGAAGAATATATGTAACCTCCCCATTTGAGCATGAATCTAGTTCGACCACTTCAGCGCAACTCCACAACTGTGTCTAAATTGTAGAACAATCGGAGAAATCAATAATCTGTCAATGAATTTAGTCTGAGCTAATATTCATGCTCTAACACTTTACTTACTACGTCAACAGATGACAAGTTCATCAAGGCTTTCATTATGTCACTCGCTACTGCGGTACTCCTCTTGAGCTTTCTCAAAGTTTTGTAGATGCATTTAGCATACACTCCTAGTGCTTCAAGTGCAGCTGAACAATTTTGCAGCAGGAGTTAACTTCTAAACACTTACATGCAAGTTGGAATTGCATAATGTGTGCGTGCATATTTTCACCAAATTACCTGGTTCACTGACAAAAGTTTTCAAAGCCAAGGTTGCTAAAATCTTCTCCTCCAAATTATTCGATGACTGGAGTACTTTTACGAATTCTTCGAGCAAGGCCTTGCGAGCAAGGATCTTCACACCAGTGTCAGGAAGTACAGGTAGCATGTGTGTGAGCCATGTAGCTATGACAAGACATGATTTTGCCATCTCAATGGAGTTACTCTTGAGGCATTCCTCCAAAACTTTAAAAATGGATCCCTTCTCATGGTTGCAAAGTGCAAAAGCAACCCTTCTCTGCCAAGAACTTAGCGCTTTCTCTTCTTCCTCCTGTACGTAGATAACCACAGAAGACCAGGATTTAAATCACAGATAAATGTAATGGGTCACAACCTATAAAACATAATATTGAAGGAAAAGCACACCATTGTCTCTATCAAATTATTGTCATGTTTCCTCAGCCGCTCTGCTTTCATTAAAACTTTGTAAGGTTGATCAAACCCTGCAATCTTGAGTAACCAGGCTTCAGTGTATGATTCCCCGGATGATGTTATACGTCCACTAAGGGATAACAAGGCATCTAGAGCCATCATTTGAGATTTCGAGAAGTCTTTCCTTCGGAGTGCCTCAATTAGCCCCTCTATAGATTCTTCCCTATAAATGCTCATCTTAAATGGCTCAACCTGGAAACATCCAAAATATAACGTATGTTTTAGTTAGTTTCCTAGTGTAATCAGGAAAGCTGAGAGATAATAATTGTAGATCTGTAGTTCATGCAAAGAAAAAGGCAAACCAGGAGATCAAGCTGAAGAAGGAGAGTAGCAACTGCAGGTTGCTGCTCCATTGGAGCCATTTGAAGATACACGAGAAAGGTATGCATTGTACTGAACTCTCCTTCATCTTTTATCATCTGCAATATTTGATTGCATAATGTTCTCCTAACCATATATAGGCATTTGAGGAAGAAAATAATCAGTAAATGACTCACTAAATCATATATGTCTAAACCTGTTCAAATAAATATATAACTAGATATACCTGTTCAACTGTACCAATTCTGAGAGAAACTCTACACAGATGCCTCTCACTCCATCAGTTCCAGCGTGAAATAGTTCAAGAACAGGAGACGGCTCAATTCTATTTGCTATCAAGTTCCTGCAAGACTTTTCTGCTTGCATGCAGCATAATAGAATAGAAACAATGGACCTTCTTCCTTCTGGCCTGTCTAAATACTGGACTAGAACAGGTATACCATTTGCCGAGATAACACTCAAAGCATTGATAGATCTGCTGTTTTCATCTCCTCCCACCAGGACTTGCTCTAGAATAGCTAATGCAGCGTCTTTAGGGTCCATTACTAATTGAAGATCATCTGATTCCTCCTTTTTTCTCTGAATTAGCTGTACAAGGGAAGGTATAAGATCATGAGCAGAAATCTGAGCAAACACCGGCCTCAACTGATAAATAAGAACAGCAGGCTCAGCCAGACCATTCTTTAAAAGAGCTGCCAAGCAATCAAGGTCAGAGTCTACACTGGTAAGTGTTTCTCCAACACTTTCATCAGCATATATTAGCTCGGAGAGGATGTATATAGATGTTCTCAAGACTTCCCTATTCAGAGAAGCCGAAAGTATTTCGATGAACCCGTTTACAGTTGTCAGTTCAGATAAGAATGTCTGGATTGCAGGATCACCTTTTGAGTCCTTCCATAATCTGGCTATTTCTAACACTGCTGTTTCACATTCTAGTAATTTTTCTGAAGTACATAAACATGCAACATGAGGCTTCAAGCCATTGATAATGGTCTCAATTGCAGCCTGAGATATCACACTGGTTGGTGATGTAGAAACAGCTGCCTGCATGAATCTTTTGCTCCTTTGGCTGATATAACCATCGGTATTCCTATGTCCCATGAAGTCACATGTTCTTTGTGGAGTTGTGGTATCAGAAGGGATTTCTTTCACGGAAGAGGGCTTGAATGAGTTTCTTGGTGTTTCATAGTATGCACATTCTTGAGCAAGTTCAGGGTGCTGTTCTTTCCAAGATGTGATCAGTCTTTTCAAAACATAGTTTGTTTTAGGCAACTGAACCATTGTAGAGATGGGTTGTCGCGTAATGGGGCATGTTGTATTACCTCGTTTCAGCCATTCTTGGATTGCTTTTCTTTCATATGTCTGACCTGTCTCAAGAGTAACCGGATCAGTAAATATCTGTCCAGTGATAGGACAAACAAAATCCTTAGGTGGTCTTGATTTAGACTTCATTCTCTCAGAATATGGAAGTGAAACACAGCTCTGGTCTCCTTCATCGCTTTCATTTGGTGGACTGCACATTTACACAAAATGTAGTACAGCAAGGGAATCAGTATCAGTCTTAATGAATCTACATTCTGGTAAGAGTTATACACAAATGAGGCTTCTTACCTATTTTTCGACATTTTCACAAGCTCATTGTTCATGCTTGATGTTCGACTGTAGGCTTTTCTGGAACCTTTGGTAGTTTCCTAATCACATAAAAAAAATTCATAAACAAAAGAATTCAGCATTTCCAGCAATGAAACAATAGTGAATGATGAGTGACATGTTAGACTTAGTATATGTAAAGTTTGAACCATACTATCACTTCAACATCAGAGTCTGCTGAGCTGATGCTGTAATCATTGCTCATGCCTGGAGATGCAGGCAAAGAGGTGGCAACAGAATCTGTGACTCTAACAGACAGTAAACGCAGTGTAGAAGCAGATGTGTCTGATTTTGGAGTTGAAACTTTTGGAGAAGATTTAGGAGAAATTAGAGGAGAAAATATTGTTGGACTGTGGACTCGACTTCTGAGTACAGATGACTGTACTTTTCTTTCAGTTTCCTCTTTCTCATGATCAGAAGCCATATTAGGATCATTTGGCTCATAATCGGACTCATCTTCATTCTCCTCAGGGATACATTCCTGGCATAGTGCACAACATTATAGCATTATTTATACAAAAGTTTAGAAAACATTAATTTATATGCTTTCTTTATTAAGAATGCATGAATTCTCCTTGATTTGTGATAAACAACTTTAAAGCCTTACCTGAGGATCCCATCTGGCAGGCTCCCAATTTTTTGATGATTCAGAAGTTAGACTCGTTCTGCTTGAACCAAATGTCCAAAAGTTAAACAGTTATTAGAGCACTACATGATCCAAGACATAGACTTATCTTGCAGAAGGGTGGAAATACTTGAGTACATACCTGTTTACGTCTCTCGTGCCATCTTTAGACTTGAGGATGGGAGAAAAGCCAGCACTCTTGGGCAAGATAGGACCAAACTTGACAAAATCGGGAATCGAGCGGCTGACCTCATGCAATGGAGTCATTGGTGGCTCAGCAATTGGCATCATTGGCATCACTTTCTTGCTGGAAGTTGAATCAGATGTCATGCAATCCTTGAAGTACTTGGCATAAAGCCTTGTATTCTCATCCAATGACTCACCATATAGCTGCTCCAGCTGTTGCAATTTCTCTATCTGATCCGGCCTCATTGAATAGATTAAAGACTCATTGAAAAATTGATCAAGATCAGCTGTAAAAGACAGTTCATGAGAATCAGGAATGACTTCCATCACAAGCCGGTGTCTCTGCTCCGAATACCACCCTATAATTGAACTCATGTGTGGAAGAAACAGAAGTTTCCACAGTTCAGGAGCAAAATCTATACGAGAGAAAAAAGGATCAACTGTAAACATCTCAATGACATGGAGAACTGAGTTTTGAATGTTGTTCCTCAATTTCCATAGATATGCTAAGTTGAGGTGTGCCCAAGCTGAGAGGTAAAAGTTAGGAACTCCAGCAGTTTTCTGATCAGAATTCAACATGGCACAAACTTGCAGCATTTTTTCAGCATGGTCTAGTCTTGCAAGCTTAGTTTCCATATTTGAAGTATTGATTGCTTCTTCAAGAGCCTCAATGCCCCAATCCAGATTTGCTAGCACTGCTTGATCAGAGTACCGAACCTCGGTTTCTTTACCACATGATCCATCTTCAGCTGCCAATCTTTCAGCACATTGTTCCCTGTGCTGGCTTCTCTGCTCTTTATTGAACAGCTGATCCCGGATAAAACCATCTACCGTGGTAATTAGTACTTTGACAATGTCCTTCTGGTCCAACAAAAATCTGAAGTTCTTCGCCATCTTCAAACATATGAAGACCAGATCAAATTAGTAACTTCTCAGTGAAGTTAACATCCAGGTCAGCACCACATCATTGCAAACTTCCAATTCCAAAGGGCTTGTCCTTTCTCTGCTCAGAAAATCAAGCAATCTGCAACAAGATAGATACTCTTATTCAGGTACTAGCTTAGTCTTGATGAACTATACGAAACCTTAAATTCTGTGATCTGCAACTCGGTTTCTCCGAAACCATGCATAAGGCTTTGTAAACATACAAGATTACAAGAAAGCGTCAACCAAATTAATAGTTAATACCATCTATTTTTCTTTCTACACATAATTATCTTAATAACTATTTGATCATGATACATGTCAAACATCTGCAGATTCATACATGAAACCGTATATAACATACTCCAGACTCCTCTAAGTTCATATGCAAAAATGAATGCATCTTGGTCCTAGCCTTCATAAATTTCTGCAACACTAGGATCTAACATAACTTATGATTATCTCAACATCAAGAACGTGCAGCAAACTAAGAACCAAACTGAAGTGTGAAAACCAAGTTAAAAAAACAGAAGACCAAGACTAAGGGAAATGGTACTACCTTATTGAAGAAGTTAGCCTCTGAAATGGAGGTGGTAGATATTTGACTGAAATGGAGATGAAGATTTCTCAGAGCAACGGAAACAGAAGACGAGAGCCGGCTGGTGTGGAGACTGGTAGGGCTGGGAGCAGCTGTGAGGCCGGCCGGCTTATTAGCTTTCTGATGTTGCCTTTTGAGGTAACAATGATCAAAGCAAACCGTGGACTGAGCATATATTACATGGTAGTATAGCACTGATGTCATGATTAGGAAAAAAAAATGTTAAAATTTAATTTAGATTTCTCATCATATACCTTTTTTGGCTCAATCATTGGACGTATCTCTTCTTTCTTTGTGTTTTGTCTAAGCAACTCCAGACAGGGACCAAATCAAACCAACTGAATCACCACTGTTGTTTTCTCCATTGGGCCCGGAGGCCATTTGGGCTAACTGCTCGGTCCAAATCAGTATTGCCAACTGGAGCCACAATATTTGTACCTCTTCTCCTTGTTTTGCCGGTTTTCAAGTACATGTCGTCACCGGACCCCGACGGTCGAGATCTGACTTCCGGAATAAGTATATAATCGAGCGTTGTTGCTGGATACACGAACAAAGCTTGGACTTATGAATAGAAATGGAAGGAGTTGATGTTCTCAAGGATCCTAGAGATTGTGGTTCGTGGAGTGAGAACCAGGATGGATGGTCAATCAATTCTCCTGCCTACTAAGATGCTATTCTATGAGCCCAATATATGATAATCCAAATTGATCGATTCTATAACCATCAATATATTACTACCTAAGCTACATGGAATCAGGTGCAGGTAGGTGTAAGCGAAGCATTTGGAAGTGTAAAAACAATTTTTTTGAATTTTTTTTTAAGCGGATACGTTTTGAAAGCGTCATAATAAAATAATATATATTTATATCTAAAAATATATTATATAAAACAACAAATTAATTACTAAAACATTATAGAATAACAATATAATAGAAAATGAGCTCAATAAATATTTTGTAATGGCTTAGAATAAACAACACAAACACTTCAATAACTAACATGATACTAGTAGTGTAGCTAACTACAAATGATGCGCATCACATTTCAGTTAATCCATCATATACATGACGATCTCTCCAATCACACTGACAAAGTATGTGGAATCAAAAATATATGTATATACATTTTGCAATGAGCGACGCGCCTTAAAGTTGAATGATTTTGCGCTCTCTCTCTAAGCTTCATCCTAGTCTAACCCCAAAATCTACAACATTGATTTTTCACTTATCTAGTTTCAATCAGTATCTTGCTTCAAATCAAACTCATCTATAATCTTATATGTCTTTATTGTCTCACACAAAACTAAAAGCTCAAATAAATCCTTGAATCTAATTCAACTTACTTGAACGAGGCTTCAACCGTATGTTTTATTGGTTTTCATTCAATTATAGATTTTGATTTATCTTCATGAATTATCGAGTCCTTAGAATATGAAGATTTTAAAAGAAATTTATATTAGAGTCGGAAAAGAGAGAAGAAAACTATAAAAACCCAACAATTCTCGCACTTCAACGACGCTTCTGATCCAGAAGCTTGCGCTTCCACGACGCTTCCAAAATCTTCTTTTTCAGAACCACGCTTCCGATTTTGATTTCGAAGCGGGAATCGGACCTCTGGTAAAGCTTCCGTGCATCGTAGATTATTACTTGATTACTTCCTAGTTCCCATTAGTGCATTCTACGCATGCCACATTTATGTGCTAGTAGTACTAAATTAGTGTTACCTATAAGTGACACAAAAGTTGATCGCGTGTAGCACACAAAATATAGTACACATGCACGTATCAAAATAGTGGGGATCAATGAATGTCCGTCATAATCATGGCCAAAGCTTGGCTCATGATTATATTGCTACATTGTAGCACACTACTTTTAAAGACAATATATGAATAATACTAGTTTAGTGTACCCAAGTGCTACAAGAATTGCACTATTTGTTGGAGATAGCTTACTGCCTTAAACGATAATACCTTTTGTCATATGGTGACTATTTGCGTATTTTGAAATATTAGTTGATTACTCTCATAATTTGCTTAACTTTTCTATCATTTTACATGTCGTGACCATCTTTGCAATATTTTAGTAAATTTGGTGATCCTTAAAATTTCAAAAACGTTTTAAAATCAATGAAGGAAACCAACGAATCGAATGAGCAGATTCAAAACCTAACATGTTCATATTTGCAGCAGTTTTGACTTTTGAATGTATTAAATGCAAAGGTAGGGAAATGTGTAAATGTGTATTTATGAATAATATTTTATCTAATGTATCTGCGTATCTCCACGCCTGAATACCGATAAAAGTCAACGCAAAACACTTGATTAGTACTGCCTAGCCAGTGAAAGTACGCCACGTGTACAATGCCAAGACCTCACTCAATCTCACGGCCTCTCTAATGTTTGCTTCTCTGACTGTTTCAATTCAACATTGCAGTCGCAGTCGCAGTCCAATTTTAATCTGACAATTATACCCTTCTACTAATAGAAGCACATCATGACATGGAATTTCCGATAAAGCACATCATGAGATCTTAAGTTTGAACTTTCCTCCTTAATGATGAGGGATAGAAACGTTGTCTTCTAAGGGGAGTGTTTAAGTACTGGTGGAACATATATAACAGATTCTGTACATTTCCACACGTAGGTTCAACAAAGGAAGTCAACAATGAGCAAAATTTGTTGTCCTTTTGGTTTAAACAGTTATCGGACAAATTAACTAACATTGATCTTCAAAATTATAATAAAGACTGCAGATTCTAGATGAACTTGAACAAGAAATACCAAATTTCGTGAATCTACAAAAAGATTACAAATACTTGAATCTTGTATTAAAAACACATCAATGTTGAAAATTTCTAAAAGCCATCTTCAATATGGCAAATGTCCCTCTCCAATAGAAAAGTGACAAAATGTCTGCTAAGTAGCACTAAACACATCAAGCAACATGTCAATTTCTAGCAAAAAAAAAAAAACAAAAGAGAATCCATAGTCCAAGTCTTTGGTTCATACTTATAACCTTATATATACAATCCTTGTCAATACTTATCAAAAACAAAACACAATCCTTGTCATTTTATAATCACACAAACATCCCATCCCCCACCCCTATTCAAACTCCATAGTCCATACCATTGACTAATCACAAATATTTAGAGACAAAGCTTTTCTTGTTGATTCGCTACTAATCCAAAACTCCAAAAGGGTAACAGAGTAAATCCCTCCAACCCATAGAGAGAAATGTCCCCAAAGGACAACACCGTCAATTCACCACCGGAAAATGGCCTCATTGACTTAGTCACCCCAAAAGATTCAGACATGGTTAGCGGGGGGGGGGCTTGACATTCCTTTCTTCCCTCCCGGGCTATCATCATTTCACACAAATCCATCACTCTAATTTTTTTTAACCGAAAAAACTTTCCGAAAATCATTGCTCCAATTTGGAATCCGTACGCAAATTAATCTGCCTGTACAGAGTAAAAAAAATCCCACGAGATTTCCGTTTTATTCTTCATCGTTATGTAAAAAACGCGTCATTTGCTCGTATTTTTCTTTCCATACCAAACCAAATCAGTCCTAAAGAAAATTCCTCTCTCTCTCTATATCATTTTTGTATTTCCAGTCAAACTCATACCCATTTTTCTTCCCCTACATTCTCTCCTTCTCCTTCTCTCTCTCTCAATCGACTTTGTCCTCATAATCCTCCTCAGCTCAATCCCCTCCCACTTTTTCGTGCAAGAATCTCAATCCACTTGGTCTCTCATATATAAGGTAATGCTTTATAATTTGCACTTGCTGAAATGAAATCGTGGTTTTATTTTATTTTATTCCGGTTCGAATTCCGTGAAATTTAGCTGAATTTCTGAGCTGTTTGAACTGAATTAGTTGTTAGAGGAGAGAGAGGACGATGGGGGCGGTTTGCTCGGCCGGGTTTAGTGATGAGAATACTAAGAATTTGGGGTTTTCCGGTAAGCTCAAGAAAGGCGCGACTAGCATGAAAGAAAATTTTTCATACTCCGATGAAATCGACGCCCTCCGTACGCCGCACAAGTACGACTCCGGCGAGCTCCGATCGTCTTTCTCTAGCGAGCTGAAGCCGTCAACTCCGGCCAGGACTGGAGCTCCCAAGGTAATTATATAGTCAAAAGTCAAATTTGACTACCTGGATTGGATTATTGATCTTTTTACTTTTTTGTTGAATTGTGGATGTGTTTGGTGCGGCATTATTTTTGGTGTGATTTATTTTTGTGTGTTGTTTGTAGATTTCGCAGCGGAATTCGTTTATAGGGAGAGCTGGAATTGCAGGGCTGGAGAAGGCAGTAGGGGTTTTGGATACACTAGGCAGCAGCGTGTCGAATTTGCAGACCAATAGTGGATTTCTTACAGGTGGTTCTAGAGGCTGTAGAATATCTATACTATCGTTTGAAGTGGCCAATACGATCGCCAAGGGCGCAAACTTGTTGCAATCGCTTTCGGAGAAGAATATACAGTTCCTCAAGGGAGAGGTTATGCATTCTCTAGGTGTGCAAAACTTGGTGTCCAAGAATATGAGGGAGTTGCTAAGTATTGCTTCCGCGGACAAAAGGTCTTACTTGCCTGAGAGATAATAGTGTGAACGTGTTTGTTCTTTGTAGTAATGTGTCACATTTTAGTAGGTGTAAACTGTTGCTTCTTGGGGATATGCAGGGAAGAACTTGATCTATTCTCGCGCGAAGTAATTAGGTTTGGCGACCTGTGTAAAGACCCACAATGGCATAACCTGAGTCGATATTTCACAAGGTGGGGGTCGATTTTGAGACTTTGGTAGAGTCACTAGAATGGATGTAAGAATCTATGCTAATTGTGATATATGGTTTATGAAAATTGAATTTCAGATTAGATTCTGATGATCCAAGTCACGAAATGTTAAGATCAGAAGCAGAAATGACAATGCAGGAACTGACCACTATTGCCCAACATACTTCTGTAAGTTATATTTATCAAAGTATCACATTCTTATCATACTGTAAAATTCAGCTGAGGGAATCTAACATTTTCAATGTTTGTAGGAATTATACCATGAGTTAAATTCTTTGGATAGATTTGAACAAGATTACAGGAGAAAACTCGAGGAAGCTAAGGCCTTGCATCTCCCTCTTAGAGGTTAGGCTCTGGAATTTTCTTTTCCAAACTTCTTTTGTAGTGTTGCATGTAGATTCAAAATTCCCTAAGCAATTTTCTGGTTATTATGGTTTGTTTGTTTTCTTTTGTCCCCTCTTTTTCCATATTCATGCAATGCGCTACTACAGAGATGTGCCTTTTCTTAACAGCTTTTCTTTTCAACTTTTCTACATAATTGTTGGTATGGTTTGTCCCGCCACAATCTAATGTGTCTTTCTCACTCTTTCATATTACATCATGCTTGACAATCAATCAAGCTTTGCTTATCCACTTTTCCTATGTTCCCCGTCAAAATTGTTTACATTCAATTGTGTTAGTGATCTTTAACTTTCCTGTTTACCTGACAACGTGCATTGTTTGGTTGATCACTTCAATTTTTATTTTCTTTAACACTTTCTCTTAATGTCGGTGAATGATATATTTCTGCTCGACACCTACAAGTATCATGAAGTCAGCACATTATTAACTTGGTGTTATCTTTGTAATTG
Source organism: Argentina anserina (assembly GCF_933775445.1). Lineage (NCBI taxonomy): Eukaryota > Viridiplantae > Streptophyta > Magnoliopsida > Rosales > Rosaceae > Argentina > Argentina anserina. Next base: position 28,737,254 of record NC_065873.1, on the reverse strand, counting down.
TAGGAGAAAGTCTGACAATGTTACAAAGTGAATTAAAACAACAAAGAAAGCTTGTGAGGGCCTTGAAAAAGAAATCTCTCTGGGCCAAAAATTTGGATGAGGTACTGTTGTGAACCATTTTTGAAACTTCTCTAAGAGATAGCTCTGATGGAAAAGTCTTTGTCAGGGGTAGGCATTGATCTATCAATTGCTACCGCTTTCACAACAAGAACAAAAAATCTGTCAGTACTCAGTACTTGCCTTCAAATGGGCATATCAAAAATTCAGGATTTACTTTCACTCAGAATTATTTTGCTCTTTGCAGATTGTGGAGAAACTTGTAGATATTGTTGCTTATATACATCAAGCAATCTCAGAAGCATTTGGTGATAATGGTACGTGCAACATCTGACACTGATATTCACTGGAAGTGAAAAAATATGGGTAGACTTCATTGATGGCCCTACGGGTTACACAATCCACTGAATCCAGACATTGTCTTTGGTTGCTGCTTGGAGTATTCAATTATTGTTAGTTGCTCATTACTAGTCACTTGACAGGTTTAACACATGCGAAAGGGGAGAAGGGCAAAAATCCTCAAAGACTAGGCACAGCTGGTCTTGCATTACACTATGCCAATATGATAAACCAGATAGATAATATTGTAAGTTCCTTTATTTTGTTGTGGCTAATCTTATGTTTTTCTTTCTCCTATAGTTTGTGCAAACTTACAAAATTGAATTTTTTTTGTATATGAATAGGCTTCTCGACCTACCTCTCTTCCCCCAAACACAAGGGACAATTTATATCATGGGTTACCTGACAGTGTTAAAAAAGCTTTACGATCTCGATTGCAAACTCTTGATGCCAAGGAAGAGGTATTACAATGCATACAGCAGACATTGGTTTGTTCCCTGTTAAATGATTTGTACATGCAAATGTACATTTGCCTACAGCATCTCAGCATCTCATTCCTTTAGTTTTATTTTCGGATAAGATCATCTCTTCTTTATCTGATTATTCTCTTATTATGTTTCCTTCAGCTTACGGTTTCTCAGGTCAAAGCTGAAATGGAAAAGACTCTCCACTGGCTTGTTCCTGTTGCCTCAAATACTAACAAGTAATTTGAAGCTGCTCTTGATTGATTTCATTGGGCTTGTCCTCATCCTCTTGGTTAGTTAATATATTTATCTCACATTAATTAATATCTTTTTTCTTTCCCGTGACAGAGCTCATCAAGGTTTTGGGTGGGTGGGAGAATGGGCAAACTCTGGGTGAGTCAAGCCTCTGTATCCCTGTTAATCATTTATGAGGACAAGATACAATATTTTATATCAGTTTACATGATTTTATTATTTAATGTAAATAATTCTGATTTTAGCTCTTCCATTTCACAGTACTGAGTTTGGGAAAAATTCAGCATCAGAAACCAACTTGGTCCGCCTCCAGACACTCTATCACGCAGATAAGCAAAAGACAGATGCTTACATCCTTGAATTGGTGACGTGGCTTCACCAGCTAATCAACCTTGTAAGACATTGTGATCATGGTTTGAAGCCCTTGCCTATACGGTCTCCAACTCGTAAGGGACTGGACTTGCACTCCAAGATGCAGCGTATGGATTCCATAGATTACAGTACGAATAAGACCAAAAGAATACAAATTTCAGAAGAAGATCGAAATTTGCTGGAAGACGTTATCGGGAGGATGAAGAGGGTTCCAGGAATTAGTAAGAGTCAGGAATTTGCCATGTCCAAGAAGAGAGGAACCAAAGCTTGGGCTTTGAGCAAGAGCACTGGAAGCTCCCCGCCGAGAGAATTAAATAAAAGGGGAAACTTGGATCAGCTAAGGGCTAATTCCTTGGACATCATTGATGGGTTAGGCTAGGTTCAATATAGTTTCTTTCAAACGCCCATTTTCCCCCACAACCATGTCAAGTTTCCAGATCACTATTCCTGTATATATATTTTCAGGTGAGCTATTGGTTTATTGTGTATATACAGCCCCATATATGGTCGTACCTATATTTTATACAAGAATTGGGAATTAGCTTGTTACTGGTGGCATCCCCATTTGGAAGTTGCCGAATTACCCTCCTGAGCTGAAACCCGCTCAGGCAAGTTTGTGCTGAAATTTTTTGGTAGTTCAATTGAACCTCTGGAGTTATTTCATTATTTTCCCGGATTCTCTTCGTCATAAACTGTGAACTTTCTCCACACAGATTCTACATGCTGCTGTATGTTATCTTCTGAATCAGCGGGTTTGTAATTCAGGTTTTATGCAAGCTTATTATAAAACCAGCGAGTTTTATCTTGGTTCCAAACATGTTGATCACTTTGGTTTATAGGACAAACAAGAAGCAAGAAGATGAAAAATTTGAAACTGAATTAAAGAGTTGGGATCAGATGGTTAATATGAGGATGCCCAATTGTCGTAACCAGGCGTGGGCGAACATCCATCTCGCAAAATGCGATATTGACCACTCATCATATCCCGTTTCTGCCTGAAGGATCATGCCTCGGAAACTCCTAGCTTTCCCATTTTATATCTTGACTTCGACCCGTGCGTCTACCTATTTTCCGATGTGGTACGCAATGCGTTCTTGGCTTTTGCTATCTCCTTAATAACAGTCCTTATCATCAGTCACGTACTGGCAGTGCAACTTAGACTTGGCTCTCGTGTTGAACGAGTTACACGGCGTTGAGTCTGCCCATTAAATTTAAAAGGTGAAGATCAATCGATCTTACCACTTAAGGTTGAGACTGGAGTTACGTTTTCTTCTTATATGCAACCTCTAGTTTGTTCAAAAACTACCATATAGAGGCGTAACTGGCTAGTAATCCCCAATTACCATATCTCTACAGAAACAAAGCCGGCGGTTTCAAGCATCTGTAAAGTGTTCAATATAATCTGTAGGCAATGGTACCTCGATCGCCATCCGGTGACACTGAGAACCTTCTGGAGAATATGCTCGATCCGGTGCCAAGTGTTGATCTTGTCCTCCTTATGGGAAAGATGGGCACTAGCACTGGAAGAAAGACTAGTAGCTAAGAGATTGGCTGCAACTACTCGAAGAGTTGGGAAGAGATGTCAGGGGGAATGCTTAGGCGGATTCTGCCGTCAACAACTTAAATGTTTAAGGAAAAAGTTTTCCCCTCCCTCTGATGAACTTAGAAACACGACATATCATAGTAACATACTCTAACCCCGACTCCAATTAATGCAAATGTTAAAAACCATATGTATATGAAGTATAAGAACATAATAAGCTTTCCAAGTTTACTAGCCTGAACAAGAAGCGAGCCGGTTCTAGTGCTGTTTTGTATCCCAGTTAGCAGATCATTGAGTCTCATTTTTCTTTTTCCTCAGCAGAGAGAAATCCATTATTGAATGACTTGAAACAAACGTTGAACTCCCTATTGAAGAAATTGACTGTCTGTTGGGCCAGGCCGACGAGCTTTTGTAGTTGGGTCTTCTGCGTAGGCAAGCTTCTGGCTCAAGTTAGCCTCAACTCTCAAGTGCTCTTCCAAATAAAAAAGTTAAAAACAACCCCGCACGGCCGCACCCAGATTACACACACAGATTTACAGTTGGCATTTCTTTACACGTACTCCACTATAAAAATAGTGTTACAGTTACGTACTTTACTATAAAAATATCAGTCCCCCACCAATAAAAGAATCCATTGGTGGATTCATCTTGTTAAGTGCCCTTGGATTCCTCCTGTTTGGGAATAAAGAGGCCGCCTGCTAAGAGGTCTACGCAAGACTACAAACCAAGTTAAACATATTTTCCCAATATGAGGAGGTGCTGGATTCAAGGTAGCTAGAATTAATAGGATGCATTAGTATTATAATTCGCTGAGACACGGAAATAAATTTACCGGCTATTATTTATGTTGTGTTCACCGTTTTAAGAAAATACAAATGTCATGAATTTATAAAGATAGTTACAAGAACATTGTCGGCAAATTTACTTCTCTTTAAGAACAGAGGTAGAAAATAGTCGAAGAGTCTGTAACTCTAAAACATATAATTGACTGCACTGCTCTGAGATCTCAACTACTCTCCAGAACCGCCCAATTCTACTCTAAATTCGAAGCAGCCAGAAGGCCACAGACGCACAGTGAACCGTAAACCAGAGAGAAAAGTCAGAAAACCACGAATTTGAACGAAGAAAGAAAACTAAAACAGAGGAATAGATAGGAGCGCCAAACCAAGCATATTGTTTTTGAAGATCAAGAGAAATGTCGGGTCGGGTTGGGCTCACGTGGGGACCTGCGCGCCGTTCATGGATCCCTCATTCATGAGATGCAACCTCAAATTGCCAGATTCAGCTTTCCAAAAAAAAAAAACCCAAAACAGTGGGTGACTGTCAGGTTACCATCACTATTTCCACCGCCCATTGTATGACGACTCGACGCGTGGACATCTTTACATGCTTACTACGGTCGTTCTTAATGAAACACTTGTCGACAATGCAGCTCCCAATTGGACCTCAGATGCATGCATTCGTAGTCTTCTATTTATAATATGGAATACAATAATATCCAAGTCAGAAGCGCAAGAGAATGTTTCTTTTTTTTTAAAATTTCCACGACGCAAAACGTAATTAGGGTTATGTAATCTTCGTTATAGTTTATGCATGGTATGATATAATCGACGTTTGAAGGTGAATAAAGTGAGTTACTTATGTTTTACTTTACTAATGAATGACACGTTCGATCAATAGCTATGAGAAATAACTTATATTCAAAGGTTAATCAACCATCGCATGTATACTAATAACTTTTATGGTCATTAGTGTTATCGATCGATTAGAACCACACTGTCCACACCCATGATCGAGGAGAATTCTAGCTGGATATTATAGGCGACATAAAATCGAGAAATGTAGTCGTCTCTACTGTCTCAACTCCTTGGAATGTCGGTATAAAGAAAAACCAACTTTTACATACAGATCGTGATATTTACCTCAGACAAAAAAAAATCACGAGATTTGTTTTCATCGACATGCTCTAGAATCATCTTATTTGGAGTTGAAATCCATGAAAACAAACAAGCTAAGCAGACAGATGGACCCTAACAAGTAGTAAAGAGGGCGGGACCGGAACTTCCAGGTCGCACTAGACCAGTCCAGTCCACCTCCTTCTCCTTGATCGAGGTTCATCTTATCCATATTCCTATGCATCCGAAACCAAAATGGCGATGGAAATCGTAATATTACCCCGCCGGTTGTACGGTCCTACTAATAAGCGCGTGTATGTGGCTGGCCGCGCGGTTTTCAGACCTTAATCCAATCCATGATTAGCCGATAGTATTTGCTTGCTAATCCCGCGCGCGGCACATCGGTTCTAATCCACATGCCACCCGCGTCGGTCGCCCGTTGTTTACGTGTTTGCCCTGGCCCTTACACACCTCTTAACAGCGAATCCCCTCAATTGTTTATTCAATTACTTAATTAACCTCCACGTCCTTTTCTGTCTTTTCCTTCCAGAATCCACCGGAAACTAGCGTAGCTCATATAATAATTAGTGCTTATAGTCAAATTACCAAAGCGGAAATTTCAGAAACAAACAACAAACTTTGTCCCCTTAACACTGTTTGTGATACTTTTTTTTTAACTGAATTACTTCATAGGGGGCAAAGGCAAAAAAGAAAACACAGAAATAGACATATTATAATAATTAACTGAAAATGAGAAAATGAAGGATCTTCCTGGATTTATTATAATAATTAATTGAAAAATGGGAAAATGAAGGATTATTCCAACTAAACCCAGAGAAATAGACACAAGAAATCCAACAGAGCTAAAAACAAACAAATTACTCAGTTAATGCATTGTTGCTACTCCACTAGAGCTACATGAGAAGAGTCACGAGTCATAACCGAAACAAAAGAAAGATGAGGTAAATTGGTTCAATAAAGAAAACCCTCACTCCTATAGGTGAGCTTGGCCACAAAATGAGCTGTCATATTAGCTCTTCTTGAAACCCAGTTCCATAAACATCCCAAACATCCTAACATTAAGAAATTGGATGACCATCAAGGCAATGTGTTTTCGATCATATTAACAATTTTCTAAATTTCTAATCTAACTCAATGTTCCAACACAAAATGTTAAAAATTATGCTTTGTGGATACATCAAATCGATTGCATCCGCTTAACGACTTAACGTCTAACAAAGATTGAGAAATAAACAGGTTCAATTATTAAACAACCTCCACGTCCTTTTCTTCCATCTGGTTGATCCAACGGAACTAGCTCAGAGAAAATTAAAATCATACAACCCAAGTGAGAAACAAACAAACTGATCTATAATGTCCGGCTTGATGGTTAGTCATGTGCCCTCGTCCACGTATGGCTGAGTCAGCTTGTACATTTGGAATGGATAAGCCTCTAGTTTTCGTTTAACCCAACCATGGTTAAACAAGGCCACTCCAAATTCCCTTTTCTATAAATCACAAAGCCCCCACTCCCATTTCCTCAGAATTCTCCATCCACCAATATTAACCCTACAAACCTCAAACTCAATCTCCACGCAATGATGTCCATTTCCTCTTCATCATTCACGGCCTCCTCCTCTCTCTTCTCCGGCCAAACACTCCTCACCACCGCTCCAATCTCTCCGTCGTCCGTCAAGTTCCGTCCGTTGAGCATCTCCGCCTCATGCGCTTCAACAGTCGACAGGCCCCGCATCCACATTGCATCAAATCCCTCCCTCTACGAAGTCCTCGGAGTCCACACGGGCGCCACGTCTCAGGAAATCAAGACTGCTTACCGCAGATTGGCCAGAGTCGTCCACCCTGACGTCACTGCAGCTAACGGTCAAACCTCCTCCGACGAGTTCATGAAGGTCTACGAGGCCTACGCCACTCTCTCCGACGCGCAAAAGCGCGCCGACTACGACCGCAGGATGCTTTTCCGGCGGCCGGTGACTATGAGCTCTTCGTTCTCAATGTCTTCTTCGTCGGGAAGGAGATGGGAAACCGACCAGTGCTGGTAGCTAATTGAAACCCTAGAAGTTAACTAGAAGTGTTGGCTAATAACAAAGCTAGTTAATCAATCGTGGCTGGATTATTAGGAACGCCAGCTTGTTTTGGCGCGTACGTGTACATAGTACAATGTAGTCAAAAGCTCCAGATCTCAAATCTGAGTTACAGGCGCCATTTTTACAGCCTGAAATTTTATATGGGAAATTACACCTCCCCTAATTTTGTGGTGTAAGATCTGTGATTATCAATTAAGATAATCTTAATTCTTTCTATACTTGAGTTTCTAATTTCCACCTCTTTTACAGTAAATTTTAGTTAAGAATTTGAAATTTGAACTCTATTGTTGATATCCACCGGAAAAACAATTAACGGGATTAATTAAATGGGCTCCGCCGGTGATTCCAATATCCACACTCATGTAATGGGCCTGGTTTACATAATCAGCTAATAAACATATGGGCTTTAAGGTGAAACATAAAATAACTATGGGCTGCTGAATAGAAGCCCAATAAGTGGCAACAAGTGAATAGATTGTTATAAAGGCGAGACTGAGAGAGAGAGAGAGAGAGTGAGATGGCTCAACTGGGGAGGCTACTGGTAAGGCAATGTCCGGCGATGCAGCACAACTGCTGCTCCTGCGTCGCACTGAATCATCTCTTCGTCTCAACCTCACTACCACTGAGCACAAGCCCTAATTCCCGCCGCTCTTCGTCTCCGGTAATCTACCTAGCCACTCGCGGCGTCCATAAGTTAGTCCGCGGACTCCGGCCGCGCGACGCTCCTCCGGCGACGTCGGATCTCGACGGCAGCAGCAGCGGCTCCGATTCGGAGTCGGTTACGTATAAAAGCCGGAACGCGTTGAAGCGCGACGCTCGGCGCGCTGTCCGTTGGGCTATGGACCTCGCGTCCTTCTCTACGCCTCAGCTCAAATTGATTATCAGGTAGGGTTAGTAATTTCAATCGTCTCTGTTAATTTGTTTGTTAAATTTTGGTATATTAGTGTGTATTTTGGTTTTGTATGTTGATGAGTTTGGTTTTGGGAAATGGTAGAGTGGCGTCTCTGGACGAAGATGTATTGGATGCTGTTATGTTAGTGAAGGTGCCACTATTGTAAATTGATATATTTTTTTGGTTAGTTTAATATTTTACTGTGCGAATGAATTTTGGTTAGTTATTTCATGGTTGTAGCTAATATGTTTGTGTTATTGCCGCAGCGATTTGGGAATGATGTGCGAGAAGGAAAGCGGAGGCAGTTCAATTATATTGGTATGAGTTGCTTTTATGCTTTACATAGCTAGAGTTGTGTGTTTCGTAACAGTTGGGTCTGAATTGTGGTTGTGTTTATCAGAATATAGTTCCATCGTTTTCGTGTGTTTTTATCTTTTTGAATTTGTGTTTAGCGAAATTGCTACGGGACGCAGACACCGAGCTGATGGATGCTTTGATTCGGGCGACAAAAGACTGCGACCAGAAGAAGCTGCAGGATTTATGTGGTTCAGAGGCTTTGAGCGTTGACGATGAGGAAGAAGAAGAAGAAGCTGAAGAATATGAGAATGAGGAAGAACAGGTATGCTAAATGTAGTTTGGTTGAAACTCTACTGACTAAGTGGTTTCCAGACACGGTTCATCTTATTACTTCAGTCTTGATGCTTGGTTGCAGGGTTCTCACGTTGATGTAGCAACAAGATGGGTTGAGGGTATGATAAATAAGGACGCTGAAATCACCAATGAAGTTTATTCGATTTCTGATGTTGAGTTTGACCGTCAGGTGAGTAGAATGCATCTCTACAAGTTTGTCATTGTTGAAATCTTATCATTGTTATTACTTATAATAAACTCAGGTGAAAAGTTGTGTGCATGTCTTTGGTGTTTCTGTGGTATTGGGGAGGTTGTGGTTATGCAATTTCATTCTGTACCTTTTTTTTCTAGCGGTAATTGTCATTGAAAAGGTTTTGCAGTTCCATTTACAGCCACACCACCTTCTTGTTTGTTTTTATTTATTCCTACCTTAAAATAGTGAGCGGTGTGGTTGAGTAACATTTTTAATATTCCACCAAGTCCCGACATGAGGGAAATTGGCATGCACTTGCTTCACTAGTTTGCGTTGTGTACTTTGATCCCTTGCTAGTAAGCCTCACCCAAATGTTCCCCTTGGAACATGAAGTATTACATTCTGTATCTTGTGTGTTTATTTATCAGCCTCACATAACAGGAATTGCGGAAACTTGTCCGAGAAGTACATTCAGCTCTGGAACGCTCAAGCAATTCTGAGGAAAATGAGGAAAAGATTGATAAAGCGGTAGTGGGTGCCAAAAAATCACTCACCAGGTTCCTTCGTGCTCTTGCTAAAAGCAGCTTAATGATCGCTCTATAATCTTTAAAGTTGAAGCTTTATTTTCTAGTCAATACATTATAATCTTGAATCATTTGAAACATGCACTTGTTTTTCCTAAATTTACAGTTTTGAGTCTCACTAATCTTAGCAGCTCCAATCTGCCAGGTAAATTTAGTAACTAGTGGGTAACGATGGGCTAAGAAATTTAAGTTCATTTGTCATAAGGTTGATGCCAACAGTGTTCTTATTGCCTGCACTTAAAAATCTTTTAAAACTATGTGCACTGTATCTCTTATTAGATTTTGGTTAATACTTTCTCCTAATGTCCGGAATATGACCTTAAAGTCATCGTTTAGGTTGGCTTGACCAGTCTATATTGCAGCCCAGTAAGGTTTATTTCACTTTAACTCCCAGAGAGAGAAGAGTTCTTATAATCAAATTGTTGGCCCAAAGAGGATTAAGAAGGGGTTTGAACTTTGAAGAACTTCTTTTGAAAATATTTAATAATGGACTCTGTTCCAAGAAGACTGGATAGGCCTGAAGCCCTTAACCTAGTCAAAGACAAGATGGCTTAAAGGTCCTTGCGTGTTTACAGCATATAAGGATTGGCTGTGCCACGGATTAACCTGCAGGTTTTTGCCATTTTTTTGTCGTTTTTTCTTTCTTTCTCACAATCGATAATCTTGCTTTGATAAATCATAATTTTGAACAACTGAAGTTCTGAACAGGTATAGGGTACTTGTTTACACTAATATGAATTGCTCTTTACTAAGTAATGACCGGTAGGGGTAAAGGAACAAGAAGGAAAAGGAGGTCGTGTCACTAAGGTGTTATCTAAATTACCAATTGCACATGGCAACAATGATGTTTTGCATCAGCTGATTTGATTTCTTATTTGAGCATTTATACGAAAGTTGTTTGCAGGTTTTTATCATACACCTGACAAATTGATTATAAAACCAGTGTTTCTTATTCTTGTCTTTATTTTAGCTGATGTTGTATGATAAATTGGTCTTCTATTCAATTAAACTGTGAATAGATCCTGTAATTGATAAAGCATCTAATTCTCTAATTGGCATGGTCACAACTCACAATTTATTCTTTAATTGACGTTATCACATCTGAAAATCTACTTATAACTTGATTATTCTTGCTGATTTTTGTAGATTTTTAACATGTAGGCACATCTTTTTGTTATTTTCAATATATTTCATGTAAATCACCCTGGTACTTTCTGTACATTCTTCCCCGACCAAGTGACCCTTGTGGTGATTCTTGTTGTGTTCAAAGTAATTACCAATTCTATTGGCTAGATTTTATGAAAACTCACTTGCAAATGCAATGGAAATTTGCACTAGCTCGACATGCATGTAATCATATTTGATACATAACCTGATCTTTTAAGCTTATATGATGATTAATGTCATTTTCAAGCTATTTGAGAAACCAGCTGGCCTGGGTCCGCTACCTTTGTTTTTTTTATTCATAATCAATTATATGGGAAAGGAAGAATGCTTTGTGTCGAAACTTAATTTGATATCTTCTGATGGTCCACATAAGAGGGATGGAGTTGAGACTCTTCATATCTCTGTTATTAGGAAGTTTCGTATCAAGAATATCAAAGAAAACATTGATTTTGGCTCCATAACTTGCAGTAGATCTTAGTTATCATTGATTGTGGCCGTTCCATTTTAGACCTCAGGATTTCAGACCATTAAAGTTGTAGGTCTTCAATCTGTCGAGATAGTTTGGGTTGCATCATGTGCTTGTATTCGTTTTGCATCTAAATTTGATTTGAAAGAACAGGAGACCAGAGCATTATGTGGGGATAATTGGATAAGATAAGTGACATATATTTGTAATAATACGACGAGAAGAGTAACACAATACTTGGCATTTAATGAAATCAACAATTATGTTTATACATAAAATGATGTGTGATGTCATATTATTCTGTTATCAAATCACAACTGTAGCCTATGCACGTAATAATTTAAGAGGACTAGAGGGTAGTTAAGATCATAAACTATTATTGGATACTTCGACAAAAAATACTGAATTGCTAACATAATTATTAAAGCAAAGATGTGCCCTAGTTCAGCTAGTCTAAGGTGGTGGCTGCTAGGCTTGCTACATAATGATCATATAATTTTACTTGATTGAGATTGAAATCGATAAATTGTTCAAAGGGAAAAATGTCTTGAGTAGATGTTTCTGGTAGGACTATTTTAGGGATCCTGCTCTACCTGTTTGAATATTCTGAAAGCAAAGAAGTTGGACTGTTCGTCCAATCATATTGGATTTTCAGGCAGTTTGTTGAAGTTGAATCTAACCTTAACTATAATTTCTTGCCTCTACGTTAGGACTATGGGTAGTGTTTATTATAGTAACTTGTCAACTAAAGCAGAAGAATTTTGGTAGCATTGTTGACCTAGCTATGACAGCAGCAAGAAATGTAAAAGGAACGTGTGCTAATTACCAACGGAAAATGGCAAAAGCCAAAAAAGACTGCTTAGGCTGCTAACCGCTATTGTCAGTCACACTTCACTTCCGGTCACCGGAAGCCTGATTAATAACAACTGAAAAATGTGTTCAACATGAAATATAAGAAACACGTAATCCACTACCCCCGGATGAATAATTTAGCTAAAAAACGTGATATATGGTTATAGAAATGAGGACGGTGAGAATAATTCTAACAAGTGAGTATTTCTATGTATTTCATCATCCTGTAAGTCTGCATGTGATTTTTGTCCAGTTAGAATTAATTTGATTCTTCTTATTGAGAAGTGTCGTTCTAAACTTGTTTACGTGTATTGATCAAAGTCCTTTTCAATCAAAAAGCTGGTCGAAATTCTCAAGTTTCATATCTTTTTTTTGGGTCGGTTGGATACTGAGGTTAGATTTTTTAGGGTCATTGCGTACACGAGCGATATTGTGCTATTGTCTGTTATTTAGTTATGCTAGATATTAGCTTGTGCATCTATCATCATACTACTTCAGATTTTTTTAGGCTCTCTTAACGTTGAACTGTGATTTTTATGTATAGTTATCTTTTTGTGATAGCTCCCTTCCTTTTCTTCTTAAAAAGAATTAACGATAATGATGTCATTACTACTTTTATGCGTTTTATCTGATGACTGATTGGCTTCCTTGTGCCCTTTTATTTGCAGTTTTATGTATAACTAAACTTCCTTGCACTGTTCTGCCTATTGATTTAACTTGATTGTGAAGCTACTTCGCATTGGGGGCAAACCTTCATAGGGTTTGGTTAGAGCCTTCGCTGAAAAGAGTCCGCAAGTCATACTACGTCTTTGTCCAATGACGGAAAAGAACGAAAGTGGATTTATACGAAGAAGAAGAAAATTAGAGAACGGAAAATGAAAATCTGTTTTTCCCATTTTCAAACCTGAATCAGCATAGAGAAAAGTCTGGTTTTCCCATTTTTCAAACCTAAGTCGGGGTATTATTTCTTTCATTCTTAATTCTAGCATCCTGAGACTATGGCTATTAACAGTCTACTTTCAAAGACCAAAATAACATAGCAGCCAGGTTAGCTAGAGGTTGCGGTAAAACTTGAGCTGTGTAATTTGGTCGTATTGGGCCGTCAGTAGAACAGTTCATAACTCTCGTCTGGTTATAAATACACAATCCTCCTCACCTTTTAAGAACCTCTCACCTCCTCTCCTCTCTCTCTCTCTCTCTCAGCTCTCTGCACATTGCTGGGAGCCTGGAACTGGAGGACGCCACCACCCACCACAACTTCACATTTCACCCCACCATTTTCCTCCATCCTCTCCAGCTATCTGCAGAGCTCAAATGGCTCCACTAACACCCTTCTCCCTTTCTCTATTAACCCTCCTCTTTCTTTCAACACCAGGTAAATTAACTTCATCTCTCTTTTCTTTGTTTCAGTTTAAATTTCATGAAATAGTAACCTTAATTTGAACCTAGCTAACTCTGTTTAATTCCCTAACAGGAGTGTTCTCAACAACATTCACAATGGTAAACAAATGCGACTACACAGTCTGGCCGGGCATTCTCTCCAACGCCGGAGTTCCGCCGCTTCCGACCACCGGCTTCGCTCTTGAAAAGGGCGAGGCCAAGACCCTAACCGCCCCCGCCTCCTGGGGAGGCCGCTTCTGGGGCCGAACCCTCTGCTCCCACGACTCCACCGGAAAATTCTCCTGCGTCACAGGCGATTGCGGCTCCGGGAAACTCGAATGTTCCGGAAGTGGGGCCACCCCTCCCGCGACTCTCGCCGAGTTCACCTTAGACGGTGACGCAGGCCTCGACTTTTTCGACGTCAGCCTCGTCGACGGCTACAACCTCCCCATGCTGGTGGTTCCTCAGGGTGGGACCGGCACCAACTGCACCAACACGGGCTGCGTCGTGGACCTCAATGGCCTCTGTCCGTCGGAGCTCAAATTGACGACGAGCGAGGAAGGGAGCGTCGCGTGCAAGAGCGCGTGCGAGGCTTTCCAGCAGCCGCAGTACTGTTGCAGCGGCGCGTACGCAACACCCGACACGTGCAAGCCGTCGTCCTACTCTCAGGTGTTCAAGAACGCATGCCCTACGGCCTACAGTTATGCATACGACGATAAGACCAGCACGTTCACATGTGCCAATGCCGATTACACCATCACCTTCTGTCCCTCTCCTAACACCAGGTAACTTACACGAACCTACCACATTTTATTTACTCTCCACTCTCATTTTCACCCTTTAGTTAAAAAGGGTTAATTTCATCCGGACAAAATAGCCTGTCGATATGAACGTTAGGAAGATAATGATTTTTTGTTTTCGTTGGACTTTTTGTCGGTTCTGATCTAGAACTGTTGCAAGACATCGTTAGAGTATCTCTAACCGCTTCATCATATTTAGGTTTCCTAATGCCTAAAGTATAAATGTAGAAATTATAAGGAACCTAATCAAGTAGCTCTTACTTATAGTAAGATGACAATTTATCTAGCCACCAGCTCTGAATTTCGATAAAGAAGCTGATAGACTAGTCGTTGTTTGCGGAATGTTTAGCCGAATATTTTAATTAAGTAGAATGATTAAGAAATGAGTAGAAGTCGGGGAATTGTTCCCTGTTTAAGAAATGATTAAGCATTCCATGTGAGGGTCTCTAATAGAAGGGAGCAACAAAGGTAGAAGCATAAACAAAGATGCATATCCCACGCTGTATACGCAGATCCCTAGGGATGAATATCTCTCTATGATTCCCTATTTTCAGCGCTGCACACACTCCGAACCAACTCTCATAATTTTTTGCAACGGTCATTTTTAACGGTTAAATTTACTGACTGCTTTTTGTTGTCATTTTTGTGTTCCACAGTCAGAAAGCTTCACAAGGCCAAACCACGCAGCCAGCTCAGACCAGCAACTCGCCGGAGATAAACAGCACGATGGTTTACGAAGGCGCCGGTGACGACGGACTCGATACATCGTCGTCGTCCGCCACCGTACACGTGTTCGCATCACATGCAACCGCGGGTGTGGTCAGCGTCACGGTGGCTGTTTGGCGATTGTGGCAGCACCTCTTCTAACTTCCAGCCATCGAACTTCTGGGAGGTGGGCCCCCGAAACACAGTGTCTAGGCCTTTTCTGGGCATGGGCCATGCATATATCGGGTCCCACATTTGTGCCCGGCTGACGCGGATTCGAGTCACGGGAGATGGGTTAAGCCCACCCAACTGCCAGCTACTTATACGACGCTATCTACTGAGGCAGATGGGATGTCGTTCTCTGCCCCCCTCTAGAAACATTCACTGAAATTTGGAGCCAAAGCCTAGGTTAGCGGTTAGGTCGAGTATTAGGTCGAGTCTATATCTATTCTTTATTTATTTACATTTGGATGACAAATAAACTTTTACCTTAAATGGATTAATGGATGATCAGAATTCATTTTTATGTTGGAGATTTTTTGGTGACGTATGAATGATATGATTGATTTAAGTTAACTAAACAACCCTAGCTAATTTGGAACAAAAAAGAGGATGCTTTCTTTCTCGTGCAAATATGTCACTAAGCATTTTGTATATTTCTACTAATTGAATTTGGCTTATATGAAACATGCACTGTGGTATAATTCATGTGATATAATTTATTAGTGTGCTAGCTAGATAATGTAACCAAGTATTGGAATGTTCAAGGCGTGGAGGATGATGCTTGCAACGATCTCAACCAACGGCCAATCAAGAACTCCACATTGACCACCCATTGTCTCTGTGTGTATCTAATCACTTAACTAAAACTTTCATCGGCCATCCTCATTTGGCATGGGTTTTTCTTCCATTCTCCATCTGTTTATTACTCAACCAAGTAATTAGTTTCTCATTCTAGCACTGAGTTTGCTACATTTTGCATTATTACTAAGACATATGTATTGTGTCTGAAGGACTTGTTTACGGTTAGTGTTACTCCGTTCGACACAAGCATGTTAGGCCATGAACTATGATTGGGACAACTACACTGTCATGTGATCGAGGAAACGTCGCAAACTCGTAATCATTGTAACGTTTGGTATTAACTTACTAATGAAGCACATAGATCTCGCTTTGCATCATAGCTAACAATGCCATTATGAGATCATGCCCCATGCATTGTCCAACACTCCAACTCATGTCCACATTACCAAGCATGCATGCATATGAGTTTCATGGGTCTTTATGATCCTTTGAAGCAACGTTTGATCAAGACTACTATGATTTGAGTTTCACAATAACAAATCAAACGACTATAATTCGAGTTTAAAGATTAGTTCTTACTTGGTTGAAGCGTGGCATATGCAAACATGCACTACCACATCAAAAGAAACACCTGCGCGAGAGAAGCCCTCCTGAATATGATATCGATAATGTCTCATCGATCATATCAGATGAAAAGAATATAGATTGAATTCTTATTGATTGATCAATGTAATTTACAATGTATTTATAGGATTCTAGATTACAAATTATCAAGTATGAAACCAAAGATTGTTTGTCAATTACTACGGCTAGAGATTTGGTTGGTGAGATCCGGTTGTTGTATATTGACTCACGCCAACACTCCCCCTCAAGTTGGTACAAACACATCGATCATGCCCAACTTGCTAAGTGAGTCATAAAAGACCTTCTTAGACACTCCTTTTGTGAGTATATCTGCAAGTTGATCTTCCGAATGAACAAAAGAAAAACTAATGATCTTAGCATCTAGTTTCTCTTTAATAAAATGACGATCAACCTCCACATACTTTGTACGATCATGTTGTACAAGATTCTGTGAAATATCAACACCTGCCTTGTTGTCACAGTACAGCTGCATAACACACTTAGGCTTAATACTCAAATCTTGTAGCAAATTTCTAAGCCATAACAACTCGCACACTCCCTGAGCCATACATCTGTATTATGCTTCAGCACTAGATCGAGCTACCACCTTTTGTTTCTTACTATTCCAAGTAACAAGATTACCCCCAACAAAGGTAAAGTACCCTGATGTGGACCTCATATCTGTAATATTTCCAGCCCAATCTGCATCTGTGAAACCACAAACCTCAATGATATTGTTGTGATTAGAAAACATTACTCCTCTCCCTGGAGCTGACTTCAAGTACCTCAAAACCATTATGAATGAACTTACTGCATACGCAAGATCTGGTATGGTATGTGATAAATAAATCAGGCGTCCAACTAACCTCTGATAACGAGTTTTGCCAGTAGGCACTTGATATGGGTACTCTGCTAATCGATGGTTCTGCTCCATAGGAGTATCAATTGGAGTGCAATCCAACATACATGTCTATGTTAGTAGATCAAGGATGTACTTCCTCTGACATAGATAGATACCATCACTTTCCTGGGCTACCTCAATGCCCAAGAAGTACTTGAGTGTACCTAAGTCCTTCATCTCAAACTCTATGGCTAGCTGCTTCTGTAATATATCCACCTCAATAGTATCATTACCAGTAACTACCATATCGTCAACATATATAATTAGGGCTGTTACCTTCACTTGTTGGTGTCTGAGAAATAATGTGTGGTCTGAATTACTCTGCATGTAGCCAATTTTCCTCATGAATTGTGAAAATATTCCAAACCAAGCACGAGGAGACTGTTTAAGACCATACGAAGACTTTCTCAATCTGCATACAAAATTATCTGGAGAAGCTGCCACATATCCACGAGGAAGATCCATATACACTTCCTCTATAAGTTCTCCATTAAGGAATGCATTCTTAACATCAAACTGTCTAACTGGCCAGTTTAAGGTAGCAGCAAAAGAGAGCAATACCCGAATAGTGTTCATCTTTGCAACATGTGCAAATGTCCCATCATAGTCTATGTCATATGTTTGGGTGAACCCTTTTACTACTAGGCGTACTTTATACCGGCTCACTGACCCATCTGGATTATGCTTCACTGTAAACACCCAACGACATCCTACTGCCTTCTTGCCATGTGGTGGAGATACAAGCTCCCAAGTATTGTTCTTCTGTAATGCTTTTATTTCTTCCTCCATTTTGGATCTCTCAATGCATCATGCACTTTGTTAGGTATTGATATAGCAGAAACTTGATTCACAAAATGATTCATATGACTTAGACAATCTTTTGTTAGACATCAAATTTGCCACATGATACTTAGCTTTAGCATGAAGGGTAGGTTCATATTTTTTTTGTTGGCTGACCTCGAGTAGACCTATTTGGCAAGACATATTGTCTACCATTAGTTTCACTAGTATTAGCCCCAATAGAATGACTAAGCTCAGATGAGTGATCTTCTGTACCAGGGGAACATTGGTTAGGGGTATAAACAACAGTAGGGGAGGCATGAGGGGCAGTTGTGCTGTCAGCTTCCAGGTCAGTTTCCAGTACCTGAATCTCTGGAGTAACTATACCAGAATCATCAATAATCTCAACCGAACATGTCACCATATCTCTTAGATGACTTGTCTCTCCCTCTCCATGATACAACTCTTCAAAATATGAAATCTCCCCCTGAAGAGTAGTATCAGAAGACGTGAAATAACTCATGTCCTCAAAGAAAGTAACATCCATAGTGACATAATACTCTCTGGTAGGTGGATGATAGCACCTGTACCCTTTCTGATGTCCTCCGTATCCAACAAACACGCATTTAACTGCTCGGGCATCCAACTTAGACCGCTGATGTTTTGGAAGATGGACAAAAGCAACACAACCGAAAACACGGGCGAGAAGATTATGAAAAGAGGGTAAGGAAACATGGGATGCAAGCACATCATATGGAACTTTGCCGTCAAGGACACGAGATGGAAGACGATTAATGAGGTGAGCAGAAGTTATGACAGCATCACCCCAAAGGTATTTAGGCATATGGGCACTAAAGAGAATACACCGAGCCATATCAAGTAAATGACGATTTTTTCTTTCGGCAACTCCATTTTGCTCAGGTGTGTAAGGACACGTTGTTTGATGAACAATGCCGTGTGCGTTAAAGAACTCCTGAAAGACACGATTCACATATTCCCCCCCCCCCCCCGTTATCAGAACAAAGAATTTTAATTGTGGCATGGTATTGTGTTTGGACAGTGGTATAGAAGGCTTGAAAAGCTGGAAAAACCTCATTTTTGGTTTTCAGAAGAACAATCCATGAAAGACGTGTGCAATCATCAATAAATGACACGTAATACCGCATTCCCGACACAGTAGACTCTTTGGAGGGCCCCCAAACATCAGAATGAATTAATTCAAAAGGAAGAATGCTTTTATTAGAAGTATTAGGGGAATAAGTAGACCGATGACTCTTGCCTAAAACACAAGTTTCACAACAAAAAACTGACTCATCCACACCAATAAACAAAGTAGGCATGGATTTTTTCATAACACTAAATGAAGGATGTCCCAAGCGACGATGTCATAACCAAACTTCACTTAGCTTATCAGAAGTTGATAGTAAAGCGATCCGGGACTGTGCCTCTGGTTTCTTTCCCGCATATGTTTGATCCAGATGAAACAACCTGCCCCGTAGATACCCCCTACCAATTAACTCCCCAGTGAGAAGATCTTGAAATATCACATACATGGAAAAAAATGTCACAGAGCAAGTGCTTCAGTGTTCAACTGTGGGACAGATATCAAATGATGAGATAAAGCAAATACATATAAGACATTGTGAAGCTCTATTGTGGGAGTAATACGAACTGACCATTTTCCTAATACGGGGAAGGCCTCACCATTAGCATTAGTAACATATGATACTGGTGGAGGAGATAATATAGTAAAATAAGATTTGTCATAAGTAATATGATCGGACGCACCAGAATAAATAATCCATGTATCAAAACTAACAAAGTGAGAAATATGTAAAGCCATACCAATCTTACCACGACCAGCTATTAATGTTGTGGGTGTTGCTCCTCCTGCCGTATGATGATCATATCCAACTACACCATAAATATCCCGTTCCTGAACTAGTTGAATAACTGCTTTTGCCTTAGGACGATAATTAGGCCTTTGGGGCCTAAGGTGTGGATACAACTTCCAACATGTTACACGAGCATGGTTTGTATCATGGCAATAAGAGCAAGGAGGGCGGGGCTGATTCCCGAAGCCTGGTAGTGGTCCTCGATGATGAAGTGGCCTGCTGAAGAGGTGGTGCTGAACATCTAACACGAATAGTAAGGCTGGAAACTTTAACTTGTGTCTGATGAAGGCTTTCCTGGTGATATTCATCCTTACGTATATATGTGAAAGCTGTAATTAAGCTAGGGGGTTCGGTTTGGCGGAGCAATTCCATATTCGCATTGTTATGTTTAATATCAAGACCTTTCAGGAAATGGTGAACTCGCTCAAGCTCCTTCTCACGTTGGTACCAAACAATATCCTCCTGATGTTTGATCATGCAAGGACGTTTCACATCAATCTCAGCCCAAATATTTCTTAATTTGGTGAAATATTGCGCCACCGGTTGCCCATCTTGTTGCATCGCCAAAGCGGTGCACATTAACTCATGAACCTGTATAAAATCAGAGTCATTAGTATATAAGTCTTCAAGTGTCAGCCATACTGTATGCGCAGTGTCACATGCCTCCACCAGATCAATTATCTCGTCATTCATAGCTTTCCACAAGACGGACATCACAAGGCCATCATCATCGTCCCACTTAGTGTAGGCAATAATATCATCTTTATTAGGAGCCTGAGTGACTCCGGTTACATGCCTCATTTTGTGCATGCCTCGAATATGAGCCACCATAAGTCGTTTCCATTTACGGAAATTGGTCTCATTGAGTTTAGTACCCCTAAAGGACCCACTGTGAGAACTCTTGACAGATACTTTAAATTTCGGAACATCACCTTCGTCTCCAGAACCCATTGAAAAGAAAATGGAAAAAACAGAATCAGGAATTATACAACGGAAACACCAAAAAACTGATAAGAATCTGTCTTGGGTGCACGTGCATTGTCGGTGCACCTACACTGCCAATATAGAGGTATCAATTCTGGGCTGGAGCGGGTCAGATTGAATCTGGTCCGGGTTAGAGCTTGCCGGGTGGGATCGTTTGCTGGTCGGGTCGGATCGTATGCGGGTCAGGCCGGATTGACTGCAGGCCGGGTCGGATCGACTGTATATTTTGGAGATGCTCGATCGGAGAAAAAACTCGACGCTGAAGCGTGATACCGGCTGGCGGTGACTTGATGCGGCTGAGGGAAGAACGTGGAGCGGTCCACCGGTGGTCGTCGGAGATGAAGGAGTGAGCTGGAACGAGGAGCATCGGACTGGATGCGGCTCCTCCGAGCTGGCGGTGACAGCGAGGTCGTCGGCTCCGAGATGGCGTGCGGCTGGAAGTTACGCTCCGTTTGACGCACAGTGGTAGAGAGCGGCGCCGGGGGTGGAGTACGTCGTCGTCGCAGGGTGTGTACAACAAGAGAAAAACGTCGGGGTACGTGCGAAGTGACCAGCAAATGTCCGGTGGGATGGCACGTGTGATCTCGACGGAAGTGAGGGTGATCGGCAAGGAAGAAAGGAGCAGCATGAGCTCCAAAGAAAAAAGTCTGCCGGAAAAAGAAAAACCCATAAAAACATAGACTTTTTTGTTTGCTCTAATACCAAGATGAAAAGAATATAGATTGAAATATTATTGATTGATCAATGTAATTTACAATGTATTTATAGGATTCTAGATTACAAATTATTAAGTATGAAACTAAAGATTGTTTGTCAATTACTACTACTAGAGATTTGATTGGTGAGATCCGGTTGTTGTATATTGACTCACGCCAACAATATCTACGGATTATATTACCCGCAAGGCTACAATAGACTCATCGAACGCATGATTTGTGTTTAGTGGACTTGATTAATCTAATTAGCAAAGTGTCCGGCCATACAACTATTGGTATACCTCATTTGAATACGCATGATTGCATGTTGATGGGTTACACGAGGAAGGAACAATGAGAAGATTAATTATATAAATTACAGTTATTTTAAGGCAATAATATAAATAGCCCAATTATAGTTAACCATCATCTAATCATGCAAACCTTCTTACAATTATATAAATAGCCCTTGTTCAAGGCAGACAGTGGTTCTGTTTGTCTAGTTTAGCAGCACCTAATTGCAGTATGATCAGCAATATTATGTATGAGGCTATGAGCTCGTGGGTTAAAATAGTCCATCGGGCAGGCAGAGGTCGATATCATTCGCTCACTCATGCTTTGCTTGTATCGAAGGGTGGCCAAGTCTTTCCTGATCTATATGACTCATACCCACAATAATGGGCTACCTAGCTTAATTAACAGAAATATATGCAACCTTCACGCTTTTAACCTATCTAATTATATATTCTTTATCTGTATACGTACTGCCTTAAAGTTGCTAGATCAACTGCGCGCCAAAATGGTTACTGGTCATGACATTTTGATCAATGACCCATTAAGATTTAAAATCCTAGTCACTGTGAATGAGATGTTCGATTAAAGAGTAGCTTCTTTAGGCCCTCAGCTAGCCTCATATTGTCAATGCATTGGATCCAATTATAACTCACATCAAAACGATCGATATCATGGAGCTGGCTGCTGGCTTATGCTCAACAAATATCTAGCTAGCCACTTAATTAATTAGCTCCTATCTCGTAATAATATATATATATATAGTTATCTTAATAATTGGTTTCTGCTGAAACATCAGTATCACTACTGGAATAATTATTTGCTCCCCAGAAAACAACAAACATAGTGCAACCGGAAATTATGGTGCAACAGATGCATTAGATCATCCGTGTATTACTGGAGTGTACGTCTGAAATTTGATTTTCATGTCGACGACGAGCATGTAATCAACTTGTTGCAAAGACATCGAGCAAATTAATATGACTTCTATTTATAACTGTACGTGCAAGTGATGCAACTATATATGCAAGAAGCCTATCTGATACGGTGAACCTATTTTGCCGCCAGCTTAGTGATTAAAGAAGCAGATATGTTTATAAGAAAAAGTCATCAAATTAAGCTAATGATCTTCTTTCAATTAATTGTGACTGATCGGGGGAGAAACTAAAGTTTTTAGTCATGTAAAGGATGCTAGCTAAACTTAATTAGCTCTGACTATGAATGTATATGTTTCATTGTGATCATGACTCGCACTACAACAATAACATCCTTTTCCGACCAGATTTTTCCGACCAGTGTCTTTTTTGGTCGGTAATAATGGTACATCCGACCATATATAATTCTCCGTCGGAAATATAATTTTGGGTCGGATTTTATTTCCGACGGGCTGGCTATTTGTCGTAAATGTGGTCGAAAATAAACAAATACGACCTAGTTTCTGTTTGGTCGGAAAGTCGTCAGAAAAAAAAGAAGCATTTGCGATTAAATTTTGTTTGGTCAGATAGTCGTCGGAAAAATGCTTAGTTATCTCTGATGTGAATATTTTTATTTATTGGAAGATTGTCACATGACACGCTTATTTATTTTATTCATCGAAAGATGGTCACATGACATATCTATAGTGAAATTAATTAATGTGGCTATGATTCAATATTTTACATATTTTTGTCAATGTTTAGGTCTCGAGCACTAGGTGAAATCCATGTAACAACCTTTATACAACTATCTACATCCCCCGGGGGTTATTTTCTCAAAATTTATGTATGGACGAATAGATCATATAATTATGAGAGCGTTGTAATTTTGTGGGTATATTTTTCACCGTACGAGATATTTTTTAATAGTTTTAGAAGGTCTCCGAAATATAAGAACTCATATAAAGCCAGAGAATTGACTAGCATACTCCCATTAAATAGTGTCACCTTAGTCCTTTTTTTTCTCTCCTTAGGAAAATTATAAAATAAAAGTCTTACAATTATTTCTACCAAAACATTTGGGAAAAGTTCAAAAAAAATTGAGAAATATTGGCGCCAAATGCATGCGGTTCATATTTTTTTTCTAAACTATATCCTTTTCTCCCCCTTTCTCCCACCACTCTAGGTCAACTAATAACAAAAGGAAAAATAATAGGGAGGGTAACCCCCCACTAAACCATTTCTCTTCTTTTCTTCTCCCTTCACTTCCCCACCCCGCACTACTCAACATAGGAGATTTCTCTCCCTTTTTAACTCTCTCTCTCTCTCTCTTCCGATCCTCTCCACCTCTCCCTTCTTTAAACCTCTCACTATGTTCTCTTCCTCTAAACTTTAAAATCTCTTAATGTTGATTTTCTCTAGCACACAGCATCTAGGATGGCTGTTAGTTGAAGTGTTTATAGCTAGAAAGCAAAACCAAATTATTGTTTTATAGTCGTCAAAATCGAGGAGCGCTAGCAGGTTATGGTGGAATTATTGATGGTATTGGAGTTAAACCTTTTTTCATTTCTCATAATACATATATGTATATATATGTATATATATATATATGTATCATACATTGTATTGTATATGAATTTAACTTGTTTACTATTTACATTTGAAGATCCACTAACATATCAATGATGAGAAGCATGGCGTATGAAGATAGGTTACCCGAGTCTGAATGATAAGTTCGAGAGAGAGTTGGATGACATTGAGGTTGAGTTGCAAGCTACTGACGCTATGAAGATGAGGGCTTGATTTGATCAAAAACCATGCTAATTATAGATAAAGCATCTTGGTATTTTGAAGGGTTGTCTCTATTGTATATATGCTATATTTGTGGTCTCTACGTGACAATGGTGACATGTTAATAGCCTATTGACGTGAATTTGCATTTACAATTGTAGTCGATTGGTGAAATTATTTGTAATTGAGAAACAGTGAAATAATAATGTGTTTGGTACAAAGGAAACGTGAGAATAAATTGTATGTGGCAATGTATAGTAGAGGGATGGATGAGAAGCATTTATGTATGTTGCCATTATGATAATTGAATTAAATATTAATTATATTTATTGACATAATAATTGAGCAACATTTTTACCCCAATATATACAAAAATTAATATATAATAAAACAATTCTCTCCAAAAATAAAAATTTGATGAAGGAGTGGTCGGAACTAATTGGTTGGATATAAAAATATTTCCGACGAAAATATGACGAGATTTTTTGTCGAATCAAGTAGCTTTTCCGACCTAAATCAAACTAATTTTTGACGGCTTTTTTGGTCAAAAATTGTTATTATTTCCGACCAAAATGGTCGGAAAAAAGCATTTGTGACTGAGGTAATACCAACCGAGCCCGACCAATTTTTTTTAGTCGGAAAGAGTATTAACGACCAAATAAGGGTTTTCTCCGACCATTTTGAGGGTCGGATATCATGTTTTGTGTTGTACTGTCGTGAGAAGTCCATTTCTGCTACCTAGTTGCCGATTCCAAAGTTTAAATGCGTTATTGGATAAGCCGATAATGTGCGTTTTGGACTTTTCAATAGACAAAGTGTTTTATATGATTCCCTAGCTCTTCTTTTTCCTAAAGCCAAATATTTGATTTAGGCAACCAAAATGAGTTTGATTACACTACAATGGCCAACCAAATAGAGGAATCCGAAACATGCACTCGCCGGGCCTGCTCAGTTGAATTGATACTTTTTCCATTTGCTAGTATATATGATTGTTATCGTACGTATCCTCTGTACGTTGATCAATATCATTGATCAGAAATGAACCAACCATAGGGATGAGCAAGGTTAAGAAGCAAACAACAAAAACTAGCTAGAAGGTTTTGCATTTGATCGATCAAAAGCATGAATATGCTGTTAATTTCTTAACGTGACGCAGATCTTTCTCGGTTAGTAAAGCAACAAGAGAAATAAAAAGCCAGAAAAAACAGATCGATGAACAGATGAAGTAACTGGACATAGATATGCTAGTCAATTTGGTCCCTTTACACGACGGATAACCATGCCAATGGACAACCTTAGATGTTAAAACAACGATATATGTACATATATATATATAGATATCTGCGTGTTTATTTTTCGATTATCCAAATCCCAACATGCATGCAGCGTAGATATATCACTTTTGCATGTCATCCTGATGCGAAGTTGACCGATTTATAGTAGCTTTAGATTTTCCCTTCCTCTTTTGCACGGCCACAAGACTATACCAAGTCACAACTACGAAATTTGGTATGCTAGCTACGAATCCGATGTGGGTATAAATATACATCATAGTCAGAGACCGCGCGCAGCCACAATTAAACTCGATAATCCAATTGATATATATCTGCTTTAGACTAATGCGACCATGTGATCCTCGATCCTTAGCTAAAGACTATGAGACAGACTTTAAGCAAGTCCAGCTTTATTATTGTCTAACAGTATCATCAACTCGACCATCAGTTTAATAAGATTAAGATTGGTACGTAGAGTAGATCGGTGTTTATGATTAGCGATGAATTTAATTCCAAGTGGGAACTACATGCATGTGTTCGTGCACACTTGCACTGTTGCACGTCGAGCATGAACAATGAGGACCGAATATGCCAATGACGTTCAAGCATGTATGAGTCACCGGTATGCTGTATAGCATTGATGTATTTTCTGGCTTTATAGAACAAAAGGAAATTGTTTCATAGTTTCACTAGCTATTTGGGCGATCGATTGGGTAGATTGTATACAAGTGAACATAAGGTTATAAAAAGGAGGTGTATGATTGTTTGGTGAAACTGAGATTTGGTCGATTGGGTTTATTGTATAGTGTCTGCAAGTGGGTAAGTTCTGCTAAAGGCCTATTCTCCGAGAGCCCAAATTAAAATTGATTACGTGTCGTTAAATGATTGGTTGATTTTGAAAAGGGTGGAGACGGAGATAACTGCTTCGACGTTAGGAGAAGAAGGCGACGAAGACTAGAACCATGGTAATGGAGAGCACGATGGCCCACATGACCTTCTCTTCGCTGTGGTCGACGATGGTGAGGCCAAAACCGAGACAGCCAAGTGAGGCTACCATCCCCGCCATGCTGCTAAGAAGCAAAGGGCGGCGTCCTAGTCGGTCTAGAAAAAAAGTGGCGACGAGGATGAAGATTGTTTTGACGGATTCGACGCCGATGGTGGCCAGGAGGAGCTTGTCCTTGTTCGTGATTCCAGCCTTTTTGAAGATTCTAGGGTTGTAGATAACCACGGCGTCAATACCGGAGGCTTGTTGGAAGAAGTGTATACTGACGGCGGCGATGAGAATGTGACGGACGACAGGGGTGGGGTGGAGGATGAGCTCTTTCCATACGTCTTCACCGTGGCTGTGTTTTGGGACCTCAACGACGTCTTCGTTGCAGTGTTCAGGGATTCCGGCGGCTTCTTTGATGTTGGCGAGTCGGAGTTTGGACTCTTCCTTGGAGTCTGAGGTTCGGTCGAGGACTCGCGTGGCTTCTCCGAGGCGGCCCTGCATGACGAGCCATCAAGGGGATTCCGGCATGGCTAAGAGCATTGTTCCCACAATCACATAGACGACGTCTGTGAATTAACAGCCCGGCGCTTGGAGAGCAGGCTTATAAAAGACTTGCCATGCAAGTGAGCATAGAAACAAATAAATAATTAAAGCTTAAGAAAAATATTATGTCAGAAGTGGGATTTGAACCCACGCCCTCTCTCGAAGACCAGAACTTGAGTCTGGCGCCTTAGACCACTCGGCCATCCTGACTATTGAGGTTAAGTAATCAAGTTCTGGTTACAAAACCCGTTCATCCCTTTGCTAAAGAAGTCAGATAGACCTACAAGTCAATTCGGCACTTAACTTCTAAGTGCATTTCACTTGTGAAACAAAGTAATTCAAATTCCTTATGAGCTCAAATGATTCCATCAGTCTTAGCGAGAAGAAAGTATAGCCATTATCATATTTTGGGAATCTAATTCTTTTTACAAAAGTTGTTAGAACTCATAGCAAAGTATCTGAGATGCTTACAGTGAATCATCACATTAAATAGTTGTGTTTGAGAACAAAAAAGCGAGATTCTTCAACATAAATAACCATGCATGGTCAGAACAAGTTTGTTATATGGTGTTGTTGATGCACATATACACTAGCCAATTAAATTAGAAAATTGCTGCATAAAGAGAAACAATTCTAATAGTGATCGAAGTAAATCTACGCAGTTGATCGAGGTTGTTTTTCACTTATTTCACACTTGAGCTTATTGTCGATACATATTAATATCGACGTAGTAGTAGATCGACTATACACAATTATGTAAATTAATTTAAAAATATACATTATACTTTCGATCTCTAGAAGTGTAAATCTGTAAAAGATGAACAAAAATTGCAAAACGTAGCAGGCTCGCAGCTCTTAACCACCATTTGCAAAAAGAAAAGGACATGTATAAAGAAGACCCCTTCACCTTTCTGGCTTTCTTAGACGAGGTTGAGTGTTTGACTTCCGCAAATTAAAGAACACGTGGTCTACCTTTGTAAAAGTACATTTTCTCTCTTCTATAAATCTCTGCAGAGACATGAGAGAGCTCATCACCACGAAATCAATTCCATCAAAGTTTGTATTGCCTCCTTCTGATTGTCGGTCAAGTTAGTCCGATCTCAACTAGGAAAACGTAAAGAAGCATCACCGCCTTTCCTCATTTGCCTGGACTCCCGGTGCATTGTTTCCTCAAGTAGCTAGGAATATATCTACTTTCCTATTTATTTTCCCGATAACATCACTTCCTCAAGTAGCTAGGAATTCTCTACTTTCCAATTTCTTTTATTAGATTCCTAATGTAAACTGGGAACTTATTTTTCCTCCACTCTTATAAATTAGACCTCGATCTGCCTTCCTCGTTCACCATTCATCACAGTTTGAGAGAAAAGTTGAAAACCATACCCCTGTGAAGTGAAAATTGTGCTATTATTTTCGTACTTCATATCCCGGCGATGTCGATCTTCCGTTCCCCTCTACTAATCATGCTCATTGTTTTGCTGATAAGTTTTCAAACCCCCAGCGTTCATGCAACGACTTTTACATTCTTAAACAGGTGTTCTTACACTGTTCATCCCGGAACTTTATCCGGTTCCTCCAGCCCTAGACTAGAAACCACCGGATTCCAACTCGTGCCCGGCGAGTCTCGCTCCCTTCAAGCCCCACCAGGCTGGTCCGGCAGGTTCTGGGGCCGAACAGGTTGCAAATTCAACTCCGTCAACGGTCAAGGCTCCTGTACCTCCGCCGACTGTGGCTCCAACCAAGTCGAGTGTAACGGTGCCGGTGCAGTCCCTCCTGCCACTCTAGCTGAGTTCACAATAGGTAGTGGTGATTCCAAGGACTTCTATGACGTCAGCCTGGTAGATGGCTTCAACTTGCCTATGATGGTCGAACCGAGCGGCGGCTCCGGCGACTGTTCTTCCACGGGGTGCGCGGTGGACTTGAATAAGGGATGTCCGAGTGAGCTACAGTTCGCAGGCGGTGCGGGGTGTAGGAGCGCGTGCGAGGCTTTTCAGAAGCCGGAGTACTGCTGCAGCGGCGAGTATGGCTCACCTGACACTTGTAAGCCGTCGGTTTACTCGCAGATGTTTAAGGCGGCGTGTCCAACGGCGTATAGCTATGCGTACGATGATGGCACGAGTACGTTCACATGTAGTGGAGCTGATTACGCCATAACATTCTGCCCTTCATCTACAACGAGTTTAAAATCTTCAACACCAACAGTTGCAACACAAACATCGACACAATCAACACCAACAGCAACGACGGTGACACCGCCTCTGCCTCCAACATCAACAGGCACACCGGCCACACCAGCATCGCCGGCAACAGCAACGACGACAATCGATGGGACCGGAGGTGGATATGATTATTTTGGCTTGTCACCGGGTTTAAGTAGTGACGCTTCCGAGACGCTTGCTTCTATCAGTAAAATGGCTCTGAATGCTGGTTTTACAATTTTGGCGTATAATCTACTCGTGGGTTTCACATAGCTAAATGAAGCCTCTAATTTTTTAAACGTGTTTAGGACTTTAGTGCGGCACAAATAGATTACTCTATTTTCTTCTTTAAAAAAGTGTATATTACTTTAGACTAAGTTTTCAATGCATGTTAGCTTTTTCGAATATAAGGAAGTTCATTTGATACAAAAAAGGAAGTTCATTTCTTAAACACATGATTTAGTAAGCTGATTGCTTCAATGTAAAATGTTTTGTTACTTACATCTAAATCTAAAGCTTCAGTCTATTTGCTAATGAAAACCAATCCATAAGACGTATGCTTATACATGATACTCCCCTAAAATTGGGCAATGTCTATTAAAGGCCTGCTCTCCAAGCGCCGGGCTGTTAATTCGAAAACTAACCCAACTATTGTTTTTCAGCCTAACGTCGGGGTAGTTAACTCCGTCTCATTCATTTTCAAAATACACCAATCATTCATCGACACGTAATCAATTTAAATTTTGACTCTTGAAGAGCAGGCCTTTACCAGAACTTGCCCTAAAATTGTTAGCACTCTAGCACTGGACTTTTCTCCTTCTACTGTACTTTACATTTTCCTTTCAAAAATACTGTCTTGTTATTTCACGTCTCACCATATATAAGTTCATCCGTAAACATAACTACCCGAAGGTCATATTTTATGATAAACACATTTAAGATATAACCCTTTTTTGGTTGATACCAAATATGCGCCGGCTCGCTATTACACAAGGTGGGCTTCGTACCACCAACTTTGGACTTTGGTGGCTTACATTTAGGCCTACATGCGGACCAAAGGTGTTAAGCCCAAATATAACATTATAAATACAATATTTATATGCATATGTGTCTACAATATCATATGATTCATATGCATCTAACCCTCTTAGGCATCGGTGAGTTGAATGCCGGAAAACTTAGTACTGTATTCGTTTTGACCCTAGGTCTTTATTGACCATTACAAATTTTTACTATGGTTAATTCTCTTGTGATTTCACAACATGAAAGAACAACAACTCTGTTTGTGAGTTCCAATTCTATTCACTAGATTGGGCCTAGCAAATGATACGCTTGCCCTTTAACTTCATTTGGAATCTGAGCTTACATAAGCCCATTCCGTCGAGCACGAAATGGAATTTGCTCTCACCACGTCGAGCAAGAAACAGCCACCCAATAACAACCTGCCATGTCACACAAACCAAAGCGAAGCCGTCCGATCATCCACGCCGCAACACCAAGTCTCACCACATTGGTCAACTACGACTCGAAAGTCCCAAGTCGCCGGTAGGGCCGTCCGCAGTGCCCCGTTTCTCCACGTCAAGCGAACAAATAATCTCCACTAATACCCCGCCACGTACACAAAACCAAATCACAAAGCGTCGATTTGTCCACGCTGGCAAATCCCGGGCCAATCCAGATTGAAGTCGCCGTTAAGGTCACGGCCCAAGTTTAATAATCGGACTCTCACTGAGCACCGGAGCTATATAATCAGCTACAAGTCGTTTTGGTTAGATCAATCACAACCCTGAGCAGATTAATCTGAGTGAGGCGAAGCCACTAGAACACTTTGGAATCGTAGAGCTATGAGGAAGTGGACGATCCCTTCCGTTTTGCTTCTGCTGTGCCTCATCTCTCTTCTCCCAGATCAAGGTTCGTCTTCGTTATACTCTTCATTTCTGCAGATCTCGAATCTGAAATCGTGCATTGTTGTTTTGTTCTGAGCTCGTTTCTGAAGGCTAGGGTTTCGGCGATCGGTTTGTTATTTTTTCAGGGAGGAAATTGCAGGCGAATGCTGAAGCAGACTCCGACGAGCTTGTAGATCCGCCGAAGGTTGAGGAGAAGATCGGCGCCGTTCCGCATGGGCTGTCCACCGATTCCGATGTGGCTAAGAGGTATGAGCTTTTGCAGATGCAGTAGAGTAATCTCTGTATAGATGTATTAATGTATAGAGGTTTTCGGAAATTTCAAGTAGATGTATCACTGTATGGAGATTTTGAAAGGTTGAGATGGAGTCTGTTTGAGTAATTTATGAGTGGTGGAATTGTTACTGTGATTTCAGAGAGGCGGAGTCGATGTCGAAGAGACGCGGCAACGCTCAGCAGTTTGAGTTTCAGGCTGAGGTGTCTAGGCTCATGGATATTATTATCCACTCGCTTTATAGTAACAAGGACATTTTCCTCAGGGAGTTGATTTCTAATGCTTCTGATGTAAGCTTGCTTCGAATTTTCGAGTCTTTCTTCCACAGTTTTATTTTTTATATAGAAATGTGTCATGGATCTAGTACTGAATTGGGGGAATGAATTGTGAATTTCAGGCTTTGGACAAGATTAGATTCCTTTCGCTCACAGATAAGGAGATTTTGGGTGAAGGTGATAACACTAAGCTCGAAATCCAGGTCGGTTGGTGTGGCTTGTTTTGGTTTGATAGTATTGAGTGTAGTACTTAATGATGTGTTATTGGACTCTGCTCATTGATTTGCGCGTACCAAAATGCAGATTAAATTAGACAAAGAGAAGGGGATCCTTTCCATTCGTGACAGAGGTATAGGTATGACAAAGGAGGACTTGATCAAGAACTTGGGAACTATAGCAAAATCTGGAACTTCAGGTATATTGGTGCTATTTTATCGTGTCATAGTTTCTGGTATAATAAGTATTGAGTTTATTGATTGAGATTGTAACTTTTGATGCAGCTTTTGTTGAGAAGATGCAAACAAGTGGTGATCTTAATCTCATTGGGCAATTCGGAGTTGGGTTTTACTCCGTTTACCTTGTCGCTGATAATGTTGAAGTCATTAGCAAACACAATGATGACAAACAGTAAGACTTTTGTGCAACTTACTGACAATTTGAGTTTG
This sequence comes from Argentina anserina, assembly GCF_933775445.1. Taxonomy (NCBI): domain Eukaryota; kingdom Viridiplantae; phylum Streptophyta; class Magnoliopsida; order Rosales; family Rosaceae; genus Argentina; species Argentina anserina. The sequence continues at coordinate 28,704,752 of NC_065873.1, read as the reverse complement.
TGTTGCTCGGAAGTAGTTATATTTTATGGTGAGTAATGTTTGTATAATTTTCTTGGGTGTCAGGCATGTATGGGAGTCAAAGGCTGATGGTTCTTTTATAATTTCCGAGGATACATATAATGAGCCACTTGGACGTGGTACTGAAATTAGATTGCACCTCAAAAAAGAAGCAGGAGAATATTTGGAAGAGAGCAAGTTAAAGGTGAGTTGACTCAGAAATATTCAAACTGTGATTATGTAGTTTTCACCTGAACCATCATTCATGTTGGTTTGCCCACATTTTCATTTGCTACCACCATATTAGAATTTTTTTTTACTCCCATACTTTACGCTTATAAAACTGAATAACATTCTCTCTCTATAATTGTTAGAGGCCCATCATTTTTTTCCCTGTAAAATTAATGTTTGTATTATGAGGCTAAGATGGTATCTCATGATAAGGAGATAATTTATTCTTGCAGGAATTGGTGAAGAAATATTCTGAATTTATCAACTTCCCCATCTATATCTGGTCAACCAAAGAGGTTGATGTGGAAGTTCCTGCCGATGAGGAAGAGGAATCATGTATGCTAGCTTTATCTCAGATTCCTTTAAAATTCTATTTATTTTGGCTCATATCTTGCACATTATTGCTCATTGCTCCAACTCAACCATTGTGAACAGCTGAAAGCACCTCGTCTGAGGAAGAAACTGAAGAGGATGCTGAGAAAACTGAAGATGAAGATGCCGAGAAGAAACCAAAGACAAAGACAGTGAAGGAAACAAGTCAGGAATGGGAACTTCTAAATGATGTTAAAGCAATATGGTTGCGGAATCCAAAGGAGGTGACTGATGAAGAGTACAACAAATTTTATCATACCCTTGCCAAGGTAACTTGCTGGTTGCGTGACTTTTGTTTTTGTTTTTATATTTTTATATTTTATAATGTTGAATCACTCCGCCTATTCGTCCCATCAATTGTTCATATATTTTGTAATCTTTTTTCCCCAGGATTTCAGTGAGGACAAGCCTTTATCATGGAGCCACTTTACCGCTGAAGGCGATGTAGAATTCAAGGCTCTCTTGTTTATTCCTCCTAAGGCTCCACATGATCTATATGAGAGCTACTATAATGCTAACAAAGCCAATTTCAAGTTGTTTGTTCGAAGAGTTTTCATATCAGATGAATTCGATGAGCTTTTGCCCAAGTATCTGAGCTTTTTGAAGGTAATGCTCAGTATGGTTATTTCTTTCTCACCTGTTTCTATTGGTTTGTTTGCAAATACTTATCTGTTTGCTCTTTGATCAGGGTCTTGTTGATTCCGACACCTTGCCGCTCAATGTATCACGAGAAATGCTTCAAGCACACAGCAGCTTAAAAACAATCAAGAAAAAACTTATCCGGAAAGCCCTTGATATGATCCGTAAACTCGCCGAAGAAGATCCTGATGAGTCCAATGACAAGAACAAGAAAGGTATGGTATCCAAGTATAACACTGTATCATTATCATCGTGTTAATAACACTGGTTGCACTCATTATCGTCATAGAAAATCTGAGCTGCATGCTCAGTTTCTATACCTGTGAAGATGTTACTCGGGACAGATACTTAATAATTCACTTTTGTTTGGTGTTGAATTTTGAAAGCAGATGTTGAGAAGTCTGATGATGATGATGATGAAAAGAGAGGCCAATATACAAGATTCTGGAACGAATTTGGCAAGTCTGTTAAACTTGGTATTATTGAAGACGCGGCCAACAGAAACCGTTTGGCAAAACTTCTAAGATTTGAGAGGTAAATGTGTTATTCAATATAGAGTTTTCTGCTAGTTTTTAATATTTACTTTCTAAAAACCTTTTTCTGTAGTCTTTGCATGGGCTGACTGGTTAATTTGCAACTCTTTGACAGCACCAAATCAGATGGCAAACTCACTTCACTGGACCAGTACATTTCAAGGATGAAATCTGGGCAGAAGGACATATTCTACCTTACTGGAACCAGCAAGGAACAATTGGATAACTCTCCTTTCCTTGAGCGGCTCAAGAAGAAAGGTTACGAGGTAGAGAAATACCTCCATTCCTTTTGTCTCTACCCAGTTATTCTATTTGGATCATAAGAAAGGTGTGCATTAATTTCATCTGTATTTTTATCCGGAACTGCAGGTTATCTTTTTCACCGATCCAGTTGATGAATATTTGATGCAATACTTGATGGACTATGAAGACAAGAAATTCCAGAATGTATCAAAGGAGGGTTTGAAACTCGGTAAAGACTCGAAAGATAAGGAACTTAAGGAATCATTCAAGGAACTTACTAAATGGTGGAAGGGTGCTCTTGCCAGTGACAATGTCGATGATGTGAAGCTGTCCAACCGATTGGCTGACACACCATGCGTCGTTGTTACTTCAAAGTTTGGATGGAGTTCAAACATGGAGAAGATCATGCAGTCTCAGACTTTGTCGGATTCTGCCAAGCAAGCATACATGCGCGGGAAGAGGGTACTTGAGATTAATCCAAGGCACCCAATCATCAAGGAGCTCAGGGAGAGAGTAGTAAAGAATCCTGAGGTATGTTCTAGGCTTCTTTCCCCTTGCACTATTATTCAGTAACATGTTAAGTATAACAAGTTTGCCTATAGTTTTGCTTTGTTTGGTTTGTTTATCTTTGCCTCAATTGGCTTGCTATTTCAGGATGAGAGTGTCAAGCACACAGCACAGCTTATTTACCAGACTGCACTCATGGAGAGTGGCTTTGTACTTCCTGACCCGAAGGATTTTGCTTCCCGCATCTACGATTCAGTGAAGTCTAGCCTAAAGATCAACCCTGATGCTGCAGTTGAGGAGGAAGATGATACCGAAGAACCAGCTGAGGCTGAAACTCCTGCAGACGAAGCTACCCCGGAGGCGGAAGCTGCTTATGAAGATTCACTGAAGGACGAGTTGTAGGTTTCTTAATACTTTTACCCCTAATGAGCTTTTTGGCCTTTCATGGTTCAGCAGCCTTTAGAGAAGCGGAAATCACTGCATTGCTCATTTTGATTCCGTTTTTTTAAGTTAAGACTTTAGATAATAGGTGTACTGTAATCATATAGCCTGAATTTTGTTCCCATTAGTTAACAAGTTCCAGAGACTATTATGTCATGTATTTTCTTTGCAAAGACAATTGTGTTCCCATCTGATTGTGTTTCACGCCCGTTTTCTTTTCTGTGCTTTTTGTGGCCATTCACAGTTCGGCCTATTGTTTTGACCGTCTTTGTTTTGTGATCGGATTTCGGGTTTTGCAGTTACCGGAGTTGAATTAAATACTCAGCAACTTGGACATTATTTAGTGGGGTGGTCGTTGTTTTAGCACGCTTAAACTGATTTAGGCCCAATTATTGTGGTCCATAGACAAATGGACTAGTACAATTATATGGATTTTCTGTCTGATCAACAATACAATTCGAGGATAATCGGATATGTATATCCTATCCAAAGAGTTTTGGTGCGTACATTTGGATACCGAGGACTTTCGCGTGCTTGTACGATGGATGCATCACTTATTGAGAGGTGTTCTTTCATCCATTGATTTTGAGGATACAAAAACACACAATTGGTAGTTTTAGCTGTGGTTGAATTGAGAATTGATCGTGAATTTTGAGAGAAAATTTCTAATATACATCAATACATGTTATACACCTCGTACCAACGGTCGATATTGTTTTGTAAATAAGATGAATTTTGAGGTCCATTTATGGAAACCTTTCGTGCATTTCAAGGATAGTACAGTTGGTATCATCGTTAACTTCAACTCCTTGCGATCTATATGAAGGTATGAGTGCATGATCAACATTACTTCAGGACCTACTTTACGATCAGTGCCGATTACATGTTACGCGAAAGAATGGAATCACACCATTCCCTCTTATTAACTCTTTACTTCAAGAACTGAGGAATTACACATTTTTTTGGCGGGTGTGTGTACGACAACAACTCCCTTCTACCGAAAACTGTAGATAAGAAGCTAATCTGTCTCTGACACCCAGAGTTCAGATCATCTGTACAATGTTGTTTTCATCCTCTTATTATGATAATCATGAGTACGAAAATATTCCCAAGAAGATTCATTCACCAAATAATAAGCCTTAATTTCTAAGTTCCAATTAATCCTTGCAGATTTTTTGCGGTTCATAAGCCAAGTTTGCTTAATTCACTTAGTGAGTGGACCCATTTTAATTCCTAATCTCTTTTAAATAGCCGCCAACCCGGACTCGTCAATTAATTAACAGCTCTAAATCAACTCTCTGTTTTCTCTTCTTTCTCCGAAACCAAAATGGCGGTTTCTGACGCGGTGGTGGGGAACTTGACGACGATCTATGTGGCAGTCATCGCCGGAATCAAGGCCTACGGGGTGGTCTCCGGTCGGAGCTTCGGCGGCTGCTTTGTGTTAATCGCCTCCACCGTCGTGGTTTGCCTTATCCTGGTTCTGACGCTGATGTGGGATGTGTCTCGTAAACCCACGTACGCAGTTTTCCGCGACGATGACGACGATGTTCACGAGAGTTGCAAAGGTGGGATTTGCTGGCATGGCTTCGCCGTCCAGTCGTCGGCTTCTCAGGTTCGGTTTAGGCTTCCCGAGCAGCTAGTAAGTTATAGTTCTACATGAAGAAGATGGCTCGGTTTTCTTCAAGTGTTGAACAATGTAAAATATCTGCTTTGAGTCTTCGTTTTCATTTTGGTCTGTGTGGAGTAAGCTGAGCTTTGCCTACGGGAAGCATACAGATGTAGATAGACAGGGTTTGCTCTTTTGGTATTGTTTAATTTGTTATAAGATTAGGGGGTTTGGGTTGTTTTGTATTGTTGGGGTGGAACAGAAATGTTTTGTACATGACCTATTTTATCAATAAAACGTTGGTTTGCATATTGTGGAATCATGGAGAACCGTGAAACCATCACGGCGTATAATGCAATTCCAACCAAACAATGTCACCGGCGGCCGTAGTTATACCGGAATCAGGTTACACTCCTTTGTTAATATTGGAGAGAAGTGGGGTTTGAGTTTGAATTGTGAGCTTTGTTATAAGATGAGAATGGGGCAAGTTTAAACATGCTTCAAGAAGCTTGAGAAGAATATAATTTTCCCAAGATGAAGCGATGATATTTGTATACTTTATTCGAACAAATTGTCTAATCTTCCAATTTATCGAATGCAATTGGAAAATTATCAAGTTTAATGACCTCTAGTATGACCATAGTGGATGTTGAAACGGGTAGAGACTAGAGACTGTGACATGACTTTGTGAAAATTGTAAAAAGTGTGATAGATGAGCAAAGGTTGATGTAATAAAGCATGCTAATGGAGGTATAAAGCATGTTAATGGAGGTCATTGACCATGTATTTGGGGAAAGAAAAACACACAAAACAGATTAAATTTTGTATACGTTAACAAAAAAGAATACGCAACTCTCTAAAATACGATCTTGAAGAAAATGATTATTTATTTGATGGACTTCGGTTCATCACATATTAACAATCGTTGCATATTATAAGATATGATGAATGATATACGATAGTATCAATGTATTATGATGTATTAGGGTAGCTTAATTTATTGTACGTGATGTTTCTCTAGCTTATAATCCCATAAAATGCCTAAACGAGTCACACTTTTCTAATGCCGTCAGGGTAGTAATACAAAACGTTGAGTTTGCCTCTCTCCTAAGCAAATTCTAGTTACTATCATCCAATTTCTCCGGGCTACCGTCTTAAAAGTTCGACGAAAAATAGTTCGGTGGCAACTTCCTTGTTCGGGGTAAATAATCAAAAATTTACCAAAGCAACATTGTTTTAACCTCATCCAACAACTTTCCACTCCAATACATCTCAACCGTCGACTACTTCACCTCACCACATCCAATGTCTGACAACGAAAGACAAACGACCCACCGAAAAACACCGAAGTCGTAGAGAATTGACACTCTCACAGCTAGAGGTCCTCAAGCACCCTAATCTCCACCTCCCGCACTTTCTGCGCTCTTTCTTCTCTCTGACCAGGTTTCTCTCTCCGCCGTACCAACAGCACCACAAATGGCCCAAGCTCCACCTCACTCGCCGCCGCGATCGGTCTCCGACACCGAGACAGACACGGAGGAGGCCCCGCAGGAGTACTGGTGCTACCACTGCAACAAGCGCGTCTCCGTCGAGACCGTCCCCGACGTCGTTTGCTACGAGTGTAAGAACGGCTTTGTTGAATCCATCCCCCACTCCGATCCTCTCTCCCGTCCCTCCGATCAGGCCGACGACGACCCCACCTTCGGCTCCCCCTTCCTCCAGGTCCTCCGGCTGATCGCGCAGGCGGCGGGTGACGAGGACGCGCCGCCGCCCCTGCCTCAGAACCCCACCCCGGAGGAGGATTTCCTCAGGATTGAGCTCGACGGCTGGGACAACGACGAGGACGCGCACAGCGTCGAGTTCCACAACGGCGGCGGCGTGGAAAACGAGGAGGCTGAAGAGGCGGAGGAGGAAGAAGAAGAAGAAGAAGAAGAAGAGGAGGACAGATCGGATCGAGATGAGGAGGAGGAGGAGAGAGAGAATCAAGGAGACGACCAAGAGAGAGACGAAGAAGGCCTCCGAAGACGTCGCCGCAATGTTCTCCGTCTCCGCATCCGAGACATTGCGGCCCGGTCCCGAAGTGGCCGCAACCGGATTCTGGATTGGGCCGAGATCCTGATGGGCCTGGAGGACAACTCCATCGAGCTACGCTTCGAGATGCCCGAGTCGGATCGTTACGTTGGCAATCCCGAGGATTACGTCGACGCAGCTGGCTACGAAGCTTTGCTTCAGACCTTAGCTGAGAGCGATGGCAGTGGAAGGAGAGGAGCTCCGCCGGCTTCGAAAGCCGCCGTGGCGGAATTACCGGCGGTGGATGAGGCTGTGGTGTGTGCCATATGCAAGGATGTGGCTAATGTTGATGAAATGTCTAAGAAGCTGCCGTGCGGGCATGGCTATCATGGTGACTGCATTGTGCCGTGGCTGAGCTCGAGGAATTCGTGCCCGGTTTGCCGGTATGAGCTGCCGACCGATGATCCTGAGTACGAGGAGGAGAGGAAGAAGCAAGCTGGCAATGCGAGTGCCGGAGCTTCGGGGTCCGGTGGAGATAATGCAGTCTCCGGCTGAAGCGAATTGGTATAATAATCTTATGCATTGCCCCCTCTTTTACTTTTGTTCTTTCTAATTTGTAATCTATTTATGTTGTTTTTGGTTGCTTATTAGTTGATAGTTGATTCGAAGAAGAAATTGAGATTGTTTTTATCTACCTTCATTTTCTTCTGAATGTAAATATCATTTCAACTCAACTGTTGCTGGTGTTTGTTCTTGTTTAAACTCATTTAGTATAATCCTTATAGAACACCCAGCAAGCTACGTAGAGATATAAAATCTGGGCTCCTGCTTGGCTGTTTTAAGTAAGGCAGTCACTACTTTTCTGTAAGAACTTATTTTGTGCTTAAAAGTATCTTTCTAACTTGCAGACACTGCAAGCTACTTACTGTATAATCAAAGCATCGGTGGATTAGAAATAGGGAGGAGACTGCTTTAGTTTTCTTAAATTTCAGACTGTTTCATGGTTTTCCCTTTCGATCTTGTTATGTGCCATCTTGTTCATTGTCTGTGTTGTTCTACTTACCCGCTACAAATTTCTTCTATAATCGACATGTAAGCAGAGGCGGAGGTATGGTGAACCACGGTGGATCACGTGCCCCAGTAAGCATTTTGGTCATATAAAAGTGACTATAATTGTGCAATGTTAGTTGCTGTGCCCCACTGCCCCAGTGGTCTGAGGTTTACCACTGTTTGGGGTTGGTTAAGAGTTCGAGTGATGTAACCTGCCATGTGTTCTCTCTTGTTTTACTTTTGCCTGTTTGGCTTACTTTTCAACATCAATTCTATTCTTTTCTTAACAAAACACCATTAACATACACATTCTTTCTTCCTTTCTTTTTCTTAGCAAATTTCTCATTGTTTCATAACTATTTATGATTGAAGGTTTGATTAATATAATATGCACATGAAAAAAAAACCATTGACTAATATTTTTTTATCGTTTTCGAAACTAACCTAAAAGAAGAGAGATTAACTATGTAATTTTTTCCCTCTTTTTTCCCTCTTTTTTCCTACTTTTGAGTGCCTCAGTAGAGTGCAATTTCTGATTCCGCCACTGCACGGAAGCTTATATGTAAGCTTTCCAGTCATGTTAGAAATGAAGGCATTAAGTATCATGTTTATTTAGTATCTTGGATACTCTTGATTGGGAAAGTTGTGGCTATTTTTCCCATCCTCTATGTTATGTATTAGGATCATGGATTTGTAAGTATTGATATCATTTTGACTAGATAACCAAGGTGAATACTACATGCTTTCATCGAGGTTTATTTTTAATTTTTACGTTGAAAGTTTTCCATTCTGGTGCACACTATTTGCACAGGATTCTTTGTCCATTGATTCCTGATTGACAGGAGAGCAAGCTGTCCTCTATTGCCTTAGTCTAATGAAACCTTTATGCATCTTGCTTAGCCTGTATTTTAGATTTATTGTTAGTTAGAAACCCTCTCTAAATTAATAGGTTCATAACTGTGAAAATTTATTATTTTAATGAGATTAATATATCGATAAATTAATAATATATTAATTAATTAATAATATATTAATTAATTAATAATATATTATTTTATCAATTAATTAATAACTTATTGTTTCAGGATGAAATAATTGTGTATTATTGAATGATATGGGGGCCTATATATAGGCATTACAAAACCACAATCCCGTAGGATTCAGAGTCCTAATCTATTACGGAGATGCTAATCTATCTCCTAACAGGAAACCTATTAGGCTAAGACACACACAAAGGTAGAATAGTAATTCTCCCGGAACACTCCCCCTTGTGTTGCATGCCTAGGTTGCATGGTGCACACATCGTTGCCTCGGTAAAAACCTTGTCAAGCAAAATAAAAACCTCTTGGGTAAAAACAAAAGCTTGATCGAAGGGAAAAATAGCACAACGCACCGTCTACATTTGATAGCATCATGTGAGGTAGACTCCCCCTGAAGTCTACGAAATAACTCCCCCTGATTAGTGCCATAATCATGGAGTACAAAGAACAACGTATACAACGTTCATTACATACTTCTCAAACGTAGTCTTGGGCTAATGATTAATCATTAATCTAGCCACACATCCTTAGATCATACATGCTATACTTAGCCAAACTTAGATCTTAGGAAACAAGATTGCATAACAACTCAAAACAAGAGTTTGCAATGAAAATCAGATTCTCGGATAGAATGATCTTCACTCACTTAAACGGCCATAACTTATTCGTCAAAATAGGTATCAGCGAACCGTAAAATGTTATGAAAAGTAGACACCCGTGGCTTTCCAGTGACATAAGGTTCACAACCTCATTCGATCGGAGCAGTTCACAATGCTCTGTCGAAGTTGACTGACTTGCAAATTTCCGGACATAACTGTCCTACTTTGCTAAAACGGCCATAACTCACTCAATATGATAGCTATGAACGCAAAGTTGATGTCCCTGGAAAGTAGACACATAGACCTTTCCAATGGTACCAATTTCACCATATTTCATCGAGCGAGCTGTCCTGTAGGTCTCGTTGAAGTTGACCTACGAAACTGGACAGATTCTGATTTGTCACATTTAATGTGTCTTTCGCAAAAAGAATGGGGGAATAGACCAATGAAGGACTGATTTTGGTCCAAGACGGAACCGTACGCATCCTCTACGCTACCAGTGTCGACTGCTACACCAAGGCGTACGTTGATGTTGCTGGAGCTGCTGGCGGCGTTGGTGTGGATAAGATTTGTGTTGGTTCACTAAGTGTAGAACTAAACCCATGTCAAAGAAGCAATGCAAGTCCAATGACAATGCATAGGCGCATAGTTAATCACGTCATAACGAAAGCAATAGTGTCCCAACAACACTAGCATGCATGAATGTATAGCTCATTGAATCTCTTCATCATCTATACTTAGACGGAATAGAGAATCAAGAATTAGCTTCATATGAACACATATGGGTATGAGTTCTTGCAACCGATTGTACCACGTTCTCTCGAACGTCGCAATCTCATTACATAAACTCTCCTTGGTCTGGAGGCATTTAAAGTCCCTCGGGCACTCTCATATCTGCGTCAAGATCCATTTACAGATATTCTATGACCACTTATCATATGCTGCAAATCAGTTTTCATGGACACTACTACTGATCAAGTAGCGGAAAACAATTATGTCCATAACGAGAGAATATAACTCATCGTACTCAATACTAGGATAATGAGACAATCTTTGCGCCATAAGTCCTGCGTATATCGCATGACTTCATCTTTCTCATTACACTTACGAACAACGACCAACATAACAAGTCTAGTTCAGCTTGTATTGATTCTTTCCACTTCGGTCAAGTTGCTCATCGTTGATGCTTTACAACGGAATAAGAGTATAAGCGAATACATCATCAATCATGGGAGATCAATACATTAAACACACGCGCGCGCTGTATACGATCAATTCGTGAGATTTCTATTCTTCTCTAACATCAACAAAAGGAGTCTGTAGCGTCCCACAGAAACTTAGTTGATACACATGTTTAGAGGATATCTCTTGATGATGGGCGAAATACTTGTGCCTACGCACTTCGCTTCTTTCTAGATTTGATTCTAGAGAATAATGGTCTCCCCCTCATCTAGGTAGGAGCCAAGACCGAAGCTATGACCCTTACTAGTCCATCTTTGCGTTTGCCGCCCTTGTTTTGTGGTGCAATGCCACGGGCGCCGACAACACCACAGCATACGATGGTGCCATCGCCGGCTTCCTTCCCACTGTCAGGGATGGTGCCAACGGTGCTAGGACCAGGTCATATGAAATTCTCCCATATTCTGAGAGTTCCAACCTTACCGGCACATCACAACATTGATGTGCGATCTGGTCACTTTCGCAATATCGGTAAAGTCATTGAGCATCGAATCTTTGACTTTCTGGAGGTCGATAATGCGTTGCACATTTGCTCACTTTGAGTAGTGCGGGATCTTAATGAGACATAGTGCTACACCACGTCAATTCCTGGCGTTAAAACCAGAATGGAGCATTCCATATCTCCCCCTAACGACGGGAAGTATGTCTCATCAAAGTGACCGTCTGCTAATATCGCAGGATAGAGATCAACGATTGTAGATTGGAAATAGCGGACAAGTGTTGGTGATTCATAAATCATAACCAACCAGAATACTTAATCGTTTCAAGTAGACCCATTGAGATAACTATAATAGAGGCACATAAATAACTTTAACCAAATAGGCGTTAGTGAAAAGAACGTTGGGACCGTATCCAGTGACCATCTGGTACGCATTAAACGCTTGGCAAGTTGTGGGTCTGAAACGAATAAGTGTCGCTGCATGCAACATTATTACATATCTCCATACAAAAATCGGCAGGTTAGTACCCATAACCAAGTCCGAGCTCTGCTAGATCGTATAGTGAATGTTAATGAGGAATAATATGTTCAACGACGATCCCAGTAGATATGAAAAACGAAATCATCAAAGTCGTGGAGGTGAACTCTCCAACGATATCCAATCAAATAGATTTGAGAGGATGGGAAGGGTGGTGAGCCCTTAGTGTGATGATCATAGCTAAAAACTTTAGCGAATGCAGCGTTTCTTGTGGAAAGCAAAGCGACGTGTGACCAACGCGTCGATGCTCTTAACCTATGCCATAAAAATACCGAAAAGTGTCCGCATTCGGTTGGATAAGGTCCACTAATGTCACCTTAAATACTTCGTAAGAATGGAATGTTCTCGGTTGGAGCCTTAGCAAATAAGGACTTCCTCGAAATCTAGCAAAAGAACAAGCTTTGCAAAATGAGCGATGAGCATCAGAGATTACCATGGACGCATTAGAAAACACGGGAGGCATCCCAAAGCTCATGTGAAGGAGGGGATGCCGCCACCGACGGCCTTAATGCCATGGAGCCGCCTAAATAGGCAGGCTCGGCCTCACCGTGCTTGGCACGGATAGGCTCGGCCTCACCATGTGGAGCATGGGTGAGGTGGTCCTCCAATCGCTTCGTGAACATGAAAAATAGATGATCATGTGAATTTCAAAGAACTCGAATCATCATATCTTGTTCAAAAAACGATCATGTCAAAACCGAGAAGACAGTAAAACCGAACCCATGATTCAAAGAATCTTGAGTTACATAAAGCTACTGCTGCAGGCAAGCAAAACGATGTCTGCAGGCTAACAAAGCTACTGTCGAAGCTTGAAAAAGATACTGTTAATGAAATCTGACAGATTTATTCCTCTACATTCTTAACACAAATATCAAGATGAAAATCCATCATTGGCATGTATGGCCTTCAAAACTTAGCAAGGCACGAAGATATAGAACACAATCTCCGCACGAGATCCGTAAAACAACTACCTGCGCCGTAGGACAGTGTGGGTGGTTACGCAATTGGCAAGACACTCAATTTCACGGCGGAACATTCTCAAAATGAAGATTAAGAGAGTCAACGACGCGGTGAACTTCTCTACACAATACGCCATAGGATATTGTAAGAGAGGGGATTGAAACAAATGACAATCTCATCGAATGTATCACATGGCAATAGAACTACATTCTTCAACTCAAGCGTTGGAAAAACATGGTATTTGAGCAGTTGAATACCAAACAATTTGGGTGGTAAAAACCATCTAATTGGTGCGGGTGGTCACCAATAATAATAAAATCATTTGAGCTATGAAACGACTTGGAGAAAACCGGAAAATTAACCGGAAAACCATGTCAAATTAACTCAAAACCGGGTGAATTGTGGACTAGGAAAACATGGCAGCAAGAACTGCTGAGATATGCCGGAAAAATGACGAGAAACGACGAAAAAAAAAACATCGGAAAAACTCATCGGAAGCCGGCGGCACCGATTGCCGGAAATCCGGCCGGTATGGAGGCCATAACTTCAGGTCGGACTGGGAACGCCGTCCTAAACCGGATGGCGGTGCCGGAAACGCCGGAATATGGCCGGAAAGCGGCGAATACGCCGGTAAAACGTCAAAAAACGTTCCGGAAACGCCGGAACAGTAACCGGGAAAAACGACGTCAATTTTGACGTTCCGAGGTCCGTTTTCCAAATTTCAAAGTCCAAAATCACAATGTAGTGTTATTGGGGTCCCATGTAACCCAAAAGCGGCCAATTTAAAAACCACGTGAGTTGCAAACGTTGACCATGCATGCTAAGCCAAGGCAAATAAAATTCTCACGAGTCCAAGAAAGATGAGAAATTTTATAGAATATGCCAATATTTAATACAACACAACCAAACTTCTAATTCCAATAGACGACTTAAGCTAAAGTCGAACAAGAAACATGGCAATGCTAACGTCATTCTTGAAAAATAGTAAGCAGAAAACATAGTCAAAATAGATTGACTAATCAAAAGTCTGTAACAACAAAATCTTGCATATCGGATCGGGCGGAGCCTTAGCCTGAGGCTCAAAATGTTTGCTTACTTGAGAATGGAAGAATGTTACTTTTCCATCTCCAAAATTCCCTCAAGAAATAGATACAAGTGCCAATAAATGACATGTGTTTCTCGGATGTGGAGCATGTTTCAAGGTCAATTCTGGTAATACGTCGTCATAGACGTTCATTAAATCACTTTTAAGTGTGTCCCATAGAATTCGTTATTTTTAGGATCTTTTTGTCAGCAAATAGTGCTGCATCAGAGTAATGAATTAACTCAAATAAATGAGTACGTAGACCTTGAGATTATCGTTTATAGACATGAGTTTAAGAAACTCAAACATTCAAATAACAGTCGCGATGGCGACGCATCCATAAGAAACGAGAGTTGTACAGGTTTCGAATAATCAAAACTATTCAAGTATGTAACCGGAATTAGAAGGGTTGTGATGTATATGGTCACAAAATAATCGATGCATATCGGCGATTCTCATGATCGCACCCAAAACAGCGGTGCACTCAGGCAACCACACGAAATCGATATCTTCCTTTTTAAATAATAACGTGACTCCCCCAGGACTGTCACACGAAAAACGTCGACCAAGAGGGGAATCATATCCCTCTTTGGTCTCATCGGCGTTATAAGAAAGGCCGGAAAAGAAGACATGAAAAAGGCTAATAGCGCCCGATAATTTATATATATCTCTTCAAAAGCAGCAACTTTAAGAAAAACATACTTGTTGGTCTGCCAAATAGACCGCATATAAGTAAATTGCTCTGCAAATCGATCGTCATGCATGAAGTTGCTTGTTGAATTCCTTTTCGATCTTCATCCGATGACATAAAAATCTTGGGAGGATACGATCGGAATCGTATGTAGATGACAAAAGTATCGTCCATCTCGGCATGAATGTCATCACCATAGTACGACGAGTGATCACTTTTCCTATGCAAGCACGTGAAACATATTTAGAAAACGAAAACTTGCAAATAAACGATTTAATAAGCAATAGGAAAAGAAAAAGGAAAAAAAAGAGAAATAGTTTAAAGGCCCAAAAGGGTAGAGAAGACGGGAGTAGCGTCTCTTGAGCGAAGAGTTTGCTTGTGCAGTTCGCGTTCATTGCGTATATATGCGGGAGGAGCAATTTTGAATCCTCTGATGCGGGGTTTTTCGGGGCAAAAAGATGTTTTTACGGAGCGAATGCGGAGGATACCCTGCGGGGCTACGGAGGCTGCGTGCAGGGGCAGCAGGGGGGGGGTCGCAGGGGCTGCAGGGCAGGGTTGCGGTGGCAGCGTGCAGGGGCTGCGCGCGGGGCTGCAGGGGCAGCAGGGGGGGTCGCAGGGGCTGCAGGGCAGGGCTGCGGTGGCAGCGTGCAGGGGCTGCGCGTGGGGCTGCAGGGGCAGCATGCAGAGGTGTTGCAAAGGCAGCGGGGCTGCGTGCAGAAGCAGCGGGGCTGCAGGGCAGGGCTGCGATGCGGCGGCTGCAGGAGGTGCGCCGGCGAGGAGATGCCGGAGCTTGGAATCGACGGCGGCCGGCGGAGGAGAGAGAGAGAGAAAAAGAAATAGGGCTCTAAAAGTTCAGGGTTTTAGAGCAACGTGCTGATAACGTGTTTGAGGATGAAATAATTGTGTATTATTGAATGATATGGGGGTCTATATATAGGCATTACAAAACCACAATCCCGTAGGATTCGGAGTCCTAATCTATTACGGAGATGCTAATCTATCTCCTAACAGGAAACCTATTAGGCTAAGACACACACAAGGGTAGAATAGTAATTCTCCCGGAACACTTATTATTTTATCAAGTTATAATCAATATTTTATATTACTTTTTCAAAGAATTTTTTTTTATTTTTTGTTCATACACCACATTGTTGAATTTATCACGAATACCTTTGTTTAAAATATTATATTATCTGATGTAGAATATAAATGATAGGGTCTATGAGACTCAGGTTGGTAACTGTAAATGATCCAATAACCACCATTCCTTTTGTAGTAGTTCAAAAATACTATAAAAATATTATGATGGTTCCATTGCTTTATATATTTATTTCGTCTGTTATTTAGCAATCCCAAAGTGATTATATTATTTGATGATGATTCAATCAACCAAATTTTGCAATAAAATTCTCATAAGTGTAAAAATTATTATAAAAATTATGTTATTATTAATTTATATATTCGATATGATTTATATGAATTCTCACATTTCTATTATCTTACAAATTTAGTCTAATATTAATTTATTCTCGGAACAGGTAAAAAATATATTATTTTAATGAAATTATTAATTTATCAAGTATTAATTTACGAGATTCTAGTATAATGCATTAAGTTTGTTGTTAGCCCATTTAAACCTTGATGTTCACAGTAGCTGCTTTCTGCTTCACATGGCTAAGCCATTGTTTGCTCTGTTCATGAATCCTCTATAGTAATGGAAGATTTTATCATTAAGAGTTTAGCTAGCTGTTGGTTGTCGTAAGTCTCACCAAGTCAGTTCAGTGCTGTACGAATTGGTGGTGTCATCTACTTATCTCTCCCTGAAACCGTGGATGTCTTACTGTGATTCATCTACATTTCTTATCTGATAGGGGAAAAGTCATGAAACACAAAAAGTTCGCTGACTGATAAAACTAGCATGAGTATTGTTGTTGTTTTATTTCTGCTGGTTTTTTAGACTCCATTTCTTTCTGAAATCTAATTCGAGTGAGAACTTCCGGCAACATTATCTGTTTCCAAAATCAATGGCATCATCTTTTAACATGCGTTTCAAGCCAAGTGTTTGCATGCTCATGGGATTAGGAAGTCCTCATTTGTTTTAGGAAGTGCGTTTCTTTTTCTGTCCAGAATTCTTCGTAGGTGCAATGGCATGTGGAATGTGCATGATGAATAGTCGACCTTAAATCATAGAATGCAAAGCTGCCTCAACCTTCATGTCAATAATGTAACTGTTCTATACTTCTGATTGATGATTAACGGAAAAGGCTTCATCTTTCCGCATTTTGATTCTTCTGCAGTCAAACACAGGAACCAACAGGCTGGCTTTAAACCAACCGACTACCTTATTCTCAGCCTTATCATACACTAGAAGATCACACTGTAAAGTGTGGAGAAGAATAGTTGGGCCTGTCAGAATTCTTTTCGTCTCATCTTTTAGGCCCATTAGCTCTTTATTGGGGTCGTCCGTGGGTATACGACATGCCGTATAGCGTCTAGCCCACGACCATTCTCTCTAAACCCTAATCGACTCCATCCAAAATCGACTAAAACCTCTTCCAACTCTTAACTCTCGAGCGCTCGAGACCTCCACCATTTCAATGGCACCGTCCTTCTTCGAACCTCCGAGCGATGAAGAGTACTCCGAACCAGATGAGCAAGGTTACTCCGACGCCGGAGAAGAAGAAGACGACGACGAACAACAAGAACAAGAAGAAGCTTCTGTAAAACCCTCGCGTCCTCCTCAACAATCCCCATGGGACTTCGGCTCCTACTCCGAAACCGTCGCCAAAGAACACGCCCACCGGAACACCACCTCCGTCGACGACAAAATCACCAAAGCCCGCCAGCAGCTCGCCGTCCCTCTCCCCGACCCGGACGACGCCTCTAGCTCCGGATCCGAATCCGATAAACAAGTAAAACACCTAAACCCTAACCACTCCATCAGTTCAATTCAGCTCAATAATTTAATGTCGTTTGTTGTACTGATTGTTTAGGAAGATTATAAACCGGAAGATGAGGAAGACGACGGCGGTTCAAACGCCGTTGAGAACAAGCCGTTCTTTGCTTCGTCGGACGGCACGTCGTTTCATGCCAATTCGTTCATGGAGCTCAATTTGTCCAGGCCTCTGCTTCGGGCTTGCGAGAAACTGGGCTATGCTAAGCCCACGCCGATTCAGGTTTCCGAAAATTTACATCAACCAGTTTCATTTCTTTTGTTTTTGTTCCTATTTGTGGTTTTGTTGAATTGTTAGGGATTTTTAAATGCAGGCTGCGTGCATTCCACTGGCCTTGTCGGGGCGTGATTTATGCGGCAGTGCCATTACTGGTTCCGGGAAGGTACATTGCTGATTCGAGGAGTTAGATGACGATTGTCGTTGTTGATGTTTGTATTTCAACTTATGTTGTTATTGTTTTGTATAGACGGCTGCTTTTGCATTACCTACGCTGGAGAGATTATTGTTTCGTCCGAAGCGTGTGCCTGCCATAAGGGTCCTTATTCTGACGCCAGCCAGAGAACTGGCAGTACAGTGAGTTCTAATATCCGTACAGTTCTGTTATTGGAATATTTCCATTTCATATGCACATAGTTTGGTGTATCATTATTCTTAAAACTTTAATTAAACCTTAAATCGAATCTACCTCAATGGTATAGAACTTGATTGTACATTTCTTTGTTTGTGCTGATACTGATCTGGCCCACAATGCTTGCTAGTGTTATTGTGATTTTGGGTCTAAGATTGTAAAACTGTTCTTTTTTCAATGACATGCCAGTTTATCAAACAAATTGATGCTCTTTAATAAACAGTTTAAACAAGTTTCTGCAGTTCAAACTTTGTCCCTCTTTTTCTCTTTGCTTTGGTTGGTTTTAATTTTCACATTTTTTTCAGGGTTCATAGTATGATTGAGAAACTTGCTCAATTCACTGACATCAGATGTTGCCTGGTTGTTGGAGGCCTTTCACTGAAGGTTTGATTTACTTTTATTTCTTAGAGGCTTAAATATCATATTTTGGTTTCAGGTGGGATTGTATGCTTGGTCTTAAACTTTTTATATATAATCCAAAAGTAACTTTCCTTTCCTTTTTTGTCCCTTCCTCCTTGAGATCATATCTTTGCAGGGTCACATGATTATATTTGTTTTCAACCCTAGGTCCCATTTCCATTTTATCTGTGTCATGAATTATCACCTGGTGCTTGGTTGGACAGAAAATGGAGAACTGCTATTCCTAAGGGAAACAGTATTTATTCAATGATCAAGTACATTGGTTTAATGACTTTAATCCCTATAGTCCTAATTATGTGTCAATAATGTAGTGAGAGCATATATCATGCCACCACAAAAAGGGACAATATCACAGATTAACTAGCAGTTTAATTCTTATCTGTCTTTCATGTGTCTCATTACGAAATGCTTACTTTTATTACCTTTTAGCATTGTTTTGCAAGAAAATTTAAGGCGTTGCTATTTTGTCAGGTGCAAGAGGCAGCCTTGAGATCAATGCCGGATATTGTTGTGGCTACCCCTGGTCGTATTGTTGATCATTTACGAAATTCAATGTCTGTGGATTTGGATGATCTTGCTGTTCTAATTCTTGATGAGGCAGATCGCCTGCTGGAAGTTGGGTTTAGTGCTGAAATTCGTGAATTGGTGTGTTCTGGCCCTTTCCCAACAACTGAGATATTTATGATTTCTTGAAGTGTACAAAGATGCTTTTTTTTGTCTTGAAAATTTTCTTTCCTCAATTTCTCATTGTGCAGCTTCGAGTATGCCCCAAAAGGAGACAAACCATGCTATTTTCAGCTACGATGACCGAAGAAGTTGATGAACTTGTCAAGCTTTCTCTCACCAAACCACTACGCCTTTCAGCTGACCCTTCTGCGAAACGGCCAGTGACTCTAACAGAGGAGTAATAATCAACTTTTATAGCCATTAAGTTATACTCATAATTTCAATGTGTTCATCAATAATAGTTACAAATCATTCATGAAACTAAAATTTTCTGTTTGTCTATTAACTAGGGTGGTTCGGATACGACGTATGCGTGAACTGAACCAGGAAGCAGTTCTACTTGCACTGTGCACAAAGACATTTAAACAAAGAGTGATCATATTTAGGTTTGTACTATTTTTGTTAACATTTTTCTCTCTCATAAGGTGACATTAGTGTAAGACCGATCGATAGTTGTTAGCCCTCTGCTCATTTTTCGCTTTCTTTTGCAGTGGCACAAAACAAGCTGCACATAGGTTGAAGATCTTATTCGGGTTAGCTGGCTTGAAAGCCGCTGAGCTTCATGGAAATCTTACTCAAGTCCAGCGCCTAGATGTGAGTATTTTGTGTTCTTACATGAACAGTTTGTTATATATATATATTACTGGTCAGTGAAGTTTTCTCATATATATGTACTCTGTATAAAGAAGGGCACTATGTGTTGGATGATTATTATTGATTGTTGAGGTTATATCTCTATGTATTTCTATGATTACCTAATACCTACTTATCTTTATTGGTTTTTTAGGCACTGGAACTTTTCAGGAGGGAAAAGGTTGACTTTTTGATTGCAACAGATGTCGCTGCTCGTGTAAGAACCTATTTGTGTTTATGTTTTTCCTGGTGTGCCTTACTTTTCTTTATTATGTTTCTGTAATATGTTGCTATATGGCGTTAAAGTATGGTTGTTTTTCTGTAGGGTCTGGACATAATTGGTGTTGAAACAGTTATAAATTATGCTTGTCCACGTGATCTTACAAGGTAATAACTTCATTTCTTATTGCTATGATATGTTTGTCCATCCACCCAGTCTTTCCTTTGGAATTCACCCATAGTGTTCCTAATTTCATTGTTTTTGCATATATGGTTGAATATGTAAATTTCTCTCATCTGTTTCTTCCATTTTCTTCCTTTTCAGCTATGTTCATAGAGTGGGTCGTACAGCAAGAGCTGGAAAAGTAGGATGTGCTGTTACTTTGGTGACGGATACTGACCGATCACTGTTAAAAGCTATTGTGAGTATTAGAGTGCTCTTTATCGTCTCATGCTACTCTTTGTTCTACCACTCTGTGGTCAAGTGTTCTAGCTCATCCAACAGCAGTTTGTTCTTAGAGTTGATGATTTTTGTATATAATGTTTGCATCTTTTATAATGAATGTGTTATAATCCATCTGTTGCTGGGTGAATATATTAATAGGCAAAAAGAGCTGGTTCAAAGCTCAGGAGTCGAATCGTTGCCGAGCAGTCAATTACTAAATGGTCTCAGATAATTGAGCAAATGGAAGATCAAGTGGACACAATTCTTCGAGAAGAGAGGTTTGTACTTTTTCACGTAAATGTTTATTTATTGCATTTTCCTTGTAAAACTTTTATAGATTAAATATGTGTGTGCAGCGAAGAGACAGCACTAAGAAGAGCTGAAATGGAAGCAACAAAGGTATTTTAGCAAAACTCTATCCCATAGCTATTCAATGTTTGGCATTTTGAGAGCATAACCTACAATCAGACAGCTTCAATATATTTATTTATTTCATAATTACCAACATTAATATTTTGTTCGTGTTCTTTACTACAGGTAGAGAATTTGATCGCACACAGAGATGAAATTTATTCGCGCCCTAAAAGGACCTGGATTGTGACTGAGAAGGAGAAGAAGGAGGTAGTGAAGGCATCTAAGGTAAAAAGAAGAATCTGTATTGTTAATTTTGGGACAAAGTACCTGGTATATGCTTGGATAGAAGGTTATTTTTCATAGATCCTTAACCTAGAGTCTTAATTTCTTCCATGACCTACTTGTTTTTTGTCCTATATTATATTATTTTTGTACTCTGGAGCAATGACTCATGACAACAACTGTTAGGCATCTGGTGAAAGAGGTAAACATTCTGGACATGAGGTGATCAGTGCCGAACAAGCTGAAGACCTGAAAATGAAAGAAAAGAGGAAACGAGAGCGTGAGGTAATATCGCATCTGAAGGATGCATTGTGTTATTCAATTTATTTATTATTTTTGGGATATGCAAATAATATAATGAATCTGGAGCAGAGAAATTTGCCTCGTAAGAAGCGCCGAAATTTGGAAGCAGCTAGAGAAATGTTGGAGGATGAAAAAGAAAATCGGAAGTCAGAAGTATGCCTCTCTCTATCTTTCATGAATATATATTGTCAAGTATGTTAGTTGCTTTTCTCACTGATGTCAAAATTGATTCTTGCAATCTTGCGTTTGATCCACCTTTATGGAAAAATGAGTGGTATTATAGCAGTCCTTTGTTTCATCTTATTTATGGCATCAGTAAAAGTGAATCAGCCGAGCAGTTGAGTTATTCATTTTGGTATAATTGGCCATTTATCTTTGACTTTTGGTTGAGATTCATCAGTAATTATCTCTCCTGTAAAAGTCTTCCTACTAGGCTACCTGCATGTGTCTGTTTCTTTCTCTCTCTCTCTCTCGAAGTTTATATATAATCAGAACAAAAAAGAGAAAAGGACGTTGTGATCAGATATACTTTGTGTAGTACTACACATTAATCTGTATGTAAAATTGCAGGGTAATGGAGCAACCAAGGAGAAAACAGGAGTGAAACTTGTTGACTTGGGTTACCGTAGGGCCAAAGCGGTGAAGGCAGTAAATAAGGCAATGGATACCGGCAAGATTGTCAAGAAGGACAATAAAAAATCTAATCGTCTTCCGCAAAAGACCCAGTCAAGGACAGATGAGATGCAGGATCTGTTCCAGAGTGATATGAGCCTAGGGAAACAGAACCGAAAAACTGGTGGCATAGGAAAGAAAAAGTCCAAAAATTCTTTTAAAAGCAAATCAAGGTATAAGAACTTTATCTTATAATTATTTACAAACATATCCGGTCCTTGTTTTCATCAAAATGCATTATATGGAACTCATTAGTTGCTTTTAGCATATGATTGTATCATTCTTACTCCACTTAGCATATGCACTTAAATGTCTGATCATCAATTAGTTGCACTGAAGTGTGTATAATCAAACTTTCCATAGGAGAAGAGTTGCATCAAGAGTTCTTAGAATTGGTGTATTTTTCCGGTTGCATTCATAGTCCGTGTATGCATGTATTCGGTATTGAAGTTTCTCTGTTTTGATTCTTATTTTTTGTTTTTCAGATACAAACGAAGATAGCTGCATCCACATCACTGGTGGAATGGTTTGTATGGTTTGTTCCATCAATGTAATTTTTATTATGTAGCTTTTTTTGACATTTTGATTATCCTGTGTAATGTTTTCATCTTTTCCAATATTTTGTTTTGGACCAATATAAAGACGGTGCCTTGAGATTGGGCAACATTTAAGCCCATTTATCAACTTTCTGATCCTCTTATGGCATTTGGCCCAACAGCCCTGGTAGCTTGATGACAAGCTTTCCAATTGCATGTTGCTTGCAATTGTTTCCATTACCCTTACATTTATCCCTTCAAAAAAAAATTACATCCTCACCACATGCTGTTGGAAAGCTTTCGTATGGTTTTTGTGAAATTTTTAATATTTGGAAAGGAAAAATGAATAGATTTGAGTGAAAAATGTGTGCTATGAATTTTAATTTTCTTTTTAAACCTTGCATAGATTCATGTGTCCTATCTTGTAAGGTTTCATGCGCACCAGAATGATGTTAACTATGCAATGTCAGGGTTGTGACTTATGTCCAACACCATGCACACCAATTTTTGTTCTTTCATTTCAAACTATACTTCCATCTAAACAGTGATGACGAGTTAATTCAACGACATTTTTTTATTCTAGACCCTGATCTCCATTTAATTTTCAACAAAAGTACCTTTTTTTTTGGCTTTTCCTTTTCCTGGCGGTAACCAAAATCTACCCAGACTTAGAGAAGCAATCAGAAGTTCAGAACTCTAGGCGGGGCACTTTTCACATCAAAGCTTGATGCTAATACATTGTAAAACTGGGCCAACCAATGAAAATGATGCTTCATAAATTCATGTCATAGATCATCACTGGCAGACTCATTTTTCTCTTTAACTTCAGGTAAACTAACTTATCAAAGCAGTCAGCACCACTAAAATAATGTAGAATCCTGTTCCTATAATTTCTGTGATATACATGGCAGAGAAAATTACAGCTACACGTACCAAATCTCCTATCTTGCAAAGGCCTTTATGTAACACAGAAAAGAAAAGGAAAAAGAAAAAAGAAAAACAAAGATTAAACAACCTAACTTTCTTCTGCAGCACTTAATGATAAATCATGTTACATTGATAATTACCTCCAACTTTATTCAGTTCTATAAAAGCGAGTGAACTCTCCTTACCCAGGATCATGTTTGGGATGGGCGTCTCAGTGGAGTTGGTTGAATTTATGAAACTGTTGCAAAGATAGGACAGCATGCAGTTAGTGCTTAAGAACTCCTATCTCCAGGGGGGTTGCTGATGTCTGTAACTAAAAGGGTAGGGTTCCCAGCCACTTTCTGGTTCTTTCCTTTTGCCACCAACATTGGAACTAGGAGGCTGTGAGCTGTTCCTCAAATGCTCGTCCATAGATCCACCTTGGCCATGAATGAAAAGGTGCCTCAAACCTGTATCTCTATTGGCACTCTCAACCATGAAACCAGAGTTTAAATCAAGACTGGGACGTGATGGCCCAGCACCATTTAGACCCGGTTGCATGGCATTCATATTCACAATAAACGGTGACTGAGGGAACGGAGGTGGAACCACTGATGCAGAACCCATAACTTGAGGCACAACATGGGATCCTCTTGAATCCATCATATAGGGGATTGTTCCACCAGGTCCATACATAGTCGGGGAGAATGACATTGGGGGCCCTGTAGCCAGTCCATTGTACCCAAAAATAGGAGAGTTGGTGTAAGAAACCCCTGAACCCAATTCTAAAAGACTTCCCGCTCTTGCCAAGTTGGGATCTCCTGCAGTCTCAATAATACCCTTTCCATTTGATAAGGACAGAGTTTGAGAAACATCATTTCTTTTAATCTCCACTCTGGTACCCAGGATAGAAATAACTGAACCATCCACCTGCCCTCTATATGCAGTGGCACTTTGAGAAGGCTTTCCGTGCCCTTGATCACTAGAATCATTTAGAAAAAAGGGTCTGTCATTCAAATCAAAATTCCTCATCAATGGCTGCATCGATGACGATGATGAGGCAGGAGATGGGCTGCGACGGGCATTTCGGTTGTACAAGAACTGTCCTTCCACTCTTAAGTTCAATGGAGCATCACCATCGTCATCAATACGGTTCAAATCCAAGTTAGGCCTACCCAATCTACTTTGACTCACTTCCCCTGAAGATTCCCCGGATGGGAGGCCAGACGACAATGGAATTTGTTTTTCCAAATCATCTCCTCCAAGAGCAACATTCAAATCTAAGCACATGTAGTCTGGCCTCTGCTTTGAGCTACCAGTGGTGGCTCCCGTAGAAAGATTCTTCTCAGAATCAGAAAACCTGCGAGGCGATGCTCGACGAAAAGCACTATTACCAAGAGAGTCTTTCAATCCAATAGCCCCTTCAAACTGCAAAGGAGCCACAGGTAGATCAGCAGCTGGTGGTGGTCTGGAAAAAGGAATTTGAGTAGATACAGGATTCACTGAGTCCATCTCATCAGAACTTACTTCTTCATTTAGATCAAAACCGCAAAGACCCTTTTCTGAGTTAACTTCTGGTTCTTGAGCCATTTCAGTCACTTGAGAGGACTCCATGTCATGAATGGAATGTTCACGTACCATATCCTGATGCTTTGATACAACTACATCCTTCTCAGGATTTGCCTCTACAGAATTCACTTGTTCAACTGGCACATGCTTTGGTGCAACTTCGGTGACTGGGTCTTGCTTTTCATTTATAGAGTCTGGGCTGCCAGGTTGTCTGAGTCCACCTCCTGACATTTTCCCAGAAGATGAACTGCAGTATGGCTCTCCGTAATCCACAACTTCTTTTTCTACTTCTCTTTCTACTTCTTGGGCAACCTGTCGAGCGACTTCAAGAGCATCAACCATCCCATATTCGACATCAATATCAGCCCTTCTTTTTTCAAATATATTGATAGGAAAAGCACTAGCAATAGTCAATTCATTGCCTTCATCACTATCTTGCTCTTCATCTTCATCTTCATCAACAGCATCCGAGTCATCCATCCTGGTAGGAGCCTCTATATCTTCAACTTTTCTAGACAAATTACCATTGCTAGACGACTCCCGAGGAACGTTTGAACAGTCACTATCTTGAACTGCAGTGTTGCAATGATCTACACTTATTGTATCATCCATCACAACCAATGAATCTCCCATCATAGCTGAAGTACCATCTGTCACAACCATTGTATCGTCCATCATAATCTGTGGATCAGGTCTACAGCTCTCATCTTGTCCATCACCACTCAGTGGATCGAGCTTTTGACAGAAGCCATCCTCATTGGCATCTGAACTTTTTTGTAAAGCAGAATCATCCACAAAAACCGGGGATGTTGCAGCAGGAGAATCTGAACAAACCCCAGATTCCAGTGGTCCAGACACAGACGAAATGTCAGTCACACCCAAGTTCTTTGGAGAACTATTGACTGTGTGCTTCTGTTTTTCATTACTGGGCATCTCATTCAATTTAGAGTCATCTGGATTGCTCATCTTTGCAACAGGAAAATCAGTACTTCCGATTATAGCATCTGCTCCTAAAGAACATGCAGAGGGTTCATCTTTTATAGAACTTTGTTGGATAGCCTCCAAAATAACAGACCCCAAAGGCTCTGGAGACCTATCGCTCTTGACGTCTTCATTCTCTGAAAATTTCTGGGCTGGGGACTGTTGTGACAAAGTTGGAGTCTGTACATCAGCACTTTCTGATTGAAGACCCTCCAGTGTTTCGTCTTGAGCAGTACAAGATAGGTGATTCTTGATGTTAGAACCTACTTCTGAAGGAGTGGAATTTAATGCAGATGGCTTGGTCTCTTGTACAGGAAGCTCAGGATTCCCACCACCACAGAGGACCTCAGTATTCTCAACATGGTCAACTGCATTACCGTCCTGCTTCCAGCTATCAAACAGCAGTCTTGCTATATCTTGAACCTTCAAGCTTTTGTGGTCAAGAAGTCTCTCAACAGTACTCCAGATACCCGTAGATACTGACCTCTTATTGTCAATATGCAGCTTTTCAAGAGCCCGTAACAGAGCAGTTATTGAGTCTTCTACAAAACTTTCATTTGCATCATTAACTAAATTTTGAACATCTTTCAGCCATTTATCAACAAACAACAATCCATCCAATTGAATAAAAAGATCAAGACAATCTTTATTCTCTGTGGCAGCAATTGTGCTTGTAACTGCAACCCACTGCCGGGTTAGCTCACCAGCATTATTCACACTAGAATCTTTCTCACTCTTCATTAATGTGACCAACTCCTCAACTCGAGATGGAGCAGTTAGCCCATCTTTCATCTCAGTTAAGGTAAAAAAATCTTCGAGTGTCATGATGCTTTACATAACATGCTTACAGGCGAAGAAGTCCATGTACATGAATTCCATTGAGCTACAGAAGGCTTTCAGGATAATATGTGTGAAATTTAGCACTGCAAAAGTGACAGCAATAGTAAGAATGAAGTGAGCAGCCAACCAGCATAAATATCTTGAGAATATTCCATTTATGTAATTGTCTTCATACAAAAATGTTCTGAAAAACTAGGTGAACAAAAAGTTTCTGGGTGGAAAATATCGTTCTCAGTTCCTCAGTAGTTACAACATCTAACATTCCAGTTGGAAGTGAAAATTTGAAAGCAATAAATAATTATTTCCAGTATGAATACTGGTCTACGAAGCCTATGAAAATTTGTTTTGAAGAATAGGAAACCAACAGGCACTTACTAAAACATGTAAAAACCGATGGTAATTACTGTAGTAATTCAACTTTTCGTATAAAATTGATATTGTAATTAAACAAGTACAAAGAGACATGGTCTGGTGAAAATATAACATCTAACTGAAATCAAATATTACAGCTAGCAGTAAATAAAAGACATGACCTATAGTACATTAAAAAAGGGTAGCTGGAATTATGCCGTGGAAGGTTGCAATTGGATTTAGTTTGATTTAAGAGGGAAGAATTTGATTTGAAATAGATTAATCTTAATCATATAAAAAATCAACCAGTATTAGCAAAGTATAATATTCAACTCAACTACATGAGCTCCTAAAGAGTAGCAAGGTATCCAAGATTCACCACTTCACCACTGCTGAAACATCAACTTACAATGATTCTACTACGAAAGACAGTTCAGAATCTTGGCTGAAAACACTACTTTGATGGACTTGTTTGAACTTAATATTTCAAACGTAAACATTATTCCTCTCTTACATAACTCTACTTGCATATGGCAGTAGAAGAGTATGTGGGCAATTATCCACAACCCTATTCCCACCTGGCACGGTTCCACTTCGCCATAATAGCTAAGGTCTGATACTACCACTTGGATTATTTTGGCTATTACAAATTTACGAGCCACCAAAAAATTCAAAAAAAAAAGAACAACTTTTTGATAGATCAGAATATGCTCAAATTAAAAAAAAAAATCCAGATCTACCACGATGAAAGCATTCTCAAGCCTACAGTAGAATCACATTTTCTAATATATCACAGAAAAAGCATATGCACAGGTGAAATGTTCTTTCAATACATGTTCCGGAAAGAAACATGAAAATTATGTACAGGAAAAGCTAGTATATTAGATTCAAATCTAATTATTTGAGGACAAGTCAGAAACTGTACCTGGTCTCAATCGAAATTTTCAATCACAATCACCAAATAATTTACTCGACGAGGCAATAAAATTGAGATAAATAACCAATCCTGTACAAAAAAAAAGGACAATAAAATGAGATAAATTACCAATCGATTCAAACTAAATTACTAGAACAAAAGCAAATTAACTGAAACCTCAAATGACCCCAGTAATTTTCATCACGAAAACATGGGGCAAAGAGCTGTATTAACATGTAGAGCTAATATGAAACCCTAGAAATCAAAGTAGCAAACCTAAAAGAGAGAAAGGCCCAAGCTTTGACAGCTTTGAGGAGTGATTAATGGAGTGAAACACAAGCTTAAGGAAGAGAAATTGAGATTATGAGAATTAATGCGGCGAGATATGGCCTTAATTTCAGATTACCCAAACCGGAAAGCAATTAATTACACACAAATCATAATGCACAAAACCGCAAATTCAATCGCATCTTTACCTTCGTCGACGAATTGCAAAACCCTAGCTCCGGCTCCGGCTCCAATTGGGAGAGAGATTTGGGGGACTTATCTTCTCTCTAGCCCTAGGGCTTTATTACCCTTTCGGTTTTTAGCTTCGCAAAAACCCTCGCGCTCTGTTTTCTGGAAGGAGAGAGAGAGAGAGAAAGAGAGCCTCTGACGTTTTCTTTTTTTCTTTTTCGGTTTTTAATTCTGAAGTAGTCTCATCGGAGTACGGGGTTGATTTTTTTAGCCCGCAAGGTGGCACGTGTAGCGCGTGCGGGTTTGGGCCGGTGAACCGGGGTGGAATATAAAAGAGACAGGTGGGTGCACCAAATTTGGAAGAAGCTCTTTTGTGGGGCTTTTTAGTTGTATGATGAGGTTTGATGAGAGGGGAGTGGGGTGGACATGGTCTATAACAGTCTTAAAACGCAAACTTGTCCTTTTCATGGGGGGCTCTATCACATGTGATCTTTTCCGTGCAACCATTTGAGGTTCTTCATTTGGCCTTTTGATTTTTGTTGAAACATGATTGGGGTTCATCAATCATACTCTAACGGACAGTATATTACAAATGGCTCAATATAATCCTGTTTGCTCTCATAGTTGGGGGCAAGAATATTACAGGAGCGGCCCTGGCACTTGCCCTTTGGGGCGGTCAAGGTGGTGCCGCCGCACAAGGCACTCTTGGCCGGAAGGGCCTTTTTTTTTTTTTGCAAGTTCAGTAAAGAAACTGGTAGTGAATAAATTAAAACAACATGATTTACAATATGACTAATGCTGGTTCAGATAGTTTGTGGTCCTTTTTAATTGTAAGAAAAACAAGTTTGAGGTGATAGGTTTGACCATTACCTTTGTTGTTTAATTTTAATTTTATTATTCTTAATAATTTCTTTCATTCAGGTTTTCTGTATATTTGTATTTTCTTTTATAGTTCATTCTCTTGGGTTGGGTTTAGTGAAACTCATCCCAATCCAACAATTGAAACCTTCCTGAAAATATTTTTTTGTAACTTGTATGTGTTTGTAAACATAAAAATCCAAAATGATAGTAGGTTTGATACCGATCTATATTTAAATATTTTATTTTGATGACGTAATATCCAATAAATAAACACGATTTTTGTACTTCCAAATGAAATTATTTTCACAAATTAATTTTATCATTTTGAAACGTTCTTCTATATAAATACAAAAGACCAATTTTTCTTTTCGCATCGGACCCTTGAAAACTTTAGACCGGCCCTGAAGAATAATATGGTTACTTGGCTACCAAGAGGAAGGGTGAGAGTTTATTCAATGTGTCGAGGAGTAAATATGAAGGTCAGTACAGAGTTCAGTAATGGATGGGACATTGCATCAGATTTCTATCATTTTTCTGGTGACATTTATTGCCCTAAGGCGTTACTATACACCAACAATTACTTGTTGTAATGTCCATGAGAAAGAACGATTGAACACTTCAATAGTTCAACATACATATTCGTACTCTCTGGACCTTCCGAATGATGAGCACAGAACAGTGTACACTATGAACAATAGCCCCCCACCTTTGCCTTAATCGTAGGCCTTTTAACTTATAAAACGGGATCTCAGTCCGTGTAACATGTATGTATATGTCTCCAACGAGGCTCAAATTCAAACTGGTCTCTTCTATGGTTTACCATAAACACATGCCTGCGACCTTTGACCGTTTTAACAAAATTCAACACAGCAAGTGACGCGGATCATAGGTTGACCAGCTTCACAGGCTGCAGTCCACCCATTGTTCCCAAGCAGGCAAGCATGGCCCCTCTTTAGCTATATCAATATTATGTCGCGTCGGAGGGTAAATTACCATGGGCTTCATAGAGGGCCTTTTTCCTCAAAACATGGTTTAAGAATTAAGATAATGAGATGAATACGAATACGAATACGAATACGAATATGAGCACCAGATGCTTCCCCGAGCTGACAAGATGTCCGAGACATCATGATTTGGAGAGAAAGGATGAGGCTCTAAAAGTTTATGCTAATCAATTGGGATTGGGACTTGGGGCTCGGTCAAACATCAGAGTCATTAGTCACAAACAGACCTTACGTATAAAGGCATGGGAAAGTGACCTCCACAAAATACAGGGGGCTAACATTTCAAGATTTATGATTTCTTTCTTCGTTGGACATATCTGCCCGTCAAAATATCACCTTAAACATCAGTCATCAAGCATATAACTATTGAATGTTCAGAATTCATGTAGTAATCGTCATCAAGCATATTACTATTGATTTTCAGAATTCATGTAGTAATCGTCATCAAGCATATTACTATTGAATGTTCAGAATTCGAATTCATATAGTAATCGTCATCAAGCGTATTACTATTGAATTTCAGAATTCATGTAGTAATCGTCATCAAGCATATTACTATTGAATGTTCAGAATTCATGTAGTAATCTACGTAAGCCTTTTTTCTACATTTTCATTTCCACCTGTGCTAATCGACCAAACCAGACCTTAAATAAGACTTGTATTCTAGCATTATACTATTACAAAGGCCCATAGACAAAAAAGAACCCCCCATGTATAGTACCAAAACGTGACCTATAGATAGTGTAACTAAATACGGAGATTGCTCTGAAGCAAGCGCACAAGAGAGATGCTACCTTGCGTTCTTGTTCTTCCTTCTGCAGCTGATTTCTTTCCGCCCTGCAAAATTGTTTAAACTTTAGGCAAAGCAACTATCATTTCAAGTGTGCCAAGTCTCAAATTCCAGAAGGTCTGTTCTAATCCGCACAAATTTCATAAGTATTCATTATTCTAATCCTTTTTATTTTCAGAGGATATGTTCTAATCCGCAAGTAACACCTTACTATATCTAACAAGTTTAAAGCTTACCTTCGGTTTCTCATCTTCATCCTCAGGCTCCAAAGTACTAAAGTTTCTCAGTAATGTAGCTGAAGCAGGCAGCAGTCTCCTGGTATTGCAACACAAAGATTAAGGCAGAAATATCTTGATAAAATCCACTCTTGGTTTCTTCAACATACCTTTTTGGTTTCTCTGGCTTGGTAGATATATCGACTCTTGGTTCAATATCAGGCACATCAATAATGTTAGACTTCTTAGCTGAAACAACATCTTCATTCGACGATGTCAACAAATCAAATGATTCCTGATAGAAATATAAAATTTGTTGAGAATATTTTATTTAGGGGCCAAAAACTGCTTCAGCAAACAAAGATTTTAGAAGATGATTAAGCTAGAGATTACTTATAACTCTAGCCGGAAATGACATGCCAAGGAGATAGCAGTGAAGATGGAATGAATGCATGTGGTATATCTCACCACATTCACGTGAACTCATGAATGATTAATTGCAAATATTAAGCTTAAGTTATAAAAAAGGAATAAAGGGAGGAGAACGCCAAGCCGTCACCTTTGACTTCTTGATCTCATTCTTAGCATTAGAACTTAACAATAGAGATGAAACAGGCAATGCTTCCCTGATTATGGCACAACAAATATAAATTATTAGCCATAAGTTACTCTTATCCATGAATTCCTTTCAAGGAAATCGATTTGCAGTATATGTTTCCAGAAATGACGAGGAAAGAAAAGGACACAATAAAGTTATCATGAAATTGCACTTCAATGACTAACCTTTGTAACTTGTCCACATGCAAAGCCTCAGAAGAAGTATCAGGTTTGGACTGATGGTTAAGGCTAGCGCAAGGTTCAGTATATACAACATCTGATGATTCCTAGTAACAAAGATAAAGATATAGCAAGTTTTTTGTAAATAAATTGAAAGAGTTGAGCTTGGTTGGAAATAGTAAGCCTATATATACAATTATATAGATAAAACATAGTAATAAGTTTCGAAGTGTACAACTTTAACTAATGATAAGTTACAATATGCAGAAAAACAAAATGACGATACAATAACAATAAAAATCAAAGAATATAACCTCGTCCTCCCCACTTAGTAGGTCATCAAGCTCCACTGATGAGCAGCTATCCTTTCTATGAATTACAACAGACTCAGAGTTCACCAAAAGACCTGTAAGACTAGAGCATGTAAACTAAAAGATAGACACCATGATAAATTGATTTGTAAAGGTCAGATCAAAGCCACAGAAAAGCTACTACTAAACAAGGCCCATTGAGAACAATTTAGTATGCAAAACCATTTATGACATGATGATCAATCAGGACAATCATTTCCGAGGCTGATAATACTAGAGTAGATCATTACATCCCACTATCCCGGTATCAAATAAACTTAGATATGCCAGATCATGATTGTTTGAAAAAGAACCTTCCATAAAAAACATCTGAAAGAAGTATGTTTCCAACCCAATATCCTTCAAAAAATTCCTGGCCAAAGTGACTAAAAAAAGTTGTCTTTCGATGAAAGCCAAACATGAGTACATGACTCTGGAACAGCAGCATCGGACTATCGAAGAATCTATGTGTCCATATTTCAGTTTTAAGATCCAAATCAGACGAAATTATGGTTACAATATGACACGCATATCTATGTTAAACTCTTCCAATCTAACCTGCTATGTCTGCACTCGGATCACTATCCTCTATACATACACATTTAGACTCACACCCATCTTCCGCACCATGTCCAGCACCAAGGAGGCCCTCGCCTATCTGTTTGATGCATCAGACAACAGTTATGTTGAATGTAATCATCTTAAAATAAAATCACTAAGACAGTAAGATTTAAATCTCTTCTCTTGTCAGTAGTACCTGATGATTCCAGTCGCAAGTGTTTCCAGGTCCAGGGCACGGATTACTTTCCTCGCCAACATCCGAAATTTTCACCTTTATCAGGAAAGTATGATGCTCAGTCTAAGGCATTACCTTAAAATAATTTAGTTTTCAAACTGATCTTTGGCTTACAGTGGCATCAAATTGTCTTTCATCAATATGGCTCTGAATTATACTGGCATTAACATCAGGTTCATTATCAACACACCCAGAGCCCTTCATGTCAAAAGCAAAAAAGAAAAACCGTTCTGAACATCAACAACAGAAATAAAAACATGGAGGTACCAGACACCATGAATCTATGCTTTGATTCCCGCACCCAAAGATCAGAAAATCCAACATTCCTTTAAAAGATGTACTTAACAAACTATAATGGTTTACACAACCAGCGTGGGTGGCTTAAATGGCCAAACATCATAAAGGGGGTAATTTTAGCACGTTTCATACCTCAGAGAAAATTTTGTGATCCTCTTTTGAAGAAGAGTCCAATCTTCTGGGACTGCCATTTTTGTCACGTCTCCCCAAGTAGGAAGCCTGAGCAGTGAGCACCCAATGTAGAAAAGTATGACTTTATTAATGCAGAATATATTTGTCACACTTTACTATTCAAGAATGAATATGAACTCTTCGCGGAAGCTAGCAATTAAAAAAGACAATAACCTGATCAACATCAGATTTTATGTGGGAGCATGTGCAGCAGGACTTGATATCTATTAGCTCTTTTTCCAGCTCAAGATGTCTTGTTTTTTCAGTCATAAGACTTTCCCTGAGATTCTTAATTTCGTGATCAGCCACCTGCTTTAACAGAATTCATGACTGCGCTTTCTTTTGGGAAATATTTAATATAAAATGAGCTAGTTAAGAACGGCAAGAATGAATACTGCCTCAGACTGATCAACAAATGAGAATCAAAATTTGATATTGATGGTAGGGAGAATTAAATGTATGACTCTTTATTACCTTAAGTTTTTTGTTGTACTCCTTCAAAACATTCCATATAGCTTTAGCGAAACTCTGCATAATCTGATGATTTCTCTCTCCATTTGTGCCTTCAACATAACACAGTTTTAAAAAACCACTCAGTTCCACCTTGCAGACTTTTTGTACCATTGTTAGAAAATAAGCAAATATTAAGCATTTTCAAACAGATAGTTAAGAGATCAGGCTATGGAATGGGAAAAAGAAAACAATAATGTGAACCAAAGTTACTAAACATATAGTACCTTCCTTGATTATTCCATTTTCAGCTCCAATGATTTTCTCTGGTTCAATCTAAAACCCGGGCAACAAAAGATATATTAGAGTTTTTGCATAATAAAACACTTAAAATTACAACTAGTAAATATTGCCATTTCACTCAATGAAGATATATATTCTAAAGCTGCCAATTTAATTATGACAGAGATTAATTACAAGAACAACTCATAAACATGACATACCATGCAAGACTCGGGACCAGTTAATTTCATTCTTTTATGGTGCTCAGTTCTAGAAAAAGACTGTATATGCCGTTTGTTCGGAATATTTGAAGACTCTTCAGCATTATTAAACCTGCAAATATAGTATAATTTTTTAACAGCTCATGGAAAAAATATATTGAAGGACGAATTTAGGTTGTTGTAAGGTTGTACTTTATTTCCATATAAGGTGAGGCCTGTCTTAGCAGGTGTGATGTATCACGATAATCTTCTTGTCCTGATTTTACAGTTAAAATCTGTAATTGTAACAAATCAATAACATGGAATAATTTTAAAGAAAACTGGAACACAATAAATTTAAAACTGATTTCCAATAGTAATCATCCGAGGTTTCTGCAGAAAGAAACTTAACAAGAAAATAAAGAGAAAAACGTACCAGTGACATCCTCTTCTTGCCTTCCAAATAGTCTCTCAAGTACTTGGTCAACTGTTCAGAGATCATAGCATCAGTAACAGTAATACTAAGCAACTGTACTAAAGCTATCATAAGGCCTGGAAATCCATGTCTACAACTATTTCAGATTTTCAGTAGCAAATGGTGAATTTAAGCCTTCATGGATACAACTAAAGTTACGCAACTAAAGTAAACATGTAGTCTGGACCAGTAAAGGAAACCATACCAAGGAGTTCTGAAAGTGCTTTTGCATTGGCTTCTTAGGGTTCTTCTGATGCTCCAACAAGGACTGAAACACCAAAATAAGAGGAGAATGACAACAGAGCACACACAAATAGGTATAGAGATAGAAGCAGAGTGAAGAAAACAAATAAAGGTCTCGAGATAGTTTAAAGCAGACAAATTTCTAACAGAAATGATACATCGGTTATCATCAAGCACACATGAAGATCCAACTTAAGGTTACATACCCTCAAGCACAAGCCAAAAACCATTGATGTGTTGTTGATGAAATTACTTTCTAGCAACCTGGCTCCCTGCACCAAAGTATGCAAGTTAAAAAAAAAACTCAGACCACCAAAGTCGGAACATATATTAAGAGGAAAAAAAATAAACCCAAACCTGATTCCCAGTTTTCTTTTCTCTCTCAGCTCCAGCAAGGTCAACAATACTCAGGACAACTTCATTTGATCTGTCGTCATCCTCTCCTTCAAACTTGTCAGCAACACCTCGAATGTTGATGATACACTGTGACCGGCTAGAAGAGATAAAAGAAAATAATATGTAAACCAATACAATATGATAATATATGTAGTCTATATGCTGAAGAGATAAAATGCAGCTATCATGCACCTGGACTGGCTGTTTGAATTTGTTGTAGCAGTGGCACGTTTTTGCATTGCCTGAGCAACTAACGATTCCGCCTGCCGAGCATCAGAAATGGATATCTGATCACAAAATAAAGCCGGTGAGGTCATTACAGACATCCAACAACACAGTCGACAAAAACATCCACAGTTTTGTACTCAAACCTCTTGTAGGCCTTTCAGGCTGCATTGTTGCATGGTTATTTCACCCCCATTCGGAGATAAATCAATCCATTTCTCTGTCTTACCTCTTTCAAAACTTATCTCAAACATCGATATGAAAAACGACCTAGATAATAAACCATATCTTGCACATCAATACCACAAAAGATCAAACAAATACAAACCAAGAAGCTCTAACAGTGCCTAGATAAGACCTAATACCTAGGAAACTCGGTACTGCTACCCGGAACTCGCTTGAATATGTGCTGAAGCGCAAGAGGTACCATTCCAGGCTCCCTGGGGCTACCAAAGACTGTATGAGTCTTGCCGGAGCCACTAGGCCCCATTGCTGCCAGCATCCCACTCTTACCCCTCAGAAAATCCTCTACCAGAGGCTTCACCATCGTCTCGTACACCTCCACCTATTAACAATCACACAAATTAAGATATGATAATCATCCACTGATCCACATCAGCCAAATATACTAAAATCAAAATCAAACTCAAACCGAATAATGAGAGGAGTAGAAGAAGCAAAACGTGTGAGGAATCGGCGGCGAAGACGTGTGAGAAGCCGTCGTAGACCTCAGACTTGAGCCGATTAGGCTCCTGCAACGCTAGAGGCGGCGACACCGTCACCGAGCGAGCACCGTTCACCTTCACACAGACCTCGGAGTGAGGGCTTCTCTTCTTCTTCTGTTGCTCTCTCGCAGCCGCCGCGTTCCTAGGGTTTTGCGGCCACGCGTTCTTGGATCTGGCCTTCAAATCTCCGGCGACGCCGCTCCTTTTGCCCGACGGCTTCAGTAGAGGTCGAATTCGGAGGAAGACTCTGAGATTCTCCGGGTCGGGTTTCGAGGCCGATATGTCCATGGAGAGAATCTCTTCCGTCGGGAAAGGGATACTAGGCACAGTGTGAGTTCCGGCGGCTGCGGTTGCCGGAGTAGGTCGAGGCCTGGCGCTCCGGTGAGGGTTACGCCGGACAGTCACCGTGTTTGGACATTGCTCAAGGATTGCGGGCTCCATAGTGACGTCGATCAGTGATGGTCTTTCGTCTCTACCGCGCTCTCTACCC
This sequence comes from Argentina anserina, assembly GCF_933775445.1. Classification (NCBI taxonomy): domain Eukaryota; kingdom Viridiplantae; phylum Streptophyta; class Magnoliopsida; order Rosales; family Rosaceae; genus Argentina; species Argentina anserina. The sequence goes on along the minus strand of NC_065873.1, from coordinate 28,667,595 downwards.
TTTTGCTTTTGCGCTTAGCGCTAAAATGTTTGGGTTTTGAAATTGAAATGCTGAGATTCTGGCGAAAATGAATAGAAGCAGTGGAATGTTACGCTTTTGCCCTTTGATGATGGAGGGCCGTAAAAGGTTGAATTCAAATGCCCAAAAAGAGCGGGCATTGGCTATGGGAGCATAGGGCCGATTTTATTTTCTCTTCTTCTTTTCTTATTTTTCCTTTTTAACGTTTGAAATGACCTATGAAAATTTTCATTTCACTATTATTCGTGATGGGGTTGGAAACTTCGAATTATATATTAAGACTGATTCTAGATTCACCTCCATATTTAATCTATACAACTTATATCTCATTAATTATTTCAATTCTATTTTACTCTTTATATAAACTCTCACATTTATGACTTCACATATTCAATTTACAACATACCTCCATTTTTCATTAAAACATAATATAGTCTGGGAATTGAATCAAATTTAATTTAATTTTTGATGTAGTAGGATTATAGAGTATCAGATTAAAAAAATCTTAATTTTAATTTTTCTATTGTGTTAAAAATCTTATTATAGATCAATTTTATGAAACTAGTTTGTATTAATTGAGATCGCTATTTTTAATTTGAAGAGGTTAAATCTCATGTTATAACAGAAAAAGATGAAAATAAAAAATAAATCAATGTCTTTTTAGATTGGAAAGATAAGAAGATTGATGAGAATGAAAAAAGAAAAAAAATTAGAGGTGTAAATAGAAATTAAAAGAGTAAATTTAGATTATTCAGGTAAATAAATGATGACAGAACTTTAAATAGCAATTATAAAAGTGGAACTAAAATCACACGTCTGCTAATTAAGTGCGATAATATGATATATATTCCCACTGTGCAACATTAAAATGGAGAAACCAAAATTATTTTTTTATCTGATATCAAACAGTTTCTTCAATGTCTTAGGCTCAAATATTAATCTCGGCTAAGAAGTAGAACTGCTCTTGATTTAATGATACGAAATCAATCACTATTTGTCCAATTTTTTTCCACGTTAGGCAGTCAATTACACCAATACACCTTATCTCAGTGCATATTAAGATAGTATATGATCCATTGAAACAGTGGACAAAGGGAAGCAACACAAATCTGATACGTTGTTTAACACATGACCAGTAATTTACAGGTGAACAGAGGAAAAGTCGATCAATCTCAGTGAAAAGAACGAAATCAACAATCTCCAAACTCCAAAGTCCTGCCGTATCAATGAAAAAGGTTGAGTTCATCAACTTTGTTACACGGCAACCTCTCAGCACAAAATTATTTCACATTATGCAGACTTCTTATTTACTCAATAATATCGAAGAGGAAGAGAGCAAAAGTGTAGCTAAAACCTAAAGGTTGAGAAGCTTTGGAGCAGAACGCGGAGGATTAGTGAGCATGTGAACCACTTCTCTCATTGTAGGTCTTGCAGAGCTCTCATCCTCGACACACATCATTGCAATCTTGAACAAGTGTATCACCTCTGCAAGGGGGTATTCACTGAGCCTGTGATCCACCACCGCCAGCACTGCTGCTGCATCCGAAGGCTGAGAGAGCTCCGATGTAGTCTTCCTCACCCACCTTACAATGTCCACACCGTCACCAAATTCCCCAACAGGTTTCCTCCCAACAATCAGCTCCAGCAAGACCACACCGAAGCTGTAAACGTCACTTTTCTCGTCCACTTTCAATGTGTATGCGTACTCTGTATCATTCAAATAAGTGCCAGGCATATCAGATTGCATATTAACCCAAACTACCAACGTAATGTACGAAGTTCCGATTAAAATTGTTAGCGAAATGAATCTGTTTTTTCGTTCCATGTTAGTGATTAAACTTGAAAAAAAAAAGCAATTAATAAATAATGCAAAACTTTCACTTTAAACCCTAAACCTCATAAACCCTAGAAGATGAAGTAGGAGATCAAGTACCTGGCGCAATGTAACCATAGGATCCAGCAATGGAAGACATGCACTCGGAAGCTCCGGCGTCTTGGAGGAACTTGGCGAGCCCAAAATCAGCAACATGGGCCTCAAAGTCGGAGTCGAGCAAGATGTTATTGGACTTAACATCCCTGTGAATAATCAGAGGGGAACAGTCATGGTGGAGATAGCACAAGCCTTTGGCAGCTTCCTCGGCGATCCTGTACCTTCTGTCCCACTGCAAATGTCCTCCCTTTGACCCATGCAACACCTCCCCTAAGCTCCCATTAGGCATGTACTCGTACAGCAACAAATTCGTGTCCTTGTTCGACACGAACCCCAAAAGCCTAACGATATTCCTGTGCCGGATTCGTCCCAATGTTTTTATCTCCGCAGAAAATCCGTGATCGTTCCGCCCTGTTCCCCGCCCCACCAGTCTTTTGATTGCCACATCCACGCCGTCAGGCATTGAGCCGCGGTAGACTACTCCGGCACCGCCTTTGCCTATTATGTTTTCATCTTTCAAACACTCCAGCACCTCCTCTACTCTGAAATGTAGCCGTTGGAACGCGGTCAGCTTCCAAGTCATGGATTTCTGAAACTTTGCCCTCCTCAATTTGTACACTGTGATCAGTAAGAACAACAGAATAGTAGATAGCCCGATTATGATAAGAGCCACTTTGGAAGTACCAAATGACTTGTAGGATCGGACTTTCGGGCATGACACGCTGCGTGGCAAACAGAGTAAGGGGTTTCCGGCGAAGGATGAGATGCTGAAGACCAGAAATTGACCGCCGGTTGGGAGTTTACCGCTGAAATTGTTATCGGAGAGATCAAGAGTTGTGAGACTGGTCATGTTGCGAATCTGAAGAGGAATCGGACCTGTTAGGTGGTTTCCAGAGAAATTGAGAATGCTCAATACCTTCAGCTTAGCAATCCCCTTTGGAATTTCACCAACCAAGTTGTTTCTGCTGAAATCAGCAGAAGTTAGGGAGGAGCATTGTGAAATTGTGTCGGGAACTCTGTCACTCAAGTTGTTGGCACTGATGTTGATCTTGGCCAATGATTTCAGATTGAATATTTCCATTGGAATTTGACCTGAGAACTTGTTCATCTCCATAGAAAGCGTCTGCAGATTCTTCAGATTGCCAATCGCAGCTGGGATTTCGCCGGAAATCTGATTCCCCGAGAGTCCTAGGATTCCGAGTGCACCTGCTGACATTTGCGCCGGAAGTTGGCCGGACAAGTAATTATCAATGAGCTCGATCATAGACACATTAGGCAACCTGAACATCCCCGCCGGAATAGTCCCCGTGATCGTGTTTCTGCTCATTCTTATCTTCCAAAGCGACTTGCACTGGCCGAGGTCTTCAGGAATGGAGCCAAAGAAGTGATTATCCATCAGTATCAAATTTCTCAACACTCCTCCCTTGCACAAATCCTTCGGAATTAGCCCGGTGAAGTGGTTTGAGGCGACGTCGAGATCCTTCAGCCTCCCACTGCGGCCGAGATTCTCCGGCAGCTCGTAAGTGAAGTTGTTCTCCCACACCTGAAGCACCTCGAGATTAGGGAAGTCACCAACAAATTTCGGAATGGGGCCGTAGAGATTGTTCTTGTACAGATTGATGAGGGTAATGTTTTTCAGTTCCGAAAACGACGCTGGTATTTCTCCAGTGAGCAAGTTTATGGAAAGATCGAGAGACATGAGGCTGGACAGGGCCGAGAGCTGTGGAGGTATGAAACCGGTGAGTTGGTTTATCTGAAGAAACAGAGAGTGCAAATGCTTCAAGTTACTTAATGTTGTCGGAATGGTGCCGGTGAGATTGCAACTGCCCATGTCGAGAACCCGTAACGAACTCAACAACCCCAACTCCGGCGGGATTCCGCCGTCGTATGAGTTGTAGTAGCCTACGTACATTTCCTTGAGATTCTTCAAACGAGATATACTGACCGGGAACTTTCCGGTGAGCCCATTTCCGTTGAGGCCTAAATACTCCAAGCTCTGAATCTCGGAGTAGTTTTCGGGGATTGGACCGGTGAAGTAGTTCCCGCCGAGATGAAGATGTCTGAGATTTTTAAGCTCGATGAGCTCGACAGGAAGTGGGCCGTCGAAGTTGTTGTTGTAGGCGTCGAGGACCTCCAGCTCCGTCATCCGCCGCGTGATTTCGCCGGGAAACTTCCCGACGAATAAGTTGTTGGAAATGTTCAAGTGCCTCAAAGCCGTCAGGTTGCCAATCTCCGCCGGAAGCTTCCCTGTGAGGTTGTTGTCGGCAATAGTGAGGTTCACGACCTTAGTGAGCAGCCCAATCTCCGGCCCAACTGTCCCGAACAGAGGCATCCCCGACACGTTGAGCGCCACCACTCGGAAATCCCGGTCGCATGTAACCCCTGTAAACAGACAGTGGGACGATGACGACGACGTCGTTTTCCAGTCGTCGAGGCCCGAACCTTTTTTCCCAATCATGGAGGCTTTGAGTTTGAGCAGCGCTTCAAGATCACCATCGACTCCGCAACAAGTAGAGCAGAGGAGGTAGATGAGAATAATATGAAGAACAATGGGAGACATTGCCATGGCTCTGTTCTTCAATTCCTGTTGGATTGGTGATTCTTCAGATAGAAGCAAGTACTTACTGGTATTAATATATGCTTCAGTGAGTGGGGATAGGCTTTAAATTTTTCCTATAATAATAAGAAGCAGATTTTGGGAGGAGTATCTAACCTGTATCGATCTATCCAACTTGAAAAAATAGAGAGAGTGAGGCTCATTTTTCATTTCCTTTCGAATCCAATAGGGTCTGCCAATATAAGACCGGGCAGTATGGGATGGGTCCATCTCCGACGGTACGATTTCACGGTGGTTAATCAGCATGGTTGGTCAGGTAACTGGTGAGAGTGGAGTCCACGTTAAGACTAACGGAGTCAATTAAGGGGTTTTGTAATTTGTAGTCTCTGGTCTCGATGAGTATAGGGTGGTGTTTTCTGACGGCGTGATAATGTGGGTAGCAGTGGCAGAGCTGTCTCGTCGCCACTGCGCTCACCTGTCATCTCCGCCAGTTGTAGTAAATAAGTAATTTCTCCTAGGTTAGATTTTCACGTGGTAAATCCTGGACTGATTATGACATTATTACTGTTTCACCCTAAATCTAAGAGCTAGCAATTATGATCATTACTGGGTTTTTGGAGCCGATGATATGAATGCGAGTGGCATAGGGCAGAGGTGGGGAAATGATTTAAACGAAGGGGGCGATGTGGATCATGGAATGGGCTTTGGCTTGGAGTGAGGCTGGACCCGGATAAGAGTAAAGACTGGCTGTGTCTTTTCCCAGACGGTCAGTTCTTCCCCTGACTCATTTTGGCCTTGAGCTAAAAAGTCCACTCTTTGCTCTCTGTCCTCCCTCCCTCAGTTTTGTTTCACCAGTATGGATCCTTCAGTCTTTGGTACTCAGTCCCCAGTTCCAGACCGGCAGACCCTACTACAATATCTAATATATGTAATTACACGATCACCCTTTCATTTCAAAGAAAAGTTTGAGAGCTTAGATGGTTGCGCAGTTAGGCACCGTGATCCGGCTTCCAGTTTGATGATCCTACTTACTAGAACTATCTGTTCCATAGCGTGCCTCAACCAAGCAGCCGTCAATTCCTCATTATAGTTAGATTTAAAATGAGACACAATTTTCATTGTTACATGCAATCGATCTACTTAATGCACAACAAATTTTTAGTATAATGGTAAACTGATGCGCTCAATCAGACAATCACACCTTAATTTTTCGGAAAGTTCTATTAATGTTTTAACGTATTGAAACATCAAATCTAGATCAATTCCTCACTATAGTTTTGTTCGAAATCTGAGTATTATAGTCTATAACTGATTAATGTACTATTACTACAGTAAGCTAGTAGGCAACTGAAAAAAAATTCTATGGTCCTGGAATACAATGAGCGTCGACGGTTTTGCTCTCTATTGTGGTTTGTGGACAGTAGACTTTGTTTAAACAAATGTATGTTGGATGGAAGACTTTGCAAGAAAGCTGAGTTTAATGGAGGATGGATATGGACCTCTTTTGCGATTTTGATGCCAATATCGAAAGGGGTTTCCGGTTCAACTGGCCGGGATGAATGCTACGGTGCTTATATTGATGGAGAAATGGAGGAAGTGGGTTGGATAATTGGAGAGCCGCACAAGATTGTTTTGACAAAGACAGAGGTATTGATTCTCATTTCTCACTAGTATTTGCTCCAAGTTTTAGTATTCCACTAAGTTCTAGAACAGATTCTCCAAAGCATGCGTTAGTGGGTGAATTCTGAACTAAACGAATATGTAAGTGAGTGATTGAGAGAATAAAAATGATTGTTTTTCTAGCAGCAATGCCAATTATTCCACCCAAAAAAAAAATGGGGAGGCCTTTTCAGCCATTTCAGGTATTCCAATAGGAAGGCCAATTGCTCCTTTCCTGGTAGGACTAGGACCTAATTGCGTTTAAGTGGCTGATGATTATTTTAGTCTAGTATTCGTTTTGCTTTAGTTCCTTGAGTACAAATTCTAAAGCTTTGTGTTCGTCAACTTCTAGTAGCCCTAGCCCCTAGCACACAAGCGGGAACAAAGTCTCAATGGCATTGCAACTCTTTGTTAACTACTGTATTAGTGATACTAGAGGAGATCGACTTCCTAATCTAATTCTAACCCGATTCTCCTTCTAAAAGGCTTGAATTCAAGGTTGGTTTTGGAAGATTGGTTAGTTGTGCTAGAAGCAAACCCTAAATCCTAACATGAAAATTATTCCCTCCGCCCGGTGGAGGTTCACTGTCTGACGTGGCAGAATAACAATCATATATTTTAGTGTGTAACTTTATTTTAACTAACCCCTTGTTTCTCCGTTAACTTTTATGCAATATAAGAGAGAGTGGGGAAAAAATGCTCTAAGAAATGGTTTACCTAGTCTCATATTTATCCACGATGGCTTCCATCTGCACCTGGGGTGCGAGTCTTGATCTCATCGGCAGTCGGCTAGTCTTATTTGGATAAAGAAGGAGTTGCACAGGATGTACTCGGGGTTGGCTTCGAGAATGAAGGAATGGAATATTGAAAATGGAGAATGAAGGAACGAGGATAGCAGCTGAAGTTTTAGATTAGCAGTTCTGGGTTTGAGCGGTAATTGATTGCATCTGCTTCGTAGCTTGATGTTCCACATCTATTAATTCACAATTGAAGCAAAATTAAGATAGATTGATTTGTAGTAAGGATGATGTGGGGAAAAGCGGAAATTTCACAATCTGTGAGTAATTCATATCGGCGGTCTCATGACTCCTGAGTTCAAAATTCGGGTGTCAAGTTGAGTGGAAGTGTGAAACATGTGAAGCCCTCCTCCCACATCTACGCACACTCAGATAACTGAGATAAACAATATTAATTAAAATTTATGAGTAGGTTGTGGAATGGGGTGTGTTTGATTACATACATGTTATGAATTAGAGGAACACATGAGGTTTGGGTTCATGAATTTAGAGAGCGAGCTTGGGTGGAGAGGAAGAGAATTGATCTGAAAAAAGGGAAAGGAATAGTGAGCTACAAAGTACAGAGGAGACGGAAGCGATTCAAATCGTAGAAGTCTTCGATAAATTTTTGGACTTCTTCTCTGTTATTGTTTCTCTTTTACCCTGTTAAAATAATTTGTTACCGACCTTCATGGCTTCATCTATATCTGTTAATATGTGCGAGTGCAATACGCGCGTTAACAAAATGTCAGGTGAACCTCCACATGGGTGGAGGGAAGACCCTACGTGAAAGGACTCGTAGTGGAGTACAAATTTAGTCAATCTGGGTCAGGCGCGTGTTGGAGTTGCATAGAGGTCCATACAAAGCAAAAGCACATGCTCGCTTGCTATAACGAAACTTCACATTTGTCTCTTCCTGTGCAAATTGGCCCAGTTTTTCCCCAACTTGTAAGTGTCATAGACATTCACGGGAAATTCATAGTTTAGTTCATTTCTCAAAAACTGGTGTTTAATCAGCTTTCGGATCTAAATTATTACATGAAAATGGTTTTTTTTTTCGTTGTGTTTTGTTTTTCGTCTTGGTGTTGAAGGTGATAGTAATGTTACACTATTTAGTCATTTAACAGGTAAACACTGAACATCACTGGCCAAGGTGATAATTTTTTGAGACCTCAAAACCCCAAGCCTCAAGCAATCCCCAAATCCATCGTATTCTCTTGTGCAGTTTATGACATTAATCACATTATCACGAATTCATGATTCGTTTGTTGGTCAGGAGGTTCTAGGCTCTTCTTAGCATTGAGAAGGAGGAAGGAGTGAAGCAATGATGGCCTACTTTTTTTGACTTGTTTTAGTAAAAGCCTTATATAGCCTTTGGACTTTTGCTACCATTTTACATTTACCTAGGGAATCAGGAAAGAATCATCAGTTGTTAGATAGACCATTGATAGATGGACGGACGGTGATTTGCCCACCGTCCTTGGCAATCTTATTTGTTCAAGATTTTCATGATGATGAAATATTCTTACCCACAGTCTCCAGTGTTCAGTCAAATAGAGTATGAAGTTAGCAGAAGGTCACATCCGCTGTCCTCTCCTTTAGATCTGATGGGCAAAAGTGCCAGTTTATCTTAAAGAAGAAATTTGCCAAATACAAAGATTTTTACAAAGGAGAAATAGTAATCTGAACACGTATGAAATTCACATCTATTTCAAATAGTGGTATGTGACAAACTGACAATTATGATCTGAGCATGAATATAAACTCGCAGAATAATTCTTTTTCCAACTAGAAACAAATTGTAGCCAGGAATCATATATCAACAATATAAAAAAACCAACAAAATGTAAAGCCTACATAATGAAACCTAGATAACTTCTGTATCCAACTTTTGCTGCAACACCTTCAAGCTGTTCGCCACTGCAGCTCTATTTGGATTCGTCCATTCTTCGAGTCAATCAGATTGTGCTTCTCATTCATCCTTCTATTGCTAACAACATCCGCCAGATTTATATCCACATATCCAAGATTTTCCTGATTTAAGTAAAAGCACAAGAGTCAGTCTTCTCTGTCTTAAGTTTGGTTTATCGAACAAACTAGCTGTTAGCCTGTTACCAAAGGTATATTACGCCAACTACATGAGTCTACATGGTTCCAATTTTGGAGAGGTTGTATAAACACACATTGTAGATCAGTTAGTTGATTGCAGGTTTAAGGGATGAAGAACTCCCTTGCCCAAAAAAAAATCAAAGGGAGTTGAATTCTGTACCTTGCCATGCAGGAGGCCCATCCTCGAGGAGGTGCTGACTACTTCAACATGAAGTCTATCATGAGTTTTAGGTGGTTCTTCTAGCATAAAGGTAAACTCCTCGTTAAATCTTGGATCTCGATTTTTCTTGACTTGCTGAAACATTTCCAGAATGTGGTTGACAGTTAACAACAAACTTCCACAACACGTAAACTTTGAAGATGAGCAATTAAATTAATCAATAACAATGTAGCTTTTCTTTTTGTATCAGCAAACATTTCCAAACTTTCAAACAGCAGATTATGAGCAACTTCTGAAGAACATCAGTATAGCATATACACAGGTTATCTTAAGATAAATTGCTCATATATACATAGAGAATGCAGGTTCTTACAATTTTGACTCATATGCAAGTTATCCATTCTGACTTACTGGTCTTCCGCATAGCACATAAGCTCTATGAATAATGGATATAGGCTGTAGATCTAGTTAAAATTGGGGTTTCTCTGTTATTACTACAACAAGTTACGTTTTCACAAGGAATATAAGCTCTATGATTATGATTATAGGCTGTAAATCTAGTTTAAAAAATCAGGTTTCTCTGTTATTCCTACAACAATTACGTTGTCACAAGGATTATAGACATAGAAAAGGTAATATTATGCCTCCGTACTTCTCTATGTTTATTATATATACAGTACGTGCAAAACAAGACCAATGACAAAGGAACATTAACAAAAACATATATTAATATACCTTGGTTCTTCTTTCCTCCCCTTTGAATAGTAATCGAACATGTGGATTTGTGTGGTGCTTTCCTTCCACATCTTCAGCTTCATGGACAATAACTACAAGCATACCACCACCTGCAGGTGTTCCCTCAGGAGCCTTTTGTACCTCATTCGAATCTTCCTTATCATCGGGCATCTCATCCTCCGTGAAGGCTTTATAGAGCACTTCCACAACAAGCTGTCCACGCGACTTTTCATTTTGAGCATCATTTGGGTCCATGTTTTTCAGTATGTCAAGAGTCATAACTTTAGACTCATCAGAAGTAAGTTCGCTCAAGGGAATGACGTTCATACCCATTTTCTCATGTCGGCCAATCTAAGTGAAATAAAGACCCAAGTATCAAATATATATGCATACAACATACATATATGTGGTAGAGAGAGAGAGAGAGAGAGAGAGAGAGAGATAAACTGCTTTGACTCTAGTAGAGGTAGAGAAGTACATCAGATGCACGGTATGCACCAAACAAAAAAAAGCTTATTGGTAAACTGTATCAGCTTTCTTTGAAATGTGGAAATAAAGAACTACCTGTTCCCAATCAAAAATCATAATTTCCAATGCTTGAGTTGCAGGGTCTCTAATAGCCATATGAAATTCCTCATTCCATTCAGGGTTCAAAGTTTTATGTTTCACTGTGGTTTTCTTGGAAGGAAGCTTGTCCTCAGTCAGCTTGATTTTAACATAAGGGTCTGCTCCTCCCATTAAATCTTTCTTTTTGAGTTTTGTAGCCTTCAGGACCTTTACAGTGAGAACCCCAACAGGCTTTCTCATGGCACTGGCGGAATAATATGAAATAAACATCAAGTCACAAAGGGTCGAGACAATTACTTGAAATGAAACAGGAAAACCCCCACTTACAGTTTAGGATCCATGATAGTTACTTCGAGGTACTTGGGCCATAGGTACATCTTTGCCACTTGCTCCTTAATAGTCTCCTGAAAAAATAAGACATAATATCCAATTGCAGAAGTTAGGAAGCTGAAAATAATGTTCCATGACAAAAATTATATACGCATCTTACATTTTATACAGGGCTTACATAAACACTGAAGATACTGATGAAAAGCACATAGCAAGAATCATACATATATCCTTACATGGACATACATACTGTAAGCACAAATTCACTCAATTCAATCAACACATAACCTCAAAAAGAAATAGTCCTACCTGAACAAACGTATACAGGCCTGGAATAGCCATGGCATCCGCTCCAAGGAGTTTTAGTCCGAAGTCAATGTGTGGCTGCACAATTATATTGAAATTGTTAAAAAGGGAAAGAAATTAGTAAAACAAAAAATCAGCAGTGCCATATTACAGATACCACAACAGAATAAATAACTGTGGAAGTTCTCTATGGTGCAGGATCTTGGAGAACGAATCCAAACATAGGGCTATTAGACTTTTTAAGAATTAAGCCTACCAGATAAATATGACTGTTCAACAATCAAGACGGTAATGATTACCTTCTCCATAAGGGAAACAAAGATTTTTGAAAAACAAGGAAAGGACGGAACCAAAGGCTTCAGGGTGATACGTGGGGACGCAAATACTTGCAAGTCAACCACCTGAGACACTCCAAATAATTAGTCCTCCATTCAAATCATTAATTCAGGAAACAATCTCTCAACCTTACATTGCCCATAAGTATCATGTTGTATGTGTGGGTCTGTATATGTGCATAAAAACACTAATTGTGCTTTCACCTGAACTGTGGCTTTCAATCCAAATGCTTTAGCTGCAACCGTGATGTTAGGATTTCCTGCCCACTTCAAGTTTAGTTCCATTATTAATTCCTTCTCACCAGTGATATAAACTTTCATTCCTGGCATAAGTGATCGAAATGAGTACTCCAATACAATCAAATTTGAGAGAAGGAAAGAACAAAACAGAGTAAAGCAATCACATGTAATTTAGGCACATTCATCTTGCAACAGAAACAACAGAGAAAAGAATAAAAAGCACATAAATAAGAGATGAGATCAATAAGACAAATAAGCATTGCGTAGTTGTGTGTTAGTGTGTATGCACACACTAGAGAACAACAACAAAAATAAGAGTCAATAGATTGACTAGGATCAACCAAACCTTGAAAAGTAGGCGGTAGGGTGCCCAATGTAAGTACTTCAAAATCAACAGCGTCGATTTTATATTTTGGAATTTGCTCAGCAATAATGGGCTTAGCTATAATCTTCACAGTCTTGCAAATCGCCTGATACAAAATCAAACCAATACAGAAATGTAACAGATACTCAAGAGAATCAACCAAACAAGCCCTGAAGATAAGCACACACGTACCTTATCCAGATAAGGCCACATAATCCCAACAAACTTGTTAAGCCAGTCAAGCTACACAACACACAAAATTCTCATCACCTTCAAGTAATTCCAGGTATTCTAACTCGAAACACAGATTGAACACAACGTCAAAACCAGTATCGGAAATGCGAAAACATACACGATCATAGTCCGGGTTCTTAACCCAGAAGGGGATCTCGGCAAGCATCCGTTGCAACGTCTCAGTGTCTTGCTCAACCAAAGGCCGAATCACAGGATCCTGCATATGCATCCATACATCACCAATCACAATTTCATATATGAAAAACGCAACTTCCTAAGTATGTCTGAACTCTAAACTAACAACCATCCTATACAAAGCTTCAACTCATTTGACTTCATCACAAACTCAGTTACAATATAACAAGACAAAACAAGAGCAAAATCAGGGACGAAGATCCCGAGAAAGAAGCAGAAGAAACCGAACCTTGACATCAGTAGGCTGGAAGTAGATGAACATGTAATAGCCGATCACGATCCCAACCGAAGTTCCAATTCCGAAGCCACAGAAACCCAGAATACCGCTCAGAATACCCATCTCGAATTTGAAGAACCCACAAAGAGTTGAATCCAAGAAGGAGGAGAAAAAGAAGGGGAGCTAATCACATTCTTTGTGTGATGAAGAACAAATTGGGGTCAGAGTAGGAGGTGGGTGTGAAGATTAAAATCTGAAAAAGAAGGAAAGAGAGAGAGAGAGAGAGAGAGAGAGAGAGAGAGAGAGGGCACTTATTCTTGGTGGCAAAGAGTCTGGAGAAGTTGAATGACCAACTTCGATCCACAAGACTCACAATTTGGCTGGCGTGGGGTATCGACTCTGCTGTCGGTAACGTCTGAGTGCCCTTTCTCTCTCCCTCTAATCGTTTTGTCTGCTTTGAAATTTCCGAGACTCATTGGCTAAATACTTGGGGTGGACCTATTACAGGCTTACAGCGTTACGGGATTAGGGGGAATTAGTATCTAATGAGATTAAGTAAAATATCTGAGAAGGAGGATGATGATTAGGGTTTCCATTTTGGGCTTTTGGCTTCACTCACTGAGTCTCTGACCTTTTGATACCATATTACGGCTGCCGACTAACGGTGATTTCCCTTTCCATTTCTATCCGATCAATTTTGTGGCATTCCGAATCCGATCTCAAACAAAAGTCAGCTTTTATAATGGTTGAATGAGTTTGAAGTGTCGTGTGTCTGTGGTTCATATTGACGAAAGATAATCCAGCATAAATAAATTATGGTAAGATAAAGTATGTCTGATCGTAATCAAAACAAACCAGTCACATTTTCATTAGAAACAACTATATGACAATTCAAAACCATATATAGGGAAGTGCTAGCATACAGGATAAATTACCATGAGTCTGTATTGAGCTATAAGCACCTTGCAAGGTCATGGTGTTATAATATCAGTGCAAATTGGCGTTATAGATAGACCACATGTAGCCTGATCACCGCATGTTCACAAACAAACATTATAAAGTCGTAGAAGTCATTTTCCGTTACCGATAAGGATGCTGTCATTCATTTGAAATTAAAGTTTGGTGTGACCTTAACCTCCCCAATCCAGTGTCACATTTGAAGGCAACGTCTAGCAAATGGCTCCAATGAGCGTAATATTTGGGGGACCAAATATCCAAACCAACATTACAAATGACAAGCGCATCGACATCAACACTACTGTGTGGTCTGTGCCACATCCTTTCTAGCCAGCTTGATCAATAATACATGACTAATCATCGATTTCTATATCATAAAATATCTAAGTTTATCTTAAACAAACTAGAGAGTAAACTCTACCATGACTGTTGGTTGGCACATCGTGAGGAGAATCTGGCACGACCCATAAAATAGTTATACACTTATACTAAAGAAAAGCTTATTCCATTCTCAAAAAAAAAAACATTCAATTTTTGAGGTATGTTTGAGTTGCACATCGATGCATTAGAAAGGATCAAATATGTCACAGACTTTGAGGGACAAAAGGGGTCACCCTGAACTACAGAGGGCAACAGAAGCAGATAAATAAACAGCGCATGGTCCATTTTTGGAAGCTATTGAGGAGGATTCAAACTTGATGATGCTTAGGCCCATCAAGAAATATAGATGGATATTCTTAACGGCAGACCCAATTAGAAAATGCTGTCTAATATCAGCTAATTTGGGCTTGATGTGGATCGTCTTGCTATGTCATAATGTAGCAACAACGGTTTCGGTTTCTAATAGGGGTGGCAATGGTATATAAAATCATCTCAACCAATTTGTATACCAATCGTATTAAATACATTGGTATATTAAATACTTAGTACACGGTATATGGTACAGTATACCGTACCAACATTAAAAAATGGTAAGTATGTGGTATAGATTTTCCGTATACTATGGTATATCGTACATACTAACTTATATTATATTAAATTATTTAATTAAATATATATATATATCTACTAACCTTAATCTAATCTTTCTGAGTTTTTTTCTCAAGTACACTCTTTTTCTCGTCTTCAATTTATTTATTTAATTATGAATGAATCGATTCAATCGAATTCCTAAATACAAATGCTTAGACCTATTAGTAGCACCATCACTGCTTACAACATGTCAACATATATCGCATTTAAACCTATCATTTATTTTTTCAATTGTTTTGAGAATTCATAAGTACTTTAACAACTTGACTATTTGGACTTTGACTTTCTATTTATGACTTTGTATTTGGTAATTTGGTTGAAGTTATATAAGATTATGGAATTCTATTCCTATTCCACTTATTTGTTATTATTTATTTGGATTGGGCCTTTAAAATTTTGGGCCTTAAATATGTTGGTACAAGCCTATTATCAACCGTACCAACCGTACCACTTAATTGGTATACCAACGTTATTGGTTGGTATAAAATTGTGGATTTTTCATACCAAATATATATTGGTTGGTATATGGTATTAGAAAATTAAGACTGGTATACTAACCAATCCAGCCCTAGTTTCTAACGAGAATGCTAGTGACAAGTATGACACTTGAGTACAAAAAACGGAGAGAAAAAAAAGAAAGTAAGAAATGATCATCGTGCTTATAAGATACCAATGTTGAGGTTTGTTAGTCTTATATAACATTTTTCGACGATGGAAGCGTACATCTATAATTGACCAGGGATTATCTACGTTGATATATATATAAAAGCGTGACTCTCTAAGATATCTCATGTAGTCCGGCCACCTGGTCCTTGTTGCAATTGAAGTTAAGATTTTTCTTTGCATTGGCAAGAGATTCTTTGTCATTGATATTCTGCTTAAGCAATGAAGCTGCAATCCAACACTACAATTTACACAGTAGTGAGTTGGTTAAACACAATTAAGGTGGCATTATAGATGTTCTCATAGCTGTAAAGTGTTATTTAGCTTTCTCCACTATCACATTTATGAATCTAAGATGCAATTAATTTTTAATTTTTCATAAAATTCTCCACTCGTAGTCGTAGACTTATACTTCGATATCATGCAAACATTAAGGAGGACCTCACCGACCGATGCATGCCAAAGGACATACATTATACATAGAAAATCATCCATGCATGATACGCTAGTTTCACAACTTTCAAAAGTCTGAACTCTGAAGTTTATGTGTATTAGTACGTTTTTAAGTCCGTAAGATCAAACTTCAGAAGATTACTAAGATACCATGAGATATGAACAGCAAGGCTGTAATATTCCACCAGCAGAACTATCGGACTTTAATAGGCTTGATTTCAAGAACTCTCTCGGGCTCCAACAAACACCTCAAACCCCAACTCTATTAATCATTCTTAATAGCCAATTTGCAACCATAAGATTCAGCTTAGTGTCAATTTGCTACCCTAGCTTTTATTTATGTCAATTTACTACTCTAAAGTTTTATAATTAGCCAATTTGCTACTCAAAGTATTAATTTTGCCAATTTTCTACTCCATATTTCTAAACTTAACTATTTTGCTGTCATTTTTTCATATTAAATTTTCAATTCTCCCTATCAAGTGACTTAATTTGAAAATCCAAATAAAAAAATTGGATAATCTTGATAAGATAAGTAAATTTTATTTAAGGTTAACAAATTGACAAAATTAATACTTAGGGTAACAAATTGGCAAGTTATGTAAACCTAGGGTAGCAAATTAGCATAAATAAAACCTAGACTAGCAAATTGACACGGAGGTGAATTATACGGTAGCAAATTGGCAATTATGCCATTTATACGTAACACATTTGACATTTCCTTATGAAACACATAGAGTGATTGAACAAGCTAGATGATGGGAAGGAATGCCATGATCTAGATCCAAACGCAAAGGGGAGTTGCAGCACATTAGCGAGTTGACCATTCTTTTGAGAAACCGACCTAGTTATTTGTTTGGCGATGTAGTTGATGGCCTTTATGTCATGAGTGAGCAACCATATACTTTACTTTATTGTTATATATGCCTTTCTTTACATCAAGTAGATCATATCTACGCAAAGGGGGCATGTGAGCCCTCGTCATGAATCATATATACAAGGTGACAATGCTAATGCCACTACGTTAATATCATAGACATCAATAATTTAAAGAACGGCCTTCTAAAAATCTATACCAAATGCACATTATATAATGTATTGTAACTTAGCTAGGCTCCTCTTTCGTAGATTAAAGAACGAGAGGGTTGTTGATTATTCTTAATATCTTATACAATGGTCGGTGGTATCCGTCGACGTCATTACCATTTGTATCAAAGCGCGAGACACGCTAAGGTTAATATAGTTTAGAACTAGGTATGCCTCACATGAATGTACAATTATGTATGTTGGAAGCTATTTAACTACTAGATACATATACATGTCTTATAATTCTTAATCTTAGAAGAATTATCACAAACTGATCTCGATTGTTCTTATTCAAGAAAATAATACTTTGACTTGCGAATGAACATGATGACAATCATGAATGTTAGGTAGAGATGTAATGAAATCAAATAAACTTTTCTTTGGTGGAAGAAATCAAACAAACTTGAAGTAAAAATCATGTGGGATATGGACACCACACATTTCCTGATCTTCTGCACATTGACACATTCTGTTCGCTAAAGGTTACGCTCATTCATTTCCCCCACTCGAGTGTTGTTTCATCTTTGATCTCTCGGTCGATCACCACCCGCACATTTCTCGATCTGTTCGTATTAACATTCACCTACTTCCACAAAGTTGAAAGTTTTAACCGGTCATTTGGATCAGAAACCCAGTAAATCTGTAATTGAAGTTCATATCAGAACCAGTAAAATCAACGACGTGGTGTTACAAGTTAGAATCTTCCTTTGAATTATCGACCCGTATCCTCTTCTGACCTCGATATCATTTTCTATACGTACTGGAAAATCTATAACAGTGTTTCGATCTTGTGGTCGTGCATGGCAGCTCAGCGTTAGGAAAGATGAGAATTTGACATTTCGAGTCGCCATTTGAGAAACAGCCACAAACAAAACCAAGCCGAAGCACCTTTCGGTGGTTGCAGTTGAATCTCTGTTTGTTTATCTCTCTAAAAAAACCTAACAGTCCAATACTGACGTAGCTTACGAGCATTAGCAGTAGCCCTCTGATTATGATCACTCGGTCTAATCACTCTTATGGTCCCATGCAAATAATTCTGCATGTCGAGCCCTCACCGTAAGCCTACATGACCTTGCTCCCATCCTATCCTCGCTTTGCAGATTTGGAGATCTCTAGAGGCAGCCTGTGGCTGAAAACGAGACCACGTGTAAAATATCGCCCCATCCTCGCCCCTCCCTCGCCTGCACGTGAGGTCATAGGAGGGTGCTGGGGCCCACCATACGAAACCGTGTGTGGTTTTGATTGGAAGAGTCTCCATCTAAGACCGGAACAACTACGGGGAACCCGAGGAGGATATCGACGGTCACAATCTCCCCAACGGCTCCGTCAATTGGCGTCATCCAACGGCCGAAACCGAAATGGCGGTTGCCGCCCTACAGTGGATTTCTGGTCTAGGACTAATGGGTAGCCTTCTGCAACGGCTGTCTATCAAAACCACCAAATCTAATTATTTAGTTTAATGAGATTACAAAAAAATATTAGAGAAAATAAAAATGAATAACATAGCAGTAAGAGAGCCTTTGTTCTATAAAAGGAGGCCGGAGGTTCAGAGATAGTATCAACCTCCAAGAAGGTAACAGCAAGCTGGCTAGCTGATATCCAATCCCTTAACTTTTAATTCAACCCTTTATATAATCAGGGTTTCTGTGATCCTTACTGGACCAGAAAATTCAATTTACAAGTCATCTCAATCTTTAGTTTCTTTCTAACGCTTAACTTGATTCGGCATTTTGGTTATATATGCATAAATTTTGCTTTGATCTGATCTGTTTTTTCTCAACCCCAAACTCAAGACAAACCTTGAGACTTTGGTTCTTTTGATCCAACTCTCTTCTTGCTCAAATCATATTTTCTTGTAAATTAAGCTTCTGAGATCTCTCGAGCTCTTCTTTGTTCCTGTCATCAACTGGTAGCTCGTAGCTCTTTGGTTTTAGATTTGAAACACAAAAAACCTAGCTAGAAGCCTAGAATCAGCTACTTTACAATATCAAAGCATATTGAGATGACTATGGAGGCTGTTGCTTTACACCGATCGATGTCTTCCTGCAAACAAATTGGAATGATGGGCAGAAGAAGCTTCCCTTCATCTGAAAATGTTGCTCCAATCATGAACATCCATGGTGGTCTCTTGCATGCTCCTCCTCCTCTCCCATTCTCCTCCTTCAACCCCTTACTCTTCAATCATTATATGCAGCAACAATTTCTTCAAGCACAGCAGCAGCAACCACCTCTGCTTCCTCTGCCGGTTTCAAAGCCACTGCATCAGTCTCTCCCATCTCTCCCAACTCGTACGCGAAGCCTCTCACGCCCTCCCACAGCTAGGAAGACCAACAACGCCCGAAGCCAATCCCTCACTCCGAAGAAGCCAAAGTCGAAACCATCCAAGAAAGAAGAAATGAATTCTATGCCTGCAGACTGCTTCATTGCTTCCACCGCCCGTTTGGGACCTGACCCAAATGATCTTCCTAAAGATGTGACTAAGGTGTTGTCATCTTCATCTTGTAAGACTACTTTTACTGGTAGTGTTGGAGTTGGAAAAGACATGGACAATTTTTCAAGTTCCATTTTCACTCTGGCACCACCTCCGAGTAGCTTGCCCCTTCCGAGGTTCTCTCTGAAACCGGCGAGGGGATGCAAGGGAGAAGCCGTAGGAGTTGATACCGGAGCAACGGACAATCTCTGCCGCCTCCTTCGTCTCCGGTGAACGGTTCGAAATTGGCCTTAATAGTAGTACGTATAAGGGATTGGTGGCCATATATGTTGGTTTGTTTATGTAAATAAGGGCATCAGGGAAGAGGGTATCCGATAATTAAATTTGAATCCTCTCATGCTTGGCATATTTGTGATCACCACCTGGGTTTTTGATTGGGGTGCACAAAGATAATGCAGCATGTATTTCGCCTTATTAGGAGAATGCCCGAGGATTTTCGTTTCTAGTTTCTTTCTTTTGTTGGTCACCAGAATATATAGGCTTTTTAAGTAAAATGCTAAGCTGTTAAGCATGAAGTCTATATTTGTTGTCTTGTTTCTTTTCACCTTGTTTTAAGTACAATGGCCGGTTCATAGTATTTTTTTTTCCGAAAGAATGGCCGGTCCATAGTATTTGGAGGCCAAGGCTAGTGCATTTATTTTAGGCTGTATATATGTTCATTACATAATGCTTTGGAAAAAAAAATCATCAGGAATAATTAAATGTGTATTATGACAGAGATTAGACAGAGATGAAATATAAAAAATGGTGTCTACAAAGTATAGACAAAGGAAAAAGAATACATCATAAATAAAAACAAGAATTCTTACAACCTGCACTTCCTAACTTTCATTGATATTCTAAAAAAAAAAAAACTTCCATTGATACATTGACTCTTGTACGGTTGTACCCAGATAAACGTACTAATCCACTACTATATAATCGACTGAACTTGCTGAGGCATGCCAATTCATCAACTGATCGATCTCATCTGTACTGTTAGAGCAACTGTTTAGAAATTATGCATGATGTTATTGTAAATAAATAAAGGTCATTCTATCGTCAGATTTCTATGATAGTTTACCTCTTCAACATCCATCGATCGCATTTTTTTTTTTTTATGTTTTATGTACACCATTTCTACTATGTTTTGCTAGAAGATCTGAAGATGAATACGATGACAGTTAGCTTCACCATGCCACTACATGACACATGCGCGGAGTCCAATCGACTTGATCAAAAACAACAAATAACGACAATAAAAGTAAGGCCAAGGCCCAAAATTGAGCGCAAAATCCCTCCAGCCCAGCTAGGCAACTATCGGCCAGACTTAGGAAAGCATGAAGCCCGTAGCCCTCCTAGCCCAAATGGAGCAGTGGTAAAACGGCAAGACCACTCCGAGCCTTACTGCCGGTACCTGCATCCCCACCGCCGGCGTTGGAATAGGTAAAGTTTTCTTTACGCGTGCATGCAAATTATGTGGTTGCAGGGCTACAGTACCAAAATAAAACGTCCTAGATGAAAATCACGAATACCTTTGCCAATTCGATCAGTCTTTTCCATCCTGAATTGTTAATACCCTGCAGGTCTGCAACAATGACACTTGGTCATATGGAGTAATTTGGTGTTATGAACCACAGTAAGTTAGAGGGAAGTTGTACAAATTCTGGTGATTGTAATAAACTAGCAGCCAGATATGGTCCAAAATAACCTCTTTAATTAGTACCACGTTTTGTTACATGTATTGATTAAGCCTCCCCATAACTCTAATCAGGCATCAATTTTCATGATGTGACTCTTCTACTCCATATAAATAGAGGGCTCCAATAGAGACGTCCAAATATGGTCTATCTGAATGTACTATTCACAGTTGAAAACCAAACAGTATGGTGCATTCCCGACATTGGAGTTATGATGATGTACACAGTTGGCGACTTGAATCACTTGATCTAACTTATCTAACTATTATGTATATTGATGAGCGTTGAAGTGAGCGAAATTCCGGTCAGTAATAATGTAATATGAATAAATCAGTGCGTGGTTAGTTGTTAGCTGAGTAACTTCAATTTATGCATTTATTGGCGGGAATGGGCCGCCAAACTTCCCCGACTTGGTTCATGAAAGCTAGTACATTTTTCTATCTTCTAATCTTTCAGATTTTGATACCGTTTTTTCTCTCTCTCTCTCTGAATAACAAGTCATCCGGCTCTTTGGTATAGAATGGAGGAAGTGGAGCTTGCCACTAAATCGAATGGGGTTTCGGACAACGATCCACATTCGAAGACGCAGAAGCTGCGAAGTGTTTCATTTCTTGGCCTCTTTGCTGCTGCTGATAGGATGGACTATGTCTTGATGCTTTTCGGAAGTTTTGGAGCGTGTATCCATGGTGCGGCACTTCCTGTGTTCTTTGTCTTGTTTGGTGTTATGATTGATTCTTTGGGACATATGGATATGGATCCCAACAAGATGTCTTCCCGGATTTCTGAGGTAAACAGAATCATTTCATACAATTATAGTAAAAATGCATGATTGATCTTAATTCCATGATGTTCTGTTATGCAATGTTTCTGACATGTCCTTTGATTCATTTGCAGTATGCTCTGTACTTGATCTATCTTGGTATTGTTCTTTTTATATCGGCATGGATAGGTATGTTTCATACTTTCAATTTCAATAGCACTCTTAAGATTTTCTGCGTGTTATGAAGTTGACACTTCGATCTTCAGGTGTTGCATCTTGGACGCGAACTGGCGAGAGGCAGACAGCTCGTTTGCGATTGAAGTATCTTCAATCAGTTCTAAGAAAGGATATAGGTTTTTTCGATACTGAAGCCAGAGACACCAACATCATTTTCCACATCTCAAGTGATGCAATATTAGTCCAAGATGCCATAGGTGACAAGGTAACATATATGCAGAAGCTTATTCTGTTATTGTTGCCGAACCATAGAGATGCTACCATTGCTATGTAAGGAGCACTTACATCTTGTATCATCTTAATGCAGACAGGCCACACTCTACGTTACCTTTCTCAGTTTATTGTTGGATTTGCCATTGGATTTACGTCGGTATGGAAGCTTACGCTTCTTACTTTATCTGTGGTTCCACTGATAGCTATCGCAGGGGGAGCTTATACCATAATCATGTCCACCTTATCAGAGAAAGGTGAAGCTGCTTATGCTGAAGCCGGAAAAGTTGCTGAAGAGGTACTTACTTAAAACTGCTCTGTCACTCTCGTTCTGCTTTTGTTAGTTTCTTCTCACCTTCTGCATGGTCCTCTAGGTTATTTCTCAGATTCAAACCGTGTACTCATTTGTGGGAGAGGACCAGGCCATTGAAGCATACTCCGAGTCACTTAACAAGGCACTCAAACTTGGTAAGAAAAGTGGGGTTGCCAAGGGACTAGGTGTAGGCTTTACATATGGACTGTTGTTTTCTGCATGGGCATTGCTTCTCTGGTATGCCGGGAAACTTGTAACACATCATGAAACAAATGGAGGCAAAGCATTTACGACAATCATCAATGTCATCTTTAGCGGATTGTAAGTTTTCTACACCGAACATGTAATATTGGGGTTTTGGAATTTGACAATGTATTGAAACTTGAAAGCAAGTCTTTAACGTTGTAGTGCTCTTGGTCAAGCTACTCCAAACCTGGCAGCCATTTCTAAAGGCCGCGCAGCTGCTGCGAATATCATGACAATGATTGAATCAGATTCTAACTTCTCTAAAGTATCAGACAAGGGAGAGGTGTTGCCAAAAGTAACAGGACAGATTGAGTTTTGTCATGTTTGTTTTGCCTATCCATCACGACCCAACATGGTGTTTGAAAACCTGAGCTTTTCGATTAGTGCTGGTAAAACTTTTGCAGTTGTTGGTCCCAGTGGTTCTGGAAAGAGCACCATTGTATCCATGGTTCAACGATTCTACAACCCCTCTTCAGGTATACAAGTATATCTCATATCTATAACATGACTTTTCATGTGTATATGCATAGTGTGGCTAATGCAGCAAGGTTTCATAGGTAAGATACTGTTGGATGGACATGATATTTCAACTCTCCAATTGAAATGGCTACGCGAACAGATGGGATTGGTAAGTCAAGAACCAGCATTGTTTGCCACTACTATAGCTGACAACATCCTGTTTGGTAAAGATGATGCCGACATGGATCAGATTATCGAAGCTGCTAAAGCTGCCAATGCACATGCATTTATTCAAAGTTTACCTGATGGCTACAACACTCAGGCTGGAGAGGGAGGAACTCAACTTTCAGGAGGGCAGAAACAGAGAATAGCAATTGCAAGAGCAGTTTTAAGAAACCCGAAAATATTGCTCTTAGATGAGGCCACAAGTGCTCTAGATGCAGGATCAGAACAAATTGTTCAGCAGGCACTTGATAATATTATGTCACAGAGGACTACAATCATTGTTGCTCACCGGCTTTCTACTATCCGTGATATGGATACAATCATTGTGTTAAAGAATGGTCAGGTTGTTGAGAGTGGTAACCACTCGGAACTTATGTGTAAAAAAGGTGATTATGCAAGTCTGGTGAGCTTGCAGATATTGGAACATGTCAAAGGTTCTAGCTCACTATCTCGGTCTGCAAGTTCAACACATACAAGCTTTCGAGTAACCATGGATAACAATCAGCAAGATGTTAAGTGTATCACAACAAGAGAGCAGGATCAAAAGCTTTCTCAACCTAGATCTCCTAGTCGATCAATATGGGAATTAGTAAAACTAAATGCCCCTGAGTGGCCTTATGCGATATTCGGGTCAGTTGGTGCAGTTCTAGCAGGAATGGAAGCTCCTCTCTTTGCCCTTGGAATAACTCACATCTTGTCAGCATTTTATTCGCCAATTGAATCCGAAATCAAACATGAAGTTGACAAGGTAACACTCATGTTTGTTGCACTAGCTGGTGTTACTGTTCCAGTTTATCTGTTGCAGCATTACTTCTACACATTGATGGGGGAGCGCCTCACAAGTCGTGTGCGCCTAAAAATGTTCACAGGTTCTTTTCTACTAAGCCATATCCTTACCTAATAGTTAACAATAGTGCAATTCTAAGAGACCTTTCTCGTTTCAATGCAGCTATCCTCTCAAATGAAGTTGGGTGGTTTGATCTGGATGAGAACAACACTGGTTCACTGACATCAATCTTAGCTGCCAATGCAACATTAGTCCGAAGCGCTCTAGCTGAACGTCTATCAACAATAGTGCAGAATTTATCACTCACAGCAACTGCATTTGTTATTTCCTTCACACTATGTTGGCGTATTGCAGCCGTTGTGGTTGCCACTCTCCCCCTACTAATCGGAGCTTCCATTACTGAGGTCAGTGCCAAAATTCTGTCCACACATTCAGCATTTGCCTAGTAATTTTTAATGTAAATATCCTTAAACCCATATATGCAGCAATTGTTTCTCAAGGGATTTGGAGGAGACTACAACACTGCTTATGCTAAAGCGAGTTCCCTAGCTCGTGAAGCAATCGCCAACATACGTACTGTTGCTGCATTTGGGGCTGAGGATCGGATATCACTTCAGTTTGCATCAGAGCTAGACCAGCCAAATAAGAAAGCAGTGATTCGAGGTCACATATCTGGTTTTTGCTATGGCCTATCACAGTTTTTTGCGTTCTGTTCCTATGCAATCGGCCTTTGGTATGCATCAGTTCTAATCAAGCAAAAGAACTCTAATTTCGGAGACATCATGAAGTCCTTTTTGGTGTTGATTGTCACTGCACTTTGCATTGCAGAAACTCTTGCTCTTGCTCCAGACATTGTAAAGGGCTCACAAGCACTAGAGTCAATCTTCAGTATACTCAAAAGAGAAACAAGCATACATTCCAATGATCCCACATCAAATGTGGTTGCTGATATCAGAGGAGATATAGAA
The DNA here is from genome assembly GCF_933775445.1 of Argentina anserina. Lineage (NCBI taxonomy): Eukaryota > Viridiplantae > Streptophyta > Magnoliopsida > Rosales > Rosaceae > Argentina > Argentina anserina. The sequence continues at coordinate 28,642,297 of NC_065873.1, read as the reverse complement.
TTCAGAAGTGTGAGCTTTTGGTACCCAACACGGTCTGATATCACCATTTTCGACAACTTGAACTTGAAGGTGTTGGCAGGAAAGAGTCTTGCAGTTGTCGGTCCAAGTGGTTCGGGTAAAAGCACTGTGATTGCTCTAGTAATGAGATTTTATGACCCTACTTTCGGAGCAGTTATGATTGATGGACATGATGTCAAAGGCTTAAACTTGAAAGCTTTGCGAAAGAAAATAGGACTAGTCCAGCAAGAGCCAGCACTGTTCTCAACAACAGTTTATGACAACATCAAGTATGGGAATGATGAGGCATCTGAAGTAGAGGTAATGAGAGCAGCAGAAGCAGCAAACGCCCATGAATTCATAAGCAGAATGCCTGAAGGGTTCAAAACTCAAGTTGGAGAGAAAGGGGTACAGTTATCTGGGGGGCAGAAACAGCGAGTGGCAATCGCCAGAGCTATACTGAAAGATCCATCGATCCTTCTTCTAGATGAAGCAACAAGTGCATTGGACGCAGAGTCTGAGAAGCTGGTTCAGGAGTCTCTTGATAGGCTAATGGAAGGGCGAACCACCATTGTAGTAGCACACAGATTGTCAACTATTCGTGATGCAAACAAGATTGCACTGATACAAAATGGTAAGGTGGTGGAAATGGGTACCCATGATCAGCTGATTGGAACACCCGATGGTCTGTATAAACAATTGGTTAGTCTACAGCAAGAGGAGTGAACAAGTTTGATTAGTTAGCATTAGAATTAATGAATAATTTTGTACAGCAGCTTCTGGGATCATTGTATATGTTTCCTAGGCTTTGTTGCAAACAATAATGCTTCCACATTCAAAAGAAAAAACGAAAAAATAATTATAACAACCATCTTGTTCATCAATACTGGATTTTCTTCCTAGAATATTCAAATCAAACAGATGGAAGTTCAAATATGAATCATACAATGCAGAATTCAAATATTCGGAAAGTTTATGATCAATGTAAGTGGCCGTACCGGACTAATAAACACTGAAAACTAGAAGTGCACATTACTAATACAACAATATTCACTCCAGGAAGCACTTCTTTCACCATAGGGATCTCTATCAGATCTGGTTAATACACCAGCGTTCTACATGTTTTAACAAGGCTCATCAGCTAATTCGTCCTTGAAACCAACAGTCTAATGTTTTCACCTGAATCCCTAGAATGTCAGTCGCTACTATACACATTGCTTCCTTGAGGAACGAAGTACAATGATATTACTGAAGAGGAAGAGAGGTTATTTGGCCGATAAAGCTCTCTTGAAATCACAATATGGAGCAAGCCTTATGTGCCCTTCTCCTTTTCTTCTTTTGCTTTGGTGGCTGGAGCACCACCTTAATGGCGGCGTCGAAAACAGCTTTCACATTCTGCCATCACAATAATAGATTTATTTTATCAATGACAAGAGGTGAAGAGAAGTGATGCATTTGTCGACAAGAGAAGAACATAATATGCATACCTGTTGTGTTTTTGAGCTACACTCAATATAAGAAGGAGCTCCGATTAGTTTCTTCATTTCCTCTCCCTTTAGGTAGAAAAGAAAACTAGATCATTCTCATAGACCAACTAAATAGAGATGGGCTTAAAAGGAGAAGCTGCAGTGTTTACCTGAGCAGTGGAGATGGGCACTGCACCAGCATGGTCCGTAAAGAATTGTTCATCCTCACGAAGATCTGCACATGAAATGTTAAGCTCAGTAATTCATCAAATAAGTTAAATATTTTGGTAACAAACAATTGGTGACCATGAGTACTTAAGACGATGATAGAAAGTCCACAAGCCACTATCATCCCATAACTCCATAAGCATTCCTTGATGAATGAAGAGAACCCTAGTATAAAATTCACTGAATGCAAGTAGTACATGACAAACGATTGATCAAAGTCATAGCACGGTGGCACGCAATTATATGACTAAAGCTTTGTACTCGACCTAGGACCCTAAAGCGTCATAGCATACACCAGCACAACCATAATATTAACTATATACCAAATTAGTGAAATTACCAACCAATCAACACAAGATAATACAAGATCTTACCAAGCTTAGTTCCAACAAGAATAATCGGAACGCCAGGTGCATAATGCCGCAGTTCAGGAATCCACTGCAACCGAAAACACAAAACCAAATTACTCATCGAAACACCAACAACCACATTCAAAACTTGCAAACCACCTCCTGTAAATATAGTAAAGTAGCAACCTTTTTGGCAACATTTTCATAGCTGGCTTTGCTAATCAGAGAGAAAGCAAGTATGAAAACATCTGCACCGCGATAGCTCAAGGGTCGTAATCTATTGTAATCCTCCTGCCCTGTTTACACAATCATCAATTACAATAATCTCACAGTAAAAAAAAAACAACAACTAGTAAAACGAATTCAGAATTACAGATGTAGAAAAGAAGAGAGGTGAGATCACCTGCAGTGTCCCACAGTGCAAGGTTGACTGTGCTTCCGTCCACCACAACATTAGCGCTGAAATTATCGAACACAGTTGGGACATAGTCCTGTAAAAACGGAAGCATATGATATGAGAGAGGTTAAAACTTGTGAAATCACGAAAATGGGAGTGAGTGAGTGGAGAGGAGTGACTGACGGTAGGGAAGGTGTTGCTGGTGTAGGAAATCAGCATACAGGTTTTCCCGACGGCGCCGTCACCGACCGTCACGCACTTTATGAACCTGGAGGCGCTCATGTTCCTGACCGGAGAGAAAAGTAGCAGCAGATCTCAACCCAGCTCAGAATTGCAGAGAGAAGCCCTAACTGGTGGAGTGGGAGAAGATGAAGGAGAGGAGGAGCTCAGAGAGAGTCGAGAGTCAAATAGTGGTTGAAAAGATGGGAGAGACAAATAGGCATTTACCCAGAAACAACCGTTTGCTTGGGTTCTCGGTTTTTCCTATCTTTCTCTTCTTCTTTTTTTTTTTGGTTAAAACTATCTCTCTCTTATTGTCTTGCCTTGTTGGGATGTTGAAGCTGAGATAAAGACTTACTCTCCACGAGTCTCATCGTGAACAATAATTATTTGACGTTACGAGAAGGTAAAGGAGCTTTTATTCCTTTTAATTTCAGATCTATGTAGAATAAATGCCTGATTCAAAATTCAAAATTAATAAATATTTTTCTAGAGGAATTTCATTGTCACCAAATGGTTGATTAATCTAGCAAACTTTATTGTATAGTGTTTCTGTCTATCAAACAATTACAGTCAGCTATTTTGTATTATCTCAAGTTCCGCACACTATAGATTACAGAAATATGTCACCAGCATCAGAGATATCTTTCACGGGGTGCACTGTCGAAGACTAGAAGCCCTTCAAACAACAACCTTCAAACATAGTATAAATGTCTGGCCAAATGTTACAAAAAATGAAATTAAAAAAATGTAAAATGAGCTTTGTTACAGGTGCAACAATGGCACCTAACCTCCATCTGCAACTTCACCATGCTACCAGCTGCTTGTCCTATCAAACAAATGGAGAAACGGAACTGTACATGAAGCTCCGGCAGCAAATATGTTGAGCAGCATTTTTGAGCCAGTGATTTCACGTCCGGCTGTCACTCACAATCATTTCGACCCAAACAAATGTGCTTGTCCTCAATATAAACAGAATAACTAAAAGCATGAGTTGGTCACACCTTGATGGATGCATATTTTTCACCCATTACCCCGCCTTTCTGTTTCTGGAACTGTATGTACCGCAATGTGCAGGTGAAAAATGCATCAGAGGTAGGTTTTCCATTACTAGAGTCACTTTGCAACTCATTCGTAATTAACTCCACCAATCCCTGAATTGCAGCACTGGTAATCTGGGCGTTACCTTTCTCAAAAAAGTAGAGGTACCTAATGCAATGATTCATCCATCAATACATGAACAAACAGAGGAGAGACTTCAATTTGGCAGAGTGAACTCTCTACTTACTTGTTTAATATTTCAACAAAGAGTGTCACTGGCCCACTGCTACCCCGAGTTACACTGACCATTTGTTGAGAAGCATTTGCAATTCTCAAGGCACGCTTTAAACAGAGCAAGACCCTGTAAAAGAACGCGTTAGCAGACGTGTGGTAAAACCAAGTCTGACAATTTGAATTTTGGTACATTTACCTTTCTCCATCTTTGACGCCATCCTGATCATCAACCCAAAATAGGTGTGAGCATGCATACACTGCTCTGCACTGGTCAGGTTTCTTCAAAAGCTTTGCAGAATACTGACACAAGGAAGAACATGAAAGTTATTATGGGGTTTCACTAGAGTCTAGGAAAACGATGAAACCAAATAATATGAAGGCATTGTTACCCCTGTGGCCTTGTGAGTTAAAGTATCCCTATTTTCAGTGCCAAACACATTCATCCTCTGAAGAGCCCCAATAATGAGATGTATTGCAGTCACTTGAGCTTTGGAATCCTACAATCAAGTGCATGATCATGTTATTACGGATAATGGAAATATTAAAACCCTAGAAGTCACTTCTTGAAAATCTATTTCATAAATTTATATACAAGACTGACAAACAATTACCGCAATTTCTTCTTCATATAGCACAAATGCCTGAGTGAAGAATTCATAAGCAATAGGTTCAAGATCACAGTCATTGGCAGCCTATTATTCATGGAATAAAACCAACAGTCAGTCTACAGCATAAGTCTGCAAACCACACCCTCCTTGAAATGTAGATATGGCATACCTCAGCACAATGCAAGTACAACCTTAATGCCAGTTCAGGAGAAGGAATAGATGAAAGAGCTTCAATAGTCTGAAACAACGCAATCAACATCACAATATGCAGACAGATATGATCTTCACAAAATGCAGGAAAGACAAGCAATTAACATAATGAAACACTTTTGCCACTGAGAGAACTACGTGTGGGAAACATGAGAAGCCACAATAGTAAATTGAGGCAATGAACACAGATTACCAACTTTGTTTAGTTAATAATTTACAGAAAATCTTCCACAGCAAGATCTACTACATAAACTCTACAATAATAAAAATGTACTACCTGACTTAGAAACTGAAAAATTGTCTTCGGTGTGGCAGACATATCTTCTCCAACTACCTCTCCGTCCTGGCCTTGCAGTTGCCTAACCAACTACCACAACCAGCAAGTGAGCTCTTCAGTACAACATCATTTTAATTAAGCTCACTATACATATAAAGAGAGAGAGAAAAATAAAGTTCCACAATAGAAGCACAAAGAGACATACCCCAAGTGCAGAAAATATAAGAGGAGGAACAGTGAAAGGTAAGCGTTTTGGCCCACCATTCATTATATGCTTCTTTACCGTACATATGATCTGAAAATATATTTATACAACTAACGTAAGAATTCTATGATAACAGGAGAGCCACTTAAACACATAAAATCACTGCCTATGATTCTTGGTCATGGACATGGATGCTCCGTTTTATAATTGTTGCCTATCCTAGTAAATGAAGATGTTTTTTGTTTAACTCTAGCGTTTCTTATGCATGCCAAACATAAGATGGTACACACAGGCCCTAAACAATTATAAGCTACATGCATCAATCTACAATTCAGATATGCAAAAGATGCCAATTCAGTCAAATGGTCATTTTCCAATGGGATACGGGCTCTCATGATTATCATGTTCTAAAGAGTCTGACTCACAGGGGGCTCTTAGGATTATCATGCTCTCATGACTCTGACAAAAGAAATTTCCAAAAGGGGGTTACCATCAAGAAAAACACAAGAACCTTCCAAGTACCAACCACTTACCTTTAACATTTCTTCTGGATCATCATTATAAAGCATGTGTATAAGGCGAGCAACAGAATTTTGCTCATCATGGAAATCCTCCTCATCAAGCTGTAAGTATGAGAAGCAAAGAAAGAAGAGAAGGACCTTAAGTTTCTAGAATGTAAATACACAGATGTTTCAAAAGAAATCATGTAGAGACTAAAGTAATATGTTGCTGTGAGATAAAGAAAGAAATAACTGTATTGCAATACAATAGGGCGATACCTCATCATCAGAAGTACCACCCAAATCCTTGATCAACCCTTTGATTAATTCAAACAATACTTCCACCTGAAACAGCAGATATAAGAAATTCTGAAGACAAAAAATTAATAAAATAAACCAGACAGAAGAAGCATCTACCTTATCAGATGTCGAGATACAAGATTCGTTTTTCATAATGCTTTGGATGATAACCATTGCCATGACTTTATTTGTTCCATCATCAAGGTGATCCATAACTCGAGGATAATTAGAAAGTGTGAGAGATGTGACAATGTCATTGTATTTTTCCAAAGGAGCACTTAATAGTGCAACAACCTGCTTGATGGCTCTCTTGTCTTCAACCTTAGCCGATCCGGATAGCTTCCTAACACATGCTCCCTGAAAGAGGAGAAGAAAGAGAAATAAATCCATCACTTATCAACTTCATAGTTAGCAATGCCCGGATAATCAATATTGAGTGCTCATGCAAGCAGGCAAGTAGTCCAAGTCAAATGCAATGGATAGGTTGGAAAAGTAGGCACTCATGTTAGCTTCTTGAAGTTCTTACCAGTACTTGATCCACATAATCTAGACGATCAGGATGAACACGAAGTGTGAATGTAAGAAGAGAGACGTACAAGGATATAGTTCCAACAATCGGCATGTCAACTTGCGCTTCTATCACCTGAAATTTATATAAGGTGATTCATAGGATCATACAGTTTACACATCAAATCAAGGGTTTTAACAGTATACTATCCATTATTAGAAAACATTCAATCGTGAAGAGGAGAGATACTCGATAGTAACAGACCACCACTCTTGGCATATGTGTTGGAACTATATTGGTAACTACACCAAAAAATTCTGATTCTTTTGGGTTTTTTTAGATATCATACAAGAAAGATACATAGTAGGAGCTTAGTTGAGAACTGAGAAGTAGCACTTAAATTACATTCCTTCGTATCTCTTCATTCATGTGGGATAAATTGTACCTTTTCTTCACTGGGAGTAGTTAAGCAACAAAGTATACCGGAATGTTACAGTAGATTGCGACTAGTACCCACACGATTACGATTTACTTTCACAAATACATAATTATATGAAATAAGGTAGCACTAATTTGTATCTAGATATAACACAACATCAATGAAAGCGAGCTTACCCTTCCAATAGCATTGCTTAGTTTAGCAAAAGCTTCGACTTGAAGAAATTCGGGTAATACCTGAACAAAAATTGTGCACAATCATCAATTCAAAAACATGACAAGAAGAAGCAGCACACAAATGGGAGACAAAATATGAAAGTAATAGGGGCATTAAGACAGCTTTTAGATAACTCACATCTGTACTTGAAGCAGCATAATTTGATAACCTGTCCATTAATTGAGATAATACTGTCTTGACATCCACTGTTGGCTGCAGTTGAAGAATATATTAGAACGAGAAAGTAGTCAACAAGCTGCTTCATCTGGCAACTACAAGGGATATTGTTATGTACCTGAAGCTGGGGGCAAGCACCCAATAACGTTTCCAGTGTCTGCAAGTGATACTCGTCTGGAAAGACCTGAATTAGGCAATCCATTAAATAATACTGGGCCAGCTCATCTTTACAATTAATAACCTGCGCAAACCAGGTGGATGGGGGGTTGAAAAAGAATTAGAAAGTGCACTGTATCACATAGCTCCATGAAGAAAAGTATTAAGAATTAACCCAAAAAAATAAATCAATCGAGAAGTGAAGCCAATTAAAGAACCTGCTCCAATACTCTGGGAAGAACAGTGTCTTTGTACATTTGAAGTTCCACACCCTCTATCTGACTGAGAACATGGAGATTTTTTCCTACCTATCATGGACATTTGGACAGGAGTAAGTTCACATTACAATGTGAAATACACTATTCAATCTGCTGATAGATTCATAACACTGATATTACCAGATCACGAAGTTCGCTTCTTTCCTTTTCATGCTTCTCTCTCGCCCGATCCGGTCCCTGCAGACCAGAAAGCCCAAACAAGGCCTCAACTCAGGATCTTCAAAGAGTATGAATGATTCATAAGCACCATAACACCTGCATGACCAAAAATCATGCCCTCATGACTCACTTCTACCTCTACGGCATGCAAGTACTCTGGTGCCATGCATGTCAAGACGAAAGAACAGATAAAGATTCATAGATATTGAACAGACCTGATACTGCATTCGAACCCAAAGCTTATTCATCTCTGTGAAATTATGTAGCACAAAATCTACGGCATCATCAACAGTGTCAGAACCTCTGTGAAGACAGTGAAACATCATTACAATCTAATGCATTCATATATCCATCCAATCTAAAGCACAAATCATTGACCATGGTAATTGAAAACAACATTAGCCAAAGAAAGGAATCTCACCCTTCATACTCGGAACCAAGATCGGGCAACTTATCTCTACTGATTTGAGAAAGGTAACTCCTTAGAAAGAGTCCACGAACCGGATGTTGAACAGCGCGACACATTTCCACGAGGTCTTTAAGCACGTCCTTGGCAGGTGCTTCCTTCGATTTAATGTACACAGATCCTACCGTACATAGGAGATACCTGTTAAATACACGACCAGAACCTCATACCCGCTACCAAATATCGATATAACTGAAACAAGTATCTCACTCGACATCTTTATCGTGCATTTTCTCTTCCATATGTTTAAGAAAAAAAAATGAACATTTAAACTAGTATCTCATCACAAAACTTTTAGTTCATTTCTCACCGCGACATTCATCGTAATAATTTCAACTAAAGAAGTATACAACTACGACCTCGACAGAGTTTTGATGAATCAACAATGTAGCCTCATTATGATATGATAAGCAGGTCAGAGGATTTTGACTTACAATCTCGGTAAAATGTTGCCAGCGTGCTGAACAAGCTCGTATAGATCAATGATCGAAACGCCGTGCCTGCTCTCATCCTTGAAGAACATCTCCAGCTTCCTCAACTCATCAAACGCTCGCATATCTGTCAAATCGATCAAGAACACATAGAAGTGACAGATCAAAATTCCAGCTACAAACAAAGACCAAATCAATCACGGAATCACAGCGAGAAATCGAGCGAAGAGACTTTACAGAGCTCGTAGTACTTGTGAGGCGAGAGTCTCGAGGTTCGGAGCTCGGAGAGCATCTGAGCCGAGTACTTGAGAGCGTCTCTGAGATTGTTCGCATCCTGAGAAGAAAGAAATGAAATCGGAATTAGGTTTAGAGAGATTTGGGGATTTGTATGAATCTGATGGAAATAGGATTAGGAAATGAGAGAGGGAGTACCAGAGCTCGGTGCATGTAGAAGGCGTGGTGTTGAATTCCGGCGATGCCTTCAGCGAGCCATTTGTCCTCGTCTCCGATTCCGTCCAGTATCATTTTCTCTCTTCTCTCTCGGTGAATTGAACGTTGAATTTGTTAGCTATGGTGAGAGGAGTTCAAGTCTATTATGATCTGGCGTCATGGACTGAGAGCTGATACAGGTCACCAAGTTCGTGTTATTGATTGAAACTGATTTCTGGTAAACTTTTAGGGCAAGCCCGAATAACATTTACGACCCGACCCGGCATGGATTAGTGTGATTTGACCGTTGATTAAAATCATTGATTTCAACTTTTGTTTGAATGTTTTTAAAATTTAGGTATATTGAAAGATTTTTTGATACACATACTGATATCGATATCGATTGTGCTTATAAATTAGAGTGCATGGATTATGTAAAGACGTTTGATATTATTTCGGAATATTCTTATATTTTTGGGTTATATTAAGCTTCACTTGTATTATGCAGTTTTATTAATGATTATAGCATGAGATCGTCGGTCTAACCTATTTCAAAAAAATATTTGAGAGAAACTATTATTAATTACCTTCAGAGAAATTTTTCATAAATCATACGGAGCATCAATGACTTGCGAAGGATGTTGCATCAAATAATAGAATAACAAACTACTCAAATGTATAATACAACAATTTAGTTTACAAATAACTCAATATTTAATTTGATAAAGCAAATAAGGACTAAAATTTACAAATAAATACCAAATGATGGCAAGTTGCCACATGTAATGAAATATTTTATTTTTTACCCCTCTTTGACCGTTAGTGTTTGCTACTATCAATGAATAGACTATCAGCTACTGTCGATTATAAAAATTAACTGCTATTATCAACTATAAAAACTAACTGCTACTGTTGAGTTAAAAATTAGCTGTTACTATCGACTTGGAAGATATATGCTATTGTCGACTTGGAAAGTACATGCTACTGTCGAATATGAATCTAACTGTTATTGTCGACTTGGAATGTACCTGCTACTGTCGATTATAAATCTAATTGCTATTGTCGACTGAGAAACTAACTGCTACTGTAGTTTTTTGTGAGTAAAATTTGAAATTTCAAAATTTCTCAAAACATATGCAATATGGTACTTAAATGAAAACCCATGACATAATGAACAACTTTATATATTAGCTCACCTCCAAATTGCCGATGGTTTGGCCGGAAAACTTAAATTTGCCGGAAAAAAAACTAAAAAATGAGGAGAGAAAAATTTGTTAGATATATGAGTAACATTTGGTAATTTTCACTAAAATAAAAATATTTTAGATATTTTTACATTAATTAATTAATCAATTTTGTTTTACTTATTCTTTGGGATTTGGCTTATGTTCTAATTTGTATAAGAAATATAAAAAGTGAGTTTTTAGTTAATTCAAATGTGTTCTACTACTACTAAATAATTTTCTAATAATATAATAACATTATAATAAAAGTAACTCAAGAGCTTGAAATAACTCGAACGTGTAGAATACGCTAATTTTCTATGTCTGTCAAGACCTAAGTTCGACTATTTATAGAATATAGTTATGGTTTATTTGCCAATGTGCCTAGGAATCCTTACGTTACAAACATTAGTTTGTATTATGATTTATTTGCCAATGTGCCAAGGAATCCTTGTGTCCCAAAAAACCTACCAGTGAAATATATCAATCAGTTGTGACAGGTATGTAAATTTTTTATAGTACTGTCTAAAAATTAAATCACCTAAACGGAAAATAAAGAAGATGGACTTTCATTTTTTTTTTTTGATACGAAAGATGAACTTTCATTGCAAGTGAGGATGTTTATGGTGGCGTGATAGGTAGCAGCTACAATGGTCAACAATACCTCTAAGTTTGACCTGCCGGAGAGATTAGTCACATTAGGTGTACTTATTTGTCTGCAAATATTAAGGAGTTTAAAAGATGGGTTGGTCAGGTTGGTTGGATTAGATGATTTTGTATGCAAGAATAATAAGCCCTTCAGAAATTTCAAAATGAAGAAGATCCGGGTCAACTTCCGTCACTTTAATTTGATAATAGATAATGCAAATACTTCCTCCTGTTTGTCCTATAGTTTCTGATCTTGAAAACCAATAAAAGATGAAGTCGATGAGAAATTTCTAAATAATATGCCTGCCAGTCTACTCTGAATCTCTGATATATGTTGATGATAGGTAAGTACAACGTGTAAATCATTTCTGGAATAGTCAAGGTGGCTGAGCTTTGTTAGTATTATATAGTTCCAAGCATAGTATGATAAAATATATATGTGAATTACTATAGTTAGTATAAAAATTCAAGGAGGCTGAAGCTTATAGCTTTTGAGTTTACAGGTCTAAACAATGAGGAGGAAGAAGAGGAATTCATCTATGGAATCTGATAGAGGATGGTTGAGTTGTGATATGTCAGAAACAGTTTTTGGCTGGCCCCTTCAGAAAGTAACAGTTCCTATTGAGACTAAGGAAGCTTGTCAAAAATCAGAGAACGATTTGAAGAGTAGGGAGGTTGAAGAAGATGAATATGCATCACCTGTATCAAGGCCTGGTTGGCCTCTGCTTCGTGTAGCGAATTCCGAAACCATGAGTAGTCCTGCTAGAAATTTCGAGACTAAGATTTCTGTAGTCGAGTGGGTGATGGGACTTCCGAGTCGAACAACGTTGTTTAATCTGCAGCTTGCTAGAGAAATGAAGTTCCTCAATAAGAAAGACTCGCAAGGTTGCAGAATATTTAGCTACGCTGAAATTAGGACTGCAACTTATAAGTTCTCCTCAGGTAAAGTTAGAATCTTCATTCAGTTGGTACATAATTTTTTGTGTGAAGCTGTCTTTCTGAAGATGTGATGTTTGTCAACAGAGAATCTTATTGGCGAGGGAGGGTGCAGCAGTGTTTACAGAGGAATTCTTCGATGTGGGAAATCTGTGGCGCTGAAGATTTTGAAAGCATACAAGGAAGCTTGGGATGATTTTTGCTTGGAAGCCAACTTTGTGTCTTCAATTAAGCACAAGCACATTGCATCTCTTATTGGTGTGTGTGTGGAGGATGACAATCTTGTTTTAGTGTATGAGCTGCTTCCGAGGGGGAGTTTGGAGGCGAACTTGCATCGTAAGCATTCCTGTGAACTTCAATAGCTTAATTTTTTCCTGTGAATCCATTGATTTCAAGGCTTAACAAAATTTGAATACTTGATTTTGTTGCAGATTGTAATGATGGTTCTGTACTGCCATGGGAAGTGAGATTCAATGTGGCAGTTGCAGTTGCTGAGGCTCTAAATTATCTCCACAGCGAACGCAGTCAGCCGATTATTCATAGAGATGTAAAATCTGCAAACATTCTTCTCTCAAGTGATCTTCAGCCACAGGTAGGGTGACATACACTTGCCTTACTTCATTTTCCTGCACCATATTGGAGATTTTATTGCTGTTTTATTCATTTTTTCAAATGTTTTATGTATACAGTTATCGGATTTTGGGCTAGCTATATGGGGATCAGTAGATTCTAGTTATGTGATAAGTAATGATGTGGTCGGAACTTTCGGATACATGGCTCCAGAGTATTTCATGCAGGGGAGGGTCAGTGACAAGGTTGACGTTTATGCCTTTGGTGTGGTTCTCCTCGAACTTTTATCAGGAAGAAAGCCAGTAGATGTTGAGGCCCCAGAAGGACAGGAGAGCTTAATCAAGTGGGTAAGAACTAAGAACTCTACCCTAGTTTTACAATTTACCAAATTCTGTTCAGTATTCATTTCCTAAAGCCTGTCACATTTTGTTGATTCAGGCAAGAAAGCTATTGAAGATTGGAGATCGTACAGCATTGCTGGATCCCAAGCTAAAAGGGGACTATGATATTGTCCAAATGCGTAGAATGTCGCTGGCAGCAAATCTTTGCACAAATCATTCGGCTCAAGTTCGTCCACATATGAGGCAAGTGCTGAAACTCTTGAGGGGGGAGACAGATGCTAATGGGTCAGGCTATTGTGAAATCGAAGAACTGGAACCTGACTGGGATTCAGTTTCCAGAGTGTCGGAGACAAAGGATGATAGCTTTTCATCATCAACTTCTACTGATACAGTTTCATCATCAAGTTCTACCGATACAGCATCCAGTGCTGGAAAAACTCCCCGCTTTAAGTTGAGGGACTACTTGACAATAGTTGGTCATAGTTTTTGAATTGTGGATGCTTCTATGGTGGTGCATATTCTGTTTACTTTGCCACCACATCATTCTGTCATATTGCACATATACAGGGGATAGAATGACATACAGCAGACCATTCAACAGTGAATAGCATATATCAATTCAAGGTTGGAACACAAGGCAGTAGTGTAAAAATCAGTCATAAGATTTGATATTTTTCTTTTATAAAAGTTGAATATGTCATTACAAGAGAATTTCAAAAGGCTGATGATGCCTTCTACAAGAACAATAAGTTGTAGCCATCTTAATGCTCAGTGGAACTATACTGTACAAGCCACCAGGTATACAAAAAAAAAACTCTAAAATGGAACACTAAAGGGTAATGCCGATAAGCCCGGTTCAGACAACCACATTGCTTGTGGCCACAGTGTCTGGCTTGTACAACATGACACCACCTCATTGCTAGCTTTGAATCTTTTAGAACCATGACAACTATCCTGCTTATTCTCAAAGAGCCAATCTTCATCACCATAATCATTCAGTACCGATTGAAGTAGAGGCTGGACCCAATTATCAATTAAAGACCGATACAGTAAACCTTCTGCATGGTCTTCACATGCAGACTTCTTTTGGTCCGAAGTAGAAGTACCTTTCTCAGATTCTAAAATTGTCTCTGGGATAGAAGCATGCACAATTTCTGTCACCTTTAAATCTGCCTTCCCAGAAGACTGGGAACAAGAGACATGCGGGGATACTGGATCAGTCCAATTGGACAATGACTTGAAGCGAATTATGGTACCTGCTGGGATCAAATTGAAAATAAAAATTAGGAAATTCAAAATATCAATCCGCTTCAGGTAAAGCATCAATACCCAAGTTGAACCAACAAACCACTTTTTCTTTTTGTGCCGCTTTGGGTGCCATCAGACAAGTGGCACATTGGTAATTCATGTTCTTCCGTAATGTCACTCTTCTCCAGTTGATTAGATTCTACTTCTCCAGGACATCTTGTAATTGCATCCATCCCCCATGTAGTAGGGCAAGTGGCTAAATAATCGCCTTTTTGCGCTTTTCTATCCTCATCCAGGAGTTTCTTCTCCTTCCTCTCTTTCTTGTCTTTCTTCCTATGTGTCTTGGCTTTCTTCTCCAATTCTCTTGGGAGCTTTTGAAGCACCAGTGTAAAACGTGAATAACATTGGAACAAAGAAAGGCAATCATACATGTCTAAAGCAATGAAGCAGAGATGCTACGCGGATTTGGGAGTGTCAAAGGGATCGATAAAATCATCATGCTTTATGCTTAAACGCACAGAAGTGAACCTCATCATGTTCAAAAGTCAAATTGTAACCCACTGAGAACACATGTTATCAGTAAGAATCTCACTTCTTAGTGAAGTGATTCGTAAAACTACCAACATAACAAAACCTAGAGCTAGCATGACTGAAGCATTAACAATTGATTTCAAACCAAAAACCACTAAGCGCACCTCAGATGAAATCTAGAACACTGGCCTTTTCTAATAACTTCGATGTTCAAATTTTAACTTTAAGCTAACTTGATTAATTTACACCTATAACCAGAATCAAAACTATATATTGTACATTCTAGACTTCGATAGTCAGGGAACACAGCTCGGACAGTTCAAAATCCATCAATCTACAGAGATCCCTCATTTATGGAGCACAGCCACTCATGATTTTGCCACATTCGCAAAACCATCAAATCCCACACAACTATAATCCTAAAGGCCAATCTTAATATTAGAAGATGCTCAAAGTGCCCTTCAATAGAGGACTACGAAAATTCAGACAAAACCATATGGGTTATCCAAAAGCCCCATATCCATCGAACTATAAACCCGTGTAAGAATGGTGTTTTCTTCAGAAAGATTAGCAATTGAGCAAATCTAAGAATAGATCTAAGAGCCGATTTCAAGCCAGAAATCGGCCTACGAATCTATCATGTAAATCACAGACCCAAATCCTACTCTATATTCAAGAGAATACAACCGCAGACACATATTTACATGTTGCTGGAGAAAAGGAGAGGCCAAACAAACCTTAATCGGTTCGAGCAAGGCCTCTCTATTCTGTGCCGCCTTCACGGAAGGCGTGTAGGGAAAGCACCGAGACATTATCTGGCGAACGATTTGAATTTCCCGACTGCTATCCGCTCTAACCGAAATCCCCAAAACAAACCCTAGCAGAGCGATTTTGGAGACGGCTAGCAAATAACAGAATGATGTAGAACTCAACCGCATAGCCTGTTTATATATAGATCTAGATTGACCGACTCGGCTCTTTTCGTATACCTAAATTATCCTCCGAAATAGCTATAATTTACCGACTCAACTCGAAATATCTGCCAACTTGTGGAGTCTGTTTTCGTCAATCTAAAACCGGTCTAAACCCGACCCGATTCTAACAGATTTTTTTTAGCCCGGAATAGAAATCGTTAGCGTGCTCATTTCCCAGCCCCAAAACCCTGACTAAACCCTACGCAACTTCTCCAGAATCGCAGAGCTGAGAAATCTGTGCTTCACAATTCGATCGTGATGAGAAGGATCAACGGACTCGCTTTCCTCGGCCGCACCGCCGCCGGTATTGGTGGATCCACCAGAGTCGGCGGGGCAACTCCACAGCGGCTGGTTCAAGCGGCGACGATAAGCTCATCCCGCTCGAATTCGACTCCGCTCTGGTCCAGTCAAAGCTCCGGCGATCGCTTTGGCCTGTCAAAACCGTCTGCGGCGGCCGGATGCGCGATGTGGTTCTCTACTTCTGCAGCCCAAGAGGTGCACTCTCACGTCGCCGCTGAGAGGTTTGCTCCGAACGACGTCGTTCTGTACCAGTACGAAGCATGCCCTTACTGCAACAAGGTTAGAGGTGAGAGGTTTAATTTGAAGTTCGGATTTTCGTTACATAATACCTTGTTTGGTTGCTTTGATTAAAATTGAGAATCACTTTTTTTAAGCTCTGAATTTTTTTTTGTATGTCAGCATTTTTGGACTATAATAACATTCCATACAAAGTTATGGAGGTTAATCTGATGAGCAAAAAGGAGATCAAGTGGTCTGATTACAAGAAGGTGCCGATACTGAAAGTTGATGATGAACAGATGGTTAATTCTTCAGGTTCTTGTGTATTACTTTATCGTTTTTTAGTTAAATCATTTCACATTTTGTTATGGTTAAGTTTTATTTACTTAGTTCATTGTGTTTTCTTGAATTTCGTGAGTTTTGTTGTGTGCAGATATAATTGATAAGTTATCGCAGAGGATGAATCCGGAGAGCAATGTCGGAGATATTGAGGAAGAAAAGAAGTGGCGCCAGTAAGTGTGTTACTTGAACTATTGAATTTTGTAAACATTTATTTATGGTACTACCGTACTAATGTAAGGAGAGACAAACTTAGGCATGGGAGTGGCTGAAGTTCCTTTTAAATTGTTTGATGCATATGTTTGTATTTCCCAGCCATTGTGATGATCTCTGCTTTCGGCTTGATTAATAACGGATTGCTTGTCATGTAGGTGGGTGGATGGTCACTTGGTGCATGTTCTATCACCAAACATATATCGAACTCCTTCAGAAGCTCTTGAGTCATTTGATTACATCACCAGTCACGGTATGATCTCAGATCAATCCTAAATTCTTTCACTTTATATATCAGATAAATTCGTCTCTATGTTATCCATAAGAAACTTTGATGCTTGGCTTATTTTACTGTACTTGGTTATATTGTATTGAAGATTTATCATTGCTCTATCGCAGTTGGAAGAATGATGAATACTATATCATAAACCATATGTTTACTCCCTTTTTAAAGCGTTTATCTAGATTCAAATTAGCTCACCGAATGTACTTCATGAACAAACAAAAATCTGCGGAAGCTTTTAGTTCTTCTATTCATTCCACTTTGGACATATCACTTCATTCACTTGATAGTATATGCTGGCTTCTGCACCTTTGGATGGCACAGGAATATAGCACGTTATGTTCATTATCAGCACGTGTGCACTCCTTAACATTTATTCCTTAATCCAATTTGGCTTACATCTCTTGAACTTGCAGGGAATTTCAGTTTTTCCGAAAGGCTAGTGGCCAAGTATGGTGGAGCTGCAGCAATGTATTTTGTATCAAAAAAATTGAAGAAGAGACACAATATCACTGATGCTCGTGCAGCTTTGTATGGAGCTGCAGAAACTTGGGTGGATGCTCTCAAGGGCCGGCAGTTTCTTGGTCAGCTCATTAGAATCTGATACTTGATTAACTAATACTATGTCTATGATTAGAACTGTTATAATTGGATGATCTTGTCTTTTACAGGTGGCCCAACTCCTAACTTGGCTGATCTTGCTGTATTTGGTGTCTTGAGGCCGATTCGGCACCTTAAATCTGGCAAAGAAATGGTGGAAAACACCCGGATCGGTGAATGGTACAGTCGGATGGAGAGTGCAGTGGGGAAATCTGCCAGAATCAATGCCTAAAGGTGGAATAAATTAGTTGCTTGAGAATATTGATATTTGACTCTACTTTAGCCACTGATTCTCCAAGTCTTAAGGAATCACTAATAAGTTCAAACTCTAGCACATATCTTATAGCTGTATTACATCATATGCTATTCAACCTTCACAATAAGTCTTTTTGGGAGTTCAGTTGTATTTTAGTTTAGACCATCTCCTGTTACCATCACAGTACTACTACTACTACTCATTGGATCTCGGGTCAAGTCTATCTAATTGGGCCGGATGGCCGAAAGCACTTGCCCTAGATAGACCCAACTCCAAAAGGTTTGAACAACTTTTCTAAACTCAACAAACTCGATCTTGTTAGGTAATCAGGCTAAAGAGGAGTAAGTTGTTAGGGAGCAAGAACAAACATGGCTCAATGTTCCACGGATTTTGTTGACACGTTAAGGAGCTTCAGTATGTAATGTGTGTGACAATCTTTAGCTCTTAGCAGCTACGTGGCAAGCCCTCGTCTCTGCACCAGATTCACAGAACATAGCCTAGTTATCTAGAAGCGTTATCATCAATGAGATAAGTCTCACTAATCGCGCCATCAACGCTCCAAAGGATCCAGTTAATACATGATCCTCTGGGTCCATGAGTCGATAGTTCATGATTGTCTACGTGGCAAGATACTAACAGACCCCCTCAAAAAAAATCCGACGTTGGAACTGCTGTCGTTTTTCATTGGGGGAAAGTACTACCAGCTAAACGTAATGTAGTTTTCCTAAGGTCACTCTTTGCTTGTTTCATCAATCGGTGCAGTCCATCACTGACTCGGTACTATTTACTGCATTGTCTGCAACTATTTCCATATTAGCTCTAGCACTAGGGCATAGCAGATCATTGAGCCAGGTTTCTATGTAGTCATCTAGTGTAGCTAAAAGAAATTGGACATTGAATGGTAAATAGTAATAAATGTATAATATAAATTAATGTGATTCGTTCAAAAATAGGAAATGGAAAATGCTATTCTTCAGCCTTTCCCAATGACCAAACTGACATCTCCCTCTATTCTGATTCTCTTATCTAATCTAATAACGTCTGACCCTTTCACGTCTCAACTGAATGAATTTCTCTCTCACCAACACATCTCTCTTTATATCTGCTTTTTGCTCTTTATGAAAATCTCTATCTTCCTCTCTCTGACCCGATAATTCTGTGACCTCCTGTCACAATATCTGCATGTGTACGTCGTCGTTTACCCGCCACTCTTCTCTCTCTCTCCCATCAATGCCCTCTTGGCCTCTTATTGGTTTTGAAGCCTTCTGGGGAAGACTCCCTATTCAAGCCCCTATATCCTTTTATTTATTTTCCTTTTTTAGTTCTTTAATTACGCCAAATAGAATCGAACTAACCCGTACAAAAAGATTCTTATTTAATTAGATTGATAAACATTAAAGTGTATTTAAGAAAAATTCGTCAGTTTCCGCTTGCTGCTATACATATATAATAACCAAACACCACCCACGGGTTCTTTCATAATGGTCCCTTTCAGTTAAACCAGAAACCACAGCAACAAAGAAGGCAAAGGTTATGCCAATAAAGAGAGGTCAGAGAGGGAGCGTTAAGATAGAGATTGAGAGAAAGAAAGGGTCATGCGTCTTTTCTGATATAACAACAACATGAACCCTTCCCCTCTAGCTTTAAACCTACCACCACCTCATATCCCATTTGGTTTCATCATCCTTATCATCAGTTCTGGACTCTTTCTCTCTTATTAATAGTCCCTGAACAAATTTTGTGACCAAACTTCGTTTTGGTTTTGTTTTCATCAACTTATATTCTCAACATGGCAGTTCAAGCTCAGACCATGTATTTTTCAGAAAACTTGGGCATGACTGGTTTTCCGCAGCAGCAAGATTGGGCTATGATCAACCCTCTTCCTCTTCCCGATTCCGGGTTTGATCATGACTTCTTTTCCAGCCTCATTCCAAACCCTCAGACTCATCAGCAGCAACAAGCCCATCAGTTTCATCAAAATCTAGAAGCTAACCGGTTAGGGGTTTCTTCTGTTTCTCCTTGTTCCACTTGCAATAGCTTCCTTCCCCCGACGTCGTTTTCCGGTACTCTGACCGCTCAGCTCGACTTGCACAGGCAGGAGATAGATGGCATTCTTCAGTCTCAGGTGACAAATTTTATTCCAAATGCTTATATTTTTCTCGGGTTCTATGGTTTTATTCAAAATTTACGATGTCAACTCTTAAATGCAGAATGAGAATCTGAGATTTGCTTTGCAAGAACAGAGGAAGCGGCAGCTGGCGGCCCTGTTGACCGACTTCGAGTCCCGGACGTCGAGCTTGATCAGGCAGAAAGAGGAGCATTTAACAAAAGCGAGGAAGAGAGCAATGGAGCTTCAAGCTTGCTTGAGAAAAGCGGAGATGGAGACGCAGACGTGGCAGAGATTGGCCAAAGAAAACGAGACGATGGTGATGGACCTCAACAACACACTCGAACAGGTCAAAGAAAGAATGGTCCTTTGCAGCAATGAAACCGATGATGCAGAGTCCTTCTGTGGTTCGTCGGGGCAGCAGCAGCAAGTGCTTACAGAAACAGCAGCTCACAAAAAGCTGGGGTTGGATTGTAAAAGCTGTGATGCTAGAAGGTCATGCGTGCTTTTTCTTCCTTGCAGACACCTCTGTTCGTGCAAGTTCTGTGAAGCTTTTCTTGATTATTGCCCCGTATGTAAATCGACCAAGGAGGCAGCCATGGAGGTCTTCCTGGTCTAACCGTCTTAACACCGAAATGCACCGAGCAAAATGTAAAAAAAAAATGTCTAGGTCTCCTCTTTGAGTAATGGTTGAGGAAGTAGCAAGTACACACTGTTGATACCAGTACTTTCCCGGTCCGTCAATGTAGTCGGGATATTTTTGTACTGAGACTCATATCATGGTGGTAAAAAGAAGAATCTTATTAATCCTTTTTCCTGTACGGTAAGTTATTGTAAAATACGTTGTCATTACCTTATTTAGATCAAGAATCTTTGAGAAGTGATGTTTTGAGGCCAGTGGGGGTGGATGTTTATTGTGGTCACTACTCACATGAGCGTTCAGGCCAGCTAACGCTGTCGTTTAGCCGTAACAGTGTACCGTTCTAAATTCGTAACTGACAAAGGGGGAGAGAAAAGAAAGATGATAATGAAAGCAAAGTTTGACGTCGAGTTTATGATGAAGATTACGAAGCCCTAGCCTGCAGCGCACCACTGTCACCACCGCCCCTTAAATGGTGTCTTGTATGAATCTCTGGCTTTGATGGTTTCAATGCCAAAGCCCGCCATTAAGTTTGGAAATGTACTCAAACCGTCCCAGACGAGGCTTCCTTTTGTTTCACCTTAGTTTAAGCGTGGGGTAAAAAAGAAAGAAAGGTTAAACCGGGTTAGCCGGTAAGGTCATCATGGCTCGAGAGCAGAAGAGCCTTTGGTATTCGCAAAGCGAACCACTTGCTTTTCGGGTTCGAGTCCATCACCGTGGGACATGGGGACATGACTATATCAGAGGGTCCTACAAAAGAGAGAGAGAGAGAGAGCACGTGGGTCCTGGTTTTGAGTTCTTAGTCGCGGTGCGGGTCCCGCGCGATGTAAATGGGTCATGCAAGCAATGCGTATGAATAAAACCAAACAACCGTATCTAGAATAAAGGCAAGGATGATGTGGTCTTTTTCGAGAAATGGAGATCTTCTGATCTGCATGGATATTCGCAAACCCTAGCTGGTTCTTCTCTCTCTTCTCACGAATACTGTCTCTCTTGATATGAACATCACAATGGTTGTACTTCCCAGATTTTGAAACAGGTCTGGGCAAATACTTGATCTACTTATTAAAAGCTGCAAGTATTAAATTGAACGGATGAGATGGTGTTTGGTTCTGGCCTTCTGGGGTTTAGTTTCGATCTCCTTCATGGTTTGGTTTGTCGTTACTGTTGGATATGGCAAGTTCTGTTTGTCCCATAAAAACATGGTGATGCGAAGTCTGTGTGATAAGGAGGAAAAGGTAGAACTGCTTGGTGGGGGTGTTGTTCCAATATAGCGCCATATGGATAAGTGAATTCTTACACGAATGGAGTAATATTTAATGGGCATGGGTAAATAAGTTTACCCAGCGGAGTCAGCTGAGCAGCAGCTGCATCTGCAGCGTCCCTCGTTGTTAAAGGAACAAAGTGTTCAGATCGACTTGTTGATTTCATCAGAACAGAGCCACAGAGCACTGTCATGGCCCTCTATTTTTTTTACGATAGAATCGATCAGCATTTGCTTTTTATACAGAGTTCCCTTGTATGCAAGTACTTTATTGCTTTTCTATGGTGGATCAGTATCAATATCTGAGAAATATTAGTTTCAAGAGCTCGTGAGGCGAGAGAGAGAGAGAGAGATATATATATATATATATATATATATATATAATGTCCAAATAGAATGAAAGAATTTAAACTAAACAGCTCATGTTGATTATATCAGTTGTTCAAAATGAGAGACGCAAGATTACATACAAACCTTCCAAGTAACGAGATGAAAAAAAAAAACGAAATTCATCTTAATTTACCCACAATTTGTTTCTCGCTTTTAATCATTCTATCAAGGATTATGTGTCCATACCATCTGTTGGGTTCGAAGTTGAGGACAACGATGCTTGTTGGTGTTAGGCTTGATGATCCGATCTCCCTTTTGAGTTCCGAGACTATGCCAAAAATCTTTCTAAGCTAGACTTTGTTGTGATGGTGAGATTTCGAGTAAAACGAGACTTAAAAATATGCTTGATGTGGAAACGATGACTTTACGAGTATAACATGATGCATGCTCATTGAGTGAGGATTTACTGTGGCTAACGATTGTATCGGAGTAATACACAAGTGAATGTTCAGGATGCACGGTGGGTATATATGGTGGTAGGTTTAAATGTGGACGAAGAGTAGTGGTGGTTTGCATTAAGAAGTTGGGTTATAAGTTGCATGGAATTGAGTGAGATTACGTGGAAGCGAAATGTTTAGAAATGCGAAAATGATTTTTTTGAATTTTTTTAAAAATATTTACGTTTTAGAAACATCATAATAAAATAATATATATTTATATCTAAAAATATATAATATAAATAACAAATTAATAACTAACATTATATAAAAACAATATGATAAAAAAAATAGCTCGATGAACATTTTGCTATAGCCTATAATAAATGCATAATTACCATTAATTATAGTTTTGTGTCAGTATTTACCAATAGCATGCCGTGATTTGTGTTTTTCCATACGGTCACATGCTAACATCTGACGCACTAACTTCTGTTGATTATTAAATTACGAAACATCCTTATTCATACAAAAATATATGTGTCCGCTATAATATAATATAAATAGATGAATTCTTCATGTTTACATATTCTTAACAAATTTTTCTACATCGTGTGTGGTTCATATACAAACATTCTGCATCATCTATGCAACTTTGTTCCATCCTTTGAATTGTCGCATCCTCTTCGTCAATTTCAACTTATCTTTTTGTTATATCTTGTTCTTCAAGTCCTTCTAGCTTGTTCATCTTTTGAGTGCTTCTTTGCTTGTTCAACAACTGATTTTCTTGAGGGCATTGCTTATTTGCCTCTGTGATTATTACATAAGATATGCACATAAGTGAGTAATGATCGACCCTCAAGAAAACATTAAATGAAAATATACTCTCAGTAGCTACATACTCAAAACAAAAAACGTTGAGAAAACAAAAATTTATCAAAATGAAGCACAACAAAATAGTTGTATCAGAGGACCATAAAAAAGTTTAAGAACCTCCCAAATTTTATAATAGTAAGGCTATTAGACGCAAAAATTCCAGAATCATGTTAACTAGAACAACTTTAACACACCATTGTCATCTTTTTACACAATTGCTTCTGAACTTTAAAAGCAAATTCAAAACTTCAAACATATATTAACATGTTGACCCTCAATAACACACTTTGCATGATGTCTAAGTCACAAAACACACAACAACCACCACATAATGACTGTCATTATATGTGTGTGTACACTAACCCTCATAAACATATTGACACAGTGCAAAACACACAGGAACGATCACATATTGACCTCCAGTAGCATTCAGACCCTTAATAACATATGTACTGACTCTCAGTAGCATAATGACACAATGTAGAGAACACAACATTGTGAGAATAACAACACTAAAGCACGTTAATGTAAGAATCACAACACATGCCGAAGCACGGTCTAGAACTTCTAACACTCAGTATAGTAAGAATGACAACACACGCTACTGTCATTAACCATCACTAGCAACTCTAAATTATGATATCGTATGAGGTAAAAAAGATATATATAAATGATATACCTTTATTAGTGCTACTAAACCCAAATAACAACAATAAACTATGAATTGAAGATACTAGCCAACAACAATAAACTACAGATTAAAGGCAAGAGACATACTACCCATAATTAAGGCAGAAAATGGAAACTATGTACATGTAATGCTATTGAGTCTTAGATCTCAACATTCACCGTGCTCCATCGCACTTCAAATGCTATTGGGCCTCAAATCTCAACCTCCACGACCCTCTACTCTATTACCAATGCTACTAAGGCTCATAAATCAACATATGTCGTGCTCCTAATGCCACTCAGCCTCAAATCAACCTATTTCGTGCTTCCAATTCCACTGAGGTTCAATAACAACAATAAATCACCAATTAAAGGCAAAAGGTCTTGAATACCAACACATCTTAAGTCAATGACTCTTAATAAGTTATTGAACCTAAATGATTGTAAGAACTTTTTATGGAAATAGTATCATTTAATGCAAAAAGATGGAAATCAAGAACATATGATGCACTGAGCCTCAATAACTACAGTAAACCACGAAATAAAAGCAGATCAATTGAATTGTGTACCGCTAATGCTATTAAGACTCATATATTTACACTCCGCTACGATTCACCACCATTCCAAGGACATTGTGCCTCAAATCTCAACAATTCGTAGTGTTCTGCCACATTTTCAAGGTCACTGAACCAAATATCTACACTTTGGCACGCTTTGCCGCCTTCTAAGGCCACTGAGCCTCGAGAGAAATCATATGTCGTGCATTGCTTCACTGACCGGCATCCTCGATCACTTCGCTGCTCAATATCATATGTTAGGGTAAGGAAATGAAATTGTGATTGACAACAAAAGATTTATATGATGCCATTATTGTGATTTAGGAATATTTTAGGGGTAGATGCTTTTCATGTTTAAGACAAGTTGACGACACGTTTTAGTTTGTTTGGTCCGCATGAGATAAGATTATTTTGTTTTGCTATTGGTAAATATTGCTATCAAAATGGGTAAAACCCCCATAAACAACACAAACACTTTAATAACTAACATGATACAAGTAGTGTAGTTAACCACAAATGATGCGCATCACCTCTCAGTCAATCTATCATACACCTGACAATCTCTCTAAGCACATTAACCAAGTATGTGGAATCAAAAACATATGTATCTACATTTTGCAATGAGCGGCGCACCCTAATGCTTAATGACTTTGCGTTCTTTCTCTCTAGGCTTCATCCTAGTCTAGCCCCAAAATCTACAACATTGATTTTTCACTCATCTAGTTTCAGTGAGTATCTTGTTCCAAATTAAAATCATCTATAATCTTCTATGCCCTTGTTGCCTCACACAAAACTAAAAGCTCAAACAAATCCTCAAATCACATTCAACCTACTTGATTGAGGCATTAATTGCATGTTTTATGGGTTTTCATTCAATTATATATTTTGATTTATCTTCATAAATTAGTGATTCCTTTAATATGGAGATTATGAGAGAGATTTATATTAGAGTCGAAAAAGAGAAAAGAAAATTATAAAAACCCAGCCACCCTCGCGCTTCCGTAGCGCTCTCAAAACCTTCTTTTTCGGGAGCGCACTTCCGAGTGCTTATGATTCCAATTTCAAAGCGGGAATCGAGCCTCTGATGAAGCTTCCGTGCATCAGGTTGGGTTGCCCCGCTTACTATAGTCCTCTTTCTATATGGTTGTTGGTAAGGAAGCGAGGGTTCAAAAATGTCTTGTGACTCCTTATTTTAAGAAAGACGAGACTTCTCTCATGAGTCTCAAAATCAAAAGCTAAAAGGATGCAAGAAGTTCCGAGCAATGGTTTAGAGCTCATGTTTGTCATGGCTCTCTTGGGACTAAGGACCCCGATCTCTTACCAAGCTAATCTTGGTTAGGAGTTTAGAACAAAAACAGGTTTCACGTTGAAGTCGAGCTAAAAAAGGTGTGCATGAACACTTCCGCACTACAGCCCATCTATAAGCCCCAATGAGCTTTGCGTCTTGTACGTATTCTGCGTTGCTAATTTGCAGACACCGGCCCATTTAGTGAAGAAGTGACCCGAACCCAGTCAAACGCGTAATCCTATCGAACCATCTCGACTATTAACACGTGTTTGTCTACAAGTGGTTCAGAGCATTGAGACTTTGCTACTCTAACCTGTACCCAATAATACCAACGCCACCGTAACCCAGCTCTCTACTCTTTCGGCTCCTTCCTTAATCAAAAAAGCACAGAATCATCTTTAGCAACAAAAACTCGAATCCCCAATTCATCACAACAGAAACAGAATTCAGAGCTATGCAGCACGGAGATTACTCCTCCGCTCCATACTATCAATACCCTCCTCCTCATCAAAACCCTAATCCCAACCCCAACCCCAACCCCCTTCCCGCCACCGATCACCACCACAACCCCTACGCCTCCGCCCCTCCCTTCTCCACCTCCGACTACTCCCCCTATTCCCAATCCTACCCTCCTTATTCTCACAATCCCGATCCTGCCCCTCCCACCGCCCCTTCCTACTCCCCAACCTTCAACTCCACCCCTCAGCCACCTTCCTTCCCCTCGTTTGAGTCCCACGCGCCCTACCAGCCTCCACCTCCGCCGCAGCCCTACCATCCTTCCTACGATCAGCACCACCAGTCCGCTCCTAGCTACTCCACTCTCCCGCCGTCGATTCCCGCCAACTCCAACCCCTCGTCTCCCTTCTCGTCCGCTTATCCAGGTCCGTTCTCGAATCCGCCACCTATCTCCGCCGCGCCGCCGCCTCCGTACGAGTCCGCCTACGACAATCTAACGAAATTCGACCACGGCGGGTCGTATTTGGACGATCGGTACGGCGGCTACACCCGGAGCCAGTCCGATTTGGGATCCGATCCGTACGGGAAGCGATACGATTCAGGCCGCAGTGAGAGCTACGGCGACGGCGTTTATGCCTACCGAGGCGACAAGGTGGAGCCCTACGGGGCTCGCGGCACGGCGCCGAAGTCGTCGAGCTCGGCGTTGTTTGATGATTACGGGAGAGCTATTAGCTTCCCTTCAGGTAAAGAGTCGAGTGTGAGCTCAAGCAAGATTGTTAGGGCGGTGCCGAAGGCCGATACACAGGAGGACAGTAAGGGTGGGGCGTTGAAGTTTAGGGTTAAGCTTTTGGCCGAGAGTGGTGGACAGAGCACCATGGATGTTGTTTGCCAGGTACATTGTGCTCTGCTAGTATTACTAATGCGTTTTCGTCTATGATTATGATTGGCATGCGATTGTGTAGGTGTAGAGAGCGATTCATGTTGTTGTAGTTTTTGTATACAATGAAGCTTTCCGTAGTTGATAGAGCACTGCATTAGTATTGATCAATTGATGTCTATCAAGCTTATTGTAGTTCCGAGACACGTTAAGGAACTGGCATCAGCCACCAATTGTAGGAATGCTACTGTTAGAATGTATTCTGATGAAATTGTTTTAGAAATGTACACCCTATATGTTTTTCAACTTCCATGTGCAGAAAATTAGAAACAAAATGATCGCTATGCGGCACCATAGAAATTCATTATCTTCAATACGAAGATGTTTTTAGTAGTGCTCTCTGAATCATTATGTTGGTTGGCATGGATGGTGTTTACTACATCACCATTTCATTTAACTTTAAGTTTTTTGTTTTTGCTCAATATTGAGAACAATGGCTGATCAAAATTTCTCTCTCAGATTGGTTTGGATGGTATACGTATGCTTGATCCTGCTACCAGTCGGACGTTGAGAATATATCCCCTTGAGAATGTCACTAGATGTGAGGTAAGTTCTTTTGGTTTCCGTTTAATGATCTATTGTTACCTTGTTAAGTTTCGCTTGTGCTTTCACAATAACCTGCGTTTTCTGTTCCCTCTAATGTAGGTGACAGATTCATCTACCTTTGCATTTTGGTCGAAGAGCTCTGTAGACATTGAACCAAGACGAATTAGATTGCAGTCAAGTAGTTACACTACAAACACCCTTTTAGATACAGTAACTGCTGCAACCGTACAGGTTGGCTTTTTGACATGCATGGATAGTACATGCGTTTCTTGCAATTTTGAAAGCAGCATAATGTAGTTATCCAGTATATCATATGAGACAAGGTTTCCATATTATCATGTTATAAAGTTTGAATAACATTTAATTGTACTCTGCTTTTCCCAATTGTGTTTCAGCTCAAGGAGATGGGTGGCAGTAGCAGGCCAGCTGAATCTTTGAAGACAAATGAACAGTCTGCAGAAAGGAAGAAAGGATTAACCGATTGGATGAACATTATAAAGCCAGGAAATGAGGAAAAAGATCATTGGGTAATGTTATTAATCGCCTCTTTTTTTTTGGTAAATGAAGTTGAATGTTGTAGTGATATACCTTTTTAAGCACTAATGATTGCAGTTTTTCTTAAAGCAGTAAAATATTGGTCTTGGAAAATGACTCTTGCTTATGTCATTTCATCTCTCTTTCTTTAGGTCCCTGATGAAGCAGTTTCAAAATGTACAGCATGTGGAACAGATTTTGGGGCTTTTGTACGTAGGGTAAGTGTATTTTTGATGTGGTGTTCTTTGGAGTTTGTTATTTTGCATGTATCATTCCTATAAACTTATGTGCTTTTCCTCCAATTTAGCATCATTGCCGGAACTGTGGAGACATCTTTTGTGACAAGTGTACCCACGGCAGAATAGCATTAACTGCTGAGGAAAATGCTCTGCAGGTTCGAGTTTGTGATCGGTGCATGGTATGTCTCAAAAATCTCTATAATTGGGTCAACTTGTCCTTTCTATTACATGTCAGAACTCTAAAGTTGTGAATCCATTTAAATTTGCAGTGATTGTTCATTCTTTGCTAAAATAGACTCTAATGGAATATTACCTATGTTTTGAAATCTACCTTTATATTGCCTGTTGGTGATGATTTAGTCTATTGGACGTATAAGCCAAGCGCTTCTGTGAGGGTTGTACCGGTTGTTAGTTATATTCTTAGTTTCTGATTGAATCTTCATATATTTTCAGGGAACTAGGTCAGTTCATCAGGTATATTAAGATTAACTTGTTTTTCTTTTTTCGGACGTTCAGTGTTAGTCACCCTATGAAATAACTTTTGATTTGGGTAGTCTCACATAGGCAACAATTGATTAGTGTCAATATTTCGTGTAAAGTATATATGAATAGTATTTTAAAAACCAATTATAAAGTATTTTATGGTATATAATTGAATTTGTGCGATCTGTATATGCACATTTGTTGCTTGATTTAATATGTTTTGTACAATTTTTCTTTTTATCCACAGCATAGGAAAACCACCCTTATTGTTGATTTCATAAAAATTTCACTGTCCTTGCAGGCTGAAGTGACTCAAAGGCTGAGTAATGCCAAGGAAGCATCCAGTAAACCTGCAGCGTTGCATAGCCATGAAGATCTTGCCAAGAAACTTCAGGTAATTTTGTTTCTCTGTTTTCTTTTTCCGATCCTTGTACTTAGGAGATTAGTCAGGAATATCTAGGTTTATGGGTTTATGATGGACCGATAACTCAGGACTCCTCCACTCAATTTCGCTTGGTGTAATTTTAAGTTTTGACTATTGTAAGCATAATGTCTCATGGGTCTGCATCAATAATGTTGTTAGTCATATGTATCTTGGGCGTGAACTGACATCTCTTCCTTTTCTTTGGACAGGCGGAGATGGAGAAGAACCGCAGGGAATCCTCAGGTAGTGTTTTTTTGTTCTTGTGAAGATTGAATTGTAGAATTGGCCTGCATGATAATCTCAGTTGTGGGCCAACCTGGTAATCGTTCAGTGGGGGATACTTATCAGTGGCAGTTACTGCAGTTGCTAGATATTTATGTTTGTTCCTCACTCCTTCACTTGTATGCTCGTTCTCAGGTTCCAAGTCGGATGGATCTGGAAGACGGATGAGAGAAGTTGCTTGTCCTACATGCACAGTCCACTTGCAGGTCGGAAGTTGATTCATGCACATAATATACAGATATATGCATGTATGCTGTACTTGGCAGTTATAATTTAGTTAGTTTCTTAACATACTCTCTCCGCGAGATACAGTTCATTAGGTTAAACTTTTCTTGTTTCAAATGTTTGCGGTGTCTTGGAGTGGCTGTTGTATATATACATTGTGTTCCTTTTGATGACAGAAGTAATGGAATTGTTGCAGGTCCAAGTTCCTAGCTCAGGTTCAGAGACAATTGAATGTGGAGTTTGCCAGCACCCATTCCTTGTGAGTGCTCACTGAGATGAACAGATCTTAAAGACTGATGGCCCCTGATATGAAGTCCCTGGCTTCATATTATTTAATTGGATTTGAATTACCTTTTGTTTCCTAATAATATGGAAGAGCTTTTACATACCATTGATTTTCTGGTTTGTATTGAGGTGATGGCAGCTTGTTTCTAATATGTAGCTTGTATATGAATTATATTATTTGGAAGCACCATCAACTGGGTCATGCCTTTTGTGTAAATTATATGTGCACATTAAATACTCGATGCTACAATTATATGGTTCAGATCTGAAATTTTATTCCGGGTGTGTGTTTCATGGACATGAAATTAGTACAGGTTTTATTTCTAGTATGTAGTCGGGCTATTTTTTGTGTTGGGTGGGATGTTGAGTTCTTGTAATGTGGGAATGTTAGTTTGAAGTCTTGATCGAAGTTTGTTTGACCCAGGGTTCATTCATTTGCTTGGATGCTGTGGAGTTGCCATCGCCAAACCTAGAAAGACTCGGTAATGTTGATAGGCATCTCATAGTAAATATTGCTTTTCACTATTTCGCCCATAAAGGAAAAGAGAGTTAAAGTACAAATGTTAACAAATAACGTGTTATGTTTTCTTTCACTTTCTCCAGTCCATCAGTCTATTCATCAGTTTTCTTGTGTCACTCGTCCTTTTTATGGGAAGTGAAACATGTTGCGGTGAAATTCAGAGCGTCATGAACTTTGATGGATACATAACCAGACCCATGAAGTAATTTATTACAATAAACTTTTCCGTTTTTTGCCCTTTTTCTGGGGTTGTGTAGAGGTGAAATGAGTGAGATCTGTGTATCGCATTATACCACTGCCCCAGTTGGTAGTTTGGTACAACCAAATTTTACAACTTTGCATGCGGTTGTCTCTGATCTGCTTCATTTTTTTGTCCTAGTTTCCAAGTGTGTATTTCTGGTGGTACCAGGTCTTGGTGTCTGATTGGATTTGATGATCTACTTGAGACAAATTGCGGGACAAACAACACCGGGCCGCTCTCCCTTATTTTGGCAACATATCTCGGATTGAAGTTGGTTCAAGCCACTAAGGGTGCGTTTACTTACGCCTAATAAGAATGATTCACCACTCTTTCATTATGATTCCCTCTCAAATTGTTGTTTGATAACTTTTTAAAAAGAAAATGAAAAGTATTCTTGACAGTGGGCCTAATCCGGATTCATTTCCTCATTTCCATTCCGAAGAGGAGTATGTAGTGAATTTAATTAGGAATTGAATAAACTTTTAATTACGATAATAACTTTGCGTTTTTATAAATCACATTTTATGTGAGAGCACTTTAATAATTACTCTAGTAATGATTCTGATTCCTAGACATTGGTAAACACATAAATGATAAATGAGAATCATTCATGTTTGTTTCTCCGATTCCCCCGATAACATGTAAACAATTGAATGTGAATCACTCATTCCCTCTCATTCCCATTCTTTTTCTTTCTCATTCCCTCTTAATCTCATTCAAGTTCAGTGAACGCATCCTAACAAGGTAAACTAGTTTCATTAGCTTGTAAAACGGAAGGGCTGTTTTGGGTTGATAATGACTAGTCCAGTCTCTATTAAGTAAACCGTTGGGAGTGTGAGAGACAGATAGACTTCGAATTCATATTTAAGAGCAAACGTCGAGATCTGATAGCTAGCACTAAGATTGGTTCCCTGCCCTTAAGTTTCATAATTGCAGCTTCTTGACTTATTCGTCTTCCTGGCTTTCCCGCATTATCCCTCTTCAATATTAGAAGCTAATCTGCCGATGCTGTAAATAAGCTTCTAGCTAGTATCCAAGATACGAGTCATACAACCTCCCAAAAGCGCAAGTATACTGTCGATTGGTGTAGAAACTAGAAAGTGACGAGCTTCTCCCAGTGTCTTATCAATCGACACCGGCGCACTATTTCTGGTTTATTCAAAAAATATCGAGAGCTCTGCAATGTGTTGCATGTTTTTATTTTGCTGATAGATTTGCATAAATATCTTTAAGCTTCGAGACGCCTACATACTAGCTTCCGCAAGAAACCTAAACCTTAGTGCTTCAAAAGCTGACCACGCAGAGATAAAATAAATACACGTTGTGCGATCCTGAGGAGCTATAAAGAAGTGTGAAGCTAGCTGGCCCGTTTGTATATAAGATGTCAAACCCACGTACAGCTTAATATATAGATCATTAGATGGTGTCCCAAGCTTCGTCATACTCCAATGTATAAAATACATTAGTCGGA
The DNA here is from genome assembly GCF_933775445.1 of Argentina anserina. NCBI lineage: Eukaryota > Viridiplantae > Streptophyta > Magnoliopsida > Rosales > Rosaceae > Argentina > Argentina anserina. The sequence goes on along the minus strand of NC_065873.1, from coordinate 28,609,514 downwards.
ATGAGTGATGAATTATTAATGTACGCAGATACGTTAATCCAATAATTAAAAGCAGCATCTCATGCAAATACATACGACAGGGAAAGCTAGTCGTCGATGTTGTTCGGAGTTTTCTGGTAGCTACCATCATCAAGTTTTCTGGGACACATCACCAGCTGGCTACTTTGGTTAAGATGATAAAGGATGCTTCTGGATTGGCTGGTAGATAATAAACCTAACTCCACGTAATAATGGCTTTGCTCAACTAAGCTGATAGGAGTTTTAGGACCACTAACGGGTCGTCTATAATATCTTCAGGTATAACACTATAACATACCCTCTTTTTTTTTATTATCAAAATTATAATTTTATTAAATTAAATTTACAATATTGAGAACAAAGTTATATCACATGTTTTTTATATTTACAACTAACTAAATAAATATACCAAATTAACAATTATTTGTTCATAATTTTATAAAATGTTATGAGTGAAGTAATTAAAACTAATAAAACTATATTTACTCAAAACATTACACTGTTTACCAGGATGATAACAAATTTGTTGTGATATCAATAAATGTGTACCACATATCTCGAGTTATCTAAGGAAATTTCCCGAGTTATCTAAGAAAATTCCCCCACTATTAGATCGATTGATGGTCATGTTTTCAGTTCGATCAATCAATCTGAATTGATATTAATTAAGTTTCTCGCTTCCTTCTACTACGGACGACTGTTGCTCCCTCACTTGAACTGGCCTGAGGAGGAAGTCCAGATATCAAATTATCAATAATTCAACGTCATCGTAAAATTGAAACCCCCGTATAGGGAATAATGACATCTTCCGTTGCTCGCGCATTCATTATCTTTTTCCCTACTACTATTAACCTTTCACCAAGAACTTAATCATTTGGGGTCTCAATTCCTAATCCTAAGTAAACTGAACTCCCAACTCTATTTCTAGTGTTCTAGTACTAGTGAAGCCTACTGATTACTGCTCGTAACTTTAAAGGTTTTTCTGTAGCTGGAGCAAGTATTCTTGGCAGGCACAATTCGGCTCTGGAGGCTGAGGCAGACGCTGCCATGAAGGGGATGCAGCTTGCTGCTCATCTAAGGCAAAAGAAGGTGATAATCGAAGGGGATTGTGCAGGAGTGTTCAAAGCAATCATGTCTTCTTCATTCACCGCCAATTGGAAGATTGTTCCCACTTAGAAGAGAATTGGCTCTCTTTTACCGTTATTTGATGTTGTTCTTTGGAAGTGGATCCCTAGAGAAGCTAACCGGGTAGCTGATGCCGCGGCGAAGCTTGCAATGGTGAAGGTGTGTTCCTCGGATTGGACCAGTCGTCCTCCGAACTCCCTCCGCAAAATCCTGGAATCTGATGCCATGAGTAGCTGGTTGTGTGTCCAGTAGTTTGTAGTAGTCGGCGTAGTTTCCTTATGTCTTTTCCTAGTTGTTGTGTGCTCTGTTTGGTTGTTCCTTGTTGTTATTGGTTTGTTGTTTGGAGTTTTTTCTTTTAATGAAAGTTTCGTATTGACCAGCCTACTGATGAATTTTTTTATTAAAATCTGAAATACTTGAATTCATACGTATGTAAATACATATAGTTAGTTAGATTTGCATAAATTTGTAGCTTCGTTTTACCAGAGTAGTATACGCATCTACTACTAGCTAGATCGAAGCGGTAAAACATATTGAATGATGGCAGCTGAAGCTACATTTCCAAACCTACCTTTTTCTCATTCGGACAGCTCGAATCTTCTTACGTTTCTTGTTGCGTGAAATAAATGGCTGGAAAAGTATATCTGTTTAACCGGTCTATATATGCACACACACATATAGAGAACCACCTGAATGAGTCCAAAAACCAACAATTGTCAATCATTCTCTTGTAGTATTCTTTCTCTTTAGGACCGAAAAGAAATTCCAAAAGAATGGGATTCCCCTTTATAGAACTCTTCTCTTCTTCTTCCTCTGGTCTGTTGATGTCGTCAACCAAGAAGCTCGTGATCTTCATCTTTAGTCTTTCTGTTGTTTTAGGGCACTACCCGAGAATCGCAGAGGGTCGGGTGAAGTTACCACCGGGAAAGACAATGCCGGCGGTTCTAGTGTTTGGTGATTCGATCATGGACACCGGCAACAACAACAATCTTAAGTCTGTTGTCAGATGCAATTTCCCTCCTTATGGTCAAAACTTCCCAGGAGAAGTTCCAACTGGTAGATTTGGCAATGGAAAAGTCCCCTCAGACTTCATAGGTACAACTATCATACTATATCTATACAACTATATATACCAGCAGACATGCAAATTCCTTCTCCGACAAAGGTTGCATGGTTTCAATTTCCACAACATGAACCTTATTTTGCTAACTTTACTGCTGGATATATAGTGTAATTAAACCAAACACTTTCAGGAGATATAAATATGACAAACTTACTTTTGATTTTGAACGCTTTGTTTTTTTGTTTGTTTTAAATTTTAAAGATTTAATACTGAATGATTATACTGATTTAGCTCAATATTTATCTTACACGTGAGTCGATTTCCCAAAGTTCAAAATAGTAAGTTACTTCTAGGTGAGTAAATATATATCCTGGTTGATCATCAGCTCAAGCATTGGGAATAAAAGAGTTTGTACCTCCATATGCGGATACTAGTCTAACACCTGAAGAACTCAGAACCGGAGTCTGCTTTGCTTCTGGTGGCACCGGATACGACCCCCAGACACCCCAATTAGTAGTAAGACTATATGCTCCATTAATTTGGCTCCGCATATCTTCCTTATTCTTCCCTTACGATTTACATGATCACAATGCAGTCAGTTATATCGCTATCGGAGCAGTTGAACCAGTTCAAAGAGTATATAGGGAAGCTGAAAGCCAATTTTGGCGAGCAGAGAACAAATTACATCCTCGCCAATAGTCTCTATCTGGTGGTCGCCGGCAGCGATGACATTGCCAACACCTATTTCACTATTGGCATCAGAAAGGCTGAATATGACGTCCCTGCTTACACTGACCTTATGGTCAATTCTGCCACTAGTTTCCTTCAGGTAATTACATTTGAATCATATATAACTCACTGGATGTGTTCCTTGATAATTTGTTTGTATAATTAACTTTAATTACTACTCACTGGGCAGGATTTGTATGCACTTGGGGGTAGAAGGTTCGGTGTTTTCAGTGCACCACCAATAGGGTGTGTACCTTCACAGAGAACTCTAGCCGGAGGAATTCAAAGGCAGTGTGCAGAGAAGTACAACGACGCAGCGAAGCTATTCAACTCTAAGCTGTCAGCTAACATGCATTCCTTAAATACACAGCTACCCGACAGTAGAATGGTTTATGTCGATATTTACACACCTTTACTCGATCTCATTCTTCACCCTACTAAATACGGTAAGCAAGTAAACCTTTACATCTATCCATGTTAAACCTCAACTGTTCGATCAACATGACTAATATATATTCTGTTCTGTGTTAATTAATTTGTTTAGGGTTTAAGGTGGCGAATAAAGGGTGCTGTGGCACAGGAGCTTTAGAGGTGGCGATATTATGCACCAAATTGTCTCCGACGTGTGAAAATCCGAAGGATCATGTGTTTTGGGATAGTTATCACCCTAGTGAACAAGCATACAGTGTGCTCGTTCCTCCACTTCTCGAAAAATATGTAAACGACTTCTTCTGAATCGAAGAAGACTTATATGCAGTTGCCCTGATCGAACCCAATTATTCAGGCTTAGTCAATAAAATTGTATTGTTGTAAACTTCTCCGGACAGTAATGTGGCGTGCCACTTCCCTATGAATCTGTTCTCTGAGATCAATATTATACTTTCCTTATTTCTTTAAAATAAAAATACACAGTACTGTATCAATCAAACTGATTAAATATTGCATGCATTAGCTTGATTAATTGGATAATCAATAATAAAATGATTAGAAGATATATATATATATATAGGGTGTCAATTATGTTTTTGGCACCACCACGGATATGTGTTGCAAGGGATCCCATAATTTTCTAGGTGAAATGAAGCTTCCCGATCTGCAAAGTTTAGAATTAGGTTCATGCATCACATGATATCCCATTATAATGAACCCATGCAGCCATGCTTATATTAAGGAAAAGGTAAATATCGTATTGCAACGTCATAGTCGGCCTCCACCAACATATTTACATGTATAACTCGATCATAAGTACGTGTAGCCGGTGCATGTGTTACGTCAATTTAATTCTACCTGCGCGAACCAACCATCTTCGACAATCCACCGGACCGACCATTATATGTTTTACGTACGTTTATATATTTCAAATTTATATAAAAATTCATTGAGTCAAGAAATAATCAAAGAGGTGTTAGAGGAGGAACGAAACGAGAATAATAACAACGTAATGGAACAAAACGTAACTCTTTATTGATTGATAATTTAGCCTCTATATAGACATTACATAACTACAATTTTATAGGATTCATAATCCTAATATATTAAAGAGATGTGAATTTATCTCTAACAGGAAACCTAATAAGGCTAAGACACACACACACACACGGGTAGAATAATAATTTTCCCATAACACTCCCCCTTGTGTCGCATGTCTAGGTTGCATGGTGCACACATCGTTGTCTCGGTAAAAACCTCTTGGGTAAAAACAAAAGTTTGATCAAAGGGAAAAAGAGCACAACGCTCCGTCTACATTTGATAGCATCATGTGAGGTAGACTCCCACTAAAGTCTACAAAACAACTTCCCCTGATTAATGTCATAATCATGGAGTACAAAGAACAACGTATACAACTTTCATTACATGCTTCTCAAAAGTAGTCTTGGGCAAATGATTAATCATTAATCTAGCCATACATCCTTATATCATACATGTTATACTTCGCCAAACTTAGATCTTAGGAAACAAGATTGTATAACAACTCAAAACAAGAGTTTGCAATGAAAATCAGATTATTGGGTAGAATGACATTCAATCACTTAAACGGCCATAACTTCTTCGTCACAATAATTATCAGCGAACTGTAAAATGTTTTGGAATGTAGACACCCGTGAATTTCCAATGACATAAAGTTCACAACCTAACTCGACCAGAGTAGTTCACAGTGCTTTATCGAAGTTGACTGACTTACAAATTTACAGACATAATTGTCCTACTTTGCCAAAATAGCCATAACTCACTCAATACGATAGCTATGAACAAATGGTTGGTGTCTCTGGAAAGTAGACACATAGAACTTTCCAATGGTACCAAATTCACCATATTTCATTGAGTGAGTTGTCATGTAGGTCTCGTTGAAGTTGACTTATGAGACTGGACATATTCTGATTTGTCACATTCAATGTGTCTTTCACAAAGGAATTGGGGAATGGATCAATGAAGGACTGATTTGGTCAGAGACAGAACCGTACGCATCCTCTATGCTATTAGTGTTGACTGCTACACCAAGATGTACGTTGATGTTGCTAGAGCTGCTGGCGGCATTGGTGTGGTGATGATTTGTGTTGGTTCACTATGTGTATAACTAAATTCATGTCAAAGGAGCAATGCAAGTCCAATGACAATGCATAGGCGCATAGTTGATCACATCATAATGAAAGCAATAGTGTCCTAACAACACTAACATATATGAATCCATAATTCATTGAATCTGTTCATTATCTTTACTTAGACGGAATAGAGAGTCCAAAATTGGCTTTCATATGAACATGCATGTGTATAAGTTCTTACAACCGATTGTACTACGTTCTCTCGAACGTCGCAATCTGACTGCATAAACTCTTTGTGGTCTGGAGGTATTTAATCAAGCAATTAAGGTCTTTCAGGCACTTTCATATATGCGTCAAGATCCTTTTACATATATGTTATGACCACTATCATATGTTGCAAATCAGTTTTCATGGACACTACTACTGATTAAGTAGCGAAAATCAATTATGTACATTATGAGATAATATAACTCATCGTAGTCCATACTAAGATAATGAGACAATCTTTGCGCCATAAGTCCTGTAAATATTGCATGACTTCATCTTTCTCATTACACTTACGAACAATGACTAATATAAAATGTCTAGTTCAGCCTGTATTAATTCTTTCCACTTCGGTCAAGTTGCTCATCATTAGTACTTTACAACAGAATAAGAGCATAAGCGAATATATCATCAATCATGAGATATTAATCCATTAAACACGCGCGCGCACTTTATACAATCAATTGAGAGATTTCTTTTGTTCTCTGATATCAATGAAAGGAGTCTGTAACGTCCCACATAAACTTAGTTGATAGACATGTCCAGAGATTATCTCTTGATGATGGGTAGAATACTTGTGCCTACGCACCTCGCTTCTTTCTAGTTTTTGATTCCAAAGAATAATGATCTCCCCCTCATCTAGGTAGGAGCTAAGACCGAAGCTATTGCCTTTACTAGTCAATTTTTGCGTTTTCCGCCCTTGTTTTATGGTGCAATACCACAAGCGCCGACAACACCACAACATACAATGGTGCCATCGCCGGCTTCCTTCCCACTGTCAGGGATGATGCCAACGGTGCTAGGACCATGTCATATGAAATTCTCCCTTATTTCGGGAGTTCCAACCTTACTGGCACATCACAACATTTATGTACGATCTCGTCACTTTCGCGATATTGGTAAAGTCATTGAGCATCGAATCTTTAACTTTCTGGAGGTCGATTTGCACTTATTGCTTACTTAGAGAAGTGCATGATCTTAATGAGACATAGTGCCACACCACGACAATTCCTGGCGTTAAAATCGGAATGAGAGCATTCCATATCTCCCACTAATGACGGGAAGTATATCTCATCAAAGTGACTGTCTGCAGATATATCACATGATAGAGATTCACGGTTGTAGATTGGAAATAGCGGACAAGTGTTGGTGATTCATAAATCATAACCAACAAAAATACTTAATCATTCCATGTAGACCCATTGCGATTACTACAAGAGAGGCACATAAACAAATTAACCATCTGGTACGCACTAAACGCTTGGTGAGTTATGGGTCTGTAACGAATAAGTGTCGTTGCATGAAAAATCATTACATATCCTCATGCAAAGATCGGTAGGTTAGTATCCATAACCAAGTCTGAGCTCTACTAGATCGTGTAGTGAATGAACATGAGGAATAATATGTTCAATGACGATCCCAGTAGATATGCAAAATGAAATCATCAAAGGTCTTGGAGGTGAACTCTCCAACGGTATCCAATTGAATAGATTTGAGAGGATGAGAAGGGTGGCGAGCCCTTAGTATGATGATCATGGCTAAAAACTTAGCAAATACAGCGGTCCTTGTGGAAAGAAAAACGACGTGTGACCAACATAATGTTTGGATATGGTCCACTAATGTCACCTTAAATACTTTGTAAGAATGAAATGTTCTCGGTTGGAGCCTTATCAAATAAATGACTTCTTCGAAATATAGCAAGAGAACAAGTCTTTGCAAATGAGCAATGGGCATTAGAGATTGTCATGGGGGCATTAGAAAACACGGGAGGCATGGCAAGCTCATGTGAAGGAGGGGATGCCGCCACCGATGGCCTGAATGCCATGGAGCACGGGTGAGGTGGTCCTCCAATCGCTTCATGAACATGGAAAATAGATGATCATGTGAATTTCAAAGAACTCTAATCATCATATCTCGTTCAAAATAACCAAATATGATCATGTCAAAACCGATAAGACAGAAAAACCGAGTCCATGATTCAAAGAATATTGAGTTACATAAAGCTACTGTTGCAGGCAAGTAAAGCTATGTCTGTAAGCTAACAAAGCTACTGTCGAAGCTTGAAAAAACAACTATCAATGAAATCTGACATATGTATTTCTCTCCATTCTCAACACAAATATCAAGATGAAAATTCATCATTGGCATGTATGACCTTTTAAAACTTAGCCTGGCACGAAGATATAAAACACAATCTCCGCACAAAATCCGTAAAACAACTACATATCCCGTAGAACAGTATGAGTGGTTCTACAATCAACAAGACACTTGACTTTGCCGTGGGACATCATCAAAGTAAATTAAGAGAGTGGACGACACGAGGAACAATTCCAAACAATACCCCGTAGGACATTGTCAGAAATAGGATTGAAAACAAATAGTACAATTCTATCGAATGTATCACATGACAATAGAAATACATTCTTCAACTTAAGAGTTGGAAAAACATAGTATTTGAACAGTTGAATACCAAATAATTAGGGTGGTAAAAAAACAATCCAATTGGTGCGGGTGGTCACCAATAATAATAAAATTGTTTGAGCTATAAAACGACTTGGAGAAAACTGGAAAACCATGTCAAAAAAACTCAAAACTGGGTGAAATTTGTACTGGGAAAAACGTGGCAACAAAAACCTACGGGAAATATGCCAGAAAGATGACGAGAAACGACAAAAAAATTACGGGGAACCGGTAGTGCCGTTTGATAGAAAATCAGCTGGCGGCGGCCGAAGCAGGTCGGTATGGGGCCGGAGTTGGAAATCTGACAGGGGACGCCAGTAGAAATCTGGTGGTGGCGCCGGAAACGCCGAAAAGTAACCGGAAGGCGGCGAAAACGCCGGATTACGTTCTGGAAACACCGGAACAGTTACCGGGAAAAACGACGTCAATTTTTGAAAATCTGAGGTTCGTTTTCCAAATTTTAAGATCCAAATTCATAATGTAATGCTATTGGGGTTCCATGTAATCCAAAAACCACCCATTCACTAGATTATTTTGTAAATAAGGAATTCGAGAAATTTTATTGAATATGCCAATCTTTAATACAACACAAACAAGCTTATAATTCCAATAAACGACTTAAACTAAAATCGAGTAAGAAACATGGAATGTCAACATCATACTTGAAAAATAGTAAGCAGAAAACATAGTCAAAAGATAGTGACTAATCAAAAGTTCGTAGCAAAAAAAAAATCTTGCATATCGGATCGGGCAGAGACTTAGCCTGAGACTAAAACATTTGCTTACTTGAGAATGGAAGAATGTTACGTTTCCATCTCCAAAGTTCCCTCAATAAATAGATATATGTGCCAACAATGACATGTGTTTTTTGGATGTGGAGCATGCATTAAGGTCAACTCTAGTAATACAACGTCATAGACGGTTATTGAATCATTTAAGTGTGTCCCATATAATTTGTTATTTTTTGGAATATTTTGTTAGCAAATAGTGCTGCTTCAGAGTAATGGATTTCAACTCAAATAAACGAGTACGTAGACATTGAGATTATTGTTTATAGACATGAGTTGAAGAAAACTCAAACATTCAAATAACAGTCGCGATGGCGATGCATCCATAAGAAATGAGGGTTGTATAGGTTTCGAATAATCGAAATTATTCAAGTATGTAACCGGAATTAGAAGGGTTGTGATGTATAAGGTCACAAAATAATCGATACATATCGGTGATTCTCATGATTGCACCCAAAACAACGGTGCACTCAGGCGACAACACGAAAACGATTTATTCCCTTTAAATAATAACGTGACTCCTCCAGGACCGTCACACGAAAAACATCGACCAAGAAGGGAATCATATCCCTCTTTGGTCTCATCGGCGTTATAAGAAAGACCATAAAATAGACATGAAGAAGGCTAATAGCGTCCGATAATATATATATATATATATATATATATATATATATATGTTCAAAAACAGCAATTTTAAGGAAAACATACTTGTTGGTCTGCCAAATAGACCGCATTAAAATGAGATAATCTTCAAATATCTTCATGTAGAAAAGCTACTTGATGAATTCATTTTCGATCTTCGTCCGATGACATAAAAATCTTTTGAGGATACGATCAAAATCGCATGTAAATTACAAAAGAATAGTCCATCTCGGCATGAATGTCATCACCATAGTACGACGAGTGATCACTTTTCCTATGCAAGCACGTGAAATATATTGAGAAAACTAAAATGTGCAAAGAAATGATTAAAGAAATAAATAGGAAAAAGAAAACGAGAGAGAAAAGAGTTGAAAAGCCAAATAGGCTGATTGGGCGGTAGAGTCTGAGGCCCAAAGGGAGCTGGGCTGATATCTTCTAGTCGGGTCGAGCTCGAGAGAACCGGGTTGGGTTATGAATCTGCACAACCGGGTCCGACGCTGAGTCTCGTCGAGGCTGCGCAGAGGAGGGCAATCAGGGAGGGTCTACACCGTTCTGGTATGACGAGATGCGCTAGCAGGGTTGTCGAAGTGCCGAGGAGACTTGACAAGGTCAATGACTTCGTGGCGGCTCAATGAATCTGGGTTGGTGTGTCGCCGAGTCTTGGATGGACGGCGGGTCGGACTCGTGAAGAACCGCAACACTGAGTCGCGAGGGAGGAGGCGTCCATGGGTCGCCGGACGGAGAAGCTCCACGTCGTCGAGTACTCGGTTGGGAGAAGATGTCGCCAGTGCCGGTTGACCAATAAAGGTCGATGGAGGATGGGGTGCCGAGAGCAAATTCCTGGGTGCTCACAATAACTTCTATTTCTGATTTTTTTTCTGTTTTTCTGACAACAATTTGTCGAGTTTTCTCTATATTTTCGACGATGAGGTTGCCGGAAAAAGAAAATTAGGACTAAGGTTTATTATTTTTTTTTCTGGTGCTGGCCTCATCGCTCAGACACTTAAGAACAAAGTGCATGATAACGTGTTGGAAGAGGAACGAAACGAAAATAATAACAACGTAATAGAACATAACGTAACTCTTTATTGATTGATAATGATGCCTATATATAGGCATTACATAACCATAATCCCGTAGGATTCAGAGTCCTAATATATTACAGAGATGTAAATTTATCTCTAACATGAAATCTAATAAGGCTAAGACATATACAATGGTATAATAGTAATTCTCTCAGAACAAGAGGTAGGTTTTAAGTATATTATGTTTCATCTCCATCATAAACAAACAAATGAAAATCTAAGGTTCTAAAAAACAATAATGATAGAAGCACTTTGTGCAACGTTCTTAACATGTTTTTACCTCAATTTGTACTTTTCTTAGCCCTTATTGTTGTACTATTGAGTCATTGAGTCGTAATAAGAGTCTTGAGCGGTATTGGATGCATTTTTGTGCTTACATGAGTTAAAACGCATAATTGGTTTAGAGTCCTAGTTTGACTAGGAATCCTTGTTAGGTTTTGAAACTAATTATCTCTTACTTATGATTTTATTTTCTTATTTTCAGATTGGATTGAAGAGATAATAAAAGAAAAAAAGATGGAGCCAAGTCATGCAACAATTAAATAGAAGATGATCATTAAAGGCATAAAACATGGCATGTTTTAGGGAATAAAACATGACATGTTTTAGGGATTAAAGCATGACATGTTTTAGGGAATAAAACTTTCCATGTTTTAGGGATTAAAGCATGGCATGTTTATAGGAAGAAAGAAGCAATTTCAAACCCTCAATCTTTCCTCTATATATACATGTCTTCACCTCTCAAATATGATCACTTCTAATTAGCATTCAAGAGCCAAAACTCTACCAAAACACCACCATAAATTTCCCTCACAAATTAGCCAAGCCGTCCACCCCAAAACTCTCATCATCTCCACCGAGTTTCACTATTGAAGACACACCTCCAAGGTTCCTACAACGTGTGATTCTCACAACTCATCTCCATGGCTTCGTCTATTTGTGTTAATCTACAATTCTTTGTCTATGAAGATTGTAAGTTGTTATTTATGTGGAAATATTGGTTTTGTATATGTTTTAGAATTTTCAGATTGTATTTGATATTTTTTTAAACTATACCGAATTTATGTTCTTAGAATTATTAAAGTTTGTATTTCTATTGTTGTGTTCTAATCATCTTTCTCATACTTTTAGATAATTTTCAGATATGTGCATATGAATTTAGTGCTTGGATGCAGTCCCTAAGATTGTGTTTGAGTGCTAGATTCATCAACCATATTGACACATATCGAATCATGCCCTAAGTAGGTTCGATTTGTATTGATTAAAAGTGGTAAAAATTCTGGAAATTTGCATGTGAAACCATGGTGGGTGACGCCATACATGAAACATGTCTCCAACAAAGATTTGGTGCTTAAATGTAATCTTGTTTGATTTCTACTCTAAGTGTTATTGAATTCGATTGCATGCAAATTTAGATTAGGCCCTAAGTCAATCTAAATGTTAATTGAAATCTTGCACGATTAGATGGTCCCCTAAGGCTCTAATTGTATTGGTGTCTAAAAAGTATGTAATTGGTCGAATTAGAATGCATGATAGGTTCGAACTTGTAATTATGTGGTGTAATGGTAAATTTGGTTTAAGTTTGTTAAAGAGAAGTCGATCATGTAAATAATAATTTAGGTTTTATTTTAGTAGTTAATAATCAATCTCAAACCCCCCATTATTTGTTAACACTAAAAGTTTAGAGTTCCCTTCAATTCCCCGGAAAGAACGATCCCTGCTTATTCTATACTAACGATGATGTTTTACAGGGTTTATTATAGACGTTTTAACAAAACGCTCTATCAAATAAGTGCTAGTCGGACGGATTACGCTTAGAGGACTAGTCGAGGGCCTAAGCGGTTTATATTTTTTAATTTTTTTTATATAGGATATAAAAATTAAAATTACATTAAAATAAATATTTTAATAGTTCTGTTGGCATAGGCTTATGCCCGCCATAATCAGCACAACTACCAGCGCATTAAAGCTAACGTATAGCACAATCTTACAATACTAATAGCAAGTCAGCCGCGCTAGCTACACAACGGGCCTTCCCACGGCCCAAACTGACTACGGACGTGCCCTCACGCGCATCTCAAAAAAGGCTCCAGAGAGCACCTTAATCGGACCTCGTCCCACATCGAATGGTAAGTAAACGATCCACTTCAACTCAACAATAAAAGGTCAGACTCTTGACCTTACAAGGTAAGTACACTGAACTTTCTACCATAACTCTGCACAAATTACCATTGCCCTAACTTAAGCGCCGGAGAGTCGAAGACCACGCCGCCGTGGTCTCTACTCTAACGACGTGTGTTACTTGCGACAGGAAAGTGACCAGGAGTACGGCGTACTATATACACGAGGAGCACGGCGTACTGGATCAAGTGGGAATCACAGCATTAACAAGTTCTAAATAAAAAATACTGAAAATATAGATAAAACCGTGAAGAAATCGCCCAAAACCCGCCTTGAATCTACTTAGAACCAGCCCAAGACCCGCCTAGAACCCGTCTAGGTGGTTTTTTTGACAAAAAACACCCAAATTGCCAATTATGTAAAAATCGGAATGACGGGTTGGCGCTCGGCGCTTAGACGGCCGCAACCTGCTTTTAAGAACCATGTGAAAATATAAACATCTATTAATCCAACGTTTACATAATTGTGAATTGATCTCACCGATTTGAAATTAAAACACATGCGCAATGATGAATATCTTTCTTTTAATGTCCTTTAAATCTTCAATCTCACCTAGATTTTTTTTTTGAAAACGGACCTAGATATTTTTAACATAACGAAACATTACCTATGTATGAATATAAATTATTAAGCAGCATTAATTCCACATCATTAATTAACAATGAGCTAGCTAGCTAGGCAATTAAGCAGGAGTAGCTAGCTAGGCAATTAAGCAGGAGTTCATGATCTGAAGTATGTAGAGCCGTAGAGGAGCAATGTGATGTGATGGAGTGATGGAGTGATGGGAATGGTGGGGCGTATGAGATTTAACAAGTGAAGCTAAGAAACATGTGGGCATTAAACTAAAACAGTACTGCAGAAGTGAGCCCCCTTCGATCTCAAGTCTCAACTGATATCAATGCATGGGGACAGATCAATTAAAGAAGAAATCGAGTGAAGATGAATTTATCGGAAATGAAGGATGGGGAGAGCTGCCATATGCATATGCATGTATTCAACGCCACTAATTTAACTTACTCTATGTATATACATCGATCTGTTATTTAACAATTACAGAATAGAATAGAGAAGATGATGCTGAATTGAGTGAATTCCATAGATCGGGTGGGATGGGAATAAAGGGCAGAGTGAAGCTATATATATAAATGTTGTACCTGCGAACTACCCAAAGATGCATCAAGCTTTTGTAAATAGGAATGTGCTGCCCAGAAAATGCCAAGGTTGATGAGAATGCCTAAGAAGTTTGTTGTGGTGATGATAACCGTAATCTATTAATCCTCAGGAACGGTATGGGGCTCTTGGAGCTTATAGCTCTTGTTCCCGGAGTCCACGAGGAAGATAATTGGAGTATTGGACCAGAAGCATGGGCCGGCTTAATTTTTTCAGAGCCCATGATTTGAATTAAAACGAATGATTTATATAGTTGTCGGTCTCACAGATTTATATAGCTGTCGGTCTCACAGATTTATATAGTTGTACATATGATTTGGAAATTCTTGGTTGATGTATATCAGTGTATAGATTTTACTATCAAAGTATAGTGATTGGATATCATTATCGTAAGTATTAGTTACCAAAATGAAAAATATTGCGCTCAAATATATAAAAATCGAACGAGAGAGACAAAATTAACTTTTGGACCTACTAATAACTAGCTGGTTTCTTAAAGAAATTGAGAAATTTGGAGTGCCATCGATATCATTTCCTTCATATCAATAAAATTTCAAATTACTAAATTAATGACTTTAATTATTAAAATTAAGAAGCTGCTTGAGTGCTTGGTATTGTTTAATTAATACTTGAGGCTGCATGATCTAATTCACTGATTGCTCATTGCTGTATAATCTTGCGCGTCTAATGCTTGAGCTATCTGGTTCTGGAATCTGGGGTCGTAGAGAAAACAAATCGGCCTCATTGAATTAATGATACAGGGTATAAATTAAAGAATCCACTTGCATAGAACATTCATCACTTTCAATCTATTCACTATGTTTCTGAAATCTAATACGTGTTAGCCATATTCTTTTCAATTATAATTGATCTTTTCAATTATAATTGAACTACCATACATGCCGACTGTGATTCAACCCTATCATCCTTATCATCAAATTACTATATGAAGCATAAACACAACAATTAGAGAACGAGTTTAGTTACCATAATTAGCAACTTCAATCAACCCATGCATGTGGTTACTTATTGCGCGGCACAAAGAGTTACAAATTAGAAAAGCTACATCATAACTTTAATTAATATTCTCACGAAATGTTTCAACTGTCAACAATAAGTTGAAGATTCTATTAAATGCACCGGAAAACCATGCAAGCACGATTAGGCTTCTTATATCTATCTCTAAGTCGGCAACCAAATTCAGAACTATGGATCCAGCGCGAGCAATAGTAGTGTGCATTCTTTGTTGTATACTGATGTGCAATGGTAGCTTTGGGGAGGGTTTAGATATGAAGCAGATTAAGGTAATTAAGCTACCGACGAACGTAAGTATTCCGGCACTGATTATGTTTGGAGATTCAATTGTTGATACCGGCAACAACAACAACAACTTCCAAACATTTGCTCGCTGCAATTTTTTCCCCTATGGCAGAGACTTCCCAGGTGGAGTTTCAACCGGACGATACTCAAACGGAAAGGTTCCTGCTGACCTTTTAGGTGCGTTCATTATATTATATTGTGATAACTTTGTTTACCTCTTTTCAAAGAGATTAATTAGACTGAGAAATTGTTTAGTCATTCAACAATATCAAGTACAAGAGATATATACGTGACCGATACGTAACTCCACATTAATTTGCTGATCGAGTATGCATATTTCTTATATATTGTTGGCCAGTGGAAGCATTTGGAATCAAGGAGCTACTGCCAGCCTATAAGGATTCATCCCTAGAGCCCAACGATCTCCTTACCGGTGTTAACTTAGCTGCTGGAGGTGTAGGTTATGACCCTTTAACATCAAAACTCGCAGTATGTACTACTATTTCACATAATTGTTTTGATAGCTTTTATATCTCTAAACGTATACGGTGTACATTGGAAATTTATTGATCGATTCTTATACTCGAAAAATGATGAAATTAAGTAGGCAGTTGAATTACTATCCGATCAGCTGGAACAGTTCAAAGGGTACATAGACAGACTGAAAGGAATTGTTGGAGAAAAGCGAACAAGCTTCATCATATCAAATAGTTTGATTTTTGTGGTACTAGGAAGCAATGACATTTCCAATACATATTTTGGTAGCCCTTTGAGGAGATTGCATTTTGATGTTCCTTCTTACACCGACTTCATTCTCAACCAGGCTTCCCAATTCTTCAAGGTGCATAACAGTTAGCCCCGATACATACTTTGATTAAACTTATATATATCGCAGGCCGGTACTTAATTAGACTCGATAAACTAATGGAACGTATGTGCTATAGGAATTGTATCAGTTGGGGGCACGAAGAATAGGAATTTTAGGTGTACCACCTATTGGGTGTGTGCCATCTCAAAGAACAGTAGGAGGAGGCATCAAAAGAGATTGCGACGAGAATCAAAACAAAGCAGCGGAGCTCTTCAACTCCAAATTATCTGCTGAGACGAATCACCTCAGACATACACTCCCCAGCTCAAAGTTCATCTACCTGGACGTCTACAACCCACTACTTGATATCATAACAAACCCTACTAAATACGGTAAATATTTAATCAATATTGTCATTTATATGTCGAACTACTGTAGTTTAACTTATACACACAGATAGAATAATGATAAAAACACGATGTGTAATATACATGATCGATGATCAGGGTTTGAAGTTGTGAACAAAGGGTGTTGTGGTACTGGCTTGATCGAAGTAACAAAACTATGCAATCAATATCAGCGAACCTGTACGGACGACTCTAAGTATGTCTTTTGGGATAGTTACCATCCGACAGAAAGAGCATACAGGATCATTGTGCAGCGCATTCTAACCAAATATGCAAGCAGCTTCTTTTGATCGAGACACAGACACCAGACTACACTCATTGTGTTATACAAATATGTGAATTATAAATAACTTACCATATCGTTCAATTGTTCTAGCCGTATTTATATTTAGGGTTTGTTTCTACAGTTTTCATTTGAGTATGTAGTACGTACGTACACATTGGGATCGATATTTCGAGACTTGGCAATAAGTTATATTGAATAACTAAAATAAATCGCAAATTGGAAAATGCAATGCCTGCGACAACAGTATGCAAAGTATTTCCAAATTGTATTTTACGTCGGATGCCTCAATTGGTCAGTTAATTTACTGAAACCAACCGGCCAACCGATTGGTGAGTTTGCATGAAAAAGCCAATTTAATTAGATTTAGATGCTTTTAAGGACTGAATGCAGGTCGGTTTGCATACTGAATGCGTGAGTACATATGCTAAATGCATATTAGTTTCCACACGAACAGCATCGCATGCACGAACATGCGATAAATGATTTCGTGCAAGCAATTGATCATAATTCATAAGGTTACTTACACACAAAGATCTCATGAGTCATTACCATGATTTCCATGCCTCTGGGTAATACAGTAATCACTATAGAGGAGAAGTCTGCGTGGAGTGTGAAGATTGATCCAACGACCGGATATGACACCCAATATTCTATGGTTGTTTCTTTCCCTGGAGCTGATACTTACTAGTGCCCTAGCAATTGTTAAGCTACCGAAAAATGCCAGAGTTCCTGCTGTTTTTATGTTCGGAGATTCGATAGTCGACACGGGCAACAATAACAACCTAACAACTTTTCTGAAGAGCAATTTCCCTCCCTATGGACGAGACTTTCTTGGAGGAGCTCCAACCGGAAGATTTTGCAACGGCAAGATTCCGTCAGACTTCGTCGGTATGTAACATATAGTTAATCAACTATAAATCGTAATCGATCAGTCTAGAATTCATCAGTGTCTAGCAATATTCTTGTATTCTTTATCTTATTCATTTTTTTGTTCAGTGGAGGAACTGGGGATCAAAGAATACTTGCCAGCCTATCTTAATCCGCGTTTACAAGCGACCGACTTGCTCACCGGAGTAAACTTTGCTTCAAGTGGCTCAGGGTTTGATCCCTTGACATCTACAGTTATGGTAATAATAATTACATCTATGTATATACAGTAATTGTTGAATTTAATATCTTCAATATACTAATTAAGAAAATAATTTTCTTCATCAGCATGTTATGCCATTATCAGAACAGTTAGACATGTTGAAGGAATGCATTGAGAAGCTGAACAAGTACGTTGGAGAAGAGAAGGCGAACAACATCATAAGCAACAGCCTTTTCATGGTGGAAACAGGAAGTGATGACATTGTGAATACCTACTATCATACGCCTACACGTTTCTTTCAGTACGATATTCATGGCTACACTGATCTCCTTCTCTCCGAGGCTTCAGTGTTTGTGCAGGTAATTAGTTCATCAATTCGTTCGCTAAATCGTAGTACTATAGTGCTGCCGCAAACATATAGGTCGATATGTCATCAATTAAATAAACTTGCATGTGCTTTTGAATGATGAAGAAATTATATGAATTGGGGGCACGGAGGATAGGGATCTTGAGTCTGCCACCAATTGGATGTATACCGTCACAGAGAACATTAGCAGGAGGTACAGAAAGAACCTGCGCCAAAAAGTACAACGACGCAGCTGAGCTATTCAACACCAAGCTATCAACCATGGCGGATTCTAAGACTAGTAACCTACCTGATGCCAGAGTCGTCTACATGGATACGTACAATCCTTTCCTTCACATCCTTCAAAACATAGACAAATATGGTAACTAGTTGGTTACTAATCTTTCTATGATTACGAACCATTCGATAACTTATGTATTAAAACAGTTGTCACTAACTATGCCCTGCCTAAATCTATATATATATCCAGGATTTGAAGTCGTGAATAAGGGGTGTTGTGGAACAGGGATGTTAGAGGTGACCATTCTTTGTAACAAATGGAGCCCCAGCACATGCACAAACGCGTCGAGGTATGTGTTTTGGGACAGTTATCATCCTACGGAAAGAGCATATCAGATCCTTAGCCATCAAGTGCTGCAGAACTCCATCGATTCCTTCTTTTGATCATCAAGCTAGCTCGATCGCTACTCCATTAATGTAATCGATTAATACTTGAAGCAATCGCATAGTCGATCAAATGCATTTGTGCGAAAATGATTGTGTGTTCCCATTAACTTCATCTATGCTTAATCATGCAAAAATCAACTTGTTCATACATCCTTGATCTTTAGAGCAAATAATAGCTTTAGGGCTTCTCGTGAATGTGGGCATGTCCTTAGCGGGGGGCTCGTGAAAAGGCCCACTGGGCTTCTCAAACCCAACTGTGCTGGAAGATGCACCGCACCGTTCAAAACAATGAAAAGACGTCTCAACGAAAAATGCTAGAAACTAGAAAGGCAGAAGATTACAGTAGGACCAATCTTGCCGCTCTCGCGGCGCCTCTGCATTTCAAAATCCAACTTAGACCTCAAATTCACAATTCTCAAGTCCACACTAGTCTTTACTTTCCGTGCTCTAAGCTCTGCGGCTCTCGATTGGGTTCGGAAATGGAGGCCAAATCTTTCGCAGCTGACAAGTTCAAAGCTCTGACGAAATCGACCCAGGATTTCTTCGACACTCTCGTCAATGGACCTCCTAAACCTCCCAAGACTAATCCCGTAAATTTCGAAACCCCTCTCACCTGTTTTGTTAAATTTCAGTCCATTTTCCACTGTAATTATGCGTAAACTTGATAATCCGAACTTGATTTAGCCCTAATATGTAGTTTATTAACTTCCAGAGATTAATTAACTGGATAACCCTCACTAATTAAGCGAGGGAGAGGAGTAAAAGTAGTTCTTATTCAGCTAGGAGTGAGAATTAGAGAGTAGTAGATAGTTGATCAGGTAATTATGCATAATGTCTGTAATTTGTAACCTAGTTTTTGATTCTAGAAGAATATGTTAGTTAGTTATATTAACCAACTGAGATGCTCGATTTCTAGTTCTTACATTCGCTAATATGAATCGAGAGAAGAGAAAACGTAGTTTTTCTTGTTTGGAGTGAGAAATAGCTCGAATTGATCAGGTCAGATAGAGAACATTCCAATAAGGTATAAGATGAAGTTTTACAAGGTCTACGTGTTTGTGGAACTCACAGATTTCTAGATTGAAGCGGTTGCAACGAGAAGCGTTTACCGACTTGATGAAATTGAGGGATAGACAGGATAAAGTGGAGAAGATTGTGTCGTTGTATGGGACTTCCAGAGGGAAAGGGGGTCCATTCCAAGAGACCGATATCCTTATCAGGGGAGAGTTTGATCACTTGGGGGCGTTATCGTTCATGCATAATAATGATGAGTGTCACGAAGAATCTGAGGCTCTAACTCAAGCTGGAATATTACCCGGTGTTAAGTCGAGGTTCAGTGTTGAAACATCTGTTCGGGAAAATGATACACTTGTGGCGGAGTTTGTGGCCAGTGAAAAGCACCAGATGGATCTCTCTGATATTTCAGAATGCTCGCTTTCTCTAGCAAAAGTGGCGTATACAGCAAATGTCAGTAATTGGTTATCTGCTATTGCAATCCCAGTAGGAGCTCAATGTAGGGATGTTGCAGTTCTTACAAATCCTTCTCATCAGGTATCAAATTTTTGCACCAACTTTGTTGGTCTATTTTGTTTTGCTTTTCACATTGCATGCATGTAAGGTGTGGTCGAGTGGTGTTCAGGTTCTTTTCTATAACATTAAGGTCATGAGTCACGAACTAGATGTCCTCAGGCTTATACTGCTTGAAAAACAGTAATTGCTGTAAATTGTATGCCTTTTGCTTGGTTTTTAAAAACAAATTTATCTGGTGGATATACAAGGTTTCATTATGGCTCAGGACGATTTTAATGCAAGGGTCTTATTTGACTTATTTCTGTTGAGACATGTGCTTGGTTTTTTTAAGTTGAGAGATCTAAGCTCTTATCGTTGAGAATGCTGCACATGCAAGAGTGTTCTTTCTGTTGAGACATGTGTTTGGTTTCCTTAGTTGAGTGATATCAATCCTTGTGTGGAGAATGCTGCACATTCTACTGTTCCTCTTTGTAGATTTACTGGTAACGGGGAATAATGCTTGGTCATAACAACATAGTGTGTTTTCTTATCGAAATTTCTCTAAAAATGATGGTCAGTTTTTGGTGCCTTTTTGTCTTTCACACTTTTTTCATTCTTGCAGGGGAAGGGCCTTACTCATTTTTCATCATTTGGACCACCTCTTTTAAATGAGCGTAAGGGTAGTGCAGTTGGCATGATGGTGAAAAAATCAAATGTTGTGGCTTCATTGGCACAGTTTGTTTCTGGACAAGTAGGTTCGAGTAGAGTTGGGCGTTGCTTCAGCACCTTTGGGCAAGTTGTCTGTCAACTACCTGCAAGAACAAAGCTCTCACTGCTTGGTCTGCACCAAGTGCCTAAATTGTCCAGTGAACAAGTCAGTCATGTACCTTCTAACTTTGGATTAGGCGATTTGGTGCAGAATCTATCCCCTGAGAGAACAGTTGAAGCATATACTCCACCCCTGGGAACAAGCTTACAGGGAACCATGTCAACAGGACCTACTGGATCCATTGCTCTGATGATGGAGTCTGAAATTGATGAGCTCACAAAGATTGGAGGTTGGATTGAGATGAAGCAATCAAATCCGAAGAATATAGAATGGGCTGTCACCGTATCTGATGACTCCGAAGATACCTTTGGATGGGGACTCAGTTTAAATGGGGGACTGGGGGTCCAAGGTCCTCAAAGTTGGAACCATTTCCAGGTTGAATCCTACTTGAAACTTAACTTGGGTAAGAGACTGAGTGTAAAGCCAGGTATCACAACACATATAGTTGATGGCAAACCCAGAATGACTGCTCTCATGCTTCGGTCTAATTGGTTCCTCTGAGTGATCAGTCTCATTTTCAGTTCTATCTACCGGCTTCAATTGCTGATCTGAGGATATCAACTCATCTATGTTTCTGGCACATCAAATTATGGATAGTAATGCGCTTCTTATCTTCAGATGCTTTGTATAATGTAACTGCAACTCTTATGTGATCGGCATTTTCCCCTCCTTTGTACCAAGGATTTGTTATTAGCGGTGATCAGAATTGACATTTTTAAATGAGGAACTTGTGTCTTTGGTGAATGCTATATTATTTTCCAAAGTTAATGATTTTTGAATAGAGGATTGGGAATTGTTTGATAGCCGTGTTCTTGATGTTCAGGTGAATGCAGCTTATAAAAGAGCAGAATATATGCACGGCGTGTAATTTTACGATGCAATCTTATTCATTTTGAATATTTATATTTAAAAAGGGAAAAAATGAAAAACAAATTAACCAAGTGAAAAGTAAAAAGTACTGTACATGTATTTTACTAGGTGCATTTTGGTAAATCTGAGATAAAGGTATTTTGTTCCCCTTTAAAATATATATTTTTGGTAATGCCCTTTAAAATATTAGAACTCCTTTAAATTCCCTTTCCACCTCTATCTCTATCCCTCTCTCTCAATCATTTGAATCGTCTCCGGTTTCTAGCAGCAATCGAAACGATGTCGTCTGGTAGGAAGATAACCCTGAAAAGCTCCGACGGCGAGTCGTTCGAGGTGGACGAGGCGGTGGCTCTGGAATCGCAGACGATCAAGCACATGATCGAGGACGATTGCGCCGACAATGGAATCCCACTCCCCAACGTCACCAGCAAGATCTTGGCCAAGGTCATCGAGTACTGCAAGAAGCACGTCGACGCCGCCCCTAAGTCCGAAGACCGATCCTCCTCCGCCGGCGACGATGACCTCAAGAACTGGGACGCCGACTTCGTCAAGGTCGACCAGGCCACCCTCTTCGATCTCATCCTGGTCCGTTTTTACTACCTCTCCTATTTTTACTGCTGTTAATCGTCTAATTTACTCTTCAATTAACTCAGGCTTTGAATTTTAGCATTGAAATTTTGTATTACCTAGCTTTCAGTAAAATAGGTTCATGAATTAGTTTATTTAATTGTTTTGTTGATAGCTCATGTGTTTAGCATGATCAGTGGATTGCGTTATATTTACGGCGGATTAATCTAGGGCAGTTTAGCTGTATGTAATTTGTGATCTGGCACTTTGATTTTCGAAGGAAATTTGTAGAAATGAGTGATGGAAATGCGGTTATTGTGATCCATATATGTGCCCTATCTTTGAGTTTTGGTTATTTGTAGGCTGCGAATTACTTGAACATCAAGAACCTGCTAGACCTTACTTGTCAGACGGTGGCGGACATGATCAAGGGGAAAACACCCGAGGAGATTCGCAAGACATTTAACATTAAGAATGACTTTACACCAGAGGAAGAGGAGGAGGTTCGCAGGGAGAACCAATGGGCGTTTGAGTGAAGATCATGAATATGAAGAAACTTGTTGTTCTTGTTTGTTGCTCATGAATGCTACGGTCTGTCTGTGTCTGAAATGCTTTCTATTTTGCTTAGTGAACTACTTTTCCTTTGTTATGCTTCTCCTTGGAGAATAATTGACTTCCTCAACGTGACTCCTTGCCCTTCTGGTATACAAATTCTGTTGTTATCCAGTTCTCTTTTGCAATGTTAAATGTGATTCAAGAAATTGTTCTGTTTAGTTGCTTGCAACCCTTTGTTTTTTTTTTTTTTTGAGTTCTCTAGTTTCTTAGTTTTGACTTCTAATTTGTTGCGTCTCAATATTCTTATGCAATATGATTGGTGAAAAGTGCTATTGAGCTTCATGGTAATGAAACTTGCGATTGGTGTTTGGAACTTAGGGGCTGAATCATTGAACTATATCAGTTCTTCTATGACTTTACTTACAACTTTCCAGTAAAGTCGTTGATTTATAAAATAAAAACCATGTCTGCTTCTAATAGCTGTGTTTTGCTGACCTGTGTCCCATACTGTTTGTAGTTCTTAGATGCAGCTCTGCCTTGTGTTATTATTAGTTGAGATGTTCTGTAACAGTTGTTACTTACTAAAATCATCCTCCTGTCAATTTTCAAATACTTACAACGAATGGACTTCGGACTTTATATTGTCCATTGCTCCATGTAAGTGACCCAAACATGTCTTCCTTGGGAAGAGGTATGGTTGAAGAGAAAATCACTTGATAACTAAGCTTTTGGTTGTGCTTAGAAAAATGTAGTTTATCAGGAATCACTTTGACACTTAGATCTTTAGGTGCATCCACGATTGCTAAGAAAACAATATCACCATCTCCTGCAACATTTGTAACCATCCTGCTTATATTTCTGCTTTCTTTTCCATTGAATTTTGAGATTGCTATTGATGGGTAGTTGATGTTGGATATGTAATCGGCCTTGGAGTCCTTGGGGCAAGAAAAACCTTTTGGAATAGTTCTAGCAAGGTTTGTGAGTTTGGACGTGTCAAACCCATAATAGCAGAGATAGTTCAAGTAGTCAATGGTGTCGGTTTCATATACCAGCCCTGGATGTAGCGGTCCGGTTGATGTTACTTCCCCTGCACCATAGTCATATGGTGTGGCTATAGAACTTGAATCTGTAGTAATTTGGGTTTTTAAATTGTTTATTTGAGTTGCTGCAGCAAATAGATTTGACAATTAGTTTCAGGAGGGTAAAGGAGCCTGTATAGTTAAGGAATCCCATTTTGTTTGTCAGTATAAATTTTAGTCCTTGACCTGTTGTCATGATGGCTGATCTGATGGCGGATGGACTCCATGAGGGGTTTTGAGATTTGACAGAGGCTGCTATGCCAGAAACATGTGGGCATGCCATTGAAGTCCCTGAGAGCACGTTGAATTTTGGGGCCTCTTTTCCGGCTGGAGTAACCGCTGTGTCATTGCCAGTCCAAGCTGCAAGAATGTTCACACCAGGTGCTGCAATATCAGGCTGCGTAGAAGTTGGAAATGATTGTTTGTTAGTTTTGGTGACTTGCTCACATAAATTTTAGAACCCTGCTTGGATAGTTTGCTTGCCTTCAGTAAGTTATTTGTGGCAGCTGAAGGGCCTCTAGATGAAAAATATGCAACTATGGGCGCGGGTCTATACTTTGTCACGGTCTCCGTTGGTATGATTGTTGCAACTGGGTTTCTACACAGATATTGAAGAAGTCTTCTGTTAGTCTGTATTGTATCTAATGTCTCGTGAATGTGGATTTGGTTTGTTTTTGTGTACCTGGTTGAGTTGATGTAGGAGAAGATGTCTTTGGCATCCTTTAAACTGATGGCGGTTGCTGGAAATGCTCCATATGTGTCTGCTATTGTCCCGATGCGATCATCCCTGGTAAACACTACACCTATTGCGCCGAGACTCTCCACCATTTCGACTTGGTCATCGGTAGTATAAAAAGGAACATCTGTGTCGCAGATAACAATCTTTCCCTTGATCATTTTTCCGTCCAACGATCGTTCGTCGCAGTTTCTGAACATTCAATTACATCGAATGATCGTTTAGATGCTTAGACGGTGTGGACAAAAGATGTGAAAGATGTATCACATGAAAAATACCTTGCGTTGGATTCATCAGCGTCTGCTGTCTTCGCTGATGCTGCATATATCAGTGGGTACACAGGAACCTTCTGGAGACTAGAAAAATTTATGCCTACTCCCTGTGAGATTTACAATAATCTTGGTTGAGTGGAGGTCTTATCCATCATATATATATATATATATATATATATATCACTTGTAAGAAACTAGACATAATAACTGTTGCAATGTGAATCACCTCGATCACTTTGTTTCCCCCCAAGATGACATCAGACCTGAAGTTCCGATCGATGGTAGAGGCAGCAACAGTCATTAGCCAAGGTGCAAAGTTGGCAACTGTTCCACGGTCTGGTCCATCATTTCCTGCCGAGGAGATGACTATAATCCCCTGCTCCACTGCATGGAAAGCTCCCATTGCAATGGGGTCGCTGCTCAAATCTGGCTGATAAATTGAGGAACCAAGGGACAAAGATAGAACATCCACCCCATCACTAATAGCATCATCAAATGCTGCCAAAATTGCCGAGGCATAGCAACCCTCTGATGTGCATACTTTATACAGCGCGATCCTTGAACTAGGGGAGCCTCCTTTGGCCGCCCCAGCAGCTAAGCCATAGTAGGACGTACCCGGTACGACACTCCCTGCCGCTGTGCTTGAAACATGCGTACCATGCCCCACAAAATCTCTTGGTGAATCGTTGTCTGCTATTACTTCATCGGAGTTGTAAAATCTTGCTCCTATCAGCTTCCTGATAGTTTAATAAAACACACAAAATTCATTTTTTTTTTCTGTCAAACTGGGAATGATCACTTGTTAATTGTTATACATACATGAAATTAGATTGTCCATGCCATCTTCTCAACTTGATTTTGTTTAGTGATAGTTACTATTTGTTAGTAGGAGCTTTTACCTATTACAGCTGGATGAAGTAAAATCAGGTCCCTTCATGCACGTTCCCTTCCACCTAGATGGTATCGGACCCATACCCTTGTCACTAAAACTCTCCGACTCCGGCCAAATACCTATTATATGATCATTGCACACATTGTGACGTCAGGCCTAGTTAAGTTAACCCTATGAATTTGAAGTACATACCAGATAGAAAGCTCAGTCACCTGTGTCTAAAATACCGATAATGGTGTCAGATCCTTTAGAGTCCGGTGGTATGTCATTACCAGCAGCATCATCATTCTCGGATATACTGTGAGGAATTGAGTCGATTTCTAACTGATACTTGAGGAAATCCCAGGAGTGAGTGGTGTGTAGTTTCAACAAGTGATCAGGAAAAACAGATACAACTCCGGGTTTTTGCGCCATGGACAGTGCCTCCTTCTCTGATAGCCGAGCTGCGAATCCTGAGAAGCCATGTCTGTATATGTGCACCAACGCATTTGCTTTCCTGTGACAATCACATATTCAACTCATGACTTAATCTTCCACGTTGCACGTAGGCCTAGTGCAGATCGAGTAGGTTACCTTTTCGTCAGAAGAGTGAGGAGGTGAGCATGGTCTGTCCTCAAGGAAGCTGTGGCGCTGGTTAAAGAGTTTGGAGCTGCAGATCCCATGTACACGATATAAACTCGGCTACTGTTGCTCGTCTCATCAGCACTAGCTGTAATAATCATAAGGAAGAGAACCGCGGATGCCAAGAAATTTGAAATGGCTTTCATGCTTAGTTTGAATGAATGAAACACCTGAAGGCTTGAAGTAACGATCAGTAAGCTAAGGATTGCTTTTATATGTGCACGACTAGAGAATGATGGATAGAGTTAGGCACTTCAATGGCGATCGAAGGCGATGAGTTTAGCTTCATTGGAATACTTACTTGGTGGGTATGAGCACGCTCATTTCTTCAAGTCAAGCCACGTAGCTGCATACACTAGCAATACTATACTAAACTATACTTCCACTCAATCCCACTGCCGTAGTGCGGTGGATATGTGAGACTGTGAGTGGTGGTGAAGGCGGGTGCGGTGGTGGTGGTGGTGGTGGTGAAGATCTTATCAAATGACATAATGTCACCAGATTTATGCATTGCCGTCTAGTTTTGAATAACATATTTAGGATGCACGCCATTTTGTTGTGAGCAATTTAAGCCTAAATTGTGGTAAGTTTACCAACTGAGTCCCAATTCCCTTTGTGCTTAAAAGTTCATTTCCAACCTCGTAGGAATCTTAATAATAAGGCTACTCTAGGATCTCTGCCAGTATAAGTCTTCTATATGTAAAAACTATAATGAATAGTAACCAATTCTCACTGTGATATGCTTTTATGATGATAGTTGGTGGGGTAAAGCTAGTTTTGATTAGATATACCAAAGAGAACAAAGTGGAGTTGGTGGAGTGGTGTTGCAGAACATTCGAGTCTATCCTTCCGGTGGAAAGAATCTCTTCAAAGCCAATTTATTAAAATTGAAATTTTTTAAATGCTTGATTGTTTTTTAACGGTCGACTGTATGTAACTTACTTACGGTGATAAATCATACGCATTTGAAGTAACCTAATCAAAATAATAAAGGCAAATCAGAGCTAATATACAAAGACAATCTACAAGGTCTCAACTTCGACATGATACTTTTTTCTCAAGAAGCAAAAAGGGGAACTTTTTTTTTTTTGGTTAATGGATAATTCAATAAACAAGGGCAAAGACCCAACAGAGACTGAGAAGAACCTCAAGTCTGAATACAAACAAAACCCATCTGCTCAAATCTCCACTCATAAAGAGGGAGAGAGAATAACAACCTGGGCGCAAAAGAGGGAAGAGACAAATCCTCCAAATCAGGCATTATGAGGACATGGGAGACCGTCACTTCTAAGTACAAGAGTAAGAGACGGTGGGGGAGTCTCCGACCAAGTACGGAGACCCAACGTCTGTTGACCAAGCTTTGCATCTTCATGAGCGGCTCTATTGGCCGATCTGGGTATCCATTCCCATCCAACACAATCAAAGGCACTACTCCTCCTGATCTCCTCAATGATCAGATTTCAAAAAGGGGAACTTCTTCATTACTTGAACAGAGACAAGAGTCATAAAACGATTAAAATGAAATAAAAAACTCACGGGCCCATGAACTGGCTTTTTTGTGTTTTGGATGAGGCCCATGAGCTAAATTTCGAAATCAATCCTGAATAGTAGAGGGCTTGTCATATTAGGGGTGGCCTTTACTTTTGCCTTCTTGTGGGCCCAAGTCCAACTTGAAACTGTTCTCTCGTACGTTTTCTTGGTGATTCAAATAAATATGTTATCTCTTCGTGGTGGGGTTGAAAATTTGAAATTGGGGTTAGCAAAAAGTTTAATCAAAGGTCCAGCAAATTGTTTAAACCGTCTTAATTTCCGGGTTCTGGTGAATGCACACAAACTTTTTAGTTAATCAACATTAATCGATTAAAAATTAAAAATAGTACAAAATTTTCCGGCTCAATTTTCCTACCATTTCTTTCTTGTCTTACTATTAAAATTTGGCATGCGACACTTCAGCAGGTAACGCCATCAACCAAAGTCATGATTAACAAAATAATATATATGGAATAATTTCTTAATTTAATACGCAATATTTTTAATAAAGGACTTTGAAGAAAGCTGATAACCCCCTTTTCACCTTACTTAACCCCACCATAACCTATAACCCATATATAGCATACCATAGATTCCCACCGTAAGTCATTTCACATTCTCCACATTTTGTTATACCGTATAATTACAGTGATAAGTCAACTATAGCATTCCAAATAATACGCTATGAGGTATATATTGTTTATTATTTTCTTTTTCTTCCTTTTAAAACTCAACTAACATTCATTTTAATCCTCTCAATTATAGTTGCAATTTTCCTGTAACTTTGTTGATAACAAAAATTATACCATTACAAAAATCAAAACGAGCTTTTTCAAGCCTAATATTGAACATAATCTGGTAAAATTAATTTAGGACATAAAATTAATAATGATTTTTCTTAGGGAATATCATAACTTTTTCTTAATTATACCCTATATTTATACCTTACGGTTGGGAAGTTATTGCAAAAGCTTCCAAAGCATCTTTAATATATTTCATTCATGTATGCTAAAAATACAACTATACCTTACCAAATATAGGGTACGATGGCAGATGCTCTAAGGCCCTAATTAGATCCTGTAAGAGAAATATGACCTGAAGCACATGTCATTAGAGATAGTAGGCAAGTGGGAGGAATATATTCAATTCTTTTTGTTTTTAATTTATTATTCTAACCATTGTCTAATATTTGAAACTTTAATCAATTAAGGGTAAATCTGCAAATTTTTTGTTTGACGGTTACATATGACAAATTACTTTAACATATAGAAGTGACGTGGATAGAAGTTATAATGTCATTGAAGTAGACAAAAATCATTGTTTTTATTTGAATGTGATGTATCCTTCACTTCACATAACTAGTAAGACAATCTAATAAAAAAAATCTAGCAAGATAATGTAATTTTCAAAAGGTCAGGTACGATCACATTTCACTACTTTACAGCTTTATGTGTCTAAGTAAAATGATGTGTTCTACAAGCTGCACCGTGCAACTTGTGTTAATAATGTTAAGTAATGTCACATCTGTAAACAATATGAACACTTTCATCAAGTAAAACCCAGATAGTTAGTCCATACGGGAAACATAGACCTCATAAAATCCAAAAATACCTAATCAAAGAAGGATTAGAGGGGGTAAGGTAATAGTGCGATAATGAGTAGCAGGTAATGAAAGATAAGGTCTGGGAAAAAAAAAAGGCCAAAAAGAATACTGAATATGACACTTGATGACAGTATTAGCCAAACAGGTCCCATCCATATCCAAATATGCTGGGGAATAAGTTTCGGCCTGGCAGCAATATTGCATTCGTACAAAGGATAACGAAGACGAAGATAAACTAAATTAGCAACAAAATATAAAAAGAGTTGATTGGCAGATATATTATTGCCTTATTCTAGATAGAGTGTGCCCTTTTCAGAGTTGCCGGTGCCGGTGCCGGTGCCGGTGCTTCTGGGGTGGGTGAGCAGAACTGCAATCCCACATGAACAAACCCAGATCAGTAATTAAGAATAATTCCACCAGATAATTAAGAAACCTCCTGGTTACCTTTTCTTGCTGCCTTTTAAGTCTGGCATTTTCCTCCCGCAGCTGTTCTATTTTAACTTCCAGCTCACTTGTATAAGCCTGCACAAAGTTCCCAAACCATCTTACTTTCTGGAACCAATTTGACAACAAGAGGCCATAGATCGATAAGAAGTAACCAATTTAGCTATGTCTTAGACAGGAAGGAAGTACGTAGTTACGTACCTGCTTTCGAGCTCGGGAGCGAGAGGCTGATTCTCTGTTCTTGATCATCCGCTTATGCCGGACATGCCTAGAACTCTCTCCATTTCTCTCCACGACCCTTTTCTTGCAATATGGGGAAGAATCCAAAGCCTCCGATGCGGACTTATTGGAGAAAGAGATCAAAGAAGATGAAGGCATAGTGGTAGCACTGTGCAGACTTTGCGGGTTTGGCTTCATTAGTAATTTTGGTGGAGTAGCGTTCGTACTAGTAGTAGCAGTAGAGTTTTGAACTTGGTACTGCTGAAAATGATCCGAGCCAGAAGAACTCAAGCTGAGAGTGGCCGGTGGTGGTGGAACTAGATCAGTAGCAAGAGGAGAAGGTGCGACTTTGGCAGAACCAGCTGCCATGAAATCTTGAAAAATGAAGCTACGAAAAGCTGCAGGGTTGGCGGATGAGCTGCCGGCAGCAGCAGCAGCAGCCGGAGAGCTGCGGTCACATAGAGAAGCTAGGCTTATATCTTTCCAGACATCCTCCATCGTCATCGGAATTTGATGGATGTTTCAGAGAGATTGAGATGAAGGGTTTTAGAAGGGAGCAAGAAAGATGGAAGCTAGGGAGCTTTAGTTTTTGGATCTGCAAGTTGTAAATAGCAGAGCTTAGGTCTACTAGTCCTTGTTCCCAAAATTAATCCACTTGGGTATTATATTAAGAGGGGCACATGGGATTATTGTACCTTTTGATGGCGATACCAAATGGAGTAATAGTACTAGGAACCTGGGATCATAATCAAAATGGCAAACATTTGCTTCCACCCTGTCCCTCCCTCGAGCTTCTGACTCATTATGTTATAACCCAGGTTTAGTGCTTCTAAAATCATTTCTTAATCTTTTTGTTAACATATTAGTTCTGAAATCGCTAGTGCAATATTTTTTGAACCGATCGATATAATCTTCCAAGATATTGCTAATATCAGAGTAGTATTTCAATGAAAATATGGATGGTTGTATGTTCAACTTATGAAATACTCGTTTCAGAATTTAAGTTGTTTTACCGATATATTATTTTTTAGCTGATTTATCAATTGTGATGATTAAAGTTCTCTAAAAACTATTTATATAGCCAACCCCTTCATAGTTCATACATATATACCTCCACTAGAGACTGATAGGATTATGCTGATGTATTACAAAAGCAAGGTCTGCAATCAGCCACCTTGTCTTCCTCCTGGGATGATGAGGTTATTGGTCAATAAGGTTAATGCAGAAGTATTATCAATTACACGTAACTCGCCTAACAATTTATTGATATTACTGCTCTACATTCATTGTTATGTAGTTATAACCCACCTACGCAGCTATTTACTTGACTAAAACTGTGGTCCAAATTGTCCAATATATTGATAACTGATCGTGTCAGCTGAGATGTTGATGTAGAAAAGGTCATTGATTCCCTAACAGACATTTGAAAATCATACCAACTATATGTGGGATGCAATGCAGTAGTGATGAATACAGTAAAATATCAAAATAAACTTACGAAAGGTAAGATTCAAAGAAATGTTGGATAAAAAAAATGTTGGATAAAATTTATGAGTACAAAACTGCAAAATTTCAAGCCCGGTCTGACCATCCTCCTCAAACAAAAGCGCACTGTATTCCAGTTTCAATCACCTCAACAGAACTGAACTACATACCCAAAAACTTACTCTCCCACACCCTAATCCCTTGTAAAGAACATCTCATACACACCTCTGCTTGATTTTTGTCTACATAAACCCCAAAAAAATAGAAGCAAGCACAAACATTCACACCAAATCCAAACTATACATCCCAATAACCGCAAAATTCTGCCTGCTCTGCCCCATCTCAATCTTCCTCTGTTCATGCTTGAAGAAGAATTTATAAATATTTTTTATTGTTTCTGTACTAGCCTCAAAAACATGCCAAAACTAGGCAAAGTGACAGAAAATAGAGAGATGGTGATTGCAGGCTTTCAATAGCAACCTTCTCATTTCATTCAGGAACCCTTCCGATACCAGAAGTACACTTTTCTGGACTGGATTTTGCTTGAATGTTTTGGTGGTACATATTGATGCATTTCAGCTTCATCTATTGTTGAGTGATGTCCCCATTGGGGAGCTGTGACACACCAGTTGACTCAGTCGAAAACTTCTGCGGAGTAGCCTTAGAGTTTGCATCTGAGTTACCTGCCATACTACTTTCGCTTGTAGACGCAGCATCATCAACTGTCATCTTTTGAAAAGAATTTGAAAGCATGTCAGAACTTTGCACATCATTGGATGATGAGCCTGATGCGGATGCAGGCCGACCAGTTGTTGATATCCATTTTGTCCAATCACTACGCCTCCTAAGCTTGTCATCCTGTGCAATCACAAGAGTAATCAAACCATGTCAAAAACAGACGGTCATTTCATGCCACCTTGCTGAATTTAATTTAAGGTAGTCATTTCCTAATTTTCCTCCTATTAAAATAAACAACAAATACAAATAAAGTGTCTGTCGTCATTTCATCCAATTAATTAACATTAAAAACTTCAAATGGAAATAAAATTTGCTTGCGGTAAGTCAATTACTCCTATTAACAATATAAACAACTAAAGAGAACAACAAAATTTGCCTGTGGTTAAGTCATTTAAATCAGGGTTGATAAAAAAGAGGAAACCTAATATAAGAAATTCACCTGCACTTCAACAACACCTGAAGCCCTCAAGGACTCCATAATCAACTGGACATTGGTTGTCAGACTCTTAACCTGATGAGCATCAAGAAAATAAAAGATAGTTAAACAAGCTAAAGGTTACTATTTTGTATACTCTTTCAATAGCAGCTTTGACACAATTTCTTTACTCCACTCTTGGTATCTTCTCTAACAATATATTCACAATTGAACAAGTATACAACCACAGGTTTACCATTAAATATATAGGATGCCTGTTAAATAAAAAGCAACCAAGAAAGGAAAAATAAAGGAAAAAGATTGTCATACAGATATGGAATACGTAGTATATATATTGCAGATGATAAAAAGTATAACAATTTACTAGCTCAATAAGTTTTTGTTTACTACGATTTTTATTCACCAAGTACAGGAAGACTGTGAAAACATAATAGCTCAATAAGTTTTTGTTTACTACGATTTTTATTCACCAAGTACAGGAAGACTGTGAAAACATAATCCTAGTTTTCTCTGTTAACATGTAAAGTCAAAATGTGCCTGTATTATTTATTAATCATGTGTGAAAAACATCAACCTATTATCATTTAATCATTGCCAGCAAATGAGAAAAGTTCATATTTTAACACACCAACATTTTCTTCAACGAATTCACGACTTGTGTCAGCACGTTATTTGATAAAAGGCTATTGCAACTCACATTCTACGTAAGATGGAAAAAAGTGAACTGAGACAATCATATATAACATACTCGAGGAAAGTTTGCTATAAGGGATATGGGAACCCATCCTTGAGCATCCATGTTTGACCGCAGATATTCGTCTCTTATCAGATTAGTATCACTGCAAGAAGCAGACAAAATGAAATGTGAAGTTAATTTCAAGATAACTAGTAGGATCATTCAACTAACAAGATGACAATTAATTAAAGCTGCAAGATAAAACAAAATAAAAATGTACCTGAAGTAATAATCTATTTGATTGACTATCAAGGAAGGAAGAGAAGGCATAGAAGCTTCCGGAACAGACATAAACATTGCAGGATGTGGTGCATGGGGAATGAAAGGCATTCTAATGGGATCCAAAGGCAATGTAGGGAGGTAAACAAACTCTAAGAAAATCAAAGATATTAGTTTCCTTCCATGTTACCCGTAAACAGTAACCAACAGAAAGTATTCTCTTCAAAAAGTATACTCACCCGGAAAACCCATGGGGTTGGCAAATGGTCTTACAGGCTGAGGTGTAAATGCAGCACTACTTGGCGGTATTGGTCTTACAAGACCCCGTGGAGGAGGCCTTTGCTGCTGATGCATCTGGGCATCTCTGCCATTCATGAAACTTCCACGATCTTGGGCATCACGCTTGCTCCCAAAATTATTCTGGTAAGATCCATCTCCGCGCGGGTGGGGACTAAAGTTTCCCCTACGCGAAGAATTTCTTTGGTCATTTACTTGGTGTGTTGGAGGCCTGAAACCGATCGGTCTAGCATCCCAATTGCTGCCGCGGAAAGAGGGGTCTCTTGGGGAAGGATCAGGCATGGCTGGTACTAAAGCACCATAGCCATTTGGTAGAGGGAAAACAGGGAATGGTGGTGGTGGTGGAGGTGGGGGAGGGTGTGCAAAACCACTGTGTACATGTGCATGTGCGTTTACACCCCCCGTGCTACTCCCACCACCACGCTTTGTAGGTCTTTGTCGAGCTCCCATTGCATGAGATGATGCAGGGTTAGTGTTTCCAGAATTACCATGATGCTTTTTGGAGTTGGGTGAAGGTGTTACAACAGGTCCCTGACATCAAGGGCAGAAAAGATGATTACTAATACTTCGAACTAACTACACTTATGCAAAAAAAAGTACACTACTTACTGATTTGGTTGAAGCGAACATATGTAGTATAAAATAGCTACTGACATTTAGTTAGATCATCTTATTAGCACTTAAAAGTCATAAAGTCTTCAAATTTAAAATGTACATCATATATGATCATAAAAACAATCTCATAATAATTCTTTTATCAATTTTATCCTCAACATCCCTCTGCTGCAACAAGAGACACACAAAACATATCCATCAGTTATACGATTGTAAACATACCGGAGATACAGGCAGTGGGACTGAGACATCTGTTACAGTCTTGGGAGAAGAGTCCGCTGGCAATTTCGGCGAAGCCCTAGCAGACTCAGACAAAGCAGGCCAAGCAACCGCACCCATCACCGGGCCAACCTCAAGGACGTCCTTGGAGGGCTTGTTCCAAGCTGGCTTCTTTCCGCGAGCCGCATTGCCGTTGTGTCCATCGGCGCTCTCAGCAGCAGCTGCTGCTATGGAAACATCCGCTGACGGTGGCGGAGAGGGCGAAGAACGAGCCGCGGCCGCCTTCGATGGGGAGCAATTGGAGGAGGGATTTTGTTCCGGTAAAGAGCTCGAAGGCGGCGGCGACAGTGGAGACTGTTGATTGGGTATTATGGATGGTGACGACTCCGAATCCCCTCGTACAACCTTGGCCCATGGGGTGGGTCGCCTATTGGCGCCGCCGGCATCAAAATCAGGCCTGGGAGAATGGTGATTAGTAGAGGAGGAGTCGGCAGCCGTGGCCATGCCGATTTAGGGTTACGAGTTAACAAACACAAAACTCACTATGATCAGTATATCAAACCACAGAATAAATTAACTAATTAACTAATTACACAAACAAAAAAGACACCCAAGTTGCAGAGCGATTCAACAGAAAGAGGAATTGTTTTTGTTTCTAAAAGAAATCGAAATGCAGTAGGATTTTGGTGATAGATTAAACACCGACGGATCTTGCACGTGAAAAGCACAAGCAACCGTCCCAACTCTCTCACACAGAACCAAACGGCGTGACTCTCGACTCAGCCTCTCTCTCTCTCTCTCTCTCTCTCTCTCTCTCTCTCTCTCTTTCTCCCCTCTTTCTGCTTCGGTGTGTTCTCAGAACAACTAAAGGAAACTACAGCCCAAGGGGCTACAAGGTTATGCAATTACCAAAAGCTCCCTATGCCTTTTCTGTTAATAAATTAAATTATAATTAATATTCGCTCTTCTTTCTATTTGCGTTTATTTGTGTGACTAGTGTATCTTCCTGCACTGATTTTCAGGGTTTCTGTTAACTTTCCCAGCGTAATTACTTATCTGACCTATCAAATCAAATCAAATCTGGGGCCTTGATTGCTGACCAGCCTCGTAGTTTTTGGGTGTCATGCCCATTAGTGTTTGATATGGGCTAGGACCGGTCAAAAAACCGCATTTATTTGAAAACCGATCTAATCTATTTAAATTTTCTCAATAGGATAATCGATTTGAAATATTTTAGTTGAAAAAAAAATTATATAATCCGGTTAAAATTGGATTGAATATGGATCCACTTTTTAAAATATTTAGAAAAAATAATCCGACCTGAATAATTTAATTTAATTACAAACTACATATTGTGTGGGTGTGAAAACTAACTTTTAACTAAGCATAAGAAGAGTGAAAAGTGGGGGATATGGGGAAAAGTTAAAAGTGAAGAGTTATTATCAATTTAAACTGAATTTTCTTTGTTTTTCTTATTTCATCCTGTTTTTTTTTAATTTACATTTTGCGAATTAAAATCATATTCTTCAAACCATAACTAATTAGATTTAGGAATTTAATAAACAATGTATTTTTTAGGAGTTTAAAAATTTAACAAGTCAACATGTTACACTCTCATTCTTGCTTTATTAATATAATATATATGACACTCAATTATTGGTTGAATAATGAATGTTTTAACTTTATATATTGTTATGATAATGATTTTCATAATATGGTGACAAACTTATTCTTTATATTTATGTTAAAATTTTGTATGCCCAAAGTGCTTAGATAATTGAATTGTTTGATATATCTTTAAATTTGAGTTTATAAACATAAAACTTTTAATATTTGAGTTTTAACCGAAACCGATCCGAAAATTTGAATTTGTTGAACATTCGGGTCAAAGTCTCTAAAATTCGGATATAGATGGACAAAATAAATAACCGATTAATTCTGATTTGATATAGATTTGCCACAAACCCAAATCAAAATTCGGATGTCCAGCCCTAATATGGGCCTTCATCCAGCCACATAGGTTACGGTCTCCAATTGTATGTTAGGTCACAACCCATAACAACCCTTGTCAAGTTTGAGGTGCTGGCCATGTTGTTGGTGTACCATGGTTATGGTGTCATTTTCATATATAATTATCGTATTCAATGTGATATGGACTTATGGAGGTTGGGTTGTCTCTGCATACATGTTTAGTATATAGTACTTATTGGAACGGTTTGTTTATTGGGATTGTACGGATTAAGGTATCAGATGTTTTCTGAAATAGAATTGGTTACATTTGAACTCTACGATTCCTTATCAACTGTAATAGGTTGTATTTGATAAGAAGAATGTATAAAATTTATGTTTACCATATTGATCTCTCTTAGAATGTAATTTTAGATTGAGAAATTTTATATACCTTCTCAATACACTTCCCGTATTTGAATTTCACTATATAAAATTAAGATTAATTGAGTGTATTAAGAGATTAGTGGAGTGTATATAAAATTTCTCTTTTAGATTCTATCTACATAAGTTTATATTTTTAGATTTTCTTTTAGAAAATTTTACCAACGGTCCCTGAACTCTTATGACACAGTCAGTTTGATATCTGACCATTAAAATTGATCAAAATGATCCCTCAACTCTCTTTTTACTATCAATCAGATCAATCCATTAAATTTTCGTCATTGTTCCGTTAATTTCATAACGTGAATCATGCATGACTCCCATAAAAGGGGCAAATGAGACATTTTATTAAAAATGAAAATAAACTCGTTTCCACTCAATATCCCTCCTAATTAGGTTTTTATTTCTCAATCCTAAACTCATTTGGTCAACTCCAAATTTGGCGGGAAGTTGATTATGATCGAGATTGATGGTTACAAACGACATTTGCCCCTTTTTTGTGAGGGCCACACATGATCTACGTCATAAAATGAACAAAACAATGACGAAAATTGGATGAATAAATCTGATTGATAGCAAAACATGAGTTGAATGATCATTTTGATTAATTTTAAAGGTTAGAGATCAAACTGACCATATCACAAAAATTCATGGTCATTAGTGAATTTTCCTAAAAAATTAATGAGTTTGAAATAGTCAAACAAATGCTAAGAGTATAGTTTGCACCCACGAACTAACAAAGTGACAAACCCAACAAACATTTGTGGTTGCCAACAAGATAACAAAAAGTTGAAACTTATGGTCATGATTGAAAACGGAAGGTGACACTAAAATGAGTATACTACATAACAGTGTCGTTTAGTACACATAATAATTATTCGTTTATTACATTAACAATCGAGAGCTTCCGCAGTTTTGCTTATTAGTTTGTGTCCGATTGGGGCATTGGTCCATTACCTTAGTCACCGCAACAATTAAGTAACAAAGACTGATGGCTATGGGGTGAGTGGGTGAGCTCCACTTTTCTGTTTATCGTATTCATATATATCTTTTCAATATCTACTAATTAATAATATTACTCCACATTTCCTCCACGTTGAATTAACTTTACCTGATGCCTGTATTCACTTAGAACACCTGAGAATCTTTGACAGTAATTTACAACCAAATTTCTCAACGATCGAGACTAGCTTGCAGTTTTCACGCTTCCAATATGTGCATTAGTGCATATATACTCCGGTAGTCAGAAAATTAAAAAATGTGAACATGTGTTCCGGGGCAAATGACTGATGAGAGATTCAACATATCTTTATTCCATCTTCAGAAATGACTTGGAAATTAGGAAAAATCTGTTGTGGAAATTACTCTGAAATATGTAATATTCGACTTCTCTTCATTCAAACTTCAAAGTCTTTCTTTTTAGTCCGAGTCAATATACTTACTTACCAACGCCGGCCTGTGTTTAGTTATAAATATCGATCGAGTTCCACTACTCCAGTACGTACTTGTGGATCAAACTGAGTTCTATCTCTACTCCTAAATATATATCTCAAAACCAAGTCTCGGTCATCCTCGCCTAGTACGTACACAGCGAGATCATTCTCATGGCTCAGATAACTCCGAATCACACACAGACTGTTTCAGGGTGGGCAGCTCACGATTCCTCCGGCGAGATTACCCCTTTCATCTTCAAGCGAAGGTATATATCTGCCTATATGTATTTGTATATACCCGATCATTACTTATTACAATGCGAATTTTGTTTGCAACCCCTCAGCTCTCATCATTTGTCTTTTATTAAAAACAACAGGGAAAACGGGATCAATGATGTTACGATAAAGATACTGTACTGTGGGATATGCCACACTGATCTCCACCAAGCTAGGAATGACTGGGGCATCACCATGTATCCTATTGTCCCTGGTCATGAGATTACTGGGGTGGTCACGAAAGTTGGGAGCAACGTGAAGAACTTCTCGGTTGGAGATAGAGTTGGGGTCGGGTGCCTTGCGGCGACGTGCTTGGAGTGTGATTTCTGCAAGGAATCCCAGGAGAACTACTGCGAGGATCTTCAGTTTACCTACAATGGCGTCTTCTGGGATGGTAGTATTACCTACGGTGGCTACTCCAAAATGTTGGTCGCCGATCACAGGTACGCGTACAAGTAAATTGATTGATCAAGCTAGCTCATAAATTACATGTTTACGCACAATTAGTCAGAGTAAGTTTACGTTTAATGGAAAAAGGATCAAAAGCAATGGATCAAGGCGTTTAATTGGCCAGTCTTATTCAATTATTTGAGAGGTTTATCGATGTTTGAAGAATCTAGCTGGCTCATACATATGTCGTTTAAGGTTTCATTAAAACGATAGAGGGACACCAGCTTAATATATTACGTACAAGTGGTTCTTTTTTATTTTCCTATCTGGGTGGAACACGACCTGGAATTGGTTGGTTTGTCATATATTAGTCACCAAATTATTTTAGTTTATTATTGTTTGTCCTTAAAATATTTGGTGGAATACAGACATATGCGTGTAGTTTAGTAACTGAAGCTGAAGGCATTAGATCACCCAATGTTATCAGTGTTTCTCAGACATTGAGTTGATCGAACTGAATACTTAAGTTATCAATTTCAATATCGGGAGCTTACATGTAAAACATATACAGAAACCTATCCATCCTTCTTATCATCTTATTATTTTCTTATATAATAATGAGATACTTTCAAAAAATAGCTAGTGATGGCTTCCTGATCCTTCTTTTGGTAAAGTTGTGGTGGAGTAAGCCGGGGTCTGTGGGATTTCAAGTCTGATCCTTATCCTTTGTATGTGGTTGTTACAGTGTGTTTTTTCCTAGATATTCAGATAAAGAAGAGATGCCATACTGATCGTGTGATTCGTGTCTTACGAGTTCAGTACTTAATTAATTAATTAATTAGCAGCTGTTCATCGATCATTGGCGGTCATGCCTCATTGCACAACTGCACTAAATTAATGGTTAACTCTATGTCCATGTCTTTGGCATGGCTAGGCAAATTAATTAACTATACATAAACCCAGAAGCTTAATATATTAAAGATGAGTGATCGCTTGATCGTAGTGTTAATGTACTTGAATATGCATGATGGAATAGGTATGTGGTGCACATACCAGAAAACCTGCCAATGGATGGTGCAGCGCCGCTATTGTGCGCCGGAGTGACTGTGTTCAGCCCCTTGAGAGATCACGACTTGCACAAATCACCGGGAAAGAAAATCGGCGTCGTCGGCCTCGGAGGTCTCGGACACGTGGCTGTGAAATTTGGCAAGGCTTTGGGTCATCACGTCACCGTCAT
Source organism: Argentina anserina (assembly GCF_933775445.1). Taxonomy (NCBI): domain Eukaryota; kingdom Viridiplantae; phylum Streptophyta; class Magnoliopsida; order Rosales; family Rosaceae; genus Argentina; species Argentina anserina. The sequence goes on along the minus strand of NC_065873.1, from coordinate 28,568,307 downwards.
CAGCACCTCTCCGTCCAAAGAGAAAGAGGCCAAAGGTCACTTGGGTGCAGACGATTTTATAGTCAGCACCGATGACCAGCAAATGCAGGTCCACATGGAATAATTTGTTAACATGCATGCGGATTATTGATCAGCTAATTATCTTCATGAACTTAATTTAAGTCTATGACTATGACAGAAAGGAAAGAAGAGACTGGACTTCATATTGAACACGGTGTCAGCTAAGCACTGTCTCGGACCACTGTTAGAGCTGCTCAAAGTGAACGGGACCATGGTGGTTGTGGGTGCGCCAGACCAACCCTTTACATTGCCTTCCTTCCCCATGATATTCGGTACATAATTCAGTAACTAACTAGTTTCACTAAGTGCATATATGCATATACATACATGTATACGTACAAGTACTAGTAGCATGGTAGCTTATTAGCCTTGTGCCCTTTTTAATCAGCTAAATTTAAGTCTCAAGCATTGTTACGGCTGCAGGGAAGAGAGCAGTGAAGGGTAGTGTGATCGGAGGGATGGATGAGACGAGGGAGATGATGGAACTCTGCGGCAAACACAATATTACGTGTGACATCGAGCTTACAACGCCGGACAAAATCAACCAAGCCTTAGATCGCGTTGCAAAGAATGACGTTAGGTATCGCTTTGTTATCGACATTGGTAATTCTCCCGCTGCTGTTGTTGATGATGATCAAATCTGTTCCAGTCTATAGAGTTATCCAAGAGGTCTAAAACCATATATTGTAATCTTAATCTTAATTGGTTGCATCGTGTCATTTGAGTTTAATTAATTAAGGTGTTCGTGGGTCTTTGTCGCTTAGTTTGGTTAAGTCTCGAGATGGTTGTTGGAGAAACTTGTGGAGTTTAGAGGGGTACTTTAGAATCGGGTTCGTGTGCGTGGTTGTTATCTTTGTAAACCAGTTCACATTGAAAATATTTTGAATAAGTCGAGTTATTGCGTTCAAGTAGCACATCGTTCTCCTTTGTGTATAAGATGGCAAGTCATGCAACTATATTAGTCAACTTTAGATTCCAAATAGCTAGCCACAAATTGTATTATTCAAATTTCATTTTCAAGGAGAAAAGTGAAAAGAAAAAAAAATCTAGTTTTATTTTCACTATTGTCCAAATCCTATGTATTTCAATAATTATATATAATGACAAAGATATATGACCACTCATAAAATAAATTATTGTTTGGCTAAATGATCGATAATCATAAGAAATGAGTATAATATACGTACTTCTATATATATGAAGCTCATCAAGACGACGAAAGCCCAACAATAAAATTAATTGAGAATCAACTTCATCACTTAAATCAACTACCTCAGTTAAAACAGAACAAATTGAATGTTCCTCGACCCTTGTCCTTTTTCCTGGACATGTGTCCATTCCAATCAGTCAAAACCCAATTACCAAGCAACTTTAGTTAATCAATATGATCCATATAAATAAGATTCACAAGTTTTATAACGACCCTAAAATTTCGAACATAAAAACTCAAAATATTAAAGTCGTACAATACTAAAACAATCTCAACGAATCGAAATCGTTTAAATGCACAACGGATCATTACTGAGTTCACAATACAACTCAGACAACCAATTATTACAAACTCAATTTATAATTCAACATTACATAAAATGGAAATGTATAATCCTCAAAAGAAAGTCGCACAAAATCCTCACACAAGCTGGAACTAAATATCTTCAAGTCCTCTGAGCGGTCCGTCAATTCCCGCTAATCCACACCTGCGGAGTATCTACTACACCATCGAATTGGTGCACCGGGATTATAAACACAAACCCGGTAAGCTTTACAGCTCGTATGAGTAAAAACAACAATAAAACTCGCATATCAATATATACAGAAATCCACAAAACAACAAATATAAATACACTCATGAGTCGATGTACGGCCCGTCTGGTTGTCCAAAATATGAAAACGAAAGTGCTCATGAGAAATTGGGCAACCCTTCTGGTTACCCAAATGTATTTATAATACGGGTACTAATGAACGCTGGTACACATCTGTTACCCCTCACGTAGTACACCGCCGATATTGGGCAACCACCTGCTACCAAACATCCAAAAATATGAGTACTCATGAGCCGATAACCACCTGTTACCTCACATGCAGTACTCCGTGTAACGACCCTAAAAACTCAAAATTTCAAAGTTGTTAAACACTAAACAATTTCAATGAAATCGAAATCATTTAAAATGCCATAGCGGATCATCTCTGAGTTCAAATACAACTCAGTCAAACCGATTATTACAAACCAAATTATAATTCAACATTATAACAAATGGAAATGTATAATCCTCACAACAACCTCACAAGATAGTCACACAAAATCCTCACACAAGCTGGAGATAAATAACTTCAAGTCCCCTGAACAGTCCGTCAATTCCCGTTAATCTACACTTGTGGAGTTATCCACTACACCATCGAATTGGTGCACCGGGATTGTAAACACAAACCCGGTAAGCTTTACAACTCGTATGAGTAAAATGAAAATACATAACTCGCATATCAATATATACGAAAATCCAGGAATCAAACAAATATAATGCACTCATGAGTCAATGGACGGCCCATCTGGTCGTCCTAAAGAAATATGAAATAAAATGCTCATGAGAAGTTAAGTAACCCTTATGGTTACCCAAATGCATTTATATTGCGGGTACCAAGAACGCTGGTACACATCTGTTACCCCTCTCGTAATACACCGCCGATATTGGATAGCCACCCGCTACCCAACATCCAAAACAATCTGAGTACATCATGAGCAGATAACCACCCGTTACCTCACATGTAGTACTACGGCAGACAGACTAGAGCTCTAACTGTATCGTAACTTTCGCCCGGTCAAAGGCTAGGTTCCGACTTGCCAAACACGTACAATAATCACACATCATATTGTACAAAATCAGGTCCGAAGACAATCAACATTTAACAATTCCCATGTTAAATTCACGTACAATAATCTCACATCATATTGTACAAATCTAAATTACATGCTCGATATAATCACGATGAAATCATAACAGTATATTATATAGCAAACTATATATATTTGTACATATTTACCATTTATACAATATATATATATATATAATCCACTATATCCTATACATGTCATATTTCATAAACACGTCCGAAGACAAAATATTTTAACCAACACCATGTTAAAATTATGTACAATAATCTCACATCATATTGTACAATTTAAATCACATACTCAATGCACAATTCTCGTCATCGAAATGACCAATTCTAATGAATTAATAACAGTATATAATATAATGAACTATATATATATGTACTTATTACCATTTATACAGTATATATATAATCCACTATATTGTATACATGTTGTAATTCAATATTAAATACTCTTGCAAAATCTTGAATCTCCGCGAGGGTAGATTCGTAATATGTGAGATTTTACTCACCTTATCGACTTGAGCGTAATTCCACAATTTCCGAAGATAATTCATTTCCTTGATTTATCGATTACCTTGAAAAGATAAGAAAAGAATTTAGAAACGTTTCGTAAACCTTTAAATGCCAAAACAGTAATAAACTGTTACTGTTCAGCAATTTTTGGTTTTTACGAAGTTACTGTTCACGGTTATTGTTCATGTATTACTGTACAAATACACAAATAATACGCATTTCTGTACGTATCACATATTGTTTACGTATTTCTGTACGCATACATACTATTTACGTATTTCTGTACGTATACGTACTATTTACGTATTTCTATACATATACATACTGTTTAAATGTAAATAGAATCTCAGTAAATAAAATTTACTAAATTACCTTTTACAAATTACTGTTTACAATTACTGAAAGTAATTTATATTTACATTTACCGTACGTAAAATTTAATTTACATTTACCGTACGTAAATAAAATTTACATTTACCGTATGTAAGTAAATTACCAAAATACCATTCTGGAATACTGTTCACGCCACCGCACGTGGCGGCGTGTGGGGTGCACGCGCCACCTCCGGCAGGCCGCGCGTGGCGCTCACGCGCCACTCACTGTGGCAGCGCGTGGAGCCCACGCGCCGATACCAACCAAGGCGCGTGTGACGCCACCGCCGCCCCAATTCTCTCCCCTTCCTTTCCTTCTATCTTCCTATGTCCTTGCGCCACCTCCTACTCCTTCCTTACACCCACACGCGCCGTAAGGCGGCGGTGTTCATCAATCCACTGATCTCCATAAATCCAAACAAAACGCTCCAAAAATCATGAACAACCATCACAACAATTACACGAAGCTATTCGTTACCTTTATCGATGTTTTGGACCGTCTGATTCCCTCGGAGGAGCTCCAAATGTTGTCGTGAGGGCTCGGTTTCGGAGGAAGGATGATTGATGGCGTCGCTGCTCAAGGTGAGTCTCCCGTGGGTTGATTCGTGTCGTGGAGGAAGGGGGCGAGACCGTGGTGGTGGCGCCGAGCTCTTGCGATGCCGACCACGTCAAAATCGACGAACCCGAGGTCAAGCTTCGTCGGCGTTTCTCGATCCCTGCTCGGGGTGCGTCGCCGCTACCACCAGTCGTTGCATCGTGGTCGCGCGGTCTCAGTGACACCGGCGGTGTCAAGCACGGAGGCGGGTGGAGGGGAATCGTCGGTTTGGAAGGAGAGAGTCGGGGAGAGAGAGTCGGGGAGAGAGAGTCGCGAGGAGAGAGAGAGAGAGAGATGAGGTAGGCAGAGGGAAAAGAGAGTGTGGGTTTCCTGAAATGGAAACCCTAAACACACAATTATCCTATTTATACTAGTTTCCAAATCGGAAACTAACTCCCGACCTAAATAACTTTTACGTACATCGTCTGATTAGAACGTGTCACATACCCACGAACTCGTATCGACGTGCCCTACAACTTTCGTGAATGAAGTTTTTGCAACCAAGCGACGGAATAAAAGTCGATATATACGTTACAGAAACGTAACGTTTTTCTAATTAAGCGTTCCGAAAACTAGGGTTATTACACTCCGGCAGACAGACTAGAGCTCTAACTGTATCGTAACTTTCGCCCGGTCAAATGCTAGGTTCCGACATGCCAATCACGTACAATAATCAAACCTCATATTGTACAAAAATCAAGTCTGAAGACAAATCAACATTTTAACAATCTCCATGTTAAAATCACGTACAATAATCACACCTCATATTGTACGAATCAAAATCACATGCTCGATATACAATCTCGTCATCAAAATGACATCATCACGATAAAATCATAACAGTATATTATATAGCAAACTATATATATATATATATATGTACCTATTTACCATTATACAATATATATATATATAATCTGTTATATCATATACATGTCATATTTCATAAACACGTCCGAAGACAAAACGTTTTAACAAACACCATGTTAAAAACCACGTACAATAATCACACCTCATATTGTACAAATTAAATCACATGCTCAATATTTAATTCTCGTCATCGAAATGACCAATTCCAATGAATTCATAACAGTATATAATATAACAAACTATATATATATGTACTTATTACCATTTATACAATATATATGTAATCCACTATATCGTATACATGTCGTAATTCAATATTCAAAACTCTTGCAACATCTTGAATCTCCACAATGATAGATTCGTAAATATGTGAGATTTTACTCACCTTTCTTCATGCGTGCAACTTCCACGACACTGAAAGTAATTTCTTCACTTGTTTCATCAGTCACCTAATAGCATGATAAATGCTTAGAAAATGATACTTAAAATATCAGGTGACGATTCCAGTACAACTAAATGTTGTTCATAAAACATTGTTCACAGAACACTGTTCATAATTTACTAATAACAGTTTTTTTTACTAAAACACTGTTCACACTTACTGTTTTTACCAAAAACGGTTTATAGTAACTATTTGTCATGGCACTGTTCACTGTTTTACCAAAAACTGTTCACATTTACTGTTGCAAACACTATTCACATTACTATTTATGCGGCGTCTTTGTTCACCAACCGCCACCAATCATCACCAAATTTCACCACCACAACCTAAACAACATTTCCAACAACTTTCTAGTTTACATCAAGGTCTAAATCCAAGCCTAAACAGTCCAAACGACGAAGAACATAAATTCGGCATTATTCACAGATCCTAGAAAATTGAAATTCTTGATTCGGGTACTTACACTTCGATTTGGTTCGATTCCTTTTGTGGGAATGTTGCTGGGACTGAGACAAGCAAAACCCCCCAAGAATCTCGAACTATGGTGGCCGGAGGAGGCGGCGCCGACACAGCAGAAACTTCCGGCAGTTGCTGCACCGTGTGTGGTTGTCACCGGAGTGCAAGGCGTAGCCCAAAAGATGGAGATCGTCGAGCCCGTCAGTTTGATAGGTGGCACGACACGAGGCGACGTCGGATGGTGGAGAAATCGGCCGGAGAAGATTTTTGGGTCGGGTGAACATAACCCGAGCTCTGGTGAATAGTAACCGAACTGATTTTGGAAAAAAACTGATTTTCTGATTTCTAATCTCCTCTCATTCCTTTTATACTATTTCCAAAATGGGAAACCAAACTTCTGTTGCTAACAACTTCTACATACGACATCCGATTAAAGCGTGCTGCGCGTCTACGAATTCTACGACTTTCGTGAAAGAAGTTTCCTGAAAAGAGTGACGGATTAAAAGTCGACTCTTGAGTCAAATGAACTTAATCAAATAACACACATTTGGCTCTTGAAATCAATTTCTACTTCGAACAACGACAAAATAAAAGGCGTAAAATGTGAATTTAATCAAATTACCATTCCCTTAATTTCTGATAAATTAAAAAAATGGTATTGAAAATTTATGTTATTACAAGTTTTTCCCTCAATCCATTACAAGAGATCTTCTCCTTGTTCTCCATTGGGTGATCAATTACTATTTTACATTGAACCAAATTCCCAATCATTTAAAAAACCCCATGTTCCTTAGTCAAGGTTTATTACCCCCCCCCCCCCCCCCCCACACACACACCAATTTTCATTACCTACCAGATCAACCCCATAAAACATTAGAATTTTATAAAAACAAGAACCAACCAATATATTATATCATTCCCTTTAGTACAATAGAATGATCCACCATTCATTACCCACAAGCTAGAAATCTCAGTTTCTCTTATTATGATTATACTGAAGCATAGTACAAAGTAGTTCTTCACCAAACTGAAAATTTCAGTCTGGTTTCTCAATTTTAATAAAAAATTTAATCGATAATTTTCCATGTGGTTTAGAGATTGGTGGGATTACCATGGATTATATGGCGTCCTTCCCCCATAGCTCGAGGTTGCAGTTAATAAATTATCTAAATTCATGATTCTCTCTTATTATGAAAAAAGATTTCCTGCTACCCTCAAGTTTATGGTAAAGTACAAAATTCCCTAGATATTCAAAGTTCGTGATGATGCAGTTCAAAGACAATATTAATGGTGGGATAAATTTAACACTAAAAGAGTTCTTTCTCAGTTCAACGAGGAATGATCTGTTATCCCATCCAAGCTTCTGCAACTGCCTCTCCAATAACTTCACAAGTAACTCCACAGACGTCTCTACTCACACCACTTCCTCAGCACAATCCAAAATCCACAAGCTATATATATATATATATATATATATATATATATATATATATATATATATATATATATATATATATATACTTGCTTAACTCTTTCACCTTGTAAAATAGTCAACAATCAACAATGTACATGCCAGATTAGGTCAAGCCAGATTCACTGTATTCTTGTGGCCGACATGTCACCTATCTTACGTACTAAATGAAAATAAAATCCTAATGTTAACTCTAGCCACATTTGGATCCATCGTCATTTCTCCTGCCAGCCACGTCAATTATAATTTGATTAATTATAGCTTCCTTTGCTTAGTTTGTCTTACAGCAACATATAAGTTGTATCGTGATTCAGATGCTCTTACGCCTCTCCCATTAGTAATTAATGTCACAAATCTTTTCCATATTTTCTTAATTAGCTGCGCAGCTAGTGTGTACAATATTTTGCAGTAGTTGGTTGGTTGTGCTTAAAATCATTTTACATGCACCATATCCTTCGATTTTATGTGATCTATGGTCTCTAATCAATAGAGTGGATAGTTCAAATTAATAAGGGTTACAATTACAGTTTGGGAATTAAAATATCTGAGTCAATTGCGTCATACGGTAGGTTTACTACCAATATCCTATATATGTGACTGTAGAAACAATGACACCACATAATTAAGACAACCTTCTGGAATTAGAATGTTCATATTTTGGTTCACTCTTGTTGTAATTAATAAAGCCAAAGAAAGGGAAGGCTATACTCAGGTTTTGTCTGTCTTTGGCTATAAAAATTTAAGAGTGCATATATATATATATATATATATATATATATATATATATATATCTATCCAGGCATTCTTGGCTGCGGAGGTCCGCACCAAGATTTTGGTGCGAATTTCCATCTTTTTACCACTTTTTAATCGAATTTTCTCATCTCCACCGTCTAGTATCTAGATAATATTGTGTAGATCATCTCTGCAAAATTTCAGCCAATTTGGTAATCGTTAAGTCACTCAAAATTGTGTTTTTCTGTTAAAAATATGAACGGTAACGGTTCGACAGAATTCGGTCAGTCCATTTGTTATTCGATTTTGAGGGCCTTAACGATTACCAAATTAGCTGAAATTTTTCAGAGATGATCTAAACAATATTATCTAGATACTAGACGGTGGAGATGAGAAAATTCGTTCAAAAAGTGGTAAAAAGATGGAAATCCGCACCAAAATTATTGGTGCGGACCTCCTTAACTGAGAAAATCCGTATATCTATCTATCTTGAAAACATTTATTTTTCTACGTACAGTGTTATGAGTACGTGTTTCCTTTAATTTACATTGATGATTGATGATCGATATATATGATTCTTAGAAGTCGCGTACAATCATTAGTACGTTATCTAGTTCTTAACTTCGTGAGGATCGTGGCATATTTTCTGCCACTACGTAATACTTATAGTCTTTACCTAAATCCAACTGTTCTTATAGCGCATGTCTTCAAATTTCTCTGGCATTCTTTTGCCTTCTCTTATGAAAGCTTCAAATCCATCCTTTAAAAAGAAATATCTTGCATGACTCGGAGTTTGTATCTTAATCCACACACCTTTCAGAAAAAACCATATATGCATGCATGGCTTGAAGATTTTATCTTAATATAGATGACCTTTCGAAGAAAATTCACGTTTATGGTACACACTTGAAACACATTGCATAAAATTGGAACAATTATGCGAGATGAAAAACCTCATATTTAAAAAGTGATAAATAAAATATAGATTATAAGTAGGTGGATAATACTCAATTGTACCAGGACCTTTTGTGATTAAAACCTAATACATGTGAGGTGGCTAAGTTAAGACAATATTAGTATAGTTGGTCCATAGGCCACGTTTGTCGCTGTTTAACATGGTATCAGAGCGAGTCTCTCTCTAGTTATGCTTTCAATCTTTCGTGACCCATAGTTGGGTGTCATTTTGTCATGCTCCCAAGTTGGGTTCCATTATTATGTGATTGGAGAGTTTTTGATTGTATTGTCACTAAGTATCGTTGGTTACTTGACCTTGGTTTATTTCGTCACAGTGTGTGAGATGTTAATCTGTCACGTGCAAACCTAAAATTTAAGTTGCACGTTAGAGGGCGTGTTAGAGAAGAGAGATCCAACAGCTAAGAAGTGACAAATAAAATAGAGATTATAAATGAGTGGATAATACCCAATTGTACCGAGACCTTTTGTGATTAAAACCCAACACATGTGAGGTAGCTAAGTTGAGACAATATTAATGCAGTTGGTCCACAAGTCAACGCTTGTGTTATTTAACAAATACTATTACGCAAAAATTTAAAGGAGGAAACAAAATGAACTACGGAGATAATTCATTTCTGCATGTATTCACACACATATATATATCGTATGGTATGAGAATTTGAAAAAAAAAAAACATAAACAGAAAGGAAACAGATGACTATAGTGAGAGCACCTGTGATGATTCTACTGTAATCTTGCTTTGGTTGCAATTTGGCAGGTTGTTTTCTTCTCCATAAACGCTCACCTTGTTTCCAAAGTCTTACACGTAGAAGAACACAGCGTGTGAGGGACTCTGGCGTAAAACCTAAGCAATCATTCATAAATAACTAGATTGAAAGCGGTGCTAACTGCCAACTGGAAGGAGTTCCGTTTAAGAAACCAGCTGCTCTATATATACAGCTCGACGTTACTATTAGGCTTCTTCTAATAACAATCCCTCATCCCATTTCGATCGATCAGTTTTCACAGACAACGATCGAGATCGAAGACGATAAATAGGTTTAGTAGACACATAGAAATATCATTTTCATACATCTGAGTTTTAGTTATTTTTTGTATATAGTAATTTCATCCGTCTTATCGACATATCTAAGATGAGGAAGAGTTTGCGATCCAGGATGACATCTATGTTTTCGAAACCAGGTGAGTTCCTATTTAGAAAAAATATTCATTTCATCAGCTACGATCTGTCAGTTTTATTTGTTTCTGATGTGTGCTTTAATGATTTTCTTCAGGCAGCAGATCAAGGAAAGTAAATGACCGAGGTGGTGGAGGTAGTTTTTCCAACAAGCTAAGTGTGAACGATGAGTACTCCGAAGTTTTCAGGACAAAATCATATCTAGAAATGTGGGATAGAGTTCATAGATCGTCACAACATCCCACTAGACTATCTTCTTCTTCATCATCAGTTCCTTTCTATGTAAATCTCTCTGAAAATCTGCTCGATCCGCGGCAAGAAACCCTCAATGAGATGATTAGCGAGGATGGAATAAACGTGCACCACCTTCTCACCGACTACTTTGAAGCGAGTTTAGAGGCGTGCCATATATGCGAGTTGCTCCTTCGAAGCATCCATCAAACGCACACAGAGTACCGCAACATCAAGAATGTGATGAAAAAGCTAAGCCAAAGGAGCAATTACACCGAAGAGCAATGCCGGGCTATATTTCGGGAGCTTACAGCGTTTGCACGTCTCAAAAACCCGTTGTCGATTATCAGCCCCCTGCAATTCCGTGATATTCACGATATCTATTCAACATTGCTCAATAACTTGTCATCTAGACAGAAGAAGATCCGACGTAGGGCAAAGCGTCACAGTGTTTTGAAGAAAGTTGGAGGAGTTGGTCTCGTAGTGTCTCACAGTGCACTTTCGATAGCTTTGCTAGTCTTTGCATTTCATAGCATGATTGGACTAGTGGCAGCGCCGGCAATCATAGCTTGTTCTGTTGGTTTGTGCAAGAAGAAAATGGAGTCAGGAGAGGAGTGGCTCAAGTCAAGGTTCGACCACGAAATTCACGAGGAACAACTTGATGTTGCAGCTAAAGGGATTTACATACTGATCAACAATTTCAATACTATGAGTCGGATGGTCATGAGATTACAGGATGAGGTAGAGCACCGAAAAGCTGTCGCAGATTTGTGTGTTAGGAATGGGATTAGCTGTGAAGTATTCAAGGGGGTTCTGCGAGAATTTCATGTCCATGACTCTAACTTTATGGAGCAGTTGGAGGAGCTTGAAGAACATGTCTACTTGTGTATGCTGACGATCAACCGATCGCGAAGGCGTGTGCTTCAAGAAATATTGGCAACACATAAGTGATTCAGAATCCATGTCATTAATTGTGATACTCATCAAATTAAAATGCTTGTGCCGAGGTAGTATAATATGTTACGGCAGAAAAGAACGTGGGGATCACAAAACTCAATGATACAAGCTTTGGCCGTTAGCAAAAGCCAATGTTACTTTATGAACTATATCCAATTTTTGCTTCATCGACTAAGCTATCTCAAATTAACTACGTACCAAGTATGAGACAAAGAAAATGTATGTGGGTGGCAAGTGGCAACTAGATCCATTTACTGGAAAATAGATAGTAGTTCTTTGCAATTCCATAGATGACTTACACCACATATATTAAGGTTCACGGTTTTGATTTCAATCAGAAATATTGGTAAATATCAATAAGTATTAAGTAATAGTCCAATAATTCATTATATCCGAAAGCAATTTTTTTCTGCATTCATTCATAAAAACTAGATGTGTTCTATCAATTCAGATAATCCGAGAGAATATTCTATTTGCATTCATAAAATGTGTTTTATCATTTTAAAAACTGTGTTCTACTAGACATGATATGAAATTCGTTCTATTCGAAATAATATTCGTTCTGCATATTCTAAAAATATGTTCTACCAAACCTGAAAACATCGTTCGCTTCAAAAAGATTTTCGTGCTGCATTCACAAAATGTATTCCATCATTTAGAATATGTGTTTGACTAGACTAGATCCATTTGATCATTCTAAAGATGTGTTCTACCAGACTAGATGCGTTTGATCATTCAAAAAATGCAACAAAGAGGTAATGCGTTCTATCAGACATTAAAGTCATTGAATCCGAATGGAAATTTGTTTTGCATTTACAAAATGTGTTGTCATTCTAAAAATGCGTTTTACCTGGCTGGATGCATTCTAGTCAGAATAACATATGACGTTGTGCAAAATGATATTTCATATGGTAATATGATCTCCTAACACAGTAACTATTACAATTGAGATTCATGTCTTTATATGTAACATTATAAATTGTAGCAAAAAGTAAACAATATTTCTACACGTTGAAGCTGGAGCTGCATCTTTACCGCGCTTCTTATTTAGTTGTATAACAGATAACAACATCCATAGTTGATGAGGTTTGCTCGAAATGCACCTGATAAATCATATGACAACTGACGCAAATAAATATGGCGGGCTGCTCAAGTAAAATATATTAAGCACGCCTCTGCTGCTTTCCAAATATCAACCAAATCCGAAACCCAGCAAAGCTCAGTGCTTAAGAAAATTGTACTGAACTGGAGAAGGTTTGGCCAAATTTCCAACTTGAAGGCACAACGTTAGTAAAGATTTTAGTTACTCCATCGGTGGAGGTGAGTTTGAAGGACAGAGACTGGCCATTGAGGTAGGCATTGGACTGCCAATTAGCTCCCCAATTTCTTGACATTGCCATCCAATTGGTTTTCGATCCTTTGATGTAGGCAGATTTAATAGATCCTGCACCTCCCACATTGCTAATCAGAACAAGCTCAAAGTAGTCCCTCCCATTAATGGCGAACCTTACTCCTCCATGCTTCTTACATGGAACCCTGTAACGCATGATCAAAATTCCGTTACACAAATTACAATCAACCGTTATTTGATTTGAGAAGCTAAAGTGTGATATTATTTTTACCTTTGGAACAAGACGGGAACGATGCCGCCCTTGTAGATTCCAATCTTCTCCCAAGAAGGCTGAGCCATGTCGAAATGCTGAAGGGGAGGGTTGCACCAGCCTCCGTTGTTGCTGGGTAGATCATAATTAGGAGGACAAAAGTTGGTTGCCGTAATAGTCACGGATGCTCCCTTAATGCACCATTTGGAATCTGATGCATAGTCACAGATGATCCTATAGCATTGCCCGCATGAAGCTCCATTGTTGAACAAAGCAGTACTCAAAGCCGCAGTCCTAGTCCCATACCCTGCCGAATATAGATCCCCATATCCACAAGCTCCACCTGCAATATGCACACAAAGTTAGTAAACGAATCCCAGACACAGATTACACTCATTACATAGCCAGATTGATCGTACTCTTTAACACGTACCCATAGTTCCTGAGGCATCACTTCCTCCATAGAATGTGGCGTGACCTCTAGTGAACCCAGAAGCAGTGAATCCATGAACGTATGTAGAAACACTGAGCAAGATTGCCAATGCAGAAACGAGTTTGGCCATGGCCTCCATTCTTAATATTACTTCTTGCTAACTAGCTCAGAGCAGATTGACTGTGTTTGCTGTATTTACAGATATTTGGATCTCTAAGCAAGATGTTTCCCCTTAAATAAGGCACCGGGACGAAACAGATGAAGCAATGACACTGGCTCACATGGGTTCCTCTGCAGCCGGATTGAACGTAAATTATGATATGATTTTATGTGTATTATAATTGAAAGTTCATCATCCCTGCGAAGTCTGAATCGTTTCAGTCAATTATACCCACGTTCTAATGTTCTATATAGTCCTCTCATCATCTCTCTCACACTCCCACATGCTCATTCCCAACAGGAAAGCCGTGAATAGATATATATCAAAAAGAACTCGTTAATCCAAAATTTTGGTTAATTTAGAGTTTAGGGTTTGCAGGTTGCAGAGGTTGTTGCTACTCGAAGATAAAATGACAAAAATATTATATGTAGGTTCATATCACACTGGTTCGATCACATGGTATTTCTTTTGACGCATATTATGAACGCACATACAAGGCCACTATTGTTCATGTGTAATGCACATGATTTTCCCCCTTTTTGTTATTATTCAGATTCTGAATGTGATGAGTTCTACTAGTTTACGAATATATGCTTTGTTTAGAATTACAATAGGATAAAAGCATATCCTCCCCCACCGTCGATTTCAACATAATATACTAACTTTATTAACCCCGGTCCGACATTTTGTAGGGAAGCACACGTATATTGATCTAGCCAAATCCAAACCTAATTCTTCTCCTCTCTGCCAAGCAAACAATTTTTTGCTGTTTTCTTTTTAAACAGAAGAATTTGGAGTTAAGGACGAGTTTGCTATTTCATTCAGTACAGCTATTCTCGTTACAGTTGCCATGTGAATGTGGCACCGTCAAGCGTTTTGAAAGAGTCCATGCATGGACTTGCAATAGTTTATGTAGCAAGGGGCGGGCGTAGAGAGCTGGCCATTATAATTAACCACCGCTACTGAGATTGGGGTTTGGAAATCAATCATAAGAAGTCCTGGCGTTTATGTTTTGATTAGAATGAAGACCTAAAGGTTTCTAAGAATTTTCTGCTAGTTGATGCATAAAATACATACACAAATGAAGGTTGTTTCAAGTTTCTTAGGCGCATTTTCTGGCAGAGGATCATGAATTAGTTAGGAGAATTTGGTGTTGGTGCTTGAATGATTGGAAGTCAATTCTTGCACATTACACAATTACACCAACCTCCATCAGAAGTCAGCCTTTTAACAGATCAGCATACCTACATCCTTTATCTACAATCTCACACTGGGTTTGACAACAAATATGAATTCTCTTTGCTTGCCCGTATGTTTTTCAGACTCGGGGTGATATAGTATAATTAAGTAGTTAATTAATCAGTCTCAATTATTAATGCTCGACTCGATCATCCAGTTCTCATAGGTACAGAATGAGTGAAGTTCAAACTATGGCCTCCAAGGCTCCAAGCTCTGTCCATTTGTCTCTGCATAAACATGATGCTCTCCTCTAATGCCCTAAGGTATTTACACGAAAAGGCAACGGAAACCTCAGCGTGCTCGCTCTCGTTAGTTGCATTGATTTTGAATGCCCCAGGCTGCCAAAGTGGATTTCCGGCTGCGAGGGCGAGTTCTTTTACTTGCTTACTCACAAGCAGGCTAGTTAACTTATTTTGAGAAAACGATAGTTTTATTAACCAACCATTCCAAAAGACACATACATCATCAGTTAACCTGAACTTAGATAAACAAGGTGGTAACAAAGTCACCTGGTACAAGTAACAACCTATGACAAGTAACATTTATTATAGATTACGCACAAATAAACCTAAACTACTAATGATGAACTGATCAGTCTATTAAACCCCCATAGAAGATATTACAGTTATTTAAGACCTCAATTGGTGTGCAACAAATAGTATCTAGAGTAAAATAAACAGAATTCACTCCCGCATAGCTTAGGTGAGGGACACTGAGATCTAAGCGACCTATTTGCCCTTATCAGGGCTAACCATCTTGCCAACAGACCGAGAAGAAAGCTTCATCCGCGGAGCCAAATGGCCCAGCTTCTTACTAGGCTTGGGCACTTCGTTCTTGCTCCTCAACAACCACCCACCTCTCTTCTTCTTCAAGGAAGCTATCGGTGATTCCAAATCAGCTTCTGATAGCCTTAGAGCCTCTGGCCGCAAGATTGGGACACAACCACCCAATATGGTCTTGATCTTCTTGGGAGATGGAGAAGCTACCCTGTTCTACCTCGTTTCCGAGACTTCTTCTCTGGTGACACCACCGTATCCTAAGCAACACTAGAGTCAATACCAGAATCAACAATACCAATATTACATGTAGAGGGCGAACCTCCATTCCCTCCAACACAAGTTGAGGTACTTTGTTTCCCTATAACTGGACCATTAACCACATCGAAGTCCATATCCAATTTCCGAGCAACTCGGCATGTCTTCTTCCCAGAAAGCCTTGAAGGTGAAACTTGAGATGATGTAGGTGCGGCTGAACTAGCCCGAAATTCAAAGCTAGGTGGAGGACCCCATGATTGAGCTAGTGACACGGGAACCTGAGATATACTAGTTGCAGTTCTCAACTGGGATGTACAACGCACCCCTGCATGTGTGCCAACTCACACCATGTGCATCTACCCTGCATCCAAAGGAACTCAAACCTCAACATCGGTTCCACCCCTGGTTCCAGAACAACCTGACGTTCCAACTGAATAGGGTTCTAAATGTAATGCTTGATCAGGATGCGGATGCGACCCCAACGAAACTCTTTCTTGTCATAGTCCAGAAACTCCCCAAGTAGGTTTCCAATCATATTGAAGTCCCCCGGATCTTCAGACAAAGGTGGAAGATTATAACCTTCACCTAAACTCAGAAGTGATCCAAAGGTACAGCCGGGATCGGGGTAATACCATCATACGAAACCCACACCACCGACGCTCTTTCATAGCACCAAACACCACCCTTCAGAACCTTACTCCGGTCAACGACGACATCAAAGGAAGCCATGAATACATTTTTCACCTCGTTCTTGAACCTGAAACGCACGAGAAACAAGCCAAGTGCAATGGAAGTGATTGATGAATGCCATCGGATTGACGGAACAACGAGTGAGCGGACGACCTAGGAGGAAGAACTGACGTGCCTGGCGAACAGAACCACCTCAGAGGCAAGGGCCAAAGTTCGAGAAAAACTGGCAATCATAGCATCAATCGACGTCATGACAAAGGCAACTATGAAGAGAATTTGTTAGGCAGAGAGAGTGGAGGGCTGAGCAGATCGTAAAGAGGGCAGAGAAGCCATGGAAATGGCGCTAGGGTTTTGTAGAGAAAACGTGATTGAGGGGCGGTGCATCCTCCTAACTTCTCAGAGAAAAAACCCTGAGTTTTTTTGTGATCAGAAGAGACTATATATTGTATTTTTTTTAATAGGGCAAACTGCTCCTAATTTATTGAAATCAAACTAATAAATGAGGAGACAAAAAAACCTGAACTCATATGTCTGATAAACTCCAACAAAGAGGATAAACAAAAGCTCAATCCGGCATGTGTACACACACCCATGCAAAACCATAGATATAAAAACCCCTAGCAAATAACAAACTCTTAGCCAAGAAACCCTTAATTAAAGAACGAGATGAAGCTGGTAGCATTGACAGATAGTTGTGAAATACCAAGAATAGAGAAAATAGACATATCGTGATGCTTCTTGTAAGGATGAAAAGAATGCAGAGCATACTCTCTGAACAATTCCAAAAGATGACGTTGGGGTTTCAACACATTAAAAATCTTACATTTGACCCGCCGCTGACCCACTTTTTAATCGGGTTCAACCTGTTTTATTTCGTGCGGGTTTTGAATCGTGTTATCGGGTCGTGTCGAAATTGACAGCCCTAGATACAATAAGTATATCAAGAACAAAAATATTTCGATATATGCAAAGTAAATGCTAAGTGGAGTAGATATATCAATTTAATTATCTCCAAAGAGAGAATTATAGGAAGAAATGAAGAAAAATGTGAATTTAATGAGTTCATGGCTAAAATAACGAAAATAACCCTAAAATATGATCAAAATTAATAGAAGTACCAAAATGACTTACAAATGAGAACTTCAAGTACCAAATTGTCCGTTTTCATACATCAGGTACCAAATTGTCCAAATAGTCATATTTTAGAAACCATATGAGGGATTAACCCTATTTTAATTTCCTCAGCCTCACTGATACGATGGTGGGTAATCATTAGCATGCTTTGCCTTCTATGAACTAGTGAGCCAAGGTATGATAGTGCTATAACCTTAAAATCATGTTTTGATAGAGGTGAAGGAAATCTTCAACAAAATTCTCCGTAATAATAAAAGAATGCGCTGATCAATCCAGATGTTAAAAAACATGTCACCTACATCTACACAACAAAACAAGAAGGATTACCTCAAAGGATACTAAACTAGGGTCTACAACGATCATCATGCAGAAAGATAATATAGAAAACACAGATTGGATAATAAAGGCTCCCATTGGTAGACACTGGCCATATGCAGCACGTTCAATGACGTCCATATCACAACTCAAGCAGCTACCTGGATCGGCCCGTTAGACCTATAGCCGCCACGGCCCCTTCCACGATATCCTCCCCTGCCACGGCCTACACAGAAAGCAAATCGGACAATTGTACTCAAAAAAAAATTTGATTCGATTGGGACAACTCCTAGGCATATATGTGTAAGGAAGACCACAGTTAGTAAAAACACTCACCACGGCCGCCTTGAGGAGGTGCTTCTTCATTGTATCCTCCATCTTGCTGCACATCAGCCTGGGGTCCATTGTACCCTCCCCTTCCACGGCCTCGGAAACTGCGACCTCTACCACGACCCCTGCCCCTGAAATCACCCCCACTGCGGTCATAACCTCCATCATCATACTCAGGCACAAAGCCATTGTTTCCTGCAATTACAACAGAATTGCTTCCATCAAATTCCCTACTAGAAGCATCACAAAACTCTCCACTTATCTATAGAACCTTATAAACTACTTATGCAAAGATGCAATGCAAGTATGAAACTGAAGTATCAAGGTTGTAGATTCAGAAAACAATTATAAAAAAAGTAATTAACACTACCTCTGAATCTGCCCCTTCCCCTCCCCCTTCCCCTTCCTCTGCCACGGCCACGGCCGCTAGGTGAGTCCTCTACAAAATACAAAATAAACAAATGAACATAACATAATCTACAAAGTGAACCAAGAGAAATAAACTAACTTGTTGCTACTTAAATGGCACTACCTCCTTCATAATCAATCTCTGCAGATGCCTTCACCAATTCAGCAGGTAATGGGGGCTGGTATCTGATGGCAACAGTAATTTCTTGTGTCAATATATTTTCATATTCATAAAAAAGTTAACCAAACTCCTATATTTATAACTGAAGTGCTAAAAGTCCATAATCTAGGGCAATATGCTACTAGACAACTCACCCAATGGTAGATTTATTGACTTCCTTCTTTGACAGCGTTATGACGATCATTGACACATGCCTTGTTGTCTCCAGTCTGTAGAATAGAACAGAACACTATGAGGCCTAAACTGATTTATGACGTAAGGGATAAAAGTACAGCAGATAGATAAAGAGTAGGGACTCTTACGGGAGGAGGCCTTCCTCGAGTGGTTCCCAAGTATCAGTAATGTCAGTGGATCCAATTGTAGTATACTGGTGAAGACCAACAATTCTTCTCTGGAATAAAAGTAATATGACTACCTTGTCAGCCTCTCTATTCTAGTGACCATATAACCATCCAGCATAGTGATACACCAATGAAACATCTAACCTTAATTAGCTCCACAATCGTCACAGTCTTGTTGATAGCTCTTCCCATAGCCTTGAAGACAATTTCATCCGATCCCTTGTCCTGCAATATATTACAGAAATTAAAACACTCCCCTAAATGCAACACAGCATAGGAAATGCATAGTGGCAATCAACATATTATGCCTACATGATTCCTATCCCTCAGACAAGAGCTTTAAAACAAGTAGCAGAATACTACATGCTTAATCAGTCATGAAAATTGCCTAAATATAAAAAATTTGCATTATCAACTCACTCCAGTATATGTTACCGACCAGTTGCATATATCGATAGCTAACAAACTCTAAACACACAACTCTAAACACTTAAACTTCGAGGCTGCTACAATAATTAATAACAAACTAAACAACAGGCATCGTTTCTACACTGAACAAAAAAACATAGAAGCCGAAAATTGAGTGGATACCTGAAGTAGGGTCATGGCGTAAGTGATGTAGTTGCGCATCCTCCCTTGGCTGGTAATCCTAATCTCATTCTCATCAATAGGCGTCTCTGCTTTTGGCTTCTCCACTCTCTGGTACCGATCCATCTTTTCCGCCACAACAAACAAAACAAAACAAAACGAAACAAACCTCATCAGAGACATGCATCAAATTCAAACAACAACAACAAACTAACTCCCAAAAGGCCAAAACTCACAAACACAAACAAAACAGGCGGCCAAAATTAGCAAAAAAAAAACAGAAAAAAAAGGGGTGCAGAGAAATTAACAGAGAAGAGAGGAGAGGTGAGGGTCGGATCTGGGGGAGAGGAGGGCATACCGTGATGTTGGAAAAAGGGATAAGTAGCGCTCCACACAAAAAAGAGCCCTGTTCTACGGCTTCGTTTTTTCTTTTACGCCCTAATTCGCACACAGCGGTGTCTCTTGGTTTATATACCAACCCAATCCTCTTAAACTACCCTAACCACCTGCGCTTTCCTTCTCCCAATTAGTTTACTTTCGCCCTGACTGCTCCTCCCCCCTCCTTGGGCCCGGGCCTTTTGACATTTTGGGCCTCAATAGATGATATATTCTGTTTTAACATATGGTTTCTGCCTCCTTTAATATACGATTAATTAATGTAATTTGATGCAAGTCATAAAATTGGAAACACAAGGCCAATTGCAACACTATTATAGGAAAAGATTCTTAAACACACCAGGTCCAAATTACACCGGACTGTTTTCATTTTATTACATGGCCTAATGGCCAGGTTCATTCATATACACATTGAAATAACATTGTGGAATTCATTCTTCAGACAACCAAGAACCTGAACCATTTAGCTATATATCCTTTATAGGAAGAAATGCAGAGTTTCTTGTTTCTTTGGTGCTGCAACTAAAGGGTCGAGCACTTTTTTCCATCCGTTGAAGTCTCTAGCGTTGCCAGCATCAGGCAATACAAATCCATTTACATAGAAAAATGGTGTTCCATACACTCCTCTTGAAGTACTATACTGCATGACAGAACACACATTCGACATGAGATTATCAGTGGTAAAAAGCAACTGTTGTTTTCTAATCTTCTTACGGTTTCTCAATCGCCTTAGTAAATCAATCTATTCTAATGAACACGAGAGTATTTGATACGCTGCAATTCATATGGCCTGCCTAGAAGTAACTCAAGCATTTGTAAAACAATAGTACATCACCTTGAAGGAAACCCTTGTTGTGAGATCAGTTTTCCGGTCAGTAAAGCCTGATTCCAGAGAACTATGATAAGAGTTCCCAATTACTGCTGTGAGTTGCTTCACTAAGTCATCCACTATGGAAGCCCTAGACATGTTGCGCGTTTGAGCATTGTAATACCTCTCCTGTTGAATATTCGGATCAGATTGAGAAATGAAACATGATCAAGAATAACTATCATTTTAGCTCATGTTACCAATTCCATTATCTACTGATATACAATAAGTTCTACAGCAGAAAAACAAGCATAAAACCAGTCAATCAGTAATGTTTATTTTCGAAAAACACCCTGCTTTTGGTGATGGTAGAGCCAGTTATATAGGAACGCATTCAACCAAATTTATATCATGCTTCCCTTTCAATATACGAATGAAGCCATATATCCGAGTACAAACAAGCACCACAAACGGTTGAAGTCAATACTAATCAGAACAAAAGTGACGCTACAAAAGCTGATCAAAGTTATTTAATCCTATACGGCTATACCTGATTCTTGAAAAACCACTCCAACAATGAAAACGTCGCAGATGGTTTCAGCTTATTCACAATGTGTAAAGCACGAGAGGCAACAAACGCATTGTCATGGTAACTGCAGTTTCAAAACCAACACAATTTTCATCACTCCAGTACCACAGGCTAAGGTGAGTAAGGTCAGAAACTGGTTATGATTATATAATCAAAAGCATTTATATATTTATTCAACAAGTCAGCAATTCCCTAATTTAAATCAAACCATGGAATTGATTAAAGCAGACCAAGCAGCAATATAAAGCTGTAAACGAATCGACTTACGGCAGCGGCAACAGGTGAACAACAAGAGCGACGTGAGGGCCGTAGAAGGCTAGGGCCTGTTTGAGGGGTGGCCAGGAATCTCGACTGTCCGGGCAGACCGGGTCAAAGAAAGCTTCGATCAGAATCGAATCCGGGTCACCTCGGCCATGCTCGTACAAGAAGCCATCGTACTTTGCAGGGGGAAGAGTCTGTGCACACCCATTTAAGACCAAAACCAACAGCAACAGTGAAGCTGTTTGTAATATCACGATGTTGTGCTTTGCCTCCTGCATTTTTCTTCGAGTGGACTATGGAAGGTACAGAGTCACCAGAGCATGATAAACATTTATATATAAAGCGACAAATATTCTTCTACGTGTCGGGGATAGAGAGATTCTGTTTCATATTCGATCAAATTTTTACTGTTGTTCAACATGATTTACTGTAATCTGTAGATTGTGCAAGTACAAGTGTACAACTACGTATATATGGCCGGCTTGAAGGTATGAATGTACCCGGATTATCGTATTCAACTCGACTTGTTTTATACCACCCTTTTGTATAATTTGGGTCCTTCTCATTGAAAATTGGACAAATCGATTTCGCCACTTGGATATAACCATCTAAATATCTACTAATTTGATTCTAATAAAAATCGCTATATGTGGTCAAGGAGAACAAATTTGCCGATAATTATTTATTTGCCCATTTTGTGTTTATCTTTCTAAACTCATGTCATGTGTCTTTTTTCAACTTATATTTAAGGGAACAAATTTGTCGACCACCCTCTATCTGCCTACCTTGTGCGCACCATTCTAAACTCATGTCATGTGTCCAATTGCTCAATTATTATTTAATTTTGAGTTGAGAAAAGACACATGACATAAGTTTAAAAAAGTAGACACAAAGTGTGCAAATGAAAAGTGGCTGGCAAATTTCTCATATTTAGATAATAATTTAGCAATTAAACACATGACATAGGTTTAAAAGGATGGACACAAAATGGACAAATAGAGGGTAGTATGTAAATTTGTTTGATGTGATCTAGTTAGTATTTGGTAAGAGTTACTATATTTTCATACACATGTCTATAAAAATATTTAATATTAACTTGTTCACGTTTTGTAGGAGGGAGGGATGAAGCATTCTGACAAATTTCCGCGATCTAGATTAGTCTCCGGATTTCAAAAAACAAAGATTAGTCTCCGGATCTAAACAATCTTTAAGGACACACCATCGTTGCTTCCATAAATAAAAATAGAAAAACGAGATCAATTGTAGTCAATTGGTTCAAGCAGGGGCCTTTTGCTATTGAATTATATTCAATTCTACTATTCAAGGTTGCTCGGCCCATCCAAGAGACTCAACAGCTGTACACACCAACACACGTCGCAGTAAAAGAGTTGCCAAAACTTGCGAAAACGTGCATAGTATTCACTGATTCGCTAAACCTAAACCAAAACTGCAAAAACAAAACGAGCCCCTCACTTCCATATGCGACCGTTATACACACACACACAACCCATCCAATAACGTCACCTCGGTTGCTCCTCTCTGTAACCCACTCGATTCCAGCTACCAAATCCTCATTTAATTTCTCAGTTTAATTCAAAGTAAGCAATCCCTAGAATAATGTTTATGCCTGGTATAAATATGCCTTAGGTTAATTTCTTTAAACCAAGACCGCAAGAGAAATAATGCTCTTCTCCATCTTCCTTGCGCTCTTCCTACCCTGCGTAGGCATGAGCGCAGTGTTCGTGGTCTACATCTGTCTCTTATGGTTCGCCGCCAATACTCAGTCGGCGGTAGTGCCTGCGTTACCGGTCAAGCAGGTTCCCGAGAACGGCTTATCGGCGTCTGATCTCGAGAAGCTGCCGAAAGCTTACGGGAAAGAGCTGGTCAGGGGGACAGAGTGCGCGGTGTGCCTGGACGAGATCGAGGCAGAACAACCGGCCAGGGTGATTCCCGGTTGTAACCACGGCTTTCATCTCCAATGCGCGGATACATGGCTTTCTCACAGTTCCATCTGTCCTGTTTGTAGAGCCAAGCTCGATTGTAGACCAAAACTCGAACCTGTTCAGATTATTATCATCGCTTCATCTGATGAAAGTCCATGCTAGCTGATCAAATTGTAGTTCAGAGAAAACGAAATTCAAGTATATATTAGTATATATGAGTCCGATGTAGAACAATGCTGTGTAGGGCACGTTTTTGATATCATGTACGATCTCGATTAATTTCATTATTCGTTTAGAATCATCGAACCCTTTTCCACGGTATATTAGTATCCCACCATCATTCTCATGCATGATTTGATGAAATATCAATTTCTCAGTCCAAAGGTACAGGCAGCAAGGCGGGCATGATGAACATTGAAGGAAAATTTTCAGATTCCCTTCTTCCAAGTCCAAAATAGGAATGAAACTGTAATTTGAAATTTGCAGCCATATATAAAATTTGTGGCAGACTGGACTATATGTTCAATCCCGGCGTACATGGGATTGATTTGGTGGCAATTCGGCGGTGCATCGGGCTCTGAGAATGTTTACACACACGGTATTCTAGAATGGAATTGCTAGCTGTACGTATATGCGACTATCTGGGGAAGATTTATTGTTCATTAATGAGTTCCAACCTGGAGATTTTAAATTTTACGTCAAGTAATTACTATGGTACGATTCCTTCCCTCAATTTGATGCTTTGCTAGCTGTTGATCAATGTAAGAGTAATTCCGATCCGACGAATCATGAGTCAGTTTACTTTTTGTCCGATCAATAGCTGAAAATGTGCCAAGCGTGCATGTTTATATTGAAACCAAATAAGGGAATGCCGCATCTGTAACCCAATCGACGAATCGGATAATAAATTCTTACTTTCCTTTACCGTAAGATAATTAATAAGCAACTGAGACGTGCGAGTATAAAACTTTGGGAAGTTGTATTTGGTAACTTAGTATATATGTAAACCTGGGCTTTTACCAGGTTTGTTGAGAATTACAAACCGAAAAAAGCAGCCCAAAACTGGGAGCACATCACCTCTGCCAGAAAACCAACCCAGTGCCAAATATGTGCCTACAATGGAACTGATACATGGAATTCCAATCACCATAACATAACATAACAGAGACTAACTCTGGTAACTTTGGTTAAAAACACTCCCAGACCCCAGTTTCCACCACGTGCCTTTTCTTCTTCCATCATACTTCTTCTTCTCTTTAATCGTCTTTATGTGTTTTTCTTTTCCCAATCTCGTGTGATGCAGATAAAGATGCCATACTAGCACTGCTCTGAAATGACTTTCTCACCCCTTTCATGCTTTCCTCATCAAAATTTTCATCACATGAGCCTGTGCTTAAAGTAAAGGCTTGGGTACAGAGTTCCAATACCCATCTAAATCCAAATTTAGGGCTACTACAGCATTGTTCAGAGATATATAACTTCCATACCCATAACCCATTCAGTATTCATACTTAACAGCTGGAGATTAAAGACAATAAATTGGGTTCACAATTCCGGCAATGGGGAAGATCTTAATGAACCGTGAATTTGGGTTCTTGGGATTTTGGGGTTAAATTTTCTATATTTGTAAAGGATATGATGAAAATTATGATAGTTATCGTTGGTGACTCAAGCTTAGTTACAGAAAGACTTGTAAACCGTCAGAGTTTTACTGAGAACTTCAAAAATATCTTTTAACCCATTTTAACTTTAACAGAGTCAGTCAGTGATAAATTATAATGGGTGAAATTTCATGTGTCAATTTTATATAGTATGCACATATTTAGCACTGGGTTTGTTTGGTACAGGTGAATGTGCTCCCCAAAACTAGTATAAAGGCCCAAAAAAGTGGATGTGGTAGACATTGTGGTCGTAGAAGCACATCCCAAAACGTGGAAAACGGCAAACTCTATGTAGCGTCTCTAGTGTATACTAACAAGTACTACAAATAAACAAGACTTGAGATTGTGGGAAACTAAATAATCAACTCTTGTAGCTTGAATCCAACGAAACCCCACCCTATCACATACGTGTGTTTTTGTATATGCTTTGAAATGATGCTCGTGATGTGGAGGCGAAGCTAGCAATTACAAATGTGACGGACCAATTTGTAGCAATTAAATAAGCAACACTGAGCATTAACTACCCTGATGGCTATCGTTTTTAAATAAGTAAAAGCTAGCTTAGCTACCGAATGACTCGGGTTTGGATAGCTTACCACATAAGGAATTAAGTATCACCCATCCTTCCAAAAAGAAGGCCACCATTTTGTTCTTTACGTATATGTATAACGCAACAATAAACTTCTATATGCATATATGACATATTCCCGTCTCTACTTTTACTATAAAATATATAAGATGTACAATATTCAACTAGTGACGAGTTTACAAACATATCGAAAACTTAACACCAACTACATACCAGATAAGAAATATTTTTTCTATGTTGAACGATTATATTACCAAACAAGTAATATGAATCCCTAGTTGCGTACATATCATGCAACCTCTAATTAGAGACAAGTACACTTACATTGTTTTCTCCTTAACAAATCGGATTGTTTTGTGGAGTTGATTTTATAAAGTAAAAAGCTCATGCCCATCTCATTTTCCATGAAAAAGGAAAGGAATAGATGACGAAAGAGGGATTATATTGGAAATGAAAAGGAGCGATGGTTGCCGCGACATGTGTCCCTCAGTTAGTTTGTCTTTCACAAATCAGTGACAACGATCAATTCAAAGAGTTCTTTATGGCAACACGGACCATGCTAGCTAACTTGCATCGGCAACACATATGTTGCCAAGTGCCACAACCTAACGTAGCAATCAATCATGCGTCACGCCAATTCCAATCCAATTATCTTAACATGTGTCACACTGTGTTGGCTCTGATTATTTTCTCACGAGAGTTGATAGAAGCCGTGGTGGTGATTCATTGGTGAAGCTCCGGATTTAGGGTAAGCCGTAGTGGAGCACAGTGGTACTCTTGGCTAGTCCAACTCCATTATATGAGCGATAATAGACGAAAGCTTTGTGTGGGGGTTTTGATGTATGTATGGCACGGCTTAATTCGAAGAATACAGAGGATTGACCAAAAAAATGTACATACACATACCAAAGTAGCGACGTGGGAAAACGAATTAGGTTAATTGTCAGGAATATTATTAATAAGTCTGTGTCTGCAGTCTGGCTATTTTCATTTCAGGCAGAAGCGCCAGTACTCTCTTCGATCTTTTGTCCAACTTTTGAGAGAGAGAGAGAGAGAGAGAGAGAGAGAGAGAGAGAGAGAGAGAGAGAGAGAGAGAGAGGTTGACGATGAAGGAGATGATGAATAACCATGATCAAGCTCTGAGAAACGGAACTGGTGCTGGTGTTGCTGGTGCTGCAGAGGCTGCGAGGGTTTCGACTTCTAGAATATCATCTCTGCTGGCCTCCCCAGATCGTGATTATCTTCTTTCTCCATCTGGAAATCAGGTTGGTTCTCGTACGTTCTTTCTTTTCTAGCTAGCTGCCTTTCTATCTCCCTCTCGATCGTACAGTCGTACGATCTGTCTAGCTGTATTGATAGTAGGATACTGTGGCCTAACTTGGGAGATAGAATCATAGAATTCTGTCTAGCATATGCAAATGAACCCAAGTTAATTATATATGTTTAATTAATTTGGCCGAACATGCACTTGATCGAACTTGTTAGTTAATGCATGAAGTTAATTACGACGCTAACGTACTAGAGCTTAATTAAAAGTTAATTTGCGGTGTGAATCGCTGAAATCATACTTATGAACTGTGAAATATATACTGTTATTACACAACTTAATAAAGAATATATGAGACTCTATCAAAAATAAATAAAAATGAGGAATATATGGGATATACAATTTACTACAATATATACACGTATACATATATGAAATTAATTAGTTATTAGTACGTGTGGAAGCGATTGATCGAGTTGCTAATTTCGGATTTCGTTTAGCTTGCGCGAATAAGTAATACAGGGTTGAAGATCGATCTTGCTTATTTATCTTGATTAATTAGTCTTTGCATAAACTGCTTCAGCTTGCCTGGCTTCCCATTTATAAGTTTAATTTTATATAAAAGAATTGACCGATGGGTATAGGTCTTTGATAGACTTCACCAGGGAAATAATGGCACTGCATGCTGTATCAAAGCAAAAGTTTCTACTTTCTAGCTGGTCGTCTACTCGATCGTATGAGATAATATGTTGACACATGTTTATTTACATTGATTAGGGTTCATACTATAAATCTGGATCCATGTATAGCTCGCTAAATCGTTGTCGCAAGAAGGAACTATTGATATTTTAAAGTTAAAGATAGAATTAAGAACCCAAACTAAATCTTATATCGACCGCCATTCCACCATATATTTCATCACTAACCTCAAGTCCTCAAGCCCTCAACTCACTCGCCGAAATTAGGTGCACATTTTGTATAAAATCATACCGTTTTACCTATTAATTAAAGCCATCTCCACCTGCCTCCGAATCTAGGCTTCTAACCAATAAAATCTTTATCTAATTCATATATCCCACTTAATTAAAGAAAAGTAGTAATTACCAAACCATGCATGTTACATTTCGGTGATAAGTCACAATCAACATTTTTTTCTCCCTGTTAAGCAAAACACAACATGATCTTCGTAATATTGTTAGTAGTGAAGAGATTTTACATGACAAAATAGGGACAATTTTAATATATATTGATGCATTTTATATATATTCCACATTCGACGGTGGATATTGTTTTGTGAATAGGGTCAGAAAAATAATATCCGTGGTAGATGAATAACATGTCTCGGATGTATAGTAGATTAACCACAAAATTGATGTCTTTCTCACCACAGCGACCACACTATCGTTTACCGTTTGACACGTGGCCAAAGCTGGCACCAATACATATCTACCTTGAAAATAAAGATGGTAGAACATCACTTTCGTACATTCTAGGTTCTGTCCTCTGGCCCAAAATGGTCCATTGCATTATCAGAATTATCGAAGCAGCCCAAGATCCATCAATTTCCTAGTTCATATTGGAAACATGTTGGGGCAATAGACCTTGTGTCAAGGAAACTAGCTGAACGAAAATGTCCAAACAATTTTAACCACCAATTTGGTGCATTATTGTGACAGGTGAAAGTTTCTGATCTTGATGGGAAGATAATAGGGCTCTACTTCTCGGCCAATTGGTACCCTCCATGCTGGAACTTCAACCAACTCTTAGTCGGCATCTATAATCAGCTCAAGAACAATACCACTACTGGTTCTAGGTTTGAAATCGTGTACATATCATCTGATGAAGACTCTGATGCCTTTAACGGCTACCACGGTTGCATGCCGTGGCCAGCAATTCCTTTTTCCGATTTGGAGATCAAGAAAGCTCTGAATCGAAAATTTGAGATAGAGGGAATTCCGAGCCTGGTTATTCTGCAACCTAGTGATTGCAAGGATGGTGATGAGGCTACGTTGCGTGATGGAGTTGAGATCATTTATCGCTATGGTGTCCAAGCCTTTCCTTTTACTAAACAGAGGCTGGAACAGTTGGAGAAAGAAGAGAAAGAGAAACATGAGAACCAGACCTTGACCAATCTGCTAACAAACCACAACAGACACTATCTTCTGGGCCATCAGACGCCAAATCAGGTAGTTTATCGAATAGCAATAATTCATCTCTCACCAGATACACGGGGAGAATCGTTCATTGATGTATACCTACCAGGATAACTAGGTAAGTAATTATATATAACTAAGTATAAACTATATATGTTTTTTTAGTTCTGATCGTTTGGGAATTTACCACATGGTGAAACAGGTCCCTGTGGCTTCATTGATAGGCAAGACAATTGGACTCTACTTTTCAGCTCAGTGGTGCATTCCATGTGTTAATTTCACCCCTCGGCTTGTCTCAATCTACAAGAAGATTAAAGAGCAAATGCAAGTAGGTGATCGGCAACAAGATGGAGAGGACTTCGAGATAGTGTTTGTTTCAAGTGATCGCGATAGAACATCCTTCGAAGCATACTTCAGCACCATGCAATGGCTAGCATTACCCTTTGATGATCCCAACATCAAAGAGCTCGTTAAGCATTTCGATGTCAAAGGTATTCCTTGTTTGGTAATTTTAGGGCCGGATGGTAAAACTGTCACCAAGCACGGTAGAAATCTGATCAACTTGTACAAGGAAAATGCTTATCCCTTCACTGCTGCAAAGTTGGAATCGTTGGAGAAGAAAATGGATGAAGAGGCCAAGGCTCTGCCGCGGTCGGTGTACCATGTAGGACATAGGCATGAGCTGAATTTGGTGTCGGAAGGCAACGGCGGAGGACCCTTTATATGTTGCGACTGTGATGAACAAGGATGCGGTTGGGCTTATCAGTGTCTTGAATGCGGATATGAGGTGCACCCCAAGTGTGTCACTGCTACTACTGGTGCAGTCAGTGCATGATTCATCTATTGGTTTGGGCGCTAATCAATTTGCTAATTATACTAAAGTGATGGTTGCTCTGCTATGAAAGCCTATTATAGTTCTGGTCTGTTGTTTAATTTGGTTTTAGGAATGACTGTTCCCTGGGATTGGATCATTAATTTTTAAAAGTGTGATGTGATTCTTATTCTAAAATTCTCAAGTAATTGACACTACATTGTTCGATGACTTCGATCAACATCTACTGTAGTTTTTTTTGACATCTCTCTAAAAAAAAACATCTACTGTAGTTTTGGTCTAAAGTTGCAGCTCCCCGATTTTCCCCTCGTTTATTTCGTACGTGTCCTGGGCTCCTGGCAAGTATCCAAGTGATGGGCTACCCTATGTAATAAAAGCAAAACAAAAGCCAAAAAATTATTCTGTATATGTATTGAGTACGAGTTAATTAACAAGTTAGTTAGTTTAAATTCTGTAATAACCATGTTTCGTTTATTAGCCGATTGGGCCTGAGAGCCAGTTTTCATTTCGAAGTCCAAAACTAAGCCCAAGTAAGCCCAAAAAATAAAAAACGGACACGTGACTAAAGCAAGCGGCCGCAAGAGGAAAACCGGCGCCTATTTCTCAGCTGTTGGTGGTGAAAAGCGTCTCACACCTTGCCCAATATAAGAGTTTAAGGAAGCAAACCAAGAATGATGCTCATCACCATCAAAGAAGAAAAGCAAAGCACAAATTGAGCTTTAACTGTTGAAGCTGAAGAAGACGCTAACCCATTTCTCCTCCTCTACACACTTGTAATATACTCTCTCTCTCTCTCTCTCTCTCTCTAAACTCATTTATACCCATTTCATTTCCACTCTTTCCAACCCTGAAACTGAAACTGAAACTCTTGTTCCTTCTATCTCTGTCTGTGATCATTCTGAGATGGGACTCTGTTTCACAAAATCCCACACCCATGACATCCCCATCTCTTCCGCATCAGATTCACCACCCCACCACTTCCAACCAACACAACCCAACAAGAAACCCGACCCGTATACCCAGCCAGCTCCTCCCAAGCCCACTCCCTACTCCGGCGGCTCTTTCGGCAATAAGAGGCCCTCGTCCACCCAAATCGGACCAATTCTAGGGAAGCCCTACACCGACGTAAATTCCGTTTATACCCTCGAGAAGGAGCTGGGGCGGGGCCAGTTCGGCGTGACGCGTCTCTGCACCGAGAAATCCACCGGCCGGAAATACGCGTGCAAGTCCATATCGTGCAGAAAACTCGTGACGAATAAAGACATTGAGGAGTTGAGGAGGGAGGTTCTGATTCTCGAGCACTTGACGGGCCAGCCCAACATTGTCGAATTCAAAGGTGCCTTTGAGGACCGCCAGAATCTGCATTTGATCATGGAGCTCTGCACTGGCGGCGAGCTTTTTGATCGGATTATTGCCAAAGGTAGCTACTCCGAGCGTGAGGCGGCCAAGATATTCCGGCAGATTGTGAATGTGGTTCACGTGTGTCACTTTATGGGAGTTATGCATAGGGATTTGAAGCCTGAGAATTTCTTGCTGGTAAGTAAGGATGAGGATGCACCGATCAAGGCCATTGATTTTGGACTCTCTGTCTTCATCGAACAAGGTTAGTAGTCCATGGTTCAATTTATTATTATTTCTAGTCGAATTAATTTGGTTGATCTTGATGTGTTTAGTAACTTTAGTTATGTGATGCTTACTCTACACTTTAGTTTCGGCAATGTTGAAGTTCAGATATTGTTCATGGTTACAATTTACGCAGAATCCCTGTTTCCTCCATATTAAATCATTTAAATGCTATGAACTCAATTTTAACTGTACTCTGTATTTTGAGGTTAGAAAATGAAATCATCATTGTTGCAAAGACTTGTGCCACTGTGTTTGTGGGTCAAGAAGACTGAGTCTATGTTATAGGGATGGGGTAATCATAGGTCAACCAAGTCAACATTGTGATCTAATATTTTTTGGTTGATAGAAGAGGTAGAGGACAAGGTGTCAACCCAGAGCACACATGATTCACAAATGAGGACACTTTCTAGCGTGTCCATTTAAGCACATCACCGTCAAACTAGCAAAGTGTGGACGTTTATTTCACTCCAGAATAAGCAAAAACTTCTCGGTGACTTAATGCAAGACTTGACATTACAAAATAATAATAATAATAATAATAATAATAATAATAATAATAATAATTTTCTAGAGCTGCAATGGTTATTAGAATTTAGAATACTGCAATTTTGAATCACTTATAATTTAGAATACTGCAATAATACACAGAAGAGAGAATCACCTGTTTCACTGTATGCCGTATTTCACAGTAAGCAGTATTACGCTACTACTAATTTAACTGTTTTTAGAAGAACAAAGTGCACTCTTGTATATGCAAGTGATATAATGCTTGTGGAATTCAGAGTCATGTATGTGATATATACTGAGGATTGGCCTGTTAACAACTCTCCAGGAAAAGTTTACACGGACATTCTTGGGAGTGCCTACTATGTGGCGCCAGAAGTGCTGCGGCGGAATTATGGGAAGGAGGTAGATGTTTGGAGTGCTGGAATCATGTTGTATATTCTTCTCAGTGGAGTACCTCCATTTTGGGCTGGTGCGCATTTGAATTCACTAAATTACTTTTAGTTTTGTTTTAGTTGGTTTTGCTTCAGAGCAGACCAGCTGAAAATTCAGAAGTAACTTTTAAGAATCATATAGGCACTTTGAACATTGTATTAGTACATACCTTTACTTTTGATAGGATCTATGGTTGAAAAAAGATTAACGGAGTATAAATGTGTTTGAACTGGATGCTTGTTTGTTATGCATGCCAGATAATAGGACTCACATAAGAAACATCTCATAACAGGTCTTTATTAAAGGAGCTCAAGTAAATTACTTTATTCACGTTTTGAGTAGTTCAGCTTTAAAATACGCATCGGTATTCTGGTGGATATTGAGCGGTCTGGCTTTGAATATACCGAGAGAACTGTTCATGCTCGTAATACATGTCTTTACCCTGATGCTCTTTGTTTGACTGTTTTCATTTTTGTGCATTTGATCCTTCTGTTCAAACTCTATTGCAGAGACCGAGAAAGGGATATTTGACGCAATTGAAGAAGGAAAACTTGACTTGCAAAGTGCGCCATGGCCGTCTATATCTGATGCAGCAAAGGATCTCATCAGGAAAATGTTAACAAGGGACGCTAAGAAAAGGATTACAGCGGCTGAAGTTCTTGGTAAGCACATTAATCTTTGTCGAACTGTACCAAAAAAGTTTAGGAAATAGTGTCCATTAATGTCAGTTGGATTGTGCCTTTTAACCAGAACATCCATGGATGAAGAAAGATGAAGCCTCTGACAAACCTATTGATAGTGCCGTACTGATTAGGATGAAACAGTTCAGAGCAATGAACAAGTTGAAGAAACTTGCCCTAAAGGTATTTTTTTTTGCACCTCCGTTTTCAATCTTTGAGAGGACATCGTAAAGATGGTAGATTGTTAGTAGTGAACAAAGGCATTCGATAACCAATTTTTGATTAATTGTTAGCTCTCTATGCATGTGTTCTTAGTGTTTCGTTTTTCATTTCCAATGTCTAAGTACTACTGATATTTGGATTGCCTGTAGGTCATAGCAGAAACGCTTTCTGACGAAGAAATTCATGGCCTGAAACAAATGTTCAACAACATTGACACAGATGGCAGTGGCAATATTACATTTGAAGAACTAAGAACTGGATTGTCCAGACTGGGATCGAAGCTTACAGAAACAGAAATAAAGCAGCTGATGGATGCTGTGAGTACTATAAAAACTGATGAAGACTAGTTTAGCCATCACTTTTCTGAAAATTATTAACTTGTGGCTTTCTTATTTTTCTAATAGGCTGACATAGACAATAATGGGACTATTGATTACACTGAATTCATTACTGCAACCATGCATCGACACAAACTGGAGAAGGAAGAAAACTTACACAGGGCTTTCCAGTACTTTGACAAGGATCAGAGCGGGTTTGTTTGCTGTTCTCTATAACTTGAATATTCTTGTTGAATCCTTATTGACTGCTGTAAGCTGAGCAGGTTTATCACAAGAGATGAGCTAAGACAAGCAATGACTGAATACGGGATGGGAGATGAGGCTACTATCGATGAAATCCTCGATGATGTGGATACCGATAACGTAATCTTCTTATTTTCTTCCTCTAGTTCACGACACTGTCTTGGTACGACTGCATTCTGACTGAAAATCATGATTGCATATTGTAGGATGGGAGAATCAATTATGACGAGTTTGTAGCCATGATGACACGGGGAGTTGCAGATACCGCTGATAAACCAGAGAGGGTGATTGTTCTACCTGATTAATCCATGAGAACAATCAATATCCCTGAAATCCAAGCCTCTGTTTTCTACTTGATCGATGTTTCTAGCAGCATTACCTCTTGTTGTCTGTAACTTCTATGTGAATAAGATTTCAATCTCCTTTTGTTATAAAAATAATGCAGAAGCAAACAATGATGGGACAAAAATTTGTATGCAATGTGGTAACTTTTGTAAAGACTAAAGACTATACTTGATCCGAACCCAATCGAACAGGAGTCATCAATATTTTCACTCACCAATTTCCACAGACGCAATGGTGCTGGTGCATATCTTGATCAAGGTTGAAGTTTTATTCTAAGTAACAGACTAGAGCCGCTGGAGTGTAGCACTGGACCGCTTGAATGTAGGCTATGTGGCTCTGGAGTTTGCCTTTCCTCTTCTTCGGATAAAAGCTTATATGATTATCAACACCAGTGGAGCTTTTATCTCGAGTCGCTAGTCAGAACTCAGAACCTTAATTGTTGAAGGAACACTTGTCTTCTTGGAGAAAAAGCTCTGATTTCACCAGTAATCCCCACAAGAACAAACTCCATCTTTAAAATGATGAAAGCGATTGGTGTCTCTGACTGAAATCTCTCTCCCTTCCAAGCTGGATATGCATTTGATAACAGAATGACAATCACCACAGATCCTGAGGTTCTTAATTACCCTAAGGGAAGTTCCTGAAGGAGTGTTCAGAAGCCCCAACACTACTGCCAGTTTCTCACTGTGTCCACACAAAATCTGCTCCTTTTCTTGTTCCTCCACATCTTGCAATACAAAGTTAGTACTGGGGAAGTATCCGGATTTCTTCATCTCCGAGCTCAATGCGTGCAACTTTTCCATAATTTGGATGATTTGAGGATGTGACTTGTCTCCTGCAAGAAGCATGTGAACTTTGTTCTTGAATTCGATCCAACTGCAGCCAGGGTTCTTCCGCAAACCCAGACTCTTCATCGTATCTCTCACTCTATCTACTTCAGCCCACAAGCCTTTCGAAGCATATATATTGGACAAAAGAATGTAGTTCCCAGGATTTCCCGGTTCTAAATTGAAGAGCTTCTTTGCAGTAGACTCCCCTAAAGTCACATTGTTGTGAACTCTACAAGAACTTAGCAAAGCTCCCCAAACACAAGCATCTGGCTCAAATGGCATTTTCTTGATCATTGAATAAGCCTCATCAAGTTTTCCAGCACGACCGAGTAGTGTGACCATGCAAGCATAATGTTCTATTCGAGCTTCTATACCGTGTTCTTTTGACATGCTGTTAAAATAATGCCACCCTTCTTCTGTTAGACCGTTCTGGCTACATGCAGACAGTACACAGGTGAAGCTGATAATATCGGGCTTCTGTCCACTCCTCTGCATCATATGAAAGATCTCCATAGTTTCCCTGGCATTTCCATGCATTGCATATCCACTCATAACTGCGTTCCAGCAAACCAAATTCCTAGTGGGCATTTTATCAAAACAAAGTCTCGACAATTGCATTTTCCCGCAGTTTGCATACATATCAATCAATGCACTCCCCACATACACATCACTAAGCATCCCCCTCCGGAGAGCAAAACAATGGGCTGCCTTCCCATGCATCAAGGCTGCAATATTGCCACATGCTGGAAGCAAGCAAGAGATGGTCATAGAGTTTGGCTCCACACCCTCAAACTGCATCTCTCTAAAAAGCTCCAAAGCCTCCATATCCTTCCCATTTTGGGAACAACTAGCAATTATGGAAGTCCAAGACACAATATTGAGTTCCAACCCTTGGCCCTTAAATTTCCTGAACACCTCCAACGCATTGTCAACAAGACCATTTCGAGCAAGCCCTGTAACTAAAGCATTGCAAGCACCAACATCTAGTTCATCCATTTCACCAACAACTCTTGACATCTCTAATGTGCAAGCACACTTCCCATACATATCGACAAGCGCACTAACAACACACTTGTCCGATATCAGTCCCCGCTTGATCACGTATCCATGAATCTGAACCCCAACGTCTAAACCCTCCAAGTCGCCTACGGCAGGAAGAACACTAGCTACACTTGATCCATCGGGTTCAAATCCTTGCGAGTGCATTCTCTGAAACACCCCAACAGTGCTAGCATACAACTTGCTATGACTAAACCCGGCAATCATCCCGTTCCACAGCACCACATTCGGCTCGAAACCCAACCCCCTCATGTCATCCAAAAGCTCCATCGCATCATCAACGCACCCGCGGCGAGAATACCCCGAAATCAAAGCACTGTAAATAACCACATCCCTCTCAGGCACTCTATCAAACACCTTGCGTGCATCCCTCATCCGGTCACATTTAACGTACATGTGAACCAGAGAGGATTGCACGAACGAGTCGAAAGCGAAACCCGAGGAAAACGAAATGGCGTGGACCTGTTCGGCGCACCGCGAAGATCGCAGTCCGGCGCAGGCCTTGACGACACTGGGGAAGAGGAAGCTATCCGGGGCGATGCCCCGGGATAACATTTGGGAGAACAAGGCAAGCGCATTGCCGAAGCTATTGAGTTTGGCGAAAGCGTGAATGAGAGTGGAGAAGGAGAAGAGGTTGGGGTGTGGAATTGAAGCCAAGACGAGTTTGGCGTCGAGGAAACAGAGGCTGTTGGCGTAGAGGGAGAGGAGCTTGGTGGTGAGATTGGTGTGGTTGGAGAGACCTGTCTTGAGGAGATGGGCGTGGGCTTGTTGGGCCTGTGATAAGGACGATGCGGGGTTTAACAAGTTGAGGAGCTTCTGGTGGAAATGGCCTGAGAGATTCAGGACTTGCCTGCTCATGGTTTCGCTGCAGAGAATTCCCTCCAAAAATGTGGGATTTTAAATGGGAGACGATGGCTTTAGAAGAAAAACGGCATGTCGTTTAAGTGGTGACTCGGCAGAAAAAGCAGAAAAAAAATATGATATGGCTTCGCCCGGGTTCGAACCGGAGACCTTCAGTGTGTTAGACTGACGTGATAACCAACTACACCACGAAACCTCGATGCTACTGTTCGAGACATATACTAAAAGACAGCCAGAATCAGTCGGAATAATCACCTCAAGTATTTTTGAATTTACAACTTGAAGATTTGGATTATCTTAGATGATGATGAATTGATGATACATTCACTTTTGAAGGTAAAAGCCCACAGGCAAACTGTCCATCAATGCTCGTAAAATATATTTGAAATGGGATGTCATATATTTCATTTACAAATCCAAATCCAACCACCATTAAATTCAGCCAATTTGGTGATTGAAGCTTGTGCCTGATAAAAATCAAAAGGTGCATTAATTTTACCGACGTTTAGATGGTTAGTGCTGAGGCTCTATGCTCCAAAGGTACACATTGCTGCTCTGGATTTACCTTTCAATTTCACAAGCAATGTACAAAAGAAAAGTAATAAAAACTTTAAATAGTAAAATAACTTGTAATTGACTTTCCCAGCAAATAGAGAGAATGTCAGCGCAGCTCCTATGTGGGTTGTAGTAAGACCTAAAGGATATGGCGAATACTTTCATTTGTCAGTGTTTAAATCTTCTAACTGCATAATATGAACCTCTCTCTTAATGTCCTGCCAAATGAAATAATTAAAGAAAATTAGCAGCTCTGTATGCTAAGTTATCTCAATAGAGTGAGACATTCATAGAATCCAGCTATACTGTACAAGGTAAATAAATATGTAGAAAACGAAATGGGGGAAGATAATGTATTTGACAATTTACAATAACAAAACCAAGGTTAGAAGCCGAGGAAGTGTATTTTTACATATACTGAAGAGAAATCTCAGGACGCGCTAAAGATATGGGAGGATTGGAATTAAGGCTCTGTATATCATGATTTAATTACTTGATAAGGATATTGTACGTTTAGATGCTTCTCAGACATATTGAGCATTGGCAAAAGAAAAACATTGAAGAGCTGCTTTTAATGTAAGAATATGGTCGAATATAACAAGATTGTAAGAGTAGAGCTATATGATGAGTCAAACACCAACACTGCACAAGTGACAAGTCATGCACACATCACTATTTCTTATGATTGCGCAAAAAGTCATTCAGAAGCCAATTCCATCTGGTGACATCCCTCTCGCAAGGTTTCCAAAACCATGTTATATTGGAATGAGTTGAACCACCCAGAAACATAGAAACTAAAATAAATCAAACAAAGGATTCATTATCTATTTGAGTTCTAGAAAAAGTACCCTTTGGTATGTGGAAAAATAATGCCTTAGACTTTGTACTCTTCAAGATGCATCCACTTAGTAGACGACCATTTGTTACCGCTCATCACAGGGCATCCACCTACACAAACCATGACAGGGACTTAAAATTAGAAGTCTGAGAACTAAGGTAGACATGAAAAATCAGTTTAACAAAGCTCACACCAGGATAATACTTTTAGGCAATTCAGAAAATGCTTAGCAACTAACCATGCAAACTTGATGGGTCTAGACTAGCATCGGGCCTCATGCTCCAAAATAGTAATGCATCCCCCATTTTAGGTTTCACTGCAAGTCCCTTTTTACCACATTCAGATAACTCATTCCACCACGGCACAGCGCTGATATTCCCTTTGGCAGCAGGAAACACAGTTTCACCGCCTTCTTCAACGTCTGACCTGAATCAATGGTAAAAATGAGATAGAATACACTGGACTCATAGGAAGGGAAACCACATATGAACACGGAGACAGGATACACAGGTCTTCTAGGAAGAGAAACCATCTTACAGATACATCAGAAGAGTGGCAACCCGTTGGCCTCCATTCTTGGTGTTGAACTCATCAAGAAAGTAATCAAAATGTGCATCATATTTCTGTCCAACTTCATAGTGGAGAATTTGAAGTCCTTCTCCATGCTCTGGAAGTTGCATTTTGAAGTAAGACTCAGCAGAAAGGCCATCAAATGAATAGATACACACAAAAAGAAAAGAGGGGGCCATCTGGGCTAAAATCAGATGGAGAATGACTGCAGCTTTCAACGTATATGTCTTCAAATGTTATCTATTTTTCAGATCAGCATTTGATCAAAGCCATCAAGTACCTTTTTCTTTTGAGTTGATCGCTTCTCCACATTTTTTTTTTTGATGACCTCAGGTGACAGGTGATTTTAAAATACATCTACTCTAGTAGTTACATACCTACAGGAATAAAAGTGAAGTCTGCTATTCTCTTTTCAATATCCCTGATTACTTTATCGCGGCCTCTCCTAAGAAACATGCCGGAGCTTGTTCGGACCCTGCAAAGAATATATATATCCTTTTAAAAACCAAAAGAAACACTATTCTGTTTATTAGATAAAAGCTGAATCTAGTGGTCTATGATTTGACTCATTTAAAATAGAACGCTTAGCAATCATACCTACTATCTTTGCTCTTCCCAGTCTTGCTATCAACAACCGTTGACTTTGCCATATGAGGTGTAGCAAGCTTGATCAAGTAGTCACATTCTTCCTTGGACTGATTAATAGGACAGCAAAAATAAACATTATAGGACAAAGAGAAATAGTCAAACACTTAACTGAATCCCATTTCAGAATTCAAAACTTTTACGGACCATCATAGCAATGAATTTGACAGAGTAAACAAACTTAAAACTAAAACCTCGCGACTGTCAGAGCCAGTTATAGAGGCGGTACAGACAAAATTTGATATAGGAACTGTTTTACGACTAAACAAGCTGAAGTCCTAACCACTCTCTTCACTCAGTAACACTAATCAACAGAATTGTCAGAGTATAAATTGTGATAAGCTCGCATTTCGTCCATTTCAGTTTACATATAGGTATTCAAATTATCTACAAATTGTCTAATTACGTAGTCCTAATGTATTAATCACCAGCCTCCTAATAATATAATATAGACATGCTGAATTATGCATACAGAAATTCGGAGCTCTCACAACATAAAACGCATCATCACCTCTTTTCTACAATATAATGACATTGGATATGTTTTATTGACCTACAACCTGTCGATTTCTATGCGGAAAGCATATACTAATTCATGTAATACAAACATTATTAACAAAATCAATATTAAAAACAACAATATACAACAAAAAATGAAAGAAACTAACCAAGAAATTGTGATATATGAAAGCTCTGGGCTCCCAAGAGATCACTTCAGTCCACTGATTCTCTCTCTTCCCCAATCCTTCGCTTCTGAACACCACAATCAAATGCACACATTTCATTCAATACAAAAATCAAATCAAATCAGCTCAAATTCTCAAGCAGATCAAACTCATCTAAGCCGTTAGATTCGAAATGCGCGCACCTCTCAACGATCCTGCGGCGGAAGGAGCTGAGGTCGTTGGGCTGAGAGTCGTCGGTGCTCTCCGGAAGCGAAACGATTCCGAAGGCCATGAGCATCAGAAGCACCACCGTGAGCATGAACAGCATCGACAAGACGAGCGTGAAGGTCGACCATTTCGAGCTCCGTAACCGGCCGTACTTCCCCTTCGCCATTGTTGAGCTGCGATCTCCGTACCTTAGAGCGCCTCTGATCGGAAACCAAAACCTAATCGGCATTTGAAGACGGAACGAGTCCTTCACTGAAATGTAAATCCTAGCTTCTCAGAGATTCGGGGATTTCAGAATCTGAAGGCTAAAGAGCAATGAGCGTTGTTTTGAAACGTGTCTGTTATTTATAAGTCGCCGGGATTTGTTTTAATTGTTTGACTAAACTGTCCTGAGACCTTCTCCAAATGACGTAATTGGTTGTATTGACAGGGAATATGGTGCTGGGTAATTTAGGTAATTCACGGACGGTGGTTTTCTTTTGCGGGTTTAAGAGTGTTGTGTGCTGCTGCACACTGGTTTAGACTTTAGACTCTGACAATCCTAATGTTCAAAGTCGTCTTCTTCCCCCCCTTTTCTACTTACCAAGTTACCAATTTGATTTATATTTAACATTTTGGATATTAATTTTCCTTTCAGGTTGAGATTATGTTATAATTACTTTCCTTTCTGATTATTTACAACAACAAAAAAACCCCCATCCTGATTAGTTCATAACAAAAAGAAAGAAAGTTGGCTTCCCTTTTTGCATCTTATTTTCTGGCTGAGATTTAGATATGAACTCTTACGTAAATTTAGAGTGGGAAGAAAGTGACATTTACTACAGTCTGCAAATGATGAATGGTTAAATTCAACAGCCTGAATACAAACTACATTTATGATGCGGGATAACATGCCAACAGCCTGAATACAAATGCAATGAACTGAAGCATAAGATCAATAGGATGCAGCATTGGAACAGAAAGAGGGTCTATAATGAAGCATTTGCACTGCATCTTCAATACAAAGATGGTAAAGCTATTGGGAATAAAGTTAACACTGATGCTTTCTAAACCTCTACTGAAAGCAAAGAATGAACTGGCGGTGGTGGCGTTGTGGCAAACTTATCTGACTTCTGCTGCTCAATTGAGAATATTTCTGATTCAGAATCCCTTCTTCTTTCTCCTAGTTTTCATATCCAACTAACAAAAAGAAAAACACAGCTGCTGCTAAATGTAGAAAAAATATGTTTCTGACTACCTTCTTCTTTCTCTTAATTTTCATATTCAACTAACAGAAAGAAAAACACAGCAAAATAGCAGATCAGAAAGGAGAATTCAACTGGGTAAGGATCTCTGGCTCCAGGAGTCCAGGGAAAGACATTCTTTAGGGAACGGCCCCAAGCCAAGTGGCATCGTGATTTAGCTGTTGTCGAAAGGGAAGATAGTTCTTTGATCCGAAGCAGTTCTTGCTCAAGTTGAACCAGCTGTGAAATAAACGATTGTTCATGTTCACGAGTCAGCTCTTCTCGCTTTGCTCTTGATGCGGCATAACAGGTCTTAGCGAGATATTAGCGGTGTCTTGAAGAGGAATATAGATAAGGGAGCTGGAGGCAAAGAAACACTACAGGAGAGCAGCAGAAAGCACACCCTTTCCTTGGTCTCTCACTCACCACTATTCCACTAGCTGCATTAGTTCATCCTATCATATCTCCCCTGAAATCCCTTCCGAATATACCTCTTGGAATATGCATCCTTAAAGTCAGTAATGGTGAGCAGAAACTAATGGTGATCATATCATTTCTGGTGTCCTCAACAAAGCTTGTCTATGGACTATGGAGTCCTCTTAAAATCACTCACAGCACTCAGCTTCAAGAATTGCCTATATTTCCTTAGCTCTAAGAGTCCTGATCTAGCAGTAAATGTTCATTTAAGTTCAAATAGGCTGCAATTCAATCTGGCTTCCCCAGTCACCATGTGAGTACTTAATTTAGTGGAGACATTAGTCACAATACCAAGCCATGATAGTCTTGCAAAGTAATCTTTGAATTCCGATATAGGTGA
Source organism: Argentina anserina (assembly GCF_933775445.1). Taxonomy (NCBI): domain Eukaryota; kingdom Viridiplantae; phylum Streptophyta; class Magnoliopsida; order Rosales; family Rosaceae; genus Argentina; species Argentina anserina. The sequence goes on along the minus strand of NC_065873.1, from coordinate 28,524,925 downwards.
CCTTCTGCTTACAAAGCTAAATCATAACTTAGCAAATGCATATTCCCCAACAATCAGCAAAGAACTACATTTCATAGAGAAATAAAAGAAAATGCACAAACCGTCTAAGGTTGATTTCCACCGCCGCCTCGCTCCTTCTGGATTTGCTGCTGCTGCTTCTCCACAAGCTTATCCAACGCCGACTGCACAGCATCGTGCCCTCCGATCAGCAATCTGGTCACGACTTCCGGATCAGTTTCGAACCGGGCCTCCTCGAACTCCCTCCTCGCGTTTTCTCTCAGCACATCTCGCCAAACCACGCCCCGTGAGTCCGTCCACATGAAGAACCTCGTCGCCCTCAGAATGTCTCGGTAAAGACACAGCGCCTCGCGGCGCGTGGTCGTCAGTCGCCGCCGATTCAGCAGCTCCTCCTCTTCGTCGTCCAGGTGTTTCTCTTTCTTCACCACGTGTCTGTCTATGAGCTCCTCCACCGTGTCTGGGCCTTCGTGCAGTAGCCGCCGGGTGTTGAAACCAAAAACGACGTCGTAGCGGCGGAGGAGGTTCAGAGGAACTCTCCATTTCTGTAGATTCGTGGTCATCTCTGTGCGCACGGTTTGGTTTTCGGTGACCGCGGAGACTAATGGCCTATGTTGGGCCTTTGTTGTAACTGGGGATGTAAGTAGGCCATGTTTGTTGGGCTTTTGTTGTCCACCAGAAGGGCTTTTTTTCACCCACCTACGAGATCGAGACTTTCTACACAAACAAAAATGGAAAAAACTTGCGTACAAAGTATAAACTAGTATGTACGCGTGCGTCTAAATTCTTATTTATTTGCACATTTTAGGATTATAAATACATGATTTTAATCGTTCAAAAGTTTAGTTTATTACTAAAGATCAACATAAAAAAAATCGTCTTCATAGTTGATTGCATCAAACAAATTGACGGTTGATCATGAGACTACTAACTTTCACCATAACCGTTAATTTGTTTGATGCAATCGACAAAGCAAACGATTTTTGTTTATGTTGATCTTTTACATAAATGATCTTTAGTAATAAAATAAATTTTTGAACGGTTGAAATCATGTATTTATATTCTTAAATTGTGCAAATAAATGAGAATTTAGACGCACACATACATACTAGTTTCTACGCAAGTTTTTTCTAACAAAAATTATGTAATAAAGTAGCTTATTACCCGCGATTTGGTGTCAATGAAATTTTTTTGAATTCCCCAAAGCATCCATATTCCATAGTAATGCTTAATTCTATACAGGAGGGAGAAGTATAAGTATTCATGAGAAAAGTGAATCATAGAGAAATTATTTTGGAATATGGGATACCAAATCCAATAGCAGCAGGAAAAATTCCCAATCCAGGATGGAAACTGAAATCTTGGACCAATCTGATTAGTAACCACCCATGCAGCCATGCTTATAAAAAATGCATTCAATTAACTAATGTTGTGTATCCTTGTTCACTCGATCGAGAGAGAAAATATAGGGACATTGAGAGAGATGACCGAAGGGGTTCTATTTTTGACAAATAGTATTGGAAAAATGCGACGCTGCCTAATATCATTTACCAAATTCCGTTACTACTCCATCTTCAAGTAGTTTCTTGATCACAAGAGAGAGCAAAAGTGCAGCAGTCAGAGCAGTGATTATGGATTGATGCAAGAACTTCCTGATGAAATCTTGGGGAAAATTGTACAGAATCTGATGTTATGTGACCGGATACGCTTGAGCCTTGTCTGCAAGTCTTGGACATCACTCACATCAGCTATTATGAATAGTACTCCATTAAATGAGTTCCCCTGGTTAGTTCTTCCTCAATCCCCGGATTGCAAGAATGACAAAACCCTAAGCTTTTGCAGCCTCTCCAATGGCAAAGTTGTCGATTTAAAGCTACCTGAGCCTGTTCAAGGAGGATGGTTTTGTGGGTCTTCCAAAGGTTTAATGATCAAGGAACAAGGATTAAACTCTCAGATGTTACTATTCAATCCAGTTTCACGAGCCTTGCACCAACTTCCATCCTTGGCAACTATTCCATGTTTTAAAAAGTATGTCAAAAAGAAAGATTGGAAGCTTTACGGCGTCAACTTTTTCTTTAATCAAGTTTTGCTATCAACCTCAAATATTAATTCAGATCAGTGTGTGGTAGCAGCAACTTTCAGTTCCTCCAAGAATTTGGCGTTGTGCAGACCTGGAGACAAAACATGGAGTGTGTTTCGTCCTATAGATTATGGACAAGACTACGGCATTGGCCAATTATTGTTTTCCAGTGGCAAGCTATACGCCTTGATTGGTAGCAAGTTTAAGAAAGACACAACTGTAGCTCGGACCTTGAGATTCGGAGATCATGCACTGGAACTTATGATGGTCTATTGTCATATAGACCCTATCGTCGACCCATTATTAAGGGAGGATGTTCGTGAGTACAGAGACCACACGATCTACTCACATAATCAACTTGGATCATACTTGTTTGAATCAACTAACAACGAAGTCCTACTGATGATTAAACTGGACGACGTTATAATAAGAAATAACGATGCCTACGAGGACGAGGAAGAAGGCATTCGTCACGAGGACGACGACAGTGACATAGAAGAAGAAGAAGAAGAAGAAGAAGAAGAAGACATTCTTGAAGGCGAGGATGAAATCAGTGAAACCGATGAAGACATTGAAGGCGAGGATGAAATCAGTGAAACCGAAGAAGACATTCTTGAAGGTGAGGATGAAGTGAGTGACATAGAAGAAGAACTCTGTGGTGATTATAGTGAAGGTGACTATGATGATTACGATGAGGATAATGATGGTGATGAAGAACTTTACGGTGTGCATAACGAGGATCCGTCTGTTTATACAAGGACAAGCTACTTCTATATCTACAAGATTGACTCGAAAACTGACGGAAATAATGTATACACTAGGGTACAAAGTTTGGGAGACCAAATATTGTTTTTGGCCGGAGATAGATCTGCCTTCTCACTCTCTTCAAAGGATTTTGAAGGATACGGGGAGAGCTGCATTTATTTTGCAAGCAAAGGAACAAGCAGATTCGTGATTCCAAACTATCATAGATCTCGAGAGATTGGTACGTTCTACTTAGATACTGGCAAGATTATGAGATCTTTTCCCAGTATTGAGTTTACAACTCGGTCTCGAATAGGTTGGTATGTTCCAAGTTGATGATTGGTTAATTGTAAAGATTGAGATTGAATTTCAAGCTTGATAATAAATTGCAGAAACAGAATGGGATCTGAATGTTTGTATTGAATACAATTGTACATCATGAGTTCATGACTGATATATACATCTTTCACGTAACGCGACTAACATAACAATTTTCCCTTGCACATAATAATTTTTGGTTAGACTGGATTATAATCAGTTGAAAGAACACCACCCTTCAGCATTCAGCAAGGTCTACTACAAGTTTTGATTAGAATTGAGGCCGAAAACATCAAAGCTTACGAATGATTAGAGTCCTGATTAGCGATAAATGAAAATTTAAGCTCAAATAGGCTGCAATTCAATCTGGCTTCACAAATCACTGTTAGTACTTAGTATAGACATTAGTCACATTACCAAGCCATGAATCCCATGATAGTTTTGCAAAGTACTCTATGAAATCTGATAGTCACATTACAATTGGGCCTTTACACGAATTTTTCATCAAATATTATTGTCTTTTGTAGGCCTGGCTATGTATTAGGAAATCCAAGTGTGGCTAAAATTACTCTCCTAGTGAAATAATGATTTAAGGTAAAATATTACTCGTATGGTGGAATTCTAGTAGAATTATTTATGCATTAGATTCCATAATCGTTTCCTAATAGGGTTTTGTAACGAGAAATTTTTTAGTGTTACCGTAACACCACGTGACAATGTTTAATAGTCTATCATTTCAATCACAATTTAAAACACGCAAGATTTAATCAGAAAATATTATATTTTAGCTATTTTGTTAAATACTATTTTAGGTTTCTTTATAAAACCTTACACATTACACTCTAATACTCTAAACCCTAAAACCCTACACCCTAAACCTAAACCCTAAACTTGAATCCTAGTTTAAAATCATCAATACACATGAAATACATTTCACAAATAATAAAAATATGTTATATTATAATTTTGGTATGATAAATTCACGTGTCGAAATATAAAAATATGGAATACCACTAGGCATTGACACATGCTGTTACTATTACGGTAACATATAAAAATTTCTCTTTTGTAACCCAAGATAATTCTATAACAAGACCAATTCCACGTCTAAGTTTAAAGTCATAAAGAGTAAGACAAAGACTGTAATTATTGAATTGCATAGTCAAGGATTCCATATTCCTTATATTGTTTCTGACATTTTTCATACTAATTCAATTTCGAGTCTCTCACTGTGTGTTAATCTAGATGGCTCGAAAGGAGGATAAGCCTCCGAGTTTAACCTCGTTGAAGGAACTGATACCCTTGCAGCCATGGAAGACTCCACCGCCACCATTCCGGCAAAATTCATATGACCGATATGTAAAGGTGAAGGAGCCAACGATGAAAGATGGAGAAAGAGTTTATTGGGTACCAAAATCTCCAGAAGATGATGATGACGATGTTAGAAATATGAAAATTCCTCATGAGGGATTCTTTGACTTCGTTGACAAGTGGATCATCAAGAAAGTGCATCAATGGATTGATCGGAGTTTGGGAGAGTTACTGAGCTTACCAAAGTATGATCCATACAAAAGTACCAGATCGATTAAAGGACCAGAGTGAAAAACAACTATGCAGATATTTGTACAGAGGTATGTAAATTAAGGTTGTACCAGATCATCTCATTTCGTTGCTTGTAACAAAAGCTTATCAAACTCAATAATCTATAATTTATTTGCCTGACAAACTCTTTCGATCACGTACTCTAACATGTTATCACATATCAAGTACTTAACTTATAACTAATTTTCACATACATTCTGTACTTTCACATCTTTTATAATGTAAACCTATATTTCTTAAAAATAAAATAATACTAGCATTTTACCTATATATTTGTACGGATTCAACTTTGCACTACCCACTAAAATTGAGCTAACCACAACACTTCTCTTTCATTTTTATCTCTTGTAAATTTTCTTTTTTCCTTTACTATTTTACGTTTTTGACCCAATTTTGGTAAAGGAAAAATATAAAACCGACTGTTGGCTTTCTGGCCTTGTTTTGCTTAATAATATTCCCGTCTAGTTTTCTAAAAAATAAACGCGATCGGGCTGATGGACTTTCAACCCAAAGCCCATCTCGCAATCCCTGATATATTGTTTTAACCCGCACAGTCGGTACGTCGTCTACAACCCTCCTTTCTTCTTCTTCTTCTTCTTCTTCTGCGGCAGCCTCTCTCTTCTGTTGTCCCACTCTCACCGCGGGTTTTCATGTCAGCTTTCAGTCCGTTTCTAATTTAGAGCTTTACGTTTTATTATAAGATTATAGGTTCTGGGACGTTATAAATTCTGGCTAGGTTAAACTTTTATGCTATAAATTCGAAGATAAAAGATGTAACGACCCCAAAATTTCGAGCTTAAAAACTCAAAATTCTAAAGTCGTTAAACACAAAATAATCTCAATAAAATCGAAATCATTTAAGTGCACAGCGGATCATCACTGAGTTATCAATACAACTCAGAAAACCAATTATTACAACCCAAATTTATAATTTACATTACGTAAGTTGGAATGTAATAATCCTCACAATCTCTTACAAAATAGTCTCACAAAATCCTCACACAAGCTGGAGGTAAATCACTTCAAGTCCTCTGAGCGGTCCGTCAATTCCCGCTAATCTACACCTGCGGAGTCATCCACTACACCATCGAATTGGTGCACCGGGATTGTAAACACAAACCCGGTAAGCTTTACAGCTCGTATGAGTAAAATCAAAATATAATTCGCATATCAAAATATACGAAAGATCACAAAACAACAAATATAAATGCCCTCATGAGTCACTCGTCAGCCCATCTGGTTGACCCAAAGAAATATGAAATAAAACGTTCATGAGGAAATTAGGTAACCCTTCTGGTTACCCAATGCATTTATAATACGGGTACCAAGAACGCTGGTACACATCTGTTACCCCTCTCTTAATACACCGTTGATATTGGATAGCCACCCGCTACCCAACATCCAAAATACACCGAGTACCCATGAGCAGATAACCACCCGTTACCTCGCATGCAGTACTAAGGCAGACAGACTAGAGCTCTAACTGTATCGTAACTTTCGCCCGGCCAAAGGCTAGGTTCCGACTTGCCAAACACGTACAATAATCTCACATCATATTGTACCAATCACGTCCGAAGACAAATCAACATTTTAACAATCTCAATGTTAAAAATCACGTACAATAATCTCACATCATATTGTACCAAAAATCATGTCTGAAGACAAATCAACATTTTAACAATCTCAATGTTAAAATCACGTACAATAATCTCACATCATATTGTACCAAAAATCATGTCCGAAGACAAATCAACATTTTAACAAACTCAATGTTAAAATCACGTACAATAATCTCACATCATATTGTACAAATCAAAATCACATGCTCGATATTTAAATCTCGTCATCGAAATGACATAAATCACGATAAAATCATAACAGTATATTATATAGCAAACTATATATATATATATGCACATATTTACCATTTATACAATATATATATATATAATCCATTATATCGTATACATGTCATATTTCATAAACACGTCCGAAGACAAAAACTCGTCCGAAGACAAAACATTTTAACAAACTCATGTTAAAACCACGTACAATAATCACACCTCATATTGTACAAAAATCACATCACATGCTCAACATTTAATTCTCGTCATTCGAAATGACCAATTCCAATGAATTCATAACAGTATATAATATAGCAAACTATATATATATGTACTTATTACCATTTATACGATATATACGTAATCCACTATATTGTATACGTGTCGTAATTCAATATTAAAAACTCTTGCAAAAATCTTGGAATCACCGCAAGGGTAGATTCGTAAATAAGTGAGATTTTACTCACCTTCTTTCCTGCGTGCAACATCCACGACCCTGAAAGTAATTTCCTCACTCGTTTCGTCAGTCACCTAATAGCACGATAAATGCTTAGAAAATGATACTTAAAATATCAGGTGACGAGTTCAGCACAGCTAAATGTTGTTCATAAAACATTGTTCACGGAACACTGTTTATGTTTACTAATCACTGTTTTTACCAAAACACTGTTCAAAGTTACTGTTTTACCATGACACTGTTCACAGTTACTGTTTTACCATGACACTGTTCACAGTTACTGTTACAGATCACTATTCATGTGGAGTTACTATTCACAGTTACTATTCATTCGCGTTACTGTTCACCGACCGCCACCAATCATCACCAAATTTCACCACCACAACCTAAACAACATTTCCAACAACTTCCTAGTTGACACCAAGGTCTAAATCCGAGTCTAAACAGTCCAAACAACGAAGAACATGAAATCGGCACTATTCACAAACCCTAGAAAATTGAAATTTTGATTCGGGTACTTACACTTCGATTTGGCTCGATTCCTTTTGTGGGAATGTTGATGGGACTGAGACAAGCAAAACCCCCCAAGAATCTCGAGCCATGGTGGCCGGAGGAGGCGGCGCCGCCACAGCAGTAACTTCCGGCGGTTGCTACACCGTGTGTGGTTGTCGCCGGAGTGCAAGGCGTAGCCCAAAAGATGGAGCTCGTCGAGCCCGTCAGTTTGATAGGTGGCACGACACGAGGCGACGTCGGATGGTGGAGAAATCGGCCGGAGAAGGTTTTTGGGTCGGGTGAACAGTACCCGAGCTCAGGTGAACAGTACCCCCGATCTGATTTTTAGAAAAAATCTGATTTTCTGATTTTTAATCTCCTCTCCTTCCTTTTATACTATTTCCAAAATCGGAAACGAACTTCCGACGTTAATAACGTTTGCATCCGACGTCCGATTCGAACGCATGACGTGTCCACGAATTCGTATCGATGAGCTCTACGACTTTCGTGAATGAAGTTTTTGCAACCGAGCGACGGAATAAAAGTCGATCTATACGTTGCGGTAACGTTACGTTTTCTAATTAAACGATCCGAGAACGTTTCCGTTTTTATTTTGAAATGTCGCAAACCTCCAATTGTCGTCTTGAATTAATTTCACAAGTTTAACACTTAAAAAAATACTCGACATTTAGTTTCTAAAAATTCGGGTTATTACATTCTACCCCCCTTAAAAGGAATTTCGTCCCGAAATTCAAGTTCACTCAATAAACAACTGTGGGTATCCCGTCTTCATATCCGACCCTAGCTTCCATGATGCATCACCTTCATCATGATGGCTCTACAATACCTTGACTAGCTCCACTTCCTTCCTCCAAAGCTTCTTTGTGGATCTATTCAAAATACAAACCGGCTCAAAACAAAAGTGGTATTTTCCTTCACCTCAATGGTGTTATGATCGATCACATATGCGACACATCAGGATCATACTTCCTCAACATGGAAATGTAGAAGACGTTGTGAACGTCCGACATGCTAGTAGGCAAGGCTAGTTTTCCCACCTTCTCGAGAATCTCAAAGGCCCAACATACCTCGGTCAACTTTTCTTTCTTGTCAAATCTCACTACACCCAACTTGGCCCAATAGATAGGTGATCGACATGGTCTACCTTAAGTGCCTCATAGGGTACCATGCCGATGCTGGAAGGGTAATTGTCGTTGTAGGCGAACTCAATCAATCTCAAATGATTTCACAGCTACCTTAAAATCCAGCATACAAGCTCTCAACCTATCTTTCGTTACCTCAAACTTCCTCCATCAGACAATCTGTCACATGTCCTAACAATAATAGTCGAATGTGAGCTACTCAAAATATAATCATCCTCCCGAAACATAATGATGTTTTCAGCATAGAGGCGTCGACGCCCTCTTTTGTCTAGTTCACCACTCTCTTGCGATTTGACAGACTATCCTCACGTCATGAGTTAGCTCCTACCACTAAGCATGGTCAAAACTCTCAACATCTAACATGAGTCAAATCAATGATTAACACATGCCTACTACTTTCATCACACATAGTGGTTTTCAAATAAACGTGCTTTATCACGACAATACCTTCATGACTTCACCACAATCAAGGTTCTAAAAAGCGCTAGGCGGTATGCAGGCGGACAACCACCTCCTAGCGCCTAGACGGTTAGGCGGCCTCCTAGGCGGCGCCTAGGCGGTTTCGAATTATTAAATATTTATTTATTTTTATACATATATTTAAACTATTTTAATGATTAAAATATTTAATAATGTTTAATATTAATTTTAAAAATACTTAAAATAGTCTAAATTCACATAACTTAAATAGAAAGTCCATAAAAAAATATTTGAAGAAAAGATAAATAATGAAACAAATGTAATAATATTAAATCTCAATTTCTTTCTCTCCAAATTGTTTCCTAACTTATTCAGTATCGGACTCAAACTTAATATTCATATTTCTTTCCTCTTCTTTTGTTGATGAGATGATGAGATTCAATTTTCATAAAATAGACAGAGTGAGAGCTGCAGCATCTTTTAGTTTTTTTTTTAATGTCAAGTGATGGTTGACCGCCTATGACTAAATATGCCTGATTAGACCGCCTATGACTGAATAGGACCGCCTAGACCGCCTAGGACTGAATAGGGCTGCCTAGGACCGCCTAGGCGGCTGCTTAATTCACAAAACGCCACAGATAACCGCCGAGGCAAAAAGCGTGGCGGTGGGTGACCTCCTAGCGCCTAGACGCCGCCTAGGCGGTCTAGGCGGCCGCTTTTTAGAACACTGACCACAATGCATCGCTAGAATAACGAACCTACCATTCCTTCCAATCAACAAAATAATCTCCTTTCATGATCATCTTATTATAACCATAAAAAGTTGTCGTGCATGATACCCACTCAAGTACCATATTTGTATCGGCAACACGATAAAGAAATCTTAACTCATTGAGTTCACAACCACCACAGAACACCACCTTGGATTAAGAATTACTCTAAAAAAAATTCACCAGAGAATCGACTAATATACGCACAAGGCAGTAGAGAACCTCTACCACCACCACAAGAGTGACGCATCACGCATCCCATCACACTCACCAAAACTTACCGTCGAAAATTAATTACAGCTTCCTGCTTCCATGAGTGGTATGCCACAATTTGGGGTTCAAACAAAGAATGTATTTATCTCCCAACGGTGGAACATGAAAAATTAGATGAACTTTACAGCGCAAAATCCAACACGACCACAACCGAGATATACTTTACCCCTGGTTCATACATGCCTCAAATGCATGACATACGGTCCCACACAAATGCCCCAGTGCATCATCTAAGATATTGGTTCCTCCCACCGTTGTAGTACTAATAAGTTTAGTAATTACTTCAACAGAACCCGATATTAGGTCCACCATCTCCTCAAAACTAACCCAAAATGATCGCTATACCACCACTCTAAACAGTTGTTTCTTTACTTTCATTAAGAACCCTCATAGCCAACGCATTCGGCCAAAATAACTTCTCTGCAAGAAGTAATATAATTGATTACTCTTTATCGTAAAATTTATCCCTTGTTGAACACTTCAATCAACTTCGCCTTATCCAACAATAAACAATCTGATGCATAGAGGGAAAAAAAACTCTAAGTCTCCAACACTAACACCACTTGCACTTGAAAAGAAGATTTAGTCCTCAACCATTTTTTTACCAGTTAGAAGGTACTTGTCACGACCAATTCGTTAAAACACCACTAAGCTAAGGTCATCTCATACCTTACCTTCAATAGAGTTACTTCACCGCCATTGCGTCTCATTTGGACCAGTGGCATTGTGAAGTTCCAATCCCCAACACCAAAATAAATAAATCCTGAAAGACCAGCGTTCTCATTTAAATGCTCATCTAGCAAATAATTAATTCATATCGCCACATTGAGATTTCTCCATCACCTTATATTTCTTGCTCAGCCAAGAACAATGCGTAACATCAATTGTCTATAGCCGAACCAAAACAAGTTTGGAAAGTCACGTCGACAAAATGTGAATCTCAATTCAATAATTGTATTACCACTTTATGGACGTATCATATGGCCTACCACTCTGTTACCAATAGCGTTAGAGATGCTAGTCACGAAAATTTTCGTTAACCACTTCCAACCTATGGTCTACACATCTCTTACCTGAACATAATATCTCAACCTTGTTAGGCTTCAACTTAGATTACTTGCATAACTAAAATCTAGTCCTTAACATTTAAACACTGAACATCTCTCAATATAGGGTCAACGCTCTCTATCAAGACTCCTTGATAGTTCTCTGCCCTGATAGGAAACTATATACTCAAACCTGTTAGCATTCCAGTATTTGGATCGCATGTCAAACTCAGAGAGTATTGTAGCCTCTCTAAGCTGATCGCACTAGTCATTAAGTCTTTGACTTCATTTGTCCCATCCATACGGCGTCTTCGTTATAGAGGCTATAACACAGTATCTCCTGAAACGTCTCACTTTACTCTGATATCACAACGATGTCTGTGATAGCTACTTCAGATCCACATACTCAACATATGCCATGACTCAAACTCTCATGACATTATCCTCCTCGAGTCAAAGATACGAAACTCTGGTTTCCTGGGTCTACGAATGAACCCACCATGTCAAAACAATCAATCACCGTGTACTGCGTACTCAACCAATCAATTCCTATGATCACATCATAGGTGTGATCCGGAATCACGATCAAATAAGCAGAGAACTCTCCACTTCCAATCACAATAGGACAAGCCTTTCATTGTCTCAAATTCGAGGAACACTCCAAATGCGAAGTGACACATAAAGAGTTTCTCATAGATGTAGGAGTCAATCCTACCATCTCCTCTACCGAACTATCACTAATAAGTGTCGATATCATCTTCTTCTCTCTCAGGGTACTCAATCATCACAAAATAGATTATGATGCCCTCGATCCAGTGGTCCACTACCATATGATCCAGGCCTCTATAAAATAAGACGTTGACAGACGATTAAAGTCCTTGATCAACTTAACACACGACTATCGTCGTCTCTAACGACAGCAGCAGGGTCAACCTGTTCTGCCCGTGGAGCAGCCTCCTCCTAAAGGTTCTCCACATTGCGGACTCGGCCTGCAACCCTACCTCGGCTGCGACCTCTCGTCCGTCCTCGGCCATGTTCACGGCCCTTTTTACAAATTCATCACCATTCAACAATTAACACTCAGTCATACATGTGAAGTCTTGAATTCGACAAAATAGATCCAACCAATATCAATCATGAAATTTCAGAAGAATGTGAATCATCGGAGTATCGTCACAATACTCTCTACAGGACCAAACCATAAGGTATGGCTCCTAACACTCTCGCGTACCCGGCGACATATCAATACCGAGGAGCATGTGATGGGTGCCCGCCTGCAGTCGGATCATCGCTCCCGGATGATATTGATAATCACCAAATACGCACTTAGGCTCTGATACCAACTGTAACGACCCTAAAATTTCGAGCTTAAAAACTCAAAATTCTAAAGTCGTTAAACACAAAATAATCTCAATAAAATCGAAATCATTTAAGTGCACAGCGGATCATCACTGAGTTATCAATACAACTCAGAAAACCAATTATTACAACCCAAATTTATAATTTACATTACGTAAGTTGGAATGTAATAATCCTCACAATCTCTTACAAAATAGTCTCACAAAATCCTCACACAAGCTGGAGGTAAATCACTTCAAGTCCTCTGAGCGGTCCGTCAATTCCCGCTAATCTACACCTGCGGAGTCATCCACTACACCATCGAATTGGTGCACCGGGATTGTAAACACAAACCCGGTAAGCTTTACAGCTCGTATGAGTAAAATCAAAATATAATTCGCATATCAAAATATACGAAAGATCACAAAACAACAAATATAAATGCCCTCATGAGTCACTCGTCAGCCCATCTGGTTGACCCAAAGAAATATGAAATAAAACGTTCATGAGGAAATTAGGTAACCCTTCTGGTTACCCAATGCATTTATAATACGGGTACCAAGAACGCTGGTACACATCTGTTACCCCTCTCGTAATACACCGTTGATATTGGATAGCCACCCGCTACCCAACATCCAAAATACACCGAGTACCCATGAGCAGATAACCACCCGTTACCTCGCATGCAGTACTAAGGCAGACAGACTAGAGCTCTAACTGTATCGTAACTTTCGCCCGGCCAAAGGCTAGGTTCCGACTTGCCAAACACGTACAATAATCTCACATCATATTGTACCAATCACGTCCGAAGACAAATCAACATTTTAACAATCTCAATGTTAAAAATCACGTACAATAATCTCACATCATATTGTACCAAAAATCATGTCTGAAGACAAATCAACATTTTAACAATCTCAATGTTAAAATCACGTACAATAATCTCACATCATATTGTACCAAAAATCATGTCCGAAGACAAATCAACATTTTAACAAACTCAATGTTAAAATCACGTACAATAATCTCACATCATATTGTACAAATCAAAATCACATGCTCGATATTTAAATCTCGTCATCGAAATGACATAAATCACGATAAAATCATAACAGTATATTATATAGCAAACTATATATATATATATGCACATATTTACCATTTATACAATATATATATATATAATCCATTATATCGTATACATGTCATATTTCATAAACACGTCCGAAGACAAAAACTCGTCCGAAGACAAAACTCGTCCGAAGACAAAACATTTTAACAAACTCATGTTAAAACCACGTACAATAATCACACCTCATATTGTACAAAAATCACATCACATGCTCAACATTTAATTCTCGTCATTCGAAATGACCAATTCCAATGAATTCATAACAGTATATAATATAGCAAACTATATATATATGTACTTATTACCATTTATACGATATATACGTAATCCACTATATTGTATACGTGTCGTAATTCAATATTAAAAACTCTTGCAAAAATCTTGGAATCACCGCAAGGGTAGATTCGTAAATAAGTGAGATTTTACTCACCTTCTTTCCTGCGTGCAACATCCACGACCCTGAAAGTAATTTCCTCACTCGTTTCGTCAGTCACCTAATAGCACGATAAATGCTTAGAAAATGATACTTAAAATATCAGGTGACGAGTTCAGCACAGCTAAATGTTGTTCATAAAACATTGTTCACGGAACACTGTTTATGTTTACTAATCACTGTTTTTACCAAAACACTGTTCAAAGTTACTGTTTTACCATGACACTGTTCACAGTTACTGTTTTACCATGACACTGTTCACAGTTACTGTTACAGATCACTATTCATGTGGAGTTACTATTCACAGTTACTATTCATTCGCGTTACTGTTCACCGACCGCCACCAATCATCACCAAATTTCACCACCACAACCTAAACAACATTTCCAACAACTTCCTAGTTGACACCAAGGTCTAAATCCGAGTCTAAACAGTCCAAACAACGAAGAACATGAAATCGGCACTATTCACAAACCCTAGAAAATTGAAATTTTGATTCGGGTACTTACACTTCGATTTGGCTCGATTCCTTTTGTGGGAATGTTGATGGGACTGAGACAAGCAAAACCCCCCAAGAATCTCGAGCCATGGTGGCCGGAGGAGGCGGCGCCGCCACAGCAGTAACTTCCGGCGGTTGCTACACCGTGTGTGGTTGTCGCCGGAGTGCAAGGCGTAGCCCAAAAGATGGAGCTCGTCGAGCCCGTCAGTTTGATAGGTGGCACGACACGAGGCGACGTCGGATGGTGGAGAAATCGGCCGGAGAAGGTTTTTGGGTCGGGTGAACAGTACCCGAGCTCAGGTGAACAGTACCCCCGATCTGATTTTTAGAAAAAATCTGATTTTCTGATTTTTAATCTCCTCTCCTTCCTTTTATACTATTTCCAAAATCGGAAACGAACTTCCGACGTTAATAACGTTTGCATCCGACGTCCGATTCGAACGCATGACGTGTCCACGAATTCCTATCGATGAGCTCTACGACTTTCGTGAATGAAGTTTTTGCAACCGAGCGACGGAATAAAAGTCGATCTATACGTTGCGGTAACGTTACGTTTTCTAATTAAACGATCCGAGAACGTTTCCGTTTTTATTTTGAAATGTCGCAAACCTCCAATTGTCGTCTTGAATTAATTTCACAAGTTTAACACTTAAAAAAATACTCGACATTTAGTTTCTAAAAATTCGAGTTATTACAAAAGACAACATAGAGAAGCAACACTTGTTTTCGAGAATGTTCGGTGTTGTTTGTAATCACAGATGAATGTTATTAAGGTGGGTTTTGTTACTTTTGTAGATTATAAGCAACGATGTTGACGGAAGAAGAGATTACGAAGCTCTACAGAGTTCGGAAGACACTAATGCAAATGCTGAAAGACAGGGACTACACGATTGTGAATCATGATCTGAACATGTCAATGTCGCAGTTCAAGAACAAATATGGAGAGAACATGAAAAGGGAGGACCTTACTATCAATAGTAGGAAGAAAGACAACGAGTCTGATCAGGTATATTGATGGTTTTTGTGTTGTTGGTTGAAGTAGTGTTGTTTGGGTTTTATTTAATTGATGGTTGTTGTGTACCAGATTTACGTGTTTTTCCCTGATGAACCTAAAGTTGGGGTGACGAAATGAAGAGTTACGTGAATCGCATGAAACAGGAGAATGTGACTAGAGCAATCTTAGTTGCTCAACAGAATCTGACTCCTCAGGCAAAGTCCGTCAGTGAGATGGGTTCAAAGTACCACTTGGAGATTTTCCAGGTGAAGTTTAATTGTTTATTTATCGTTTCATAAATTTTTGTTCTTGAAACATTGTATTCCTTACCTATTGAATTGTTAGGAACCAGAAACTTGGTATTCGGAATATGAAAACTTTAGGCAGACAGGTGTACACTTAATAATTAGCTTAGTTTGTCTCTGTTATAATTCTGTTTTTGATGGACTAGTAATGTAATTCAATGTGCTTGAAACTATTGTCATTCTGCCACTTAATAGTGACAAGTTGGAGGCATGGGGTTATCTGTTAATGCTAGTTAACAGGGATGCCCAACTGTTTTAGCAAGGCCCCTCTTGGTTTGCACGCCCAAGTTTTAGCCAAGAATGATGTTTTTGTTGCTATATATCTATGTGTTTGCAAATTGAAACAATAATAGAACAGTCACTTTTATAAGACGTTCTCCTCAATGAGGAAAAACTAATGTACTTGGAGGGGTTAGGTTGTACCGTTTGCTTATTTCTTTTATGGTTGTTGTCGGAACATCTCCAACTAATGCTTATGTAATCACAGTAATTTTGTTTAGAAGATTTTGTTTTCTGAGTTTAGTCTATTGGTTCAGGAAGCAGAATTGTTGGTGAATATTAAAGAGCATGTTCTAGTTCCTGAGCATCGGGTTCTTACAAATGAGGAAAAGAAGACTTTGCTGGAGAGGTACACCGTGAAAGAGACACAGGTCAGTCCTAAACAATGCTATGTTTGAATAGCAACAAATTCTTGAAGCTAGTTGCATAAATCTGTTTGTTGTCATGCTTGATTTTACTTTGCACCTTCCAAACAATACAAACTGTTGATCTTTTTTCAAGATTGGAATGGCTTCTGTGGTTACCAAACTGATTTGGATGCCTGATTCATCTTCATTTTCGGTAAATGGTGTTCAGCTTCCTCGTATCCAGCTTATTGATCCGATTGCAAGATATTACGGGCTTAACCGTGGACAAGTTGTGAAGATAATTCGGCCAAATGAGACTGCAGGACGATATATCACCTACCGTTACGTTATCTGAGTACTCACTAGATGAAACCTTGATTGCATTAGTCTTCTTCATAGAGTTCACAATATTCCAGGCTTAAGCGTGGACAAATTGTGATGATAATCCGGCTAAGTGAGACTGTAGGACGATATGCCATCTTCTGTTATGTCGTCTAAGTACTTTTGTTATAAGCTGAAACCTGAATTCCAGTAGTCTTATTTTAATTGTCGTAATGGTAGGTTGGCTCAGTTGAGATATTGGAGATTTCTGATGTCTTCAACTCGTGTTGTGCATTGTAGTATCTGTAATGTGCGGTTGCGTAATGCTGAACTCCCAGTGATCTATATGCTGCCCTCATTTTCTGACTGAGTCAGCCCAGCCTGGCTTCAGATTGATGATGGGAGGTGAGGCAATCTATGAAGACTGTAGATGCCTGATGCCCAAACAACAACTGTTCAAAATCTTTCTAATTTGACCCCAAAAAAAATCTCTCTGATTTGCTCGTAGGACCGTACAACCGGCGGGATAATATTACGATTTCCATCGCCGTTTTGGTGTCGGACACATGCTCCTTAAACTCTGTATAAAAGGCAGGTCATCAAAGATTTCTCTTATAATGTGTGAGTTTGAACATGCGAACAACCATTTCTATGTTTACGGACTTCATGTAGCCTCTTTTGCTCTATTTAGTATAAACTTATCATTCTTTCTGGCATGGATATTTTTGACAAATCCACTTTTTGGTGATCATGTTGATACAAAAAAAAAAGGTTTTTAGTGGAGATATGACGTAAGAAAAAAGAAAAAATAAACATGTCAATGGCCCATTCTTCTGCATTGAGGCCCATCTATTAAGGGCTCTACCGGAACAAAAACGGTGTCGTTTAGAGCCAATATTCGCGCTCCAGTCTCCTTCACTCTAGTCTCGTTCTCAACTTCTCATTTTCACACTGAAACTTCAGCAGCAGCAGCTATGGCCGCCTTAACCAAATCAAACCACCCTCTCCGCCGCTTTCTCTCTCCTCTCTCCCAACGACTTCTCAATCCCTCTTCTCTCTCTTCAGTTTCACAACCTCACCTCCAAGGCGACGACGACGACGACGACACTTCCCAAACCGCCCCCAACTCCGCCACCGAAGAAACCCTAATCGCCGACACATTCCACTCCTTAATCAAAGACCACCACCGCAACAACCCTAACCCTAACCCCAGCCCGGCCCCTCCAACCCCTACCTACACCATCCCTTCTCTCTCCTCCGACTTCTCCCAGCTCTCCTCCGCCGTCTCTCCCGCCGTCGTCCGCCGCATCATCGAGAAATGCGGCGCCGTCCGCCACGGCATCCCCGTCCTCCAGGCCCTCGCCTTCTTCAACTGGGCCACGTCACGTGAGGGGTTCGAGCACAGTCCGGAGCCGTACAACGAAATGGTCGACCTCGCCGGAAAAGTGAGGCAGTTCGATTTGGCCTGGCACGTGATCGACTTGATGAAGGCTCGGAATGTGGAGATTACGGTGGACACATTCTCGATTCTGGTTCGCCGGTACGTGAGGGCCGGATTGGCTGCGGAGGCGGTGCACGCGTTTAACCGTATGGAGGAGTATGGCGTCAATCCTGATAGGATTGCTTTCTCTGTGGTGATCGGCATTCTGTGTAAGAAGAGAAGAGCCAGCGAAGCGCAGGCGTTTTTCGATAACTTGAAGCATAAATTCGAGGCCGATGTTATTCTGTACACTAGCTTGGTTAATGGATGGTGTAGAGCTGGGAATATAGCCGAGGCTGAGAGAGTGTTTAGGGAGATGAAGGCGGCGGGGATTGAGCCGAATGTGTATAGCTACAGCATTGTGATCGATGCGTTGTGTAGGTGTGGACAGATTACACGCGCTCATGATGTTTTCGCGGAGATGATTGATGCAGGCTGCAATCCGAATTCTATCACATTTAACAATCTTATGAGAGTTCATGTGAAGGCTGGAAGGACAGAAAAGGTGTTGCAGGTTTATAATCAGATGAAGAGGCTGGGGTGCAATGCGGATGTCATTACTTATAATTTTCTCATAGAGTGTCATTGTAAGGATGAGAATGTTGAAGAGGCTGCCAAGGTGCTGAATTTGATGGTGAAGAAAGGCTGCAGCCCTAATGCATCGACTTTCAATCCTATATTTCGGTGCATCGCGAAGCTGAAGGATGTGAATGGCGCTCATAGGATGTATACTAAGATGAAGGATTTGGATTGCAAGGCGAACACAGTGACCTACAATGTGTTAATGCAGATGTTTGCGGAATCAAAGTCTACTGATATGGTGCTCAAGCTGAAGAAGGAGATGGATGAGAATGAAGTGGAGCCTAATGTGAACACGTATAAGGTCTTGATATCCATGTATTGTGCAATGGGGCATTGGAACAATGCTTACATGTTCTGTAGGGAGATGATTGAGGAGAAATGCTTAAAACCGAGTATGCCTGTGTATGAGATGGTTCTGAAGCAGTTGAGGAATGCAGGACAATTGAAGAAACATGAGGAATTGGTCGAAAAAATGGTTGACAGGGGCTTCGCTACCCGGCCATTAGCAGTCTAGAATGAACCAGTGCCTGCTTCATTTTTGTTTTAGTAATGGAATATTCTTTGTACTGTTTTTATGAATTTCAGGTGTATGTTTCATTGTTGTTATACTACTAAGCTTGGATACCATTAGGGATTCCTGTAATCTTCCATAACAGATCATTTCAATCCGAGATCAGATTAGTGACTCTTTAGGATTTTGATAATACCCTTTCCATCTTAATGAAATGTTTTATGTTTTCATTTAAGCACATGCAGAACTATGTCAAGAGAACTAAATGCAAGGCAGAAGCTGATAGGGATTGGCTAGACTAGGACAATAACACTAGGAAGCAAAGAACTCAACATGAAACAACCAAAAACATAGAGATGTAGGCTGTAAGACTAGGGTAGGTACGATATATTTGAGTTATGGGCTAAGTATCCCAAGAAACTCTATTTTCTATTAGATAATATCAAAAGCAAGCTCATTACAAAGACACTGAAACCCCCTAATATATTAGTTACGAAACGTAACAGTAATCCTAATGAAAACAGAAATAAATGATAATAAAGACCTACAACTGCAAGAACAAACATAAAGATCCAAAAACAGCAATGAAAGACAATAAACTCCTAATTTAAGCTAGCAGTTTCGGTTCTTTTTGGATGCTCCTGCATCAGAACTTTTTATATACATTGAATCATTCGCGCAACAGGCTTGGTTAAACTGACGATAGCCAGCGTTCATTTGAAATACCTTTTAAGAAAAAAAATTGTGGCAACTTAGCTAGTCACACTTTGGTACAATATGGTTCACTATTAATCATGGTGAAAATTATAAAGAGAAACTAAGTTCTTGGACCTCGCTAGATTTAGACAACAGTCAATGTGCGACTACAATGTGATGTTAAGCTTTCAGAAATTCAACGACTTACAGAGTGCAAATCTCTTCCTTACTCAGGATGGCCTTGCATGTCAAGCATCTCATCTAGATGTTTTAATCTCTCTCGTCCTTCGCTAAGTAAGTAACGAATCTTCTGCCTGTCATTGCAGTCTCGACTATTCTCCATTTCTTGTCTAATCGTCGTTCTTAGTTCACCTGTAAAAATCAACTTATGATAAAGCTGATGTGATCTTTCCTACCTTATGCATCCAACTTTTCAAGAGCATAATCTTCCTAGGAACTATAAGCAAAATGATAAAGCTGATGTGATCTTTCCTACCTCAAAACACATTCCAAGTGTATGCTAAAGCTGAACAACGATATTATCATAGAACTATAATGAACTATGGAAATAAACAATGCCATCGAAATCAGTCGCAACAATCATATTGCACAAACAGATTTTGCTTAAGGTAAAGAATTTGACCTCTAGCCTCGACAGGGGCTCTTCGAGTAACCCTTAGGGCTTGCCTGTACAGCTTAAAGACTCGAGCGCGGAGAAGGAAATCCTGCAAATCAAAGGGAAGAGCCATAATCGACTCCTTTCCTCAAAAACACACATTTACCATGTCAGACTAGCACACTAATCCACAATTAGCTAATTAACCTAACTCTCTTCCTCATCTCTAAATGTAATTTGTATATAGCAAGCAATTCAGAACATCGTAGTAATCGATTTCATCAAGTCCATAGGTTATTTCTCATCGTTCATACACACGATGAAACACAAATTGAAATTGTATCATTACGGACTTCAAGTTACAGAAAAATAAAACTGAAAGATGAGCGCACCTGCAGGCAAAGAGACGAGGGGATTTAGCGGTGGCTGTTCTGGAGCTTTTAGTGGTTCTTCACAGTTCACAGTTCACAGTTCAGTTCGGAGTCTCGGATCCAACCGAGTTGGTCGACAGGTCGAGTATAGTAAGATGCTAAGAGCATGATGGGCCTTCTTACAAGTGAGGCCCAAAGTAATTTGTTTTACGGGCCATTGCAGAGTCCCACTGTGATTTAAAGTTTTAAACTACAAACGTAAAAATCTTATAAAATAATTTATCTATCCCTCTAAAGTTACGATCCTGTTTTAGAGCTACACTGTGAAGATACCCCAGAGGGCCAACTTCTCGCTCGAGCTAAATGTCCAACCACCCTAATTACCTTAAGTCGGACATGCATTAGTGTTGTAAGGTCATGCCAGCTTAATTTAACGTCCTAAAGAATATAAGGAGTCACAACAAATCTTATATATTCGCACAATTTAGAGTAATAGTTTTTTTTATGAGAGGGTAGTGTACTATATTTGTGTTGCAGGAAGGTGCAAATTGCAAAAGAAATGAATAAGATCCATGAGAAAGTAGAAAGTAGAAACTACAAGCCTTTTGTGGCTAGATCCATGACGTCGAGCACAGTGACTAGTGCTTATGTTAGTTTCAATCATAACACTTCAAAGAACATGCTTGATTATATTAAATCAAATCCGAAAATGCATGGGTAATTCAAGCTTGGGAGCGGCAGGTGAATCCCGCTGTTGTTGTAACATTCTTGTACGTATACAATATGGGAAAGAAGACAGAAACATCACCATTAGAGCGTTGGGGGTTGTCTTGTTCGCATCTTATATTTAAGATTTGTGGGTAGAGGAAG
Organism: Argentina anserina; assembly: GCF_933775445.1. NCBI lineage: Eukaryota > Viridiplantae > Streptophyta > Magnoliopsida > Rosales > Rosaceae > Argentina > Argentina anserina. The sequence goes on along the minus strand of NC_065873.1, from coordinate 28,502,927 downwards.
CTTCATAGTACGTTCACATCGTACTCGTTGCTCATCTTTGATCATCATATACATATATGATATATTCCAATCCTGATTGAACCAAAGTCCAACATAGAGTTCGTAGTTTCATACCGACCACACCCATATGGATTTAATAACTTCTGTATATACAAATAACAGTTCTCAGCTGACTTAGTTTGCTTCCCCATTTGCCATAGTCTAAACCGTGTGCTAGTTCTTACATCAAGTGTCTAATCTAAACATTGTACTCTATTTTATCATCTACACCGATTTCCCTCGCTCCTCGTTCGTAAACTACAACATGTGGTCATTCCAAAGTATTAGATTTCTTAACCTTTCTTACTTTTTTACTGACGACCCTCTCATATAGTTCGTAATGTAAATGAAATTTTTTACGTGTGTATATGTGCGAACGGTCATATATGAAAAATTCCACGGTACTAAGGACCATGCTATGCATCCCAAAATCATGTGTTCATCATTGCATACTCATGCTACGTGCTCGATGATGTATATGTTTTATAACGTCATGTGATGTTAATGCCACACTCATTTGACCTTTATATTCAATGGAAAGCCAAACTAGTGCTACTCAAAACTCTATGAAAGTTTGCTAGTTCTTACATATCTGAATTACTAAATAAGACGAATTTCGATTACATCGTTTTCTCAACAATTTTTATTAATTGCTCTTCAATTTTCAACATGGTGGAGCCTTGGGAGAGCACTTCAAGCTTTCAAACCCTAACCGGTTGATGAAAACCTATATCGATCTTAGCTTGATCTTTCATATACAACGCAAGAAGCACACAGATAATTAAAGGGAGACATTTTCAACCAAACAAATTAACATGGATTGGTCATCATAATTACAACAGTAAGGACAAGTTTTAATGTTCAATATTTCGGTGGATCAGTCAATTAAAGGATGCATTTCGGCGCTAGTCATCACCCCCATCGAATAAACCACTCATTCTAATGCCTAAAGTGATTGGAAAACTTCATCTAAAATTGTTAACCCTTTGCCAGACCAAGAATTAGTTTGGACATCGATTTTTCTTTGTACCAACAAGCTTAGAAATGTAACATTCAATGTATAAGTCTGATCACCATCGATCGGAGACCAAAGCAAGGTACGTATAAGTTTTACTATAATGTTTTAGATGTGGGTTATAATATTCACAAAAGAATATTTATCGATGAGTTGATATATTATCAATTTCATGCATTTTCCCATTTATCCAACAAGTCCTAGCCTATACGTCCAACAAGAAACAAACATTCCTACCTCAATCAGAGGATCAAGAAAAACAAATGAAATCTTTTAGAAGCCAATTAATTACCTACCATATATAATAATATCTCATGACTCATCCTCTAATTGCCCTATCAACTTATCATTATCTTATAGAACCTACCTGTAAATTGTAATGTTCAACCATGAATCCAATTAGAGGGTTTAACAAGTCATCAGATGACAGCATCCTCGATCATGGCTAAAATAAGTCAATTATATTTAGCAATTGTGATTAAAGTGTTATTGCACTTACCCAAAACCAAAAGGAATAAAAAAAACTTGGAGATAAATCCGGAAGCCTATGGGAAACCCAAGCTGTAATATTTAATTCATTCCTAAACAAACAAGATTAAGCTAGGTCACACCACCTTGTTTGACCAGCCCTCCCTTTGAAGCTGTCAGATCTCACCTTACAAGACACACCCTATATATATATATGACCCAATCTACCAATTTCCAGTATATTCGACTTTAGAAGACGATTCATAATCCAATGGAACTTCAGAAGCAAGGTAAATCGAGAAGCAAGATCTTAAAATTCCTTCCCAAAGCTGCGTCTGGAGTTTACTTTCACGGCGCTTCATACAGCCCTAAGCACAAAACTCACGGCAATCGGGGAGGGTTCTCCGGCCCACTTATTCCGGACGAAGCCCGGAGAAAGCCGAGGAACATCGGAAGCAGTAGCTTCGGGAGCGTAGATGAAGTAGAACCCACATCACCGAAGGTTTCGTGCATGGGACAAATCAAGCAAAAGAAACAAGAACACCAACAAATCAAGAAGACAAAACGCGCCGGTTTACCTCCGAGAGATCAATCAAAGCCAGCTTCGAATTCATTGTCACATAAGGAAGCAAAGAAGCCCTCGTTTGCGTTTCGGAAAATGTTTAGTAGTGTAAATCGGAGACGAAAATCCGACGCCGACGTCGATCATATAACAAAGGCGGCGGGGCTTCCGGATAGAGCACCGTCGTTGAGTCAGATGCAGCGATTTGCGAGCGGAAGAGGGCATGTTTTTGCCAACTTTGATTGGCAAGCGCAGCAGGCCAAGGTAGCGCCACGTCGCGATGACGATAATAACAGGATTTATCATTCGGATGAAGATGTAGAAAATAGTGATCATGAAGATCACGAGCGCGAGTATGCCGGAATTACTTTCTCGGCGCCGTTGACGATAGGCGGTTCGCCAGGAGCTGATGTGGAGTTGCAGCCAAAGAAAGAGATAAATCTGTGGAAGAGAAGAACGATGGCTCCTCCGAGTCCTCTACAATTGAAGCCCACGATTAAAGTAAATTGATACATATATCATCAATTCCTCGATTTTTTTTTTCAGTACAGGATTCTTCATTTGGAACTTGGTTTTCTTTTTGTTAGTTTTAAGTCACAAATTCATTAGATGTTCAGGATGTTGATTAAGCAACTGTAATTGGTGAGCAGATTGTTGGGTCATATCATACAATACGTACAAAATATAGATTCTTCATGATTTTCATTGCTCTCTAGGGTCTCTTCTGCTTTATTTTAACTTGAAATGAGGTTGAATTTTGATCCGCAGATAAGTGAATGCAGATCCAACAAGAAGATTATCAATATTCGACAAACAAGTGGTACGTAGGTGACTACAGTATTACATGAAAGGAAATTAAGTTGTACATATATATTTAGGTAGACTTAGTTTTCCAATCACATCAGAAAAATATGCTGTCATCGTTTTGAATTGATGTAGTTGTAAGGTATTATTATTAGGCAGTTGCCAAGTCAATTCCAGATATCATTGCGAGATAAATTCGAGATAAGAGTGATCTGTCAATAGATCGAATCATACATATGTGCTGGTGTAACCACTAATAATATCGACCTGCGCTAGCTCATGAGATTTCAACCATAATAAGGTTTCAGTGAGTTGTTATCCTTTTTATTGGAGTATATTGGACCATTGGTACATTTATGTGAACTTATCAAAACGATCAAAATAACCTAAATACTCGTGAAAATTTGAACGAACGTACAACGTTGCTTGAGAGTTACTCTTTATGTTTTAGGTTTACAACATACCAATGCCAGGACTCTTCGAGATGGGAAAAATTAAGTATGTCGTGAGCTATTACATCTATAAAATAGTGGAATGGAAGCTCTATATATGAAGATCATAACTTTCATATATAGTCCAAAACAGGCCTCGTTCATAATTCAACCATAAGTTTGACTTGGTAATGTGTAATATATATCATCTGAACTTGGCAATTGGATCCTAAGAGCTCAACAAAGAGCTATGATGGACAAATAAAGCTATAAACAAAATGAAACTCAACTAAGTGAAATTTTAAATAGGAAAACACATAAGCATTGGTGAATTGAGCACGCCGAATTTGAAAACAGTGAGATCAGCTGGTCGTCTTTGCAATTAAATAGCTGACGCATTTTGACTGAAACCACAACTATACGTGGCATTCCTATAATCAGGTGGTAATTTGGTATGATCCGTCTTGACAATTTAGAATCGTAACATTGCATTAAGCCCAGCCCCGAAAAAGGGGCAAAGCACGGAATATACAAAGAGTGAGTGTCTCTGGAGCCGAGGAGAGACTATTAATCTGTTAATCAGAATCATTAGGGTTAGGCGATGACAGACAGCGGGAAGTCGGGAACTGGCCAATCTACGTGCCGGTGATCAAATAGCAGCGGCCCCTTCTCCACGTACGTTATTGAAGAGAATAAGAGGACTCCGGAAATCGGAGCCTCATCAAAATGGGATAAACATAAGATCTACCCTCCCCTAATTAAAGACAGCTTTCATCGCTCACGTCTTGTGCTCTTTAACTTTAATTTAAACTGTACCTGATTGGTCCTAGGCTCGGACTTATGTTCATGGCCGGACATGGGCACAGACAACTTTCCAATTCTATCTTGGAAAGGAATTAAAGCAGAACCCAGAATTTCTTGAGGCAGTGGCCGGCGAAGATAATTTTGGCCGGAGAAGATAGTTGTATGTACGCTTTGCAGTCTAATCATACACTACACCGTATCCGTCATGATGATCGTAAAATAAACATTAAGGCAGTGTTTATGGACCACGAACCTCTTCTATGGTGTTTATAAGAATCGCAATTACATGCAGAGCTGCAGATGCGTGAACAGTGATAAATTGTCCTTCCGAACTCTGATAAGTTTTGGACTTTTGGTCTATGTTTCATTTTACATGTTATCATAACCATGATATAGTACGTAGATGTACTGAACTACCTATGTAATTAGGCATTACATGTAAAAAAGCAAATTGTTTTAGGTTAATTTCTTCAGTGTTCTGTGATTTTCACATGTCCTACAACCATATGAAGATGGTCTAGTACTATAAAATACATATAATAATGTTGTCTAGTAGGTAATAAACTCATGAGTAATTATTATGTGTACCAAGAACAGCACGTGTCACTGTCATGTGGTGTACACAACTAATTATATTACTCATAATGTGATAAACATGCACACAGTGAAAAGAAAAAAAATATTTAAATATAAATAACTAATAATAATTAAGTAATTTTTCAGTTTTTCCGGAGAACCACGTGACAATGTCCAATAAATTATATACTGGGAGTAGGCCACTTAGACTATATATACCGGTTATAATTTCTTGATGGTTTAATTTAACCGAGTTTGTTCCTTTTTTATTCATACTTGTCCTATAGGAATTGGCAGTTGAGGAGAACGAGAGAATACAGAGGAGTTAGAGCCTGCTGGATTATATATATGTGCAGCTTGATTTGGACATGAAGGTAATGTAATGCAAAGCCAGTAGAATAGTAGGTTCTACACTTCTACATTAACTAAATTATTCAATTCTCAATACTCATCATAAACTGTTCGTGTATATGGTCACAATTCCTAGAGGACCAAATTTTGCAAATGTAGCTTGCTAAATTAATTCAAACATCAGTAAGTGACGCGCACTCCTTGGTATCTTAGAATCTCACCAATAAGCTCACCCTTCCCAGAACCCACATACCTACCGCAAATCTCACCGTCCCTAATGAACAAGAACGTCGGCACCTCCACCACCTCCATGTCCTTGAGGAACTGCAGACAGCTGTCGTTCTCATCGCCGTTCATTCTCGCAAACACCACCGTGTCCTCCATCCTCCTCGACAGCTTAACCACCGTCGGATACACCTTCACGCATGGCCCGCAATGCTTAAGCCCCACGTCAAGCACAATCAGCTTATGGTCAGCCTTGTGATCTTGAATCAACGTCTCGACGTCCTCTCTGTTATGCAACTGCACCACCGCCGAGTGGTTGTCGCCGTAGTACAACACGTCTCCGACGAGCTGGTCGCCGGTGATGCCTTCCTCCTCGTGAATCTTCTTCATGCTCTTGTAGAAGCTGAAGTGCGGAACCTTCTCGATCTTCTCCCTCCTGCACAGCTCCCTGGTCTTCTCGTTCTCGTCTCCCATCACCAACAGGAACTCCACGTCGGCGCACGTCCGGCTGAGATCAACCATAAAGGGGTACATTTTCTTGCTCTGTGGGCTGTGGCTGGCGGCGAATTCGACCACCACGAGCTTGTCCTTTGCCGATTGGAGGGCTTCATCGAATTCCGACATGCTGTGGACTTTAACAACTCTTTCATCGCTCTGTACTTTCTTAGTTCCCGAGGCGGCCGCGGCCTTTGTGGTCATGTTGAAGCGGGCATGTTTGGCTTCTGGTTTTGTTGATGAAGGTTTGAGTTTGGTGATTAGGGATGAGAAGGAGCGGTGGTGGTGGAAAAGAGAGCTGGCTTTTTGGATAGAAGACAGAGATAGAAGTGGTTTCGCTACGAAGTTTGTGATGGTGGCCATTGATCGGAAGCTGAGTGTGCTTGAACTCCCTTGAAGCTATGAGGGTACAGAGTGGTATGAGGGAGCAGTGAGAATTATCTTGAAATCTGCAGTCGATTTAGTTCACAACCACTCGTTGTGCTTGTGGTTCATGTCATCTATTGACTGATATGTGGTATTTAGGGGGTATTTTGGGATATTTCTATGGCATAAAATCGTGTTGACAATTTGACATCACACAGAGACCATGGGCTAGCCCATAATATCTGTATGTGGGCTTTTATATGAGGACGCCACATGAATATAAATTTGAGAAACTTGATATTCTTCACACGAGTTGCTTTCACGCAAGGCAACACCTGCTGCACAGAAAAATTGAGGTTTTGGTTTATTGGATAGGCTAGAATTGCTGGATTATGATTGGTCGAAAGAAGAACACCTTCAGCAAGTCTACTTCAATTTTTGATAATAAAATAGGCCAGGAGAACTCCCTAGTAGATATTTAAGCAAATACGACTGATTGTCCAAGTGAGCAACACCTGGACATGCGTATTTATTTTGTTTTTGTTATACCAGTGTGTATTGGATTTGGACCCTTGAATTATACACCGTCCCAAATTATTAAGGGGCAATCAAAACTCAAAAGAGACTAAAAGCTATGCTTCATTGTCCCTTCATGATTCCATGAAGAGTAACCCCAGTCTAAAAGCTAATCTTCTAAAGAGGACAATAATTCAATGAAGACGTGACTGACTAGAACTCTTTTTTAAATTGGATAAAAAAAACTTAGACACTACAGCTATTCTTTGTTGAGTCGAACTAGATAATATAGGACGGTACATCTCACTTTCTAATGACTTCCAGGGAAAATTCTAGCCGAAGTATCTACTACAAAGTGGGATATTTTCTAAAGAAAAATATTACCAAACTCCCAAGCAACAAAATATCTGAAATGGTTCCAAGATCAAAATCAAACAGCAGGCTGATTCATAATTCATGATGTGACAAAATAGACCCTTTCAGTGACCGGATGCTGGATAGATTATTACATGTTCAACATGGGTGTTCAGCAGTTACAGAAGCATGTATGCGGTATGCCCCTGCCATCAGCACTACAATCTTTCACTTAACTCACTCATCAATACTACCACTCAGTTCAGGAGAAACCCAACAAATAATTTTTCACCTGTAAGTCTATCATTTAGGTTTTTTATTTAGCTCATTTGGCACCTGAAAGTCTACACTCAGATCAGATTATTCAGAGTAAATCTCAGATCTCTTGCCACCTATCCCATATGTGTCATATGCACTAAGGTCTCTAAAATAAACGCACCCATCAAATATTATAGTGCATCATATAAAAATAAGTTGCAAGTATATACAGGATGGCAGAGATATAGAAAATAGGAAAAACAAAACGACATTTACAGATGGTGAAGATCGAAAGAGAGAAGAGAAGAGAGCACACAGAGAGCAATCAGTGAGAGATCCAAAGCCCAGCAGGCGACCCCATCTGTCGGCATGTTTGGAGGACCTTTGGCTAAAACCCACGCACAACATGACACACTAAACTTGAAGCCAGCACTTTCTCATTTGGCGCCTTCTCACTTCCATCTCCAAACTCTCTAACTCACTTGCCCACAGGGAGCAACAAGACACACTTCCTCTCTACCTAACCTCACATGGTATCACATGTTCTCACTTCCTCCCATTATTCCCTACACCTTAGGCACTTATCACTTATCATAGCCGTTTATTTTTACGTTACAATTTCTCATTCTAGCCTAGCTTATATGCGTTACATAATCTTCTATATGCCTGAACAATTATGAACCGAAACTGAACTTAGTCGTAGACGAAACTTGGGGACAGACGTGATGTTCTGTTGTCTGAGGAAAACATGGCTAGCGATATCCACGATTCCAAGCATCAAGCAGGAAACATAAATCCAAATTATATCAATGGCATTGTGTCGTCTTCCAGAACACGTTCTCAGATCGGATTTATTTTTTTGATTTACCAAAGAGTGATTCTAAACATCTGCTACAGATTAGATCACTACATGCTTCAGAGTCCAGATACATCACAGACAAACTTACAAAAACTAAGGGAGAAAATTACATTATTAGTTTATTACTACAATGAGTCCAAGACACTAGAATGTGAATAAGCAGAAGATCCTAATCACGAAAATTCAAATAATTCCGAATGGAAATACAATAAATTAGACTGTCAAAATAGCAAAACCAAAAAGAACAGAGTCTAGGAAGAGAAATTAAAACCAAAAACAAATGTAAAAAAAGGGACTAGAATAACAAAGGGAGGGTTTGGATGGGTGATACATGTCAGTACCATTGTGACTCGGAGAAAGTTATTCCGGTTTCCGGCAGAGGATCATGTGCATCGGAGTGAAGATTCCGGTCTCACCACCTCTGGTCAAATAGTCAGCGGTGACAAACAGCATCTCGTGAACATCCACGGTTCCCTTGGGCGCAATTCCCAAGAAGGAGAGCACGATAACGAGAATGTGGTTGCGCCAGTAGGCGATCCTGCCCATCTTCAACCTGGTCCACCATGGCTCACTTGGAGGTCTGGCCAGATCCTTCTCCTTCACAACTTCAAACCCTACCTTCCTCGCCGCCTCGGCAATGTCCACGTGGGTCCTCAGCCCCGGCAGGGCGTCACCTCTCTCGATCCCCTGAATCACCTCCCTGTGTTCCGCGTCGTCGCCGTTGTACTTGTCAGTCGTCACCCACTCGTACGAAACGTACAGAGCTCCAGGCTTCAGAACCCTAAAGATCTCGGCGTACACCTCCTCCAGCTTCGGCGCGTGGCAGGTGGCCTCGATGGAGTACGCGCCGTCGAAGCTGTTCTCCGGGAAAGGCATCTCTAGAAAGTTGCCGCAGACGACCTCGCAGAGTGAGTCGAGCCCGGCCTTCTTGTTGTGCAAACGAGCCCTCTTCACCTGGTACTCGTTGATCGTGATCCCCACGACGTTGGCGCGCGAGTGGGCTGCAATCGCGCGCATCGGCCCGCCAACGCCGCATCCGACGTCGAGGATCTTGGCACCGGGCTTGACGTTGATGAGATCGACGGCCATCTCCTCGTGGAGGCGCGTGGCATCCTTGTGGGACTTGCCGGCGACTGAGGGAGAGAAGTGGAAGGACTGACCCCAACCCCACTCGTAAATATCGGTGACGAGGTTGTAGAAGGTGTCTACGAAGTCGGGTACTTTCTCGGAGGCTTCGATCTGCTTAGGGCGACGGAAGAAGGACCAGTACTGGTTGTAACTGTCTTGGACTTTTTCGGCGGAGATGGAGCCACCGGAGAGATCTGCGGCACGCTTGCCCTGTCGCTCGGCCGGGCCGAGAACGCAGACGAACCAGTAGAGGCCACCGGCGAGGAGAGCACCAGTACAGAATAGGGTCACAGAGTCCATTGGGACAGAGATGGAAGAGGAGTGAGGGGAGAAGGAGAGAGAAGAGTGGTAGTGGAAGAAGAGAAGGCCAAGAATAAAAGGGTCTCCACAAAAATCCTGCTGGCTGCTAATTGAGGTTTTATTTATTACCAATCAAATAAAGACCCTAAATGCACGCGCGTAGCTTTGTGCGTGATTGCTGGTGTCAAAATCTGAACACGTTGATATGGATCAAGACAAATAGCTGCGCTCCAAAATAGAGCTCAGTTTGAAGTTTGAAGTTTGAACAGAGTTCAATACCGGTGGATCGTAGGTATACCAATTTTATTTTTTCAATACTATATACCAATTAATACATGAATTATATGAAAAATTCACTATTTAAACTAACTAATAACGTTGGTATACCAATTAATTGGTACCGTTGGTACTCGGTTGGTACGGTTAGTAATAAGTTTCTACCAATATGTTTTTATGGCCCAAAAATTGAGAGGTCCAATACAAATAAGTAATAGCAAATAACAACACAAATACAACGTTTTATACAAATTCAACCAAATTACCAAATATACAGTCATAAATTAAACATGTTAAAGTCCAAAAATTATAAATTTAACAAAAATATACGGTTGAAATTTGTTTTTCACTAAATCTACGGCTGAAATACTTATCGATATATATAGTTTTTAAGAATATATATATTGTTTAGCATGAGTTGTTGTAATTGCAATGATAGCCTGTGGTAGTTGGCTTCAATTCTAATCGAAAAATACCAAGTTCGACTCACCATGGATGCATATATTATGGTTTTTTTTTCATAAAATTCTATTTCGGTTGGTACGGCATACCATGGTACATGAAAAATTTGTACCACCTACCAACCATCTTGTGAAGTATGGTACGGTATACTCTATCGTGTACCATGTACCAATTTGGTGGTATAACAATATATTTGGTACGGTTGGTATATGAATTGGTTGGAATGGAACTGTGTACCATTGACACCCCAATTCTGAAATTACTTATTTTCAAAATTAGAAAAAAAGAAATCGAAGCCTGTTCCAGTTATAAAAAAGCTTTTCAATACCAATTACCAATTTAGGGTTAATGCTGTTTTTTTTTCTTCTTTATTTATCATGATAAGTAAATGGGAAGAGAGATGTAAGGTTAATGCTCTTACCATATGGTAAAACTAAGAAGGTACATATGCTCTTACCATCTAGTCATCTACATTACTCTTCAAGTCTTCATAGTATTATTTAGGAAGCTAAACGAAAATAGGTTAGGTTTAACATTCATTTGGTACAAGTCAAATTATCAAACAAATTAGTCGAAATTTCTAATTTAAATTATAATATATTTTATGTGTGATTCAAAATTGAGTTTCAATTAACGGTCCAATATAAGAAAAATATGAGGCTGGTTTTAGTGCGAAATAGGAGGCAAATGATTGGTTGATGGATGCCACTAATATGACATGTATCAAAGTTGGTTATCATTTTAAGTTTAGTACTCGATTAGATACACGCAATCCCGAATTATTGTATTTAGAGATAATTCGAATGGTGTAGATATTGTCATTACCAAATGTCACACTCATTATGTAAAATTGAAACTAACAAGTCAAAAGTATTGAATAAATGACTATATAGTTCTATTTCTTACTTGGCAAATGTACAAGAATGGCTTTATATAATTTCATAATATCTAAAATCGTATCTTATTGCGACTTGAGTTAATCATGAAGAAATTCAATTGTAACGACTTAGTATTTTCACGTATGGCCCTAAATAGACAATATCTCGCATATGAGGAATAAGTTGTTGACCATGGTGTAACTGTGTAAGAGTTTAAATATCCATGGCCGGAAGTGTTCAGACGAGTATATTAGGCCTCTAACAAGGGGTGTTTTACTAATTTACTATGATCTTACTTTGCTGAGTTGGTACTTGGAGAAGCACTAGATTCTAACAAATAAGTAAGACACGCATTCCACGTCGCCCTAATGCGACTATATTTCAAAGATTGTATAATGCATAGTCATATCTCTTTATATTGAGTAATTTAGACACATTTTAGGGTAGAATTTTAGGAATAAAATGGTTCATGTAAACGTACTCAAAACATATAATCAGAACATACAATATCTCAATTGCGTGGACTTGAGCTGTTACATCCATTTTTTTTGTTTGGGAATGAACTAAATTCATTTGGCATTAAAGTTCTACGATCACAATGATCATGCAAATGATGACAAATAACTTTTAACATGTGCTACCTACTAAATAATATAAAACTAAGACTACCAAATTTTCTCTTGCGCATTCTTTTAGGTTTTTTTTTGTTCGAAAGTCCTACATCAATTTGTTTTTAATATAACATAATAAGTAAATTAAAATGATTTGAGGAAGAACGAGATGAAAATAATAACAACGTAATAGAACATAACATAACACTTTATTGATTGATAATTAGGCCTATATATAAGCATTACATACGGAGTATCCCGATTAATCAGAGATTCGTATCTATTACATAAAGCATAATCTACTCTAATAAGTAAACTTAAATAGACTAAGAGACACACAAGTGTAGAATAATAATCATCCCATAACACTCACCCTTATACTCCCTATTGTGTCGCATGCCTAGGTTGCATGGTGCACATATCGTTGGCTCGGTAAAAGGATTGTCAAGCAAAATAAAAATATCTTAGGTGAAAAACAAAAGTTTGATCGAAATAAAAAAAAACACAACGCACCATCTACATTTGATAGCATCATGTGATGTAGACTCCCCCTGAAGTCTACGAAACAACTCCCATAATTTGTGCTATAATCACGAAGTACAAAAAACAACGTATACAACGTTCATTACATGTTTTTCAAAAGTAATATTGGGCTAATGATTAATCATTAATCTATCAATACATCCTTAGATCATACATGATATACGTAGTCAAACTTAGATATTAGGAAACAAGATTGCATAACAACTCAAAACAAGAATTTGCAATGAAACTAGACACATAGACCTTTCCAACGGTACCAAATTCATCATATTTCATTGAGTGAGTTATCATGTAGGTCTCGTTGAAGTTGACCTACGAAACTGGACATATTCGTATTAGTCACATTCAATGTGTTTTTCACGATGAAATGAGATAAGATGTTTGAGGAGGAACGAAACGAGATTAAGTTATTAATGAAACATAACGTAACATTTTATTGATTGATAATAAGACTTATATATAGGCATTACATACGGAGTATCCCGATGAATCATAGATTTATATTTATTACATAAAACATAATATACTCTAGTAAAGAAATCTAAATATGATAAGACACACATAATAGTAGAATAATAGTTTTTTTGAAACAAAAATATAAATATAAATTTAGATATGTCCATGTGTGTCGCCGACATATTTTACTTTCATTTTATTTTGCAAGAGGAATCTTTAAGATCCGATCCAGACTTACAGTTACAGAGAATCACCAGCTCCCACTACAAGGCTCCGACTAAAGGAGTTATAGGATTAGGTCGGCACCAGATCAATAGAGGTCCAGATTTAGTAGCAGGACAAATCTAAATTGAGGTCCCTCAGATCACAATATGATAAGCAACACCACGTGATCACACTAGAATGCCTTTGAGGCAATGTTTGCTATACTGCTCATGTGAGATTGAGATTGATAGACAGCTAGCACAAATATCCGTTTTATTGTATTTACTATAATTAATCCGTAATTTGTTGTCAACAAGGGTCAGGCTTAATTTATTAATTACTTAATTACGGAAGAGCAACTTGGACGGCTTTGCCGGATTTGCCAAAATGATAGAAAATTACGGAACGAGAGCGTACCACAGCTGGTGGTCCTCGACGTAGCAACGCAATCACGTGGAAAAAACAGTGATTCCAGCTTCATCACTTTGCAGATTTTCTAAGCTTTTCTTTTTCAATACAAGAAAAAGGTGCTTTTGGATCTTCAAGTATTTCTCCCGTTTTTTTTCTTTTTTCTAGGCCATTTTATTAGATGCGTGCAATTCCCATAACTAAAAAGAGAAACTCATTTCCTTCCAAGTGCTGTAGTGAACATGACACTTTCGAAAGTTGATTTGTTTACTTAAAAAAATCTCTTTTCGATAAGGGTATTAATGGACACTGTGTTTATAATAAATTTTAGTTTTTTTTATAACAAATTTTAGTTACTCGGTAACGGAATTGTTGTAGAATGAAGGTGGACTATCATATCAAATGACATCCTATAATTTTGTTTAAAGCTCAATACAAGCTCAGTTGGAATGAGGTGTTGTATGAGTTTGTAGTTCAACAACATAATAGGAAAATTGTATCGATTGTCTTATGTCTTTCTCCAAGCATTGTGTGTTCTCTTGTAACACTCATTAATAACAACGTGTCATTATGATGTAAAACAATTTGGGTAAGCATTATTATGTAAAACAAATTAAGTAAACATTGAAACAATACTTGTTACATTAGTTGATGTTTTTTATAATACACAAAAATTAGCTAAAGACACATAATTAGTTAATTCCCTCATCGCTTGTCATGATATGACGCCACTCCGTTATATTTTACAGTTTCATAATCAAATGTAACAACACATATCTCTCTTTCTTTTGAAGGCACCGCATAGCTCTCATTCTCTCAAGGATATAAAGAGTATGTATTCACGAAAGCTTCAAATCGAAACTGAGTTTGACCCCGAGTTTTGTATAGATTACATGCTTAAATTCTCAATTAATTTGACTAAAGTGTTTGATGAATCAGCTTATTTATTAAATTCACAAACTCAAATACAACTTTTAAATATATTATAAAAACTGTAAAATAGAACTTTTAGAAATAGTTACTAATTAAATATGCAAATGCATGTTTTCGAAAAATCACCTCGGGATCAAACTAGCATAATTTTCTTAAGAAACAAAACTGGGTTTTGGGCTCCGAAGTTCTCAGGCTGCAAAAACCATTAGTTGTAACCGGGCCTTGCCTTTTGCTTCTAGCAAAATCTTTTCCAAGTTTGCCCCATCTGGTCCATCCAAATGGGTTTAGTTGCCTTGACTTAAACTATAGATTCAGGTTGGGAACCTATCAAAAACCAAGGTACTGTATAATGGGAAAGACTAATAACTCTAACTTAATTAAGTGAAACAAAGTGAAAACAACTCGGATAATAACTGTTTAGCAAAATGTAATTGGAAGGTGCTGGGTTAGATGATCTATCAGACTTGCACGCGTCAAAGCGTAAGTACATTTCACACGCATAAATAAAATAAGTGTCCCTTTTTCTTCAGAGGGGGGAACTTACAAGCCACGCATCCTTTGCTTCACCTCTGCACTTTGTTCCTAAGAGGCAATATTCCTCATTGATTTCAAGCTTAACTATATATGCTTGAGATTAAGCACGTATTTTTTTTTTTCAACTGACGTCTCTCTCCTTTTAGCTATTCGATCTACTTTATTTCTCTCACCCAGGTTCGGAAATGGTAGTGTGAGAAGCCATTTCCAGTTCGTCTCAGCTACCTTCATCTCATTCCCTTAAAAGCAAGAAGTTAAAATCAGAGTCCGACTGAGACTGACATATCGAATAGTGAGAGTGAGCTATAGCGAGGTAGCTAGCTGGTCGATCATGCATAGGGTAATGGAGAAGTCATCATCAGGGGGGCTCAGCCACCTTTACATGACCATCTTTCTGCACAACTTTGCGACGTTCATGGTGATTCCGGCCATCACCGATGTTACAATGGCTGCACTTTGTCCCGGCAGAGATGAGTGTTCCATCGCTATTTACCTCACCGGATTCCAACAAGCGGTACGTGCTCTGCTCGATCTTACCTAATTCTTTATTCCGGCCTGCCGGCCGACTGCTAGCTAGCTAGTTACTATCTATTCTTTATTTTCTCCGCAAGCAATGAACCGGTTACGTTTTGATTTTATCATTCTTATGAAAACATGTCTAACTTGCTCATCGTATTGCTTTGTTATAACCGCGCGCATTCAAATACAAACCAAATCTTCAATCCATATGGCATTATATTCTATGTGAGACTGAGGTTAATTGTAATTCCAGCTAGCAACAAAATTTCTTGTCTCCTCGTATCTCAAATGTTGTAAAAACTAGGAAATTTCCCTCAGATCAAAACAAGAAAAAGAGAGAGAGAAGGAAGTTTCCATAGTGCGGCCAAATAGTAAAAATGAAGGGTCAGCAATTGATTACTGTGCCGTACAACTTAAGCTTAATATATCACTACTCAGAGTTCACTATAGTTCTAACTTTAATTGGATATCGATCCATTAAAATCTTGGCACAACCATCCATCCGATATCATCCTTGCCTGTCACTACTTTACAAAAGTCCTACACCCATAAAGATTCATCGAGCAAAAGCACGATACATGTTTCTAAATATATTTCCTATTGGTAATTAGCTAGAGATACTTAACATTATAAGTTACATGTTAATTTTTTATTTGCATCATAACATTGAGTTAGTGAAGCGAGTAGAAGTGATCGAGATACTTATGTTGAACAAGCAAGACTTAGTATTACACACTCTTGCGTCAGAGGACCGCTTGCTTAGAATTATAAACGAGCAGAGAGAGTGGAGAGTGCTTGATCATTTGGTCGAACATACCTTGACTAAATTGATGTAATTAATGGAATGTCGATGTATGCAGATCGTAGGGCTGGGAACACTGGTGATGATGCCTTTGGTAGGAAACCTCTCAGACAAATGTGGGAGAAAAGTTCTGCTCACGATTCCAATGATTTTAACTATAATCCCATTAGGTACTTGTGATTCCAATGATTCAAATGTATGTGAGATATATATAATTTTCTTAGCTTTGTTTACTTAGACCTAAACAAGAACTTAATTAATTACAGGTATATTAGCTTATAGTAGGACGAGGAATTTCTTCTATGCTTACTTCGTGGCCAAGACTCTCACAGCCATGGTTTGCGAAGGCAGCGTTCACTGCCTCGCCCTCGCATATGTGGTGAGCTTCAAACTCTAATCTCTGATGGGCCACATTACTTGCTAACTATCGGGTCGGGTTTCCTTTGGGGCCTTACAATGTACTCCCCATATACCAGCCCGACACCTTTTCCGAAATAAATAATAAAAAAGAAAGGGGCAAAAATGTCTATTCACAAACACCTACCATATTTTTCGGCGCATATCCGGACATATCAGGATACCTTCAATGAGTAGTTGAGCGTGTCATACCTGTGAACCCAAGGAAACGTTAGGAACCGCGTCGTAAGTAATCGAATTCGTGACAAATACGGTGAATACGATCGGTAATGTTACTTGCGAAGACAGTTATACCCCTCTCTCTAAGCCCAATAGTTAAGGAATCCCTCGTCTTTGCTCAAAACAGCTGACACCATTTCCCATATCAATTCTCAGGCGGATAATGTCCCAGAAGGTCGACGAGCCTCGTCGTTTGGAATTCTCTCCGGGATTAGTTCCTCCGCATTCGTCTGCGGAACCCTGTTTACTCGTTTTGTATCAACTCCCTCAATGTTTCAGGTACTATCTTTGTCTATTTCATTCACCCATCATTTCTATATGTAACGAAGTAATTCTTATGATATGAATTCTCTGGTGTCATTATTGATATTTAGGTTGCGACATCGGTGGCGGTGGTATCAGTAATGTACATGAGGGTTTTTCTACCGGATTCGATCATAGACGACGGCATTTCCGCCCCATTGCTCTCAAATGGAAAGGCAAAAGCTTCGATATCGGATCAAAGCTCAAATACGGAATTACAGTCGCCCAAGGCTTTACCATCAATACCTGATTTAATCGCATTGTTGAAAACTAGGTCAGTCAGTTTTCCCGCCTTAAGTGGCCAACATTTATTTTCACTTTTTCCCAAATCCATGGAATTTGATTAGTTTTCCGGCTCTTGATTTGCAGCCCTACATTTTCGCAAGCTGCAGTTGTTGCGTTTTTCAGCAATCTGGCCGATGTTGGTCTTCATGCTTCACTATTGGTAACTGAAGAACTTGGTTGGTTTAGACTTTAGACTGATAGAAGTGTAACTGAACTTGTCTATTATTCGTATGTAGTCATATAATGGTAGACTGTGTTGGAATTGAACATAACAATGCAGTGGCTGAAATTTATTGTTTGCTGTGCAGTACTATTTAAAAGCCCGGTTTCACTTCAACAAGGATCAGTTTGCTGATCTAATGGTGATTTCGGGGGTTGCAGGCACTATTTCACAGGTTTTCCCCACTTCTTTGTTTTGGTTACTTTGCAAGATTAATTTCCTTCATGGTTGTGCTACATTTTAATGGTACTAAAAACTAGAACTTCCTGCAGCTGGTTCTCATGCCTTTACTGGCTCCTGTTTTAGGAGAGGAGAGGTTGCTTGCGATAGGGCTTCTTTTTAGCTGTGCACATGTAAGCATCTGGCTCTTATTATTTAGTTCTAGACATAGTAATCTCTTATCTAATCGTCTGCTTACTGATTGCAGATGTTCCTTTATGGCCTTGCGTGGTCTTTTTGGGTAACTACTTCCAACTTCTCCAGCAATCTAGAGTGTCTACTCATTGTGAAATTGAAATTATATGTTTTAGTCTACTGCTGTCAAACTCTTTTGATTTCTTCGGTTTCAGCTAGCTAGTATAAGGTCTAGCTAACTTTTATCGTCTCAGTATGGCTAACATTTTGAAATGTTATAGGTTCCATATGCTGCTGCTATGTTTTCTATCTTTTTCGTATTTGCACAGCCATGTGTAAGTTTCTCTGGTTGTCTTTCAAAGTTTAGCATTTACCCGGTGATGCATTTGAAGTAATTAGTTAGACATTTACAGATGCGAAGCATTGTATCTAAACAAGTTGGGCCGTCTGAGCAGGTAATTTCTTGAAAGGCTGGTAATAACCTTGATTTGCGCAGTTATATATAATGACAGAACTGCTATCAATTTTGTTGATTCGGGTAAGCTTATAACTTGTGTGCAGTTGAATTTGTGTGCAGCTTATAACTTGCTCGTCTAGGCTCTTAAGTTGTCTTTGGTATCTGTGATTTCTTTGTTTTCAGGGAAAGGCTCAAGGCTGCATATCAGGCATATGCTCCTTTGCAAATGTTATATCTCCCATTGCTTTCTCTCCTCTAACAGGTGTTGTGAAATTCTTTTTAACATTCTTGTTTAGCAAATTCTTCTACTATTTAACTAAGAATAACAATTCTTTCTTCCAGCTTTGTTCCTGTCTGAAAAGGCGCCATTTAATTTTCCTGGATTCAGTATCATCTGCATTGGATTTTCTGTGGTAAGAGCTTATACTTTGCTGATGCTCTTTTGTCTGCAATCTTATGTGATAACTGTAGTCTCCTTCTTGCAAGCAATTTTCAAGTGTTAGAGACAACTTTTCAATGAAATCAGTAGTATATCCTAACTTACTCGAGCAGCTTTCGCATCTTGAGTGATTTTAAATGTATCATAAGCACTTTGTCCTAAGTCCTAACTGATACTAGGTTTCAAATCAAGTTCATAACTTCTGAGAGAGCAATACACTTGGACCTTATTTGTAATTGCAATATAGCCTGCTAAGTTCCAAGGTCCCTAAAAAATCTTTCATATTTTGGTATATTTCCTTCTCCATATATGTTTACTTGCATCAGTTCTGTATTCTGTGGTTTTTAGCAGTCTTTTCTATGTATGTAGATGGTAGCCTTTATTCAAAGTGTGATGATTAAGGCTGCTCCTCCCATACCAAATGGACCGGTCAGCAGCAACTGCAATCACTTGGAACCTTAGTTTGCCGAGCAGAAGTTTTTCATTGTTCGGCACACTACAGCAACTATCGAGTTGCCGTGTTTATCTTGTCCTGGCATAGTGCTTTCTATATATTATCAAGTATCAACAATTTTTGGTTGATTTTGGAATTGGAGGTGGCATTGTGGAGAGCGGTATTGTTTTCTCCTTCACCAGTAACCAAAAGTCGACCTCGATAACTCAATCATAAAATTTCATCATCAGAGGTTTAGAATTGGAGTGTATATATTGAAAACATAAGACCAGTAAGAATGTGTTAGTATCTTCGTATGTATTCATCTTTTGCTGTGTATGTTATTTCTCTTGATAATCCTGGTCAATCTACTACATCAGAATTGGCCTAAATTTGATCATTTCATGGGACAGCACTCCAGAACTGGCCTTTTTATGGCTTTTCTTTCACTTAGTCACTTATTATAAGGTCGTAAAAGACTATATACCTTATAGGTATGGTTTGAATGCCTTTAGCTGACTGGAGATGAAGGGGCCAAGAAAGTACTGCCATCACCATCTAAATTTCTCAAGTCAGCGAATCATCCCCAAGACCTCTAGCTACTTAGTTAAATTGGGTTAGACAGCTCATCTTCCTAAACGCTATGACAGCAACAGAACGTTAGCATATCACATGATATAAATTTTAAAACAGATTAAAAGGATTTAAGCATCCATCACATTTATGTACCAAAGACCTCACTTTTCGATTCGTATTCATAGAGTCCATATATATTTTGTTTTTCAGAAGTAAATATTCCTCCTAATAGCAATAATCTTACATGATAATCATAGAATCCACAGATAATCTTACTCGAGTACTATGATGTCCAATAATGCTCTTGATTTATAATTCATCTTCATTATCGACAAACAAATACTATTTATTAGTCATATTAGCCGCCATTTGATGACGTGAAAATTAGAATAAAAGAAAGTCAAGAAGAGCTGGACTTAGCATCAAATTTCAAATTAGGGACGTTCCAACCATCAACCTATAAACATCTCTTTGTCATTGCAAAAATTGGTTAGATTGCAAGCTTCATTTTGTATTACTACCCTCCACGTGTCCCCTACTCCGATTCACAATTTCTACTTGTAGAACCCTGTCAGACCAGACCTCACGTTCCCACGCAGAACGCCATAACCTCCCCCACATTACTTAAAAGTCCCATACCCTTGCCCATATTGCCGATCTTCTCCTACCGCCGCCGGTCTTCGCCGTTGGCTTCGTCGGAGAGAGGTGTACGTAACTTAAGCAAGAATCCATTTCTACTTACGTCTCTCCGCGTTTTTTCTCTACAAAGCCAACGTCGCTAGTCGGAACACCGATAAGTTCTCATAATCTTCTTAATCTTTCTCCGGCCAACTGCTAGCTAATTCCTTCTCTGCCTACATTGTTCGCGCTCAACAGTTAATCAAATTCAAATGGCTGAAGAGAAACAAGAAACTCCAACACTGGCTTTGGAGCCATTGGTGGTGCACCTTCACGGCAACCTTGACTTGAAAATCATAGAGGCGCGATCTCTGCCCAACATGGACATGCTCTCCGAGCGATTCCGACGGTTCTTCTCCGCCTGCCGCAAGCCATTTGCTAACGCCAAACAGAAGCAGCAGCACCACCACCATAAGATCATCACCAGCGACCCTTACGTCACCGTCTGCCTCGCCGGAGCTACCGTCGCACGCACGCGCGTGATCTCCAACTCCCAAAACCCCGAATGGAACGAGCATTTCACCATCCCTCTCGCGCACCCCGTGTCGCAGGTAGAGTTTTACGTGAAAGACAACGACATGTTCGGCGCCGATTTAATCGGTGTGGCGTCTGTCTCAGCGAAGCGAGTCCTCTCCGGTGAGACCATCAGCGACTGGTTCCCGATAATCGGGCCGCTGGGGAAGCCGCCGAAACCGGACGCGGCGGTTAAGTTGGAAATGAGGTTCACGAAATGCGAGGACAACCCGTTGTATCAGCGCGGCATTTCGAACGTGGACAACTGTTATTTCCCGGCGAGGAAAGGTGGTCACGTGACGCTGTACCAGGACGCCCACGTGCCGGACGGAATGCTGGAGGACATAGAATTGGACGACGGCGTTAAGTTCGAGCACGGCAAATGCTGGGAGGATATTTGCCATGCAATTCTGGAGGCCCATCATATGGTTTACATTGTGGGTTGGTCCATTTTTCACAAGGTTAAGCTGGTTAGAGAGCCCAGTAAGCCCTTGCCCAGCGGCGGCAATTTGAATTTAGGGGAGTTGCTGAAGTATAAATCTGAGGAAGGCTTGAGAGTTCTGTTGCTGGTTTGGGATGATAAGACTTCTCACAGCAAGTTCTTCATCAATACGGTGCGTTTTGGTTTGGTTATCTTGTACGTTTTAGTTTAATTTTAGGTTGTGAGGTTGACATTTTGTTGGTGCGAATTGTGTGTAGGCTGGAGTGATGCAAACACATGACGAAGAAACTCGCAAGTTTTTTAAGCATTCTTCAGTGTCATGCGTGCTGTCACCTCGATATGCCAGCAGTAAGCTTAGCATTTTCAAGCAACAGGCATGCTCTATACCACGATTCAGTCACTGTTTCAATTAGCTATATTTTATCAGATAGTATATAATGATTTTATAATGAAACTGTTTGCTTGTTCAAACAAAGAGTTACTGGTAATATGTTTAATTAATTTGGGTCACATTGTACTAATGTAGGTCGTTGGAACCTTGTTTACGCATCATCAGAAGTGTGTGATTGTGGATACACAAGCCTCGGGGAATAATCGTAAGATAACAGCATTTATCGGAGGTCTGGACCTCTGTGATGGTCGTTATGACACTCCTGAGCATCGGCTTTTTCACGATCTTGACACAGTTTTCCAGGGTGATTTTCATAATCCCACATTGGCTGTGAGTATTTTGTAGTGCGTAATATTACTATTTTGGCAATTGGCACCCTGCACCTTGATCACTTAGCTCAATGGTTTTTAGTATGGAGGCTAATTTGATCGACATTGAGAATTACTAAAAGTATTAAGCATAAATTCATAGGGTTCAAAGGGTCCGAGACAGCCCTGGCATGATCTACATTGCAAAATTGAAGGGCCGGCTGCATACGACGTGCTAACTAATTTTGAGCAGCGTTGGAAAAGAGCCACAAAGTGGTCCGAGTTGGGGCAACGCTTCAAAAGAGTGTCGCGTTGGCATGACGATGCCTTGATCAAGTTGGAGCGCATATCATGGATACTTAGTCCTTCACCAAACAGTTCCAATGATGATCCTATTTTACGGGTTTCAGATGAAGATGATCCTCAAAGCTGGAGTGTTCAGGTCATAATTAGATATTGCTCACATATCTTGCATTTGCTGCATCACAGTCTGCACATGCTTTAAGCTTAGTTCTATTAGTCCTCAGCTTTGTACTTTGTCTAACTTGCTTTATTCTATTTTGAATTAAATATGACAGATCTTCCGATCCATAGATTCTGGATCTGTGAAAGGATTTCCCAAAGATGTGTTCGAAGCTGAGAACCAGGTTGGCTCACATTCTTTAATTTTTAAACAACTTGATTAACAGATAAATTAATGGAGTCATGTATCTAATAAGTTCCTTGGCACTCTATTTTACTGCAGAATCTATGTTGTGCCAAAAATTTGGTTATAGACAAGAGCATCCAAACAGCATATGTCGAAGCTATCAGATCTGCGCAACACTTTATATACATTGAGAATCAGTATTTCCTTGGATCTTCTTATGCATGGCCAACATACAAAGAAGCAGGTGGTTATACATTCTTTTCCTATTTATGCTCTTCAATCAACTATAGTAGAAGTGTTATACAATAGATGAGATGCTGATAGTTGAGCTCGGTACATATACAGGTGCTGACAATTTAATTCCCATGGAGTTGGCATTAAAGATTGCTAGTAAGATACGAGCCAATGAGAGATTTGCGGTTTATGTCGTGATACCAATGTGGCCAGAAGGCACCCCCTCTTCTGCTCCTGTGCAAGAAATTCTCTTTTGGCAGGTCAGCTGCAAATGTTGCATCTAAGGATATGATATAACTTAATTGCTAACTTACAACAAACTCAGTTACCAACTAAATTTGCTCGGTGATATTTTTTTCAGGGACAAACAATGCAAATGATGTATGAAATCATAGCAAAAGAGCTGAAATCCATGAATATTGAGAATGCTCATCCGCAGGACTACCTGAATTTCTTCTGTCTTGGTAATCGAGAAAAGCTGCCTGGCACACTGTCCACTACAACTAACCAAATTTCCAGAACTGGTTCTCCAAGTAACAATGTAATCATGACATACTAAACTCCTTTCTATCTCTAATTATGCCGAACTTAACTTGCTGCATTTGAATGGTGTCCTAATCGAAAAATCATTGCAATTTGGTTTTCAGGTCTCTGCCTCCCAAAAGTTTCAACGGTTTATGATTTATGTACATGCCAAAGGAATGGTAGTCGATGATGAATACGTAATAATAGGCTCTGCGAATATCAACCAACGATCTATGGCAGGATCTAGGGACACCGAGATAGCCATGGGGGCATATCAACCGCAACACACATGGGGTAAGAAGAAGCGGCATCCTCATGGCCAGGTATCTACTATGCAGCTCTATAACCAATCTAGTCATTCTAGTGTATATGGATTAACATCCGAAGCAATGAAGCTGATCATTTATGCTCTTCGTTTATATGTTTTTAGGTGTATGGTTATAGAATGTCACTTTGGGCAGAACACATGGGGATGGTTGAGAATTGTTTCAGGGAGCCTGAAAACTTAGAATGTGTGAAGCGTGTGAACGACATTGGTAAGGATAACTGGAGTAGGTTCATCAACGAGGAATTTGCACAACTGCAGGGGCACCTCATCAAATACCCGGTTGAGGTTCATGCCAATGGAAAGGTAGGCGTATTGCCTGGACGAGAGAGCTTCCCTGATGTTGGTGGTAAGATCTTGGGCGCCCGCAGTACCCTTCCTGATGCTCTAACTACTTAACTCTACTAAGCTCCTCGATACTACAATTTTTCGTATCTATATATTCACGAGGAAACACACTGTGATCCCAGAAAGGGTTTTGAGTATATTAATTACATACAAAAAGTGTAAAGTGTTAGTAAACGGAAGTGAACTTAGGAATAGCATGTAATGTATTTACATCAAAATAGTATATATAGTCCGATTCATATACTTCACTACTTTGTTCTTCGTTTAAATTGTAGCATATATACTTTAAAGAAGTAACTAAATAGGATCACAAATCTACAAGCTGAAATGAAGACAATGAACAAAGAAATAGACAAACACGATGGCGATATATAATTCAACAGTTCTCCTCACAAATTCTCTCATTGTCAATTTACTGTCTCGGTTATTATAAGCTCTTGTACCACCCAGAAAAAGGAGGCATTGATCTTTGAATAAACAGAGAACTAAATAGAACTTAGTTAACGGTGACCTTGCCGGACATGCCAGCTCCCTGGTGAGGAGAGCAGTAGAACGAGTATGTTCCTTTCTCAGTCAAGGTGACGGAGTAGGTCTCTCCTGGGGCGTTGAGGAGATCCTCCTCGCTCATGGAGATTTTCCCGACATCAACACCAGCGGGAACCTCATCCTCGTCGAAGACAACGTTGTGTGGGAATCCAGCGTTGTTCTTGAAGACGATCTTGTCGCCGGCGCTGACTGAGAAATCGTTGGGGACGAAAGCCAAGGAACCGTCACCGCCTCCGAGAAGGATCTCAATGGCCAAAGCATTGCTGGCGAGGAGTGCACTCGCGGCAGTGGCAGCGACTGCAACACCGACGTCCTTGAGTGAGGACTTGATGCTCATTCTTGGGACGGCAGCTGAGACCTTGACGGAGGTGGCGCCAACTTTGGTTGCTCCGGTGGACTTGAGTCCGGTGAATGAGGGGATAGCAACGGAAGCAGGAGTGACAGTGGCCATTGTTGAGAGTAGTGTGTTTGATGTGTTCTAGTTGGTCGCCTCGAGACTTTAATGGGGATCAAATACGAACGGAGAAGAGAGGAATGGTTTGTTTTAATAGGGAGGGAAGGATTGGTGATGTGTGGTTTGTATTTGTGGGGGGAATATGTGATTGAATGAATGGTAGTGATAATGGGGATGAGGTAGGACAAGGGTTATCTAGTGAGGATGGATCTCATTGGCTATGTGGGATGCTATCCCATGACATGGCTTGGATTTTGTGATGTGAGGTGAAGAATGTGAGAGCTTCACAAGTATGTCAAAACTAGTGGAAGTGGATAAGTAATTTGTTGTACGAGTACTGCTCACAAATATGAATGGCTAAAGTTTTGACATAAAAACCATTTCAGAGAAAAATCTATCCAAAGTGTGCGCAATCTTTGCATTACATCTTAAAAGAGGCAAAGTTATCTCAAAGATATTATACATTAGCCTTGTTCGACTACAATCGGTTGTATTTAGCATATCTTACAGGTACATTATGACGAAAAATTGAAATTCTAGGACATCACGGTGAATATGTTAAAAACTTAAAATTGCCAGGCGACTTCACGGTCTTCACCATTAGAGCAAACATTTGCTTTCACTTTCTCTCAACGTACTACTTTTAAATTTAGATTGATTGGATTTTTACCAAGTACATCTTAAATATGGAAGTAAACTCCACATTCTAACAGTTTTTTTGGGCCATTTGAAATTTGTCTTTTACAGGCCCATAGAAGAGCCTTGCGCAATTTGCACGACAGATTGCAACGACAAATATAAAGCCCACAAACGGCAACCTCGATATATCGAGGTTATAAACACTTATATAATCAACATGGATGAGTGAAAATATACTAAAAATTGGGGATCAGATTCAAAGTGTGGAACAACTTCTAATCGAAAGAAGAAAACAAAAAGTTTGGAACAACTTAAATCACTAAAAAGATACAATTCAAACTCAAAATTCCCCATGTAAGATTACATATGCTTGGACTCGACAACTCATTGCAAGAAGTACACAATTTGGTTACATGGAAGAGGAAGCTAGCTAACAGCCGACAGTTGAGTTATGAGTAGAAACATGCATATGAAGCCTCACCCTTAAAATTAAAGAGTGGCCAACGCTCCTTCCCTCGCACATTTACTTCTTCTTTAGTCTTCACCTTCCCCAGCCAGATCCAATAGGAGGTACCCAAAAGGTTAATCTTATCTTCAAATATTACCAAAGGACGTGAATGAACTTCTAACTGCTGGTTAAAATCAATGCTTCAGCCGTGGTTATTAAGCTTCATCCACTTTGTCCTCCATATTTAATGTGATACATGTGAGCAAAGATCGCAACCAGATTATGCAGAGAACAACCTAAGTCGATCCAGTAATAGTCATTTCTAATTACGAGAAAGTATGTCCTGTTAACTACTACTCTAGCAGTGTTTCATGTAAATGACCAGTTTTATGTGTGCAATGTTCAACGATCAGGTTCCCAACTTGGGATCAACTTTGTATATTGTGTACTTTCAAGCAGATATAAATCATATTATTGGACTAATTAAACGAGATTATGCAGTGAAATGGTAAGATGATGCTTTGTTCCAATATATATTGCAGTAGAAAAAACTAGTATTACAGTTGGGAGGTACTATATGACCTCTAAATTAGGCATAAAATATAACTCGATCTGCTCCAAATTCAGTACTGCAATCTGTTGGTTTCTCATATTTAGAAATAGCAAGATTCAAATTCTATAGCTAGTAAGATCAAATTTGAACGAGGCATGTATATAAATGTCAAATTTGAAGGTCCATCCGAGGCTTAAGTATGTATACTTGCATATGAATTATCCACAATTACAAGTATTTGATATTTGCCAAATCTGATATTAATCACGAAAACTCGATCATATCAAGATCGAACATATATAACTATAGGAAATAACTTGCATGTTGCATATTTTGCAGAAAGAAAACAGAGAGGAGATCGATATACACAGGTATGAGAACTGAGAAGATATATATAGTTATATACTTACCTAGCTACCGGTATCTGCAGGAAGCGCCGGCTGAAATATTGGTCGCCTAAAACGTGGGGAGAGACAAAATTAAGAAAGAGCACTGAGATATTGGCACGGCTCAATCAGAAAAACACATTGAGGCTTCATCGATCTCTCAATGTTGAGCTGTATGTTTATTCTCCTGAGTGAGCCGGGCCAACATCGCAGGAACTATTTCAAGTGCCCCCAGCGTTCGTTAAATGCAATGAAGAAGAGAGAAAAAAAAATGAAGAGAGAAGGCAATGACGATGATCGATGAGAGGACGATGATATTGAGGTGTGAGCGAGGAATGGGAATGTCTTGGAGCAATATTTAAGGATGGAAGTGAGAGATCGAAGGAGCGAGAAGATCGCAGATCAATGTTGTTTACTATTGCACGTTGCTGGGTGCATTTAAAACTTGAGCTACCAAAACCCTAAGCCAAGGACCATAGCATTCATTATCTTGCTATCAACCCCATACGTACGTAATATAGAAGCTAGTCTCTACCACTCTCTCTCTCTCTCTCTCTCTCTCTCTCTCTCTCTCTAGTTGCAGAGATACAGAGGCACAGGGCCTCAACAATAAATAAGGGAATCTCGCTCGCTCTGGCTGTCATGGGTGGTGGTGGTGATCGATGAATGCTCATTATGAAACCGAGGGCATGCACAGCACTCAGAGCCAAATATTTATGAGAGGGAATCTCACCACCCCCTACACAGTGAGAGATAGAAGAAGCCATTGTCGTGATCGAACAGCTTTATGTAACTCACTGTGTAATTGCCCAACTGCATCTTAAATACTTAGTTGGGGAATATCATCACTGTCTTGGTTGGTTTTGGAATTACCGCGCGCCACCATTTACTAGCCCAGGAACCACTTTAAATGCGCGCAGCTCCACCATCATTTACTTCCTTTTCTCTCCGATCCTCTTCCCAACAGCCTTTTCTATTTTGCAAAATCACCATCAGTGCTCCAACTTATTGAAAGTTCGGAGCAAAACTCCGTTCAGTTGTTTTTTTTCCGGTTTCTGATTCAATGATCACTTCAGATCGACTCTAATTCGGTACCTTTTCTGGTGGCTATTCAGAGTTAACAAACCAATGTGCTTAAAAGCCTTAAATGTAATGGCCCAAATTCATCCTGGCATATAGAAATCCTATGACCCAATCTAACTAATTAGTTTGTTCACCACATGGCCCATGTTTATTTGTCCACCAGATTAGTCTCTTTTCGGCAATAGATTAAGGCTATCTTAGCAATAAACAATACATGCTTAGTTTCTCAAAAAAAAAAAAACTTAGGGTTGTGATATTAGGTCATGTTTGCATCAATCTCGCTGGTTAAAGACTAATAGTCTATTTCCAACAAGCACTTATAAATCTGAACATGTAAAGCCCACATCGCCCTAACTCAATACATTTTACCCTCGTATAGTTGATTGTAGTAGTCAATTCCTATATAGCAAGCACATTAGGATACAACTGTTTGAGATTGTTTTGTAGGGAGCAGAGATGGTGGATGGTTGATGACGTTGTACTTTTTAAAATCATTGGTTGAATGTCCACTACATACATATGAGCGTTTAGATACGTCACCAGAGATTGATGTTATATTACTTACATATATGGTACAAAGTTACTGGATTACATAGACGTGCTTTTGGAACATTCATGAATGCTTGAGTCGTAAGTAGCTGAAGAGCGATTATGTAACTATCAGTAATGGAGTGAATAGTGATGGATCTATAGTCCGAAAGTTGAGTGAGCAGAAATAAAGTACTAACTGGAGCAAACATACAAATAAATGTACATCTTTCATTATAAACTCAACTACTTATACGCAGTGATCACTTCAACGTTGTATCAATTTTATGTGTAAAATCATAATTCACCCTAATTTAGATTCCAAAAGGACCTTAATGAGGTGCGTGACAGTCAAAGTACAAAAAGATGGGCAGGGTTAGATCTTAGAAGGGCCACATATTGTTCACACACATGAATCTCCATTAACAGGATACATCATCCATCAACCATATAGTAATGTTTACAAGTGTCTAGACACATGGGGTCTGCTATCTCACTCGATCTGTATCATAAGCCGGAGAGAAATTAGTATGTTTGTCTCAATAATAACACCAACTAAGTTTGCGTCTTAGGATTAATGTTGGAAATGTCGACCCTAACGGGGAAAAAACATTCAGCTCCACTTTAATTTAACTACGACCCAAACGGTTACACGCTTAATAAAAAATATAAAATACAAACGCAATTCTCTGATGATTCGCTTAAGCTGGTTGAGTGGGAAATTAGATCATCCAGCTCCGGTCCGATTGGCCGGACAGGATAGAATGGGTCCAACAGGTGATGCGATTGACGAATAAAGCTGGAGATGGAATCTTATTCTAATATTTTTACAAAAACTATTAGTCTGTACTGGATCATGATTATGTTTAAGCATTAGTTTAAGGAGGGTTACTCCAATAACGATAAATAGAAACAAGGCAGTGTTTTTTTCGTGAAGGGTGATATAAGCAAGGAAAGCATTGTTAAGAACCCACGTCAACGTTGTCAACCCCAGGCTCCGGTTTAATTAGTTTAATCCCCGCTGTTTGTTTTTGTTCTTCTTAACCTAAACCCAGGAACATAATCACGATTAGAGGGAGTGGGATTAAGGCTTAAGAGGGACAAGACAGGGCTCCTGTGTTTCCGTACACGAAAGGACACGCACTTCAGTGATCCGGCGTCGTTTTGGTTTCTGTATATAAGGGGAGCATTTAAGGGACCACAGCTTGGGTTTGAGTTTTGTGATCGAAACGCAGCGTTTTGTTGTATGGTGGCGGTGATCATGGCGGAGGAAGACACGGAGAGTCGGTGTAGCATACCAGCGGATTTTTCGCCGGCTTTGACCCGGAAGCAGAAGCTCAAAGTGAATATCTACAATGAAGTTCTGGTTCGGCTCAAGCGGTCGGATGTTCCGGAGGCCCAACAACCCGGTTTCGAAGATGAACTCTGGGCTCATTTCAATCGCCTCCCGACTAGGTACCACCTCCTCTTTCTCTTTCTCTCTCTTCACTCTTCTCTCTCTCTCTCTCTCTCTCTCTCTCTCTACGTACGTCACTACGTACATGATCGGTTCTAAAATCTCTTCCTTCCATTTGAGACATCAGAACGGTGCGTTTTGTTTTTTTTTCTTTTATTTTTCTTTTGCATATTCTTTGTTGATTCTTCTGGATTAGAATCTTTGATTCCTTTTATTGTTCTAAGATAAAATATTATTATGTCACGCTCGTATCATCACTCTGGTGCGAACTCAAATTGTTTGTCTGGGAGATCTTAAGGGCTATAAACACTGATTTGAGTTCGTATTCTCTTAGTTAATGGTAATATAGGGAAGGATTTGATCACGTAGAAAGGCATCGGTTCATGCTTAGAAGTCTTCGAAGAACAATGAAAGATGCGTCTAACCTTCGACTGTGGTGGTCTGCACGGACCCACCAACTCGTGACCCACAAACTCGTCTTACGTATGCCCATACGTATACGTCTGTGTATATTTTACCCTCGCAGAATATATTATAGGGCAACTCGTGAACTGGGTTATTTTTGTTATAGTGGTATTTGTTTAAGCTTCAATTTGAAGTGTTACTTGCTTAATTTATTGCTTATTGTGGATGTGGATTTTGTTATTGAAGATATGCTTTAGATGTGAATGTGGAGAGAGCACAAGATGTTCTCATGCATAAAAGACTGTTGCATATGGCACATGACCCGGCCACTAGACCCGCAGTAGAAGTCCGTCTTGTGCAGGTAGTTTTTGGATTTTAATTTTTTTATCACCGTAAAAAATTGGTCATTCTTGGGTTGAATCCAGAAATGGTCTTAGATTTTTTGAAAAGAAAAATGTACTGGAAATTTAGTGGCTTTTATCGAATTTGCAGTGTATGTGTTTATGCAGGTTAATTCGTCTTCTGGTTCAAACTCATCCAGAAAGGCAGATACTCAGTGTGCTGGTTTTGCTGGCAAACAGAGGCATGGTTCAACGAAAAGCTTTTTGGATATGTTTTTCTTTACGTACAAGTCAGTAATACCATTTGTCTTTACATCTCTCATGTGCTACCCTCTTTGCATTTCTCATGTGTTCAGTCATCCACCACCAGCTTTTGGTTTATCGGAAGACCTTGAACTTGCTTTTGAAGCCAAGAAGCTACAAGTTCAACATGGGAATGATACTGCAAATGCCGTTCCAAGGTAAAAACAATATTGCCTTAAGTTTGTAGTTAGGACCATGCATTGAGGTGTGTAGAAGAATACTGCTTTTTCTGAAGACCTTGAACTTGAATTTTGTATTATAATGTTATTCTGACTTTGTCATTTAGCACAATTAATCATAGCAGGATTGATTCATGGATTGGATGCTAAATATAAGTTGGCATTATTCAAACTTTAACTAATTCTGGTTTTTTCTAATTATGTAGGCCGATGCATGAAATTACAATTTCAACTAATGACAAGCCCAAACTCCTCAGTGAGGTAGGCTCAGTTCTTAACTTAAAAAAAAAAAAAATTTGTTTTGTGTCTAGTCAATATAATCCTGAATTACTTTTTAAAATAATTTTTGATAAAGCCGATGTTTCTACACCAGAATGCTTCAAAACTTCTGGTTGGAGATGCTACCTGTAATATTAGTCTGGGTAATGCCTGTCGAATGGATTATGCTACATTCAATTCAAAGTATCTCATTTAACGTTCAGAATCAAAATGTTTTGCATCAGTTGACATCCTTATTATCAGACATCGGACTGAACATTCAAGAAGCACATGCCTTTTCTACAACAGATGGCTACTCCTTGGATGTCTTTGTTGTTGATGGTTGGAAATGTGAGGTATTGTCTTAATTGCCTTCTTTTTGTTCTGGTATAAGATTAAAAATCTCTGAGATTGTTAGTCATGACTGAATTGTATTAAGTATTTCTAAACAGTTCTTATTCTCGATCTTATAATTTATGATATGCTTGACATACATGCTCTCCAAACTATGCAGGAAAGTGAACGGCTTAGACAGGCATTGGCAAAAGAAATACTATTGAGTGAGGTAGTTTCCGTTATGCTTATATATACTTCAGTAAGCAATTGGCATTCTCATGATTCGTGTTTTTCTTTTTTTTGGTTGGTGAAAGAATCTGAATATGTAGGTATTCTTGCATGCCTTATTTTGTTGTAATTGACACCAAAGTATGTGAAATCAGTGCTGCTAATACTTGTAACATGTCTGCTCTGTTTTCTCTTTCTTACGATATATTTATAACATCTAAATAATGTGTGTTGTGTTTCGGCAGAATCCTTGCTTGGATTATAATGTCATTTCGCCCGTTTTGAGACAAGACACTGGAATCATTGGTGATCATGTAAGCACATCCACTGAAGATAAAGATATCTGGGAACTTGATGCAAGCCTATTGACTTATGAAAAGAAAATTGCGTCTGGATCAAATGGTGATTTGTAAGTTCTGTCATCTTCTTAGGTCATGTTCAAATGGTACAAGACTATGCCTGTTTTTAATTTGTTGGTTGACACAGATATCAAGGTTCTTTCTGTGGTCAAGATGTGGCCATTAAAGTTCTTAGCACTGACCGCCTAAATGAAACTATGAAAGAGTTTACTCAAGAAGTCTCTATCCTGAGGTTGGTTATATGTCATTTGACTCAATTAGCCCTGTGTTTCATATTTTGTAGTTATCAGTCATCTCAGCTCCATCTTATAATTACTCTATTTCTCTAAATATGATGAATTAACATAACATCCCCCATAATGGACAGAAAGGGTGCTAGTAGCATCCTGTTTCAATGTATTTAATCTTGCATTTTTCTCTTACTATTTCCGCAGAAAAGTTCGGCACAAGAATGTTGTTCAATTCATAGGGGCATGCACTAAACCTCCAAACCTCTGCATAGTTACTGGTACTGTGAATATTCTGGGCCGTGCTTCATACTTGTGCACAGAATTATACATGTGTTCTTTCTATACAGGGTTTCCATATAGCTCAACTGCTGATTACTTTTTTTTTGGAGAGAAACTGCTGATTACATAGTTATTTACTTCACAGAATTTTTGACTGGTGGAAGCATGTACGACTTTCTGCATAAACAAAAGGGTGCTTTCTCACTTCAGTCCTTGCTCAAAGTTGCAGTTGATGTTTCGAGGGGAATGAAATACTTGCACCAAAATAATATAATCCACAGGGACTTGAAAGCTGCTAATCTTTTAATGGATGGAAATGGAGTAAGAACTCTTTCAATATTTTCTTCATTATGCATTTGGCTGGTCCTTTCAACTTTGTATGTATTCATAGTTTTCACTACAGTTACAAATTTTAGACTTTTGATCTCTTATTGCCTTCAAATGAAGTTTTTTATGTTGGACGGAAAGAAATCCTCTATGTCATTGTCATTTCTATTCATATAGCTCGACAGGACAATATTCATTATTATACTTTTCTCAAAACTAAAGAGAGGCATGGGCAGGGGTGTGCATTCTTGTCTTTGGCATGAATTGCTCCTGTATCATAGGAGCTCATCAGGTTCTTCCGTAGTTGTACATAGATCTAACAGGTTGATAAAAAGTTGGTCAATGATTGGATTACTTGTTTGACAGATTGTGAAAGTAGCTGATTTTGGGATTGCTAGAGTACAGGCACAGTCCGGTATCATGACTGCAGAAACTGGCACATACCGTTGGATGGCTCCAGAGGTCTGTGTTTCTTCAGCTATATATTAATGAAAATCAAGCATTTCATTTGCATCACTGAACGTTAATCATCAGGACTTGCACAGAGAAAAAATTAAGCACATTAGGAAATCAGATTTCTGGACTGACATATCATTTCTAGTTCATCATAACTGATTAGGAAAAATGACTGTACCTGGATCCATCCAATACCTGCATGAAATTATGGAAGTATGTATGTCATATGTTAAAATTTGATATTTCTTCCCGTCTACTTTCTGACAATATGTATATGTTGTTCAACTTGAAGGTTATAGAACATAAACCTTATGATCACAAAGCTGATGTTTTTAGCTTTGGGATTGTTCTGTGGGAGCTTCTTACAGGAAAGGTAATGTCTTCACATGCTATATGAAAAAGGCTAGTAGCCTTTTCTTCCTCTAAAAGAAATGCAAGTCAGTATTTACTATCGTCTTCCTTTAAATTAGTTTATCATTGAGCAGACTTCACAGCGTCATATATCTGTGTTTTATGACTAAAATGTCAGCTTCCTTATGAGACCTTAACTCCACTTCAAGCAGCACTTGGCGTTGTCAAAAAGGTACCTCTTTTGCTACATATAACTAATATATTTTTATCCTTTCATATCTCTTTTTATTTTTCCTGCAAGTTCATATCGAGGATCCCAAGTTGTATGAAAATGGATTCGGGTAGGTGATCCCTATTAGTTTCATTGTCCTGAATCCAGATCAGAAGTCTTCCCATAAAAAAAGCTTTGCATAGAGATAGGGTAATACTGTATTATCTTAAAACTTGAAGGACTTCATTGATTTAGTGTTCTGCGCTTGGCGTACAAATTTCAGGGTCTGCGGCCTCCGATTCCTAAGCACACTAACCCTATGTTAGTGGAGTTAATGGAAAGTTGCTGGCAGCATGACGCATCATTGAGACCTGAGTTCTCGGAGATTGTAAATATGTTGCGACAGATGGCTAGGAGGGTAAGCAAAATAAAATCTGAACACTTCCTCATTCAGTGATCTTCTCCATTGTCATCTTGAAAGTGAAAGTGTTGTGATGACACAGGTTGCGGATGAAAGAGAGGACCGACGAAAGGGGAAATCAGCTAAAGTAGTACCCACTCTCAGGCATGGCAGTGCGGAATGAGGATATGTGCTCCATTGGAGCTATGCGTGTTAATCTAACAAATGATCAGACACTTCATTAGGGATTGACCATGTTTGGTAATATTGGTCATCAGTCATCACCTGAATGTAAATACAAACATCAATGAATAGACAAAGATACTTCCCCACAGGACAAGACGCACGCTAAATAATATTATTCCCGACTATTTTGTATTCCCATTTCATAGATCAAATGTCTGGAATCTGATGCATTGCTCCTCCTATTCTCTTTGTGTCACAATATCAATCTATCACTCTCCTTGTGCACCAGAGTCCAGAATAAAAAACGGAAGAATAGTTGGTGGTAATCAGAAATAAGAATTCGATTTATGCGTTACATATTTGTGCAGGGGTCATGCTAGATTTCTGAGTCGTCTCAATTTTACAAGGAGACATGGAAAATTTAAGCAAAAAGAAAAAGAATAATTGGGGTTATATCTTTATCAGGGTATATGATATGGCTCAGAACAGTAATGCGAACATGTTCTTCAAAAAATGACAGAGATTTTACGAGAAGCTTTCCAGAAAACACCATCGTTGATTTTATACATGTCCTCTCTCCTTTTATTTTTCTTTTCAAATAATCAAAAAGGAGGGAAAAGAAATGAACGGTAAATAAAGACTCGTAGTTTTCTCTTTATTATTCCAACACATGTTGTGCAACTTTCCTTAGTTGGAAGCTTTGAGAAACCCCACTTTCAGTGATACTACTCAACGAAGTAGAGCTTTGGTCTAAAAATGGCACAGAGAGCAGAGCAAGTAGAGGTCGAGATCCACGGTACCGGAGAAAGAAGCCCGGTTGGCACAGTTGGTGGGGAGTCACTCCGGCGGAGGAGCAAAGATCAGGTACTGGAGGATGCACCCAACTCGGGTGGAGCTCAAGTTCTGAGGCGTAGCTCAAACGCTTCGTTTTCTTGTAAAGGTTGGAAACCTCCAATGAACAAGACCAGGTCGAGGCTCATTGATCCACCTGACGATCGGCGGACCAAGTCAGATAGGGTGGGACATTCCGGAAGAGTGGTCGGCAAAGATGACGAGGACGATGGTTTTGACGTTGAGGATATTCCGGAAGAGTATAAGAGGATGAAGTTCAACACTTTGACGTTAGTTCAGTGGGTGAGTCTTGTTTGTGTTTTGGGTGCTTTAGTTTGTAATCTTTGGATTCCAATGATAAGGAGGCAAACGGTGTGGGATCTTCCGATTTGGAAATGGGAGTTGTTGCTTTTGGCATTGATTTGTGGGCGTTTGGCTTCAGGTTGGTGTATTCGTTTGGTTGTGTTCTTTGTGGAGAGAAATTTTCTGTTGAGGAAGAGGGTTTTGTATTTTGTTTATGGGTTGAGAAAGGCTGTGCAGAATTGTCTGTGGTTGGGTTTGGTTTTGGTGGTGTGGCATCTTATATTTGATAAGAAGGTTGAGAAGAAAACCAAGAGTAGGATCTTACCTCATGTGACTAGGACTCTTGTATGTTTTCTGGTTGCTACCTTAATTTGGCTTGTGAAAACAATACTCGTCAAGGTTCTTGCTTTGAATTTCCATGTCAATGCCTATTTCGAACGAATCCAGGATGCATTGTTCAACCAGCATGTAATTGAGACGCTTTCTGGTCCTCCTTTGTTCGAAAGGCAGCACATACAAGAAGAAGAGGAAAAGGCTGCCGCGGAGATTGAGGAGTTTCAGAAGGCTGGGGCTTGTATACCTCGCGAGCTCAGGGCAACTCTTCTTCTAAGGAATGGGAGAGTTTTGGGGAGTGGTGGACTGCAGTGTAGCCCCACAATCGGCAGGAGTCCTAGATATTCCTCTAGGCCTACAACGCCTAAATCTGTGAACCAAGATGATGAGATCTCAGTTAACCAATTGCATCAGCTGAATCAGAAGAATGTTTCGGCTTGGAATATGAGGAGAATGGTGAATATCATCCGGCATGGCTCCTTAACCACTCTAGATGAAAACATACTGGATGTTGAGGACGACTCTACAGTGGAGATCAGCACTGAATGCCAGGCAAAAGAGGCAGCCAAGAACATATTCCTCAAAGTAGCCAAGCGGGGGTCAAAGTAAGTAGTACTCATCTTTGTTAATCTGCCATGTCATGTACAATTGATTTGAGATCTTAATCTGTATTTTAGTTTCACCTGTGTTTGCAAATTGCTTCTTGGTAATGTTTTCTGGTGCGACTTGTTGCGACAGATGCATTTTTCTTGACGATTTGATGCGCTTTATGGATAAAGATGAAGCCTTGAAGACAATTCGT
Source organism: Argentina anserina (assembly GCF_933775445.1). NCBI lineage: Eukaryota > Viridiplantae > Streptophyta > Magnoliopsida > Rosales > Rosaceae > Argentina > Argentina anserina. The sequence goes on along the minus strand of NC_065873.1, from coordinate 28,465,423 downwards.
CTCTTCGGAGTAGCAAGTGAAGATGATGGCATCAACAAGTCTTGTCTCAAAAACTGGGTGGTACTGCTTAATGCTTTAACTATAATTTTCTGCTCACCTTCTTTTTTATTATCATACCAGTTCTTGTTATATTACAATCTGCCTATCTAAATCTTGGACAAGCAAACGAGGTAGGGGGCTTTTTCTGAAGAACAAATATGTATTGTCTGTTTTTCTGCAGGTGAGTACATTTCGAGAGAGAAGAGCTCTAAAATTATCTCTGAATGATACAAAAACAGCAGTGGATGAACTCCACAACTTATTAAGCATTCTCGTGGGTGTGATCATTGTGATAACCTGTCTCATTATACTTGGGCTTCCAATCACCCACTTCCTTGTGTTCATAAGCTCCCAGATTCTTTTGGTCGTATTTATATTTGGGAACACTTGCAAGACAGTTTTCGAAGCAATCATCTTTCTGTTTGTAATGCACCCATATGATGTGGGTGATCGTTGTGAAGTGGATGGAGTCCAGGTAAAAACTTGAATAAAATGCTGATGTTTACTGTGTATTTATTTACCAATCATCTTACTACAAGTATATACCCCTAAATCCCTAATCCCCTATCTAATCGTTGTATATTGTGTGTTTCTCAGATGGTAGTTGATGAGATGAATCTATTAACAACAGTGTTTCTGAAGTTTGATAACCAGAAGATTATATACCCCAACAGTGTTCTTGCTACCAAGCCAATTGCTAACTTTTACCGCAGTCCTGACATGGGAGATGCTGTTGATTTCTGTGTTCACATATCAACTCCATTGGATAAGTTGGCCATGGTGAAAGAAAGAATCAAAGGGTAAGCTAGGGAAATAATATGGTTATTCTTTTCATTTCCATCTTAATTGACAGTAACATGTAACAAATCGAATGTGCAGGTACGTTGAAACTAAGACTAACCATTGGCACCCAGCACCAATGGTGATCTTAAGGGATGTAGAGGAACTGAACAAACTGAAGATATCAGTGTGGCTTACACACAGAATGAACCATCAGGACATGATGGCGAGATGGACTAGGAGAGCCCTTCTGATCGAAGAAATGGTCAAAGTGTTCAAAGAACTCGACATTCAGTACCGCTTGCTGCCTATCGATGTCAATGTCCGAAACATGCCAAGTCCATCCTCCAAACTCCCTCCAAATTGGACTGCTTGTGCTCCCTAATCATAATGCAGATGCAAGTAGTTGCTGCTAGTGCCGCTCGAATGTGTCTCTCTAAACACTACCTAGAAACAGCATCGTTCTAATGCAGCTATCTTAGATAAACAAAATTGTACATTTAATCAGGCATGACTGGATTTACTATGCACATTCGATCACCTATGAAACAAGTTGAATAATCATATGTCAAAACTGGCAATGCAACACTCAAATAGTCAAATATAACGACAGTTTTAGATTTTAAACTATAAATTGAGATTTTTTTAATTAAATAAATTACTCCCGATATAAAATTATTTTCAATAACTAAGATACGGTAAAAATTTTAGTATATAGTAAAAGTTGGTCGTGATAACAGTTATAACAGGAATAGAGAAACCCTTCCACTCTGCTCTCGATTTCTCTGTGAAAGGAAAAAAATGGAAGAGAATGAGGCGAATGCATCAGCAACTAACCCTAAGACGACGCAGGAGCTAGCAGTAGAAGGTCAGAAGCATCTAGAAGAAACGATACAGTCAGCTTTCCAGATCCTCTCCTCCATGAACGACGAGCTCTGCAACCCGCTCCTCTGGTCCATCAATTCCTCCGCAAACGGCGTCGTGCATAGCGATTCGTCGTCTTCTGAGAACACTAATGCCCAGAATCACGGCGACTCTGGCGGTCCCGGAGCTGGCGGAGCTCTTGAGGAGGCTCGGTTTCGGTATAAGAACTCCGTGACGGCGCTCCGGGCTGTTTTGGCTGCAATTCCTAATTCTCAGAAGGTGAACAACTCAGAAACCTTACTCTTTAGATTTTCCTTATTAGTAATTTAGATTTTAAATTAGGGGTACTACTACTTTGATGAACCCTAATTATACGGTTTGCAATTCAAGGTACAAATTGAAGTTTCTGATCTGGTTTATTATAATTTGGTTGAGAAATGCAGTATTAAGTTCCAGTTATGTGATTAAAGCTAATGAATGAATAAGCTTATGGATTTGTCACTGCGAGGAAGTAAGCATTTCTATGGACTTAATGAAATGGGCATTTGTATTGTGAGGGCTTTGTGAGATGACTGCAAGTGTTTGCTGCATCTATTAAGAAATTTGTAACCTTGTAAGGAATCAATGCTTGGAAACATAGTTTGGAATGCACCAACAATCAATGCCTTGGGTGTACTTCTATTAGGTGGTTTCGATGACCATATTATGTATATGTATATGTCTAATTGCGACAGTTTTCTTTAGAAACCATACGGTAAGCTGATATTGACTATATTATGTATATGTACGTGTCTAATTGCGACAGTTTTCTTTAGAAACCATACGGTAAGCTGATATCGGGAATTGCTGCTGAAACAGGAATCATCTGAAACTGGTTCGTCTGGAGATGAAACTGAAATTCAGAAGTTGGAAGAGCAAGCCTCCAATTTGAGAAAGGTATTCATTTGAACTACGCATTTCTTGTTCTAGATATAGATGTTTGCTTCCAAGGGATTCGGTTTATTGTAGCCGGTGTATGTGAAGTTTTGAATTGTTGTGAAAGTGATATAAAACTTTGTGATGACTTTTTCTCATTTTAGCCATCCTTGAGCTCATCCTGTTAATGATGCTGTTTTTGATTTGGGACCTTATTGATGTCTGAAGAGGAGCATACTTCTTCTCCTATTCCAATACAGCGATAGAATTAATATGTGGCCTTATTGTTTATGTAGGAGCTTGTGAAGAAAAATGCATATGTCAAGGTTCTTATAGATCAGATACGAGATCTTGTCACCGACATATCTACCTGGCAAAGTCCTTGTTCTGTCTGACGTCAGGCACACTGTACATCTTTGAATGGGTGGAAACTTTCTGGAAGTCTGAGAATCTGTGAAGCTTCAATTGTAATATATATTAGGGTTCACAAAGGGGAAAGTCTCATGAGGAGATATAACATGAGAGATACAATAGTGGAGATTTGTTAGACCTGATAAATTTGATATCATAGATTTCAGATTAGCTTGATTCTCCTTTCTTTGCCATGTATTAGATGTATCATCTATGAAATCAGCCATGCTGTTTAACCATTAATGGAAAATGGGCTGGTTTTGCATGAGGCTCATTTGAGTAAGAAGGGACTGGCACTAGCTTATTGTATGGAATACACGCAGATAATGACTAAATTTAAAGCGTAGAGCATAGCTTGGACTCCTTGGAGGTTCAAGCTGTAATGTTCAATTGCTTTGTCTATGTTTCTCATATCTTTTTCGTTGCAATCAAAAGCCTTGTTTTGGTGGATTTGGTCTTAAAACTCAAATCTTTGGTACGTGGACGCCGTGGACCCAGACAACAACCCTCTCAAGTAAGGGATAAAGTGGTACAGCAACAAGTGGGTATATTGCAAGAGATAAAGATCAGGAGGACACAAATTAGAAACACATCGGACCAGAAAGAAAGAAAGAAAAAACAGAGGAGCAAGACCTCGAAATCAATCTGAATCAGATGGCGACACCGGTTAAAGTGTACGGGCCACCGATATCCACCGCTGTGTCCAGAGTGTTGGCCTGTCTCCTTGAGAAAGAAGTGCCCTATCAGCTCGTTCCAGTCAACATGGCCAAAGGCGAGCACAAGAAGCCTGAATACCTCAAGATCCAGGTATCTCTTGCTCCTGCATTTACAGTGAACACGATTCTGTTGAATTCTCATGGCTGTTTCTTTCCTACTGTAACAGCCATTTGGACAAGTGCCGGCTTTTGAAGACGAAGGCTTCACCCTTTTCGGTATGTATGCTTCAACACATGGAATTAGATTGTAAATTTAGGGTTGAATAGTTTTTTTAAATATGTGATCTGTGATATTCAGAATCTAGGTCGATATGCCGATACATATGTGAGAAGTATGCAAAGCAGGGAAATAAGGGCTTGTATGGGGAGAACCCATTGGCAAAGGCCTCCATAGATCAGTGGCTAGAAGCCGAAGGTCAAAGCTTCAACCCTCCAAGCTCAGTTCTGGTGTTTCAGCTCGCATTCGCACCGAGAATGAAGCTGAAGCAGGATCAAACGGCAATCAGGCAGAACGAAGAGAAGCTGAAGAAGGTGCTGGACGTGTACGAAGAGAGGCTGAGGGAGAGCCAGTTCTTGGCCGGCGATGCGTTCACTCTAGCTGACCTTTCTCACTTACCCAACACACACTACTTGATCAATGCCACCGATATGGGAGAGCTGTTTACAGAAAGAGACAATGTGGGCAGGTGGTGGTCGGAGATATCAAGCCGAGAGTCGTGGAAGAAGGTGGTCGAAATGCAGAAGCCTGCTTGAGATCAGTCCTCACCACCTAGCTCCATTTTATTCTGATTTGCGCTTCCTTTTCAAATTGCAATCCTTAATAGAAACTTGACTGCTTGAATAATTAGTGTTCTTCCAGCCGGAAACCCTGTTAGATTCCGCTGGATTTGGTCGGAGTGTTTCTACCTTTCTTGGTTGTGTACTCTTTTACTATATATATCAATAAAATCTTAATCCATCCAACTGAAAAAGGGTTGCCAAATATGTGGAAACAGTGTTCCCCTGGTTTCATAGGAGGATGATTTTCTTGCTATTGCTAGACTTCAATGCACATAATATTGTTGCCCAAAAACATTATTACAACATATAAACAAAAAGGCTGAATGTAGAGCCCCAACATGATTGTATAAGACGCTGTGGCTTTCAAACAAGACCCAAATCCATTCGCAGCTTGTTTGCGATGACGGAGACTACGACGACGGGAGAGTCGAGTGTTGGCTTAGAAGGATACAAGGAAAACAACATAAAGAAAGCGAGGTTGCAGTCGACGCTGGCCGCGCTTATAAACGATCCCATACTTTCCGACGTCCCCAGAAAACCGACCCTATCGGATGTCGACACTCTCCTCAGCCTCGAACTCGGCAGCGCCATGCGCATCAATGTCCTCAAACTCGACGCTACTTCTTTCGGTAACGCTCTCTCTCTCTCTCTCTCTCTCTCTATCTCTCTCTCTCTCTCTCTCTCTCTCTCTCTCTCTCTCTTTCTCTCTCTCTCTCTCTCTCTCTCTCTCTCTCTCTCTCTCTCTCTCTCTCTCTCTCTCTGTCACAGACATTTCGTCGAGCACTTGGTGTGCCAGTTTGAATTTATTATAGAAATCAAACTGTTTGATTGGATGTGATGTTGTTATGAAGATGTGGCGCTGTCGAACTCTGCTACGGTGAAGGACCTCAAGCTTGCGATCAAAACGAAAGTTAACGAGATGGAGCAGTCCAAGATGGGTCACCGCCACATTTCATGGTGGGTTATTTTTTTGCCTGTGTTTTACTTCCACAGCTGCATCATATTGATTCAATTCGTGTTGTATTGGTGAAATTTGATGATGGGGTAATCTCGATTTTGATGTGCAGGAAGCATGTGTGGCGGAATTTTTGCATCTCATACCACAATGAGAAGTTACTGGACGACAATGCGGCTGTTGAGGAGTACGGCATTCGCAACAATTCTCAGGTATCCTCCTCTGCACAACGTTGTCATTTTATTTTTGCTCATGTCACACTATGTAGACCTAATTGAAAGAAGCTGCAGGATGCTATTCTTTGCTTAAACACGATAGATGTGATGAATATAACTATGCATATGCAGGTGCATTTTGTTGCTTGTGTTATGTCAAAGGATTCTAGGAGGCATTCGAAGAGGAGGAGACATCGCTTCTTTCATGGTCTTAGCAAGCGAATGTGATCTCGATGTTAATTCATCTCTATTTGCTTCGCTTATCCTTGTGGATCTTTTTAATCAGAATGTGATCTCAGTGGGCCATTGGTACTGCTATAATGTATCATGTGAGATATATCAATCAAAACCCTTCCATTTCCTGGATTATCATTCTTTGTTAAGTCTACAAATAGCGGCAGTAGGCAACCTCCTCTCACAGGACCTGAAAATTATTCTGTTGCATTGTAGATACTAAATGTGCAGTAGATTAAATATAAATTTTATGGTGGAGTGAAGCATTGATTGCCTTTTCCTAATGATCACCTTTGGATTAGTTAGTAGAAAACTGTGAGGAGTTGCATAGACTTTATGACAGCTAGATCTGAATTTAACTAGAGCAACTTCAGATTAGTATTTGAAACAATGAGCAACTTCAGATCAGTAACTAGAAACCAGCAAGGAGTTGCATGGCCCTTATGATAGCTAGACCCTACGCTTCTCTATACATAGAATCCAATGATCAGAAGCCCTTGTCGAGTTCAATGTCTCTACCGGCTCTCTTCTTTTGCTTTACGAATGACCTCTGTGTCTCTGTTAACTTCCGCGCTCTGCCTGAGCTTCTTCTTTTCCTTGTATTCTTCCAGTTCTCTCTTGTACCTCTCCTTGTCTTTCACCCCAATATTTTGGTAAACCTATGGATTGAGATGACAGGAAAAAGTGTCACAAAACTTCCAGACAAAATAAATATACTAATAGATGTATGAACTTGTGAAGGCGTTTAATATAGTAATTACCATCCTCTCTTCTGCAGTGAGATTGCTCCAAGACTCGCCTATCATCTTTGTAAACTCTCTTTCTCTGTTTGGGTAGAGGGACTTGAACTTGCAATGTTTCTCTGCGAAGAAAAAATTGTAACCACTCCTATTAGGTTTCGGATGGTTGGGGTCATCCCTTCTTCTGCTCCTCCTTTGACGACGTGATCTTTTGGTGTCCGGTATTCTAACATTGATGGGCTCAGGGCTTCCATCAGAATGAACTGGCTCCTCAGGATGGTATAACACTCCCTTGAGAACCTCCGAACCCAACCTCACAGTAATCAAGTAACCACAATCAAACTTCCCAGTAATCATTCCAGTTCCTGAAAAGAACATGACCTTGTAACAGAAAACATCGGTAGCTACAGCTAGCAATAATGATATTGGCCCTATATGGACTATTGATATATCATATATGATATAGACCCATCGCTGCATCCATGAGAGTTACAAAAATAGAAACAAAGTATATATGTCTGCCTAGCAGCCACATATTTGTTGCATAAGGATAGGAATGGAGCAGCTGGGGCTATTCCACAGGAACATACATTTGGTTTGTCTTTAACCAAAGTGCAAAATTGCAAATTTGTTAACGATTTTCTAAATTAATAATCAGCATAGTATAGCATCCAAATATAACTTATCAGATATGAAATTTTGAGGCATAGAAACCACATCAAACATATGTGGTGGGCAAATTCAGCCATCGGGTGATTGGAACTAGTCACCTTATCCCAAAGAATTTCATTGTACTTTTCTACTACAGAAAGCATTGCAGAGCTTATTAAGTAAAATAAATTCACCTTCAGAACCCGGAATCAGGCACTCTGGTATGGGTTCGGCCAGTTTCGGCATTTCTGAGGAATATTGTACCAGAGCCACTTCAGGCTTGTTTGAGCATTTACGCTTACTAATGGAAAATGAAACTGGAGACAGAGCTGGAGGTAACCAAAAATACAAAAATTAGAATTTACAAAAAAAAAAAAAAGGCTGTCTAAGGAGCAAAAGATGCATGATTATAAACAAAGCCATTTTAGCAAGAGGGTCAAAATAAACCGCGAATACCGGCAAGAAATAGAAGTTGAATAATGTAATACCTGGAGGGGAACATATAGGACCCTGTTTCTTACAGAAGTAAACTTGTTCATAACTGAACAGAAGACTTCTGTAGTGCTTCCTCAACACAAAAGAAGCACTTGTTGTGGTTGGGGAGAACATGAAAATAGTACCCACTTCCCTCCATTTCTTCTCTTCAACAACCTAAGGTTTCAAAATTCACAATTAACTTATAACATAATCAGCAAATTAATGTAGCTAGAGTTCAAGAATGATGAAATGAAGATCAAACCTTCTCATATCCACCCCTCTTTGTTACCTCCACGTACAACATGTGCAAATCTAGCTCCTTCCCTCCTATCACAGGAATCCTTTTTCACCCAAAAGAGTATACAGGCTTAGAGAGGAAATGAAACAAAGAAACTACTACATTTTTTTATGAACAACCCTAAAGAAGAAGGCTTACATAAACCTGGTGTTCATCATGAAGTGGAAGCGCCTGAGAGTGTCCCAGAAGACAACAGAATCATTAACAACTTCATCATGAGTTGAAAGCGGTGCGGGATAGTAATGCACGCTCTGCAACCCCCTCGAGCTCTCGCCTTTCGCCACGCGCGGCATCTCCCCGGCGACAACTCCTTCACAGCCTCGCCGGAAAATCCAAGCACAGAAGAAACTAGATTTCTGATGGTGATGAGTATAAACGAGAGAGCTAAAGAGCTAAAACGGCCTAACAATAACGATAATGATGACAGCAGTGAGACAAGTAGAAGATGATTTCCTAGATAGGCTTGTAATTAAGCAACAGTAAATAGGCTCAGATATAGAGAAATAGTAACGCTTGACGCGTGGGATGTAAATATTGGATTCTTCTGTGAATTGAAAACCCAATACGCAACGATGCTTAGTTTAGCTCTCAGTATTTATTTTCTCACAGAGATTACTACTTTAGCATTCATAATAGTAACTACCAGTCTTGCTCCTATTGGCTTCTTTGTCTCTTGTTGAGTGGTTCGAAGTCTGACATGTTTTGCAGACTGTGATATGTATAATCTCTCTGGGTTCTCTCTCTTGTCATAAGTCTTGTGAGGAGTTGACATGCACTTTTTTGGGGGACTTATTTCGACTTCGGCTTCTGATTTGATTTCTGAAACAAAATCTTGACGTACATCTGCTACAAGATTTCTGATGGGATCGAGATCCTTCTGCTCAGTTATCAGGTGCACTCTACTGTATTGTGTGCTATAGCATGAAGCCAATAGGGACCATGGATATTACGGCCCAAGATGTTGACTTGGTTTACCACGGGCCCCACAGTCATCCATTGAAATTGACTCCATTTTTAGAAGCGTGTGGTTTGAGTATAAGACAGTGATGAAAAGTTTCAATTTGTTTAGTTAACTGAAATTGGCACACCCATTTTTACAAATGACACGCCTCTTATAATTTTTTTAAATTCTTTATTCACCCACATTATTTCTCTTCCAATAATATCCTTTTGTCTGTCTTCTCTCCCCAACTCTCTCTCTCTCTCTCTCTGTCTCTCTCTCTCCTCCTCCTCTCTGTTCCTCTCCCTAGCATCTGCAGCCAGAATGCACAAGTTAAAAAGAAGAGCTTACCATTTACATCCCTTGTAACTCGTAAGGAACCACCGAACCACTGCTCATCATTTCACATTTACTTTCTTCTCAACAAGATAGCTGAGCAACGACCTACAGTAAATTGTCCAATCATACTCACTTAAAACACTCCAGAATCCAAATCTAATCATCCAAAATCAACTTTCGCAACAATTCTCAAACAAATCTAATAGTCCTCAATTTCAATTTTCTTAACCAAATCAGTGAGATTGAAGACTACATCAGATGAATTGCAAATGAGCTCGAAGAGGCAAAATCTCCTTGTTAATGTAGAAAGGATTGATGATCAAGCTCATCCGTATACATCAATGTCATGGAAGCAAAGCCCTGCATTCATCCTCATCAATGAAATCCCCCACGTCCTCTTAAGGTAAAATTGATAAAGTATAAGTGATATATGGCTTACCACTTTATCATATTTCATAGCATTTTTTTTGTCTTTTGTTTTTAAGTTCCAACCATAAAGTATAAATGGTAAGATATACATAGGATTTTTGGATGACAACGGCTATTATTTGAATGCTGATTGAAAAAACGGTTACTATTTTTTTTTTCAACATCTACAACGGCTAGTTAACGGATATTTTTGAAAATTCTATATAAACACATATTCATCACATCATTTTTCATTCATCCAACATTTCAATTCTATCTTCTATCCATTGTCATGAGTAATTCAAATATATCCTCCTCCTCCTCCTTTTCTTCAAATGAAACTGATGATTACTTTTATCGAATTATGGCTTCATTATGGAGGAAATGGTGGCTCTGGAACAAGTGGTTCACAAAGAGTCTAACGATTCGGCGATAGCAGTGGAACCGGAACATATAGTAGATATGGACGGATGTCAGAACATGATGATCTTTAGGAGTACTAAATTAAGTGATTAGTGACTTCTTTTAATATTTATCTATTATTTAGTTATTTTAATTTTATGCATTAGTGTGTATGGTACTTTTTCCGAGCTCGGAGGTCATCCCCGATAAGGTTTTGAAGATGCCGTTAATTATCGTCTATAAATCATAAGTAATTATTATGCATTAAAATAATTTAACTCGATCATATTCAATATTGAGCTCATATGAAAGAGCTCACTGCGAGGTTCGTGATGGTACATAAGAGCTCATAATGGGTATTACGGTTAATGTTTTAAAAAGCAAAGGCGTACCTCAAGGCGTTTTCTTGAAAGCCTTGAACCTTAGAACTTGAGGCGCATAAGACGTAAACCTTATATTATAAAAAAATTAGTAGTTAAATGTGTAAATATATAATTATACACATACAAAAAAAATATATAAGAACTTACTAATTTATTGCATCTAGATATAATGAAATTCACAATCCAAACGTTTTAGATAGTTTTCATCAAATTAAACACATTATATAAATAAATATAAATAAATATAAAAAGATACTTAAAAATATTATTTTCTAATGCGTAGTAAAATGTGTAAAAAACGTAACATAAGGCGTAAAAGGCGAGCCTCTATGTTCAGACCGAAAAACAGAGGCGTTATGTAAGTAGTTTTAAGCATTTTAAGCCTCAGACGGGTCTTGAGGCGGGTTTTTTAAAACATTAATTACAGTAAAATCGATACAAGGGTGTGGTATTCGGATCTGTCTCCTGGCTTTAGTTTAAGGTCCGTGTTTACTTGCGACGAGACGCAGACATTCCCCATGATGCGGTTCCCTCCGGTCCTTTCCCGGGTTGGGGGGGGGGGGGAACTCGAGCGATCATTTGTAAAAATTCAGCTGCCTTTATTTATAGTCTTTTACTCTTTAGTAAGGAAATGTGTCCTGAAATGTTGATAATATTGTATGTTGATGAACGTACCTATATGAAATGTTGACAAAGTGGTATAGGCGATGTACTGAGCACAAATGTTAGGTATCTCATACACTTCTTATCTTCCTAGGCGCATGCGAAATGCTCTATTGCAATAGTGCAAAACTACTTTTGACACACCTAAACATAGGTCAGAGAGCACACTGGATTAAGCAAGAACCACTTGATCACTTAAAAGTGGTTTACTGCACAATTAAGTTGGTTAGCGAGATGAGAAGTAATATAGGTTATTTCAGTCTCAAAGCAACGGAATTGTCAGCGGCATTTAGGTCTTTACATTTGGCTTATATGAGATTTCCTTAGAACCTTAGTCATTTATGTGTTAATGGTATTTATTGTTCAATTGCTTCAGGACCTGATAAAATTTGTTCAAAATGTGCTTTGACCACAGGGAGAGAAGACATTTTGTTTTTAGTTTGGTCTGGAAGCCCAGCCCAATATGTCTCTTAGAAACTCTACATGCATATTAATACTCAGAAGGCCCGGAAAGAATGAGGTTCTGTGAAAAACTGATCTTATTAATATTACCCTACCTTTTCAGCAAAGTGGGCATTTGGTCTAGTGGTATGATTCTCGCTTTGGGTGCGAGAGGTCCCGAGTTCGATTCTCGGAATGCCCCTACAGTCTTACCTTAAATTGTTTGTTTTTTCAATCAGTTTTTTTTCCGAAGTGGGATGAATGTTTTTGGCGATGGGGAGATCCGATTTGTGACCTGGGTGGGCTTAGGTGTTGGGTATGGGACCCATGTGGTTTTGGGCCTGAATCCAAGCCCAACTGGCTTGGTGTGGGCTTAGTTGCACTGGTCTTTATGGGCCACAAGTGATTCTAATATGAATTTGGAAGGGCATGTCTTCGTTTATTTGGTTGGATCATTTTACAAAATTTCTAAGTGGACGAGACATGCTTATTTAAAGAGCTATATAAGTGGATGTACTTTTGATTGTTGAGTAACTATGTGCAAATATATATTTAGTAGTTGAAAGAGTAATTCTTTTTGTTGGTCCTTATGGGTGTTTTATTCTTTGTACTGTTTACTAAACATAAATATATTCTGACTTATTAGTTAAAAAAATACCATAGAATTATGGAATAAAATAAATGTTTAATAATTTGTTTGCCTTATTATCTTCTCTTCTAAGTAGATAAGGACACGCCCCTTGAAGAGTTGATGATTTAATACATTTGTAAACATTTTTCAGAAAATCACACAATTTATGGACAAAATAACAATGGAATTTAAATCTATTAAGACCAAGATCACGACCTTGATAATGAAATACCAAAATTCAATACCTTCCCCATATAAGGCCAAAGTTGGAGGCAGACAAGGAGAAGTTAAGAGTTCAGAATGTCGTAGCTCAGTTCATATCCAATTGGAAGATGCTCAAGAATATGCCTCCCACCCCCTCATCAAGTCATCATTACCAGATACCAGGCAGGCAGGCATCCATCGCGCCGTTCAAGATCCGGGCCCATGGGCCTAATAACCATATCCGGATGTGCCTCCCTCGTATAAACACATCCTACTCCCTCCCATAAGATTCTTCTTTTTTCTTCTGATAATGAAATACATATGGAGCTCCCTCTCGATAGCAACATGACCTCACTGACCACGCCACCCTCCCTTTTAGATTTCTTTCACGCTTTTCAGATTCATAAACTCATACCGCTATAAGACCCTGCCCTTCATTAGTGCACCTAGCTTGTTTCACTCGAAAAGATCAAGAACAAAGGAAACAATGAACTCTCCCTCTGCAAGACTCTCTCTTTCAGATCAGATAAAGGTGATAAAGAAACTCGAAGTTTTCAAGATCCAGGGACGAGACAAGCATGGCCGGAAGGTTCTTCGCATCATTGGAAAGTCTTTTCCAGGTAATATAGTAATTACCATATGTTTGTCGCTTGGTTTGGTTAATTTCCCTTTGTGATTATTGAGTGATCAATTTTTATCTGAACCAGCTCGAAGTGTCAGCAAAGAGGCTCTCAATGAGTACTTGAGGGTGAAAATCTTCCCGGCTTTAGAGGAGAAGCCGTTTTCAATCGTCTACGTGCACACAGATGTTGATCGTAGCGAAAACTTCCCCGGAATTTCTACACTCCGATCTATCTACGAGGCTATTCCGGTAAACGTGAAGGGTAACCTCGAAGCCGTTTACTTTGTCCATCCAGGTTTGCAGGCCAGACTCTTCCTTGCCACCTTTGGTCGTTTCCTTTTCACCGGCGGGTGAGTAATTGAGCTTGCTTCTTTTCATTCTTGTTTGTCCTTTTGACTACGTAACTGACAAGTAATTAGAAACGCACGATATTAAGGGGTTGGTTGCTTGTGGTGGTCTATGGCACACAGGTTGTACAAGAAGGTGAACTATGTGACGAGACTGGAGTTTCTTTGGGACCATGTTAGGCGGAATGAGATAGAGATACCGGAGTTTGTGTATGATCACGATGAGGAGCTCGAGTTCCGGCCGATGATGGACTATGGGATAGAGAGTGACCATCCTAGAGTTTATGGTGCACCTCCGGCATTGGACTCGTCTGTGTCTGTGTACTCCATGCGTTGCATCGCATAGTTAATCAGCAGAACCAAGGTCACTGATTGGTTTTGGTGTTGGTTTATGACAACTTTATGTTATGGTTGGCTTGGTGGATAGAGTATATCTAAAGCTTGGATTCTTAGGACCTGGTGTTCATATTATATTGTACAAAGACGGCTAATTTGTTGGTTAGCTAGTTCTAGTTTGAAGAAATGGCAAAGATGGAAACAAATATCAATCCAATCGGCACAACAACCAGAAAGCTAAAAAAAATAAAAATCATGTGTGTTTTTGTCAAAATACCTAGGGGTGGGAGTTGGTACCGAAATCGACCGTTTCGTACCGAATACCGACAGGTCGGGAAGAATTGATAAAAATATCTTCGTCTTGTACCGAAATTAATATTGAAATTTTATAAATGGTACGGTTCAGTATATGTATAATTCATACCGAATGTATAAAATATATTAAATATATGCATTTTCAATATTGTTTTTAGTTTTTTAGGTCTACATTGTACTTTTAAAGACTTAGAATGTTAATTTACATTAACTAATAGTTTAAATAGATAGAAATACATGCAAACGTGTACAATTTTACCAAACTGAACTCATCCCGAATCGATTTGTACGGGTTCAGTTTGGTATTAAGTTTCAAATTTACAATTCCGAACCGAAATCGAAACCGAATAAATTATCGGTATCAGTATCAGTATCGGCCGAATCCCAAATTGAACCGTACCGGTCTCAGTCCTAAAAATACATGTAGAAGTAATTAATCAATCAACTTTTATATTTACGGATTTAAATTATTTATATTAATTCATACACCAAGTCAACAATTCATCCATTCCCAATATTACATAATTTAAATCTGTAAATATAAAAGTCGATTGATTAATTACTTCTGTAGGTACTTTGACAAAAACACACTAATGATTTTTTATTTTTTATAGCTTTCTGGTTGTTGTGCCGAATGGATTGATATTTGTTTCCATCTTTGCCATTTCTTCAAACTAGAACTAGCTCTTTACAACAGAGACTTTCAGAACCTACTTGGTGACTTGGTGTACGAATTAATCTAGAAAATATAGACGGACCTTATGGGTGCGCATCAGCTCACCCACAGATTCGGAGAGCCGCAGAAACCAGCTATAGCTGCATCTCTACCAATTTTCTCATGGCAGGCTACAATATGAGGAAACAAAATAGTTAGCACTAAATGCTTTCACCTACATGGCTACATTCCAACCAAAACTGGTATCCTGAAGAGGGTAAAACTAGATGAAGATGAAACTCGGTCTTCTACTAGAACAAGACCCATAGTAATTTCAGTTTTTTCACCAATGGCCCTCGAAGGCATTTAAATAGGACAAATACTGAGAGATAACTCAGCTCGATGTTAACTGTTAATCAATTAGCTCCTGTAAATCGATTACTTCATCAGTTAACCTATTCATGTAATTAAATAATCAAGGATGAATACAGTCCTGCACTGATAGTGCTTGAATAAAGAGAACATGGTTTACCTCCTAGTCTCTTTATAAACATCGTAACTGTTGACCATTACCAACGGGATAGGACTAAACATTATATCATTTAAGACTAGCGTGATTGATTAAGAACTTTGTGCACACAGGCCGGAATGAGAATGCAACATCAGACTACCGGAAAGCTTTCACCAACACGAGCTTGTATATATATATATAGATGATACAGATTAAGTTCATGAGGTGGCAAGGTTTTGTACAGAAGATGAGGCAGTCATTCATATACCGCATTCATGAAACATTGTGCATTTACAGATTGTTTATGAGCATGTACATGAAACAGAGAATATACTAGATACAAAATAATAGGCAACACTACAACCACCAGAAATTATTGATTTCAACAACCATATCTCATATCTACACAGCAGCTCCACAATCCACATAATTTAGTGTACAAAGGATACAAATGGACAATTGTGAATACTTACATTCAAGATCCTGTATTAGCATGGATTGGGGATAACCCAAAGCGGTAGAGAGCCGGGAGGCCAATATACCTGGTAGTCCGAATTCCTTGGATACGGGGGCAATTCTTGTATCATTCCATCCCATAATCTGAAAATGCCCGAATCATATCCCCCAACTCCACTTTCATAGTTCAACTCGGAGTAATCATCTGTAAAATAAATACAATTCCCCACACATCCTGGAAAATCAGATGCCGACAATGAAAATGACGAGTTTTCCCCAATAAACAGCATCCTATCACCTAAGTTCTCAACCTTCCCCCACCTCGGGCCTATCCAGTTCATCCTAAAAACATCGAATCCTACTGTTCTGTAATTCACATTTGCATCATCATTCACAATGTCATGATCAACATCCAAATACCTGCTAACCAACAACAAATCCGCCCCCGAACTCACCAAATACCTCATATCCGCATCGTCCAATCTCGGCGTTTGGATGATCCTAACCACAGGGGCCGGACCCTTCACATCGCACTCTGCAACAATGCCATGATTATCAACTGCATAAAACAAGCCATTGCAAGAAATGACGTCCTCCGAATAACACCTCGCTTCATCTATGAAACTCCAACTTTTGTCCCCCTCCCTACAAAACGCCAAGTCACCGGTCTGATTCACAATCGTCAGGGCAACGAACCCGGCGTCTTTCACCGGACTCGAAGACAGCACGAGCTTCTTCACAAAGGAATCACGCATTTGGATCAAGCTGCGGGTGTGGAGCTCGCCGGAGAGGGACCGGAGCACGTACTCCCGCCCAATTTGGGAGTAGTCGAAACTAACGACGTTCGGGAAAGTGGAGAGCGGAGGGAGGTGGCGCTTGCCCCGTGTCAGGGGGTTGACAAGGAGGACGGAGGGGGTCTCGTCGAGGATGACAAGCCAGCCGTGGGAGGAGCCGCAGCGGCGCTTGCGGTGAGAAGCTTCTGGAAGGTGGAGGAAGTGAACCCTGCTGTTGGAGAGGTTGTAGAAGGCTCGGTGGGATTGGTTGGGTTGGGATTGGGGGAGCATCAGCCATGGGAGCTGAGGAGGGAGGTGGTTTGGAGTTTTTGGGATAGAGGATTGCCAGCTGTGACACACGGCTTGGAATCGGAGATAGTCGGAGTAGATTTTCAGCTTTTTGGAGATTGATTCTACGAGCTCCGGTGGGAGTTGGGTCCAATCGGCGGCCATTTCCTCCCCAACCTCGGCAAATGGAGGTTGGATTTTCTGCTCTAAACTAATTGGGTCGGTTAATTCAACGCCCTATAAAGTTGATTCCTAGAGTAAGCTGCAAGTTTATGACTGACTATAGGAAATGAAACTGGGCTTTTATATTTTGGGCTGTAGGACAATTGTTTACAGACATCAGCCATAAAGCTCTCAAATTCCATGTGTATGCAGATGTACTGATACATAAAAAGAATCACATTGCAGCTTCACAGAAACTACTAAATTGTGAAGAAATATGGGAGACGTTTGCTCCTAAAACATAATGTAAATAGTTGAGGTGGCTAACAGTCGGTTGTAAATACTGAAAAGAAATAAAAATGCGTACATGTAAGTAATTTGATCGTCTCTGAAAGTTACTGGGTGGCATTGGTGATATTGGCCTGGCTGATGTCTCCATTGTTGTTAGCACTGGCGGTATCGGCGGACTTATCCTTGCTGGCGACTCCATTGTTGTCAGCAGTGGCAATATCGGCAGTGTTTCCATTGATGGTATCTCCAGTATGGTAAGCATTGATATCAACAGTTTTACAGTTGCTGGAGTCTCCATTGTTGTCAGCAAATGAGACATCAGCAGTCTTTCCGTCGCTGGTATCTCCAGTGTTCTCGGCACTAATATCAGCAGTTTCACAGTTGCTGGTCCCTCCATTGTTGTCAGTATTGGAGGTCTCGGCAGTCTTCGCATTGCTGGTGTCTCCAATGTTGTCAGCACCTAAATCTGGATAATTGCGGTGGTTTAGAGAGTGCAACCAGAGACCCACCACACCTTCCTTATGCTCAGTAGCTCCAATATGAGTGTAAATATGCTTCATTTTGAAAGCTTCTGCCTCTGTTTCATAATCTTTCATCGACACTTCCTCATGAGTGTCTCCCCATTTCTGGTTATATGAGGTGAAGAAGCACTCGTCCAAGTACAAACCAACCTCAGGGGCTGTTGGCACATTAACATTAACATCCCTGCAATTTACATACATTTCAGTTATAACTTGCATACTATCAGAAACAAACGCATAAGGGTGACAGTAAACAATTAGACATGGAAGTACTCACTTTTGCAAAGCTCTTTCTAACAAAGACTCAGGAGCACAATTCCTCATGATCGCCACCGCCAGCCCAATCAGCTTCCTAATCTGATGAAGCATGAAGCTCTGCCCCACAACTTCACACTTGACAAACTCAATACCCTCAACCACAACCGTGGTATTCGCACAGAACGAAATAATGTATCTAATAGCAGCAGGGTCTTCTGCTTTAGTTCTCGTGGTGAAATTATGAAAGTTATGAGTACCCTGGTAACAACTCAAGATTCTATTAAACCTCTCCTTCTCCTTCTCACCATAACAAAACCCACTCCCCTTCACAGCCTTCTCCTCTCCTCCAATGTCATTGTCCTCAGCAACCATTTCAGTATCAGCATCGGCAGCTAGTAAATTATCTCCATTAATTTCGGTTAAAGATTCCGAACTTGGAGTATCACCTGTCAATTGATAAGTGCGTTTACCCATCAAACCACCGACTTTTCGGCCCCGATCAGAGCATTCTAAGCACTTCACAAACTCCTCATCAGACCCCAAACTAGCCTTCACACTCTCCCTATCCCTATGGGCACTTGGATCAAGAGCAAACACGGGTATGAGATAAACGTACCTCCTCTTATCACAAAACTTTTTCGCATTAAACGACGCCGTTACGCGCTTGTACCCAAAAATCCGGATTTGCGGGGAGAGGTTGGAGTTGAGGCGGTCGACGAAGCCTGGCGGGTCGACGTAGAACCGGCCCGACACGACCTGGCCCACGGCGCTGACGCCCTTGTCGGTACGGGCCGAGCGGGCCCAGTCGTATCGTTTGGGGTTGTTGCGGTCGTGATCGGGGACGGCGCCGGAGTGGTAGAGGGCTTCTTCGAGGTCGCCTTCGATGGTTTTGGCGCCCGGGTTCTTTTGCATTCCTTGGTACCCGACGCCGCAGTAGGCGAAGAAGATGGCGACCTTGCGGCGTTTGAGGCGTTGCTTTTGGGTGATTTGGGCGGCGGGTTCTTCGTCGTCGGTGGTGGTGGTGGACATTTTGAGCTTTTTGGGGTCTGGTTGTTGTTGTTGTGGCGGCGGAGGTGGTGGTGGTGATCTTGTGGGTTTTGTAGTGTCTGGGTTTTCCATTTTCAGTGATCGGGGGAGCTGTGTAGATTTGTTGAGGACTTCATTATAAGTGTGTTTGAGGCTCTAGGGTCATTTCAGATTTGGCGGTTTTGCTTTGTACCCTGATAAAACCCTAGAGCTATTTTCAGTGTTGATTGAAAAGTTTTGAGGTGTTTAATAGTGTTTTTAACTTTTTATGCATGCTTAAACGACATAAAAATTAGATTTTCATCTCTGCCGTACTAATGGACGAACAATTTCACAAATTAATACACAAACTTACATTTATAATGATGTTGTAATTCTTAACCTTGATCTGGTTTTCAGTAGTTGGTCTCGGTGTTAAATATCATATTTAAATGTTGATTTCATTTCGGTGTTCAGACAGTAGATGAGGAACCCACGAAAGAGAAACTCATACAAAGATACAGTAAATTCTGAATATAAATTATTTTCGTTAACTAAAATTGCGTCATGTACCATACACACTGTACATATAAAAAATTATACTAAAGAGAGGGTACATTCTTCACAAATTATTGCCCTTGATTGACACATATTAGTCGAGTCTTTAAAATTACTTATCGATTGCTTAACACATAACTGAAATATGTTACCAATTCACCTTTGATGGAAACCTCTAGAATTTAGACACATCTTTTTTTCCCCCAAATAAAAGAAAAGGTATTAAATAACTGACACTCATACATATATTTGTAGCCCTAACCTCAAGATCGTCAGTAGTTATGCTACTAACTTAACCAAATGTTACAACAATTTAATATTGTTGTGAAGTTTTCACACAGACTTGTACAATACCTTTGAACTAAAATTAGTAAATTACCATTTCATGGTGGGCTTTGTTGCCGGATCAGACAGCTTCCTCCATTGGGCCTTGATGTCCAAAAAAGAATGCCCGGAAAAAAAAAATATAGGGAGGTCAGCTGTAATGACGAAAGCAGATAATCCCATCGGAACACTACCACCGTCCACTCCTCCCAATCAGACGTCACTGTGGAACCCGGCAACCCGCGCAATTGGCACCTGTTAGCTGCCGTTGAATATGAACATTCCCTCCAAACCGACATCGCAACCTTAGCTTCGGTACTGTCTCTCTCTCTCTCAAGCCTTTGATCTCTTTTGTTTCTGTGATTTATTGCTGGGATGATTATTATTTATAGGCTATGTATTCCCGATCAATCTGCCTTTTATGCTAATGGAAGTAATGACGGGTATCTCCTTTGCTATTAAAACGAAGTCGGTCCAGATGATGTTCGTAATTTCGAAATTTTTTTTTTGAGTAGCTAGTGTGAGAGTGATCTGTAAAATCTAATTATTTGAAAAGAGTTAGGAGATAGAGACACCAATGAAATGTTTAGGGGCCATTGTCAGCATCTATTCTACCTCATTTTTTGTATTAGCCCATAAGAAATGTTATAGCCTTTTGTTCTCATGTTGCTTGTCCATGTAGGAAAATCGTTGGCGCCTAGGAATTAGAATCTGTTGTTATGCAGGATGATCAGGAACACAATCGGCTGACTGATAATGGTATGTTTCCTTCACCTTTGGTGTAATAATCTTGGAGACAAATCAAGGATCGATATCGGCAACTTTTGTCTATCTAAAATGAATGCTTGATTCTCTGAGATGTCTAGACCTTAAGTCCTTAACTTTACTTGTTTGAGTAAGCACAGCTTAAGGCTGAGGCACGGCAGTTATTTTTCTGATTTGCTCCATTCCATATGGTTACATGCTTTTCCCTACCTATGGGACTATTAGGCAATAGTTAATCAAAATACTTTTATCCATGTTGAAGAAATCAAAGTCAATATCCAGTTCCACAAGGAGCTGAAAATTTGTTATGTTATGGTTTCTCAGTTTCAACTGTACCAATGAAAGCGAACTGAAACACATATTCAAGAAAATGGGTCATGCACCGTTATTGGGGAAATTAATGTGGAGTATATGTTTTTGTTTCTTCCTATTATCAATGCTAATATATAATGTTGATATGCAGGTGCATCAATATGTAATGGAACAGAAATCCTTTTACAGGTAAATTAGGCAATCTATTTAATTTAGAGCCTAAGAATTATAAGAAGTATATATATTGGCCTTACACAGACCAAAGTGAATCGATTGTCGTTGAAGTGGTTGGAGTGTTTAGCTACTTATTTGGGATATGTAAAGTAGTTGCAGTTTGGCTGTATGAGACACTATCATGTTAGGATTATTGGCCATCTTTAGCTGTTGAAAATCATTTAAGCACGTTGTTTGACGGATATATTTATCAGGCCTTTAACTGGGAATCTCATAAACATGACTGGTGGAAAAATTTAGAAAGTAAAGTTCCAGATATTGGAAAATCTGGAATTACATCAGCATGGTTGCCGCCAGCAACTCATTCTTGTGCCCCGGAAGGTTGGTTGAAATTCATCAAGTTGGTTATTCTTTTTACTTATAGATGACCGGATCCTCATGTCCACTTTGCTTTTCTCATATTGTAGGCTACCTCCCCCAGAACATATATTCCCTTAGTTCTAAATATGGGTCTGAGGACCAATTAAAAGGTTTACTTGAAAAAATGAAGCAATGTAAAGTTAGACCAATGGCTGACATTGTTATCAATCATCGTGTTGGGACTACCCAAGGGCATGGTGGAATGTACAATCGTTATGATGGAATTCCCCTGTCATGGGATGAACATGCCGTCACATCTTGCACTGGTGGACTGGTAATGTATATTTTCTATGGTTTAGTGTCTTGAATTTCTGTTTGATCCATGATCTGACATTCTGACCTCATGGATGTCTATACTTTTTTTTTTCCAAACCAGGGGAATAGAAGTACCGGAGACAATTTTAATGGGGTTTCAAATATTGATCATAGTCAACCTTTTGTTAGAAAGGATATTACTGCATGGCTACAGTGGCTTCGCAATACTGTTGGTTTTCAGGATTTTCGATTTGATTTTGCCAGGGGGTAAGAGTATACTGTCTATCTTTTTTTCTTCTTCATTTTTCTAATTTAGTTGATTTTACTCTTGCTTTGTTCTATTTGTTTAAAAATTGTGTCTACAGCTTACGCTGTTTTGTCTTGCCTTGTATTCAATCAGTTATGCAGCTAAATATGTGAAAGAGTATATTGAAGTAGCAAAACCAATTTTTTCTGTTGGGGAGTTTTGGGATTCTTGCAACTACAATGGTGATGGCTTGGACTACAATCAAGGTATAATATATTGATGTTTATCGAGCACCAATTCAACTAGTCAGACCAATGACCCCAATGACTCCAATTGTTATGTTGTGAAATATAAGCTGAAGCCATGAATGAAGCTCTGTCCAAATTGTTAATTAATAAAAGCTCAAGATTGATAGTTAATATGAAGCTCTGTCTGATTCAGTTAGGGCATTACTTTGGTTTGCTTTTCATAGATATCTGACTTACAGTGTACTTTGTGGACAGTCTCTCTCTCTCTCTCTCTCTCTCTCTCTCATTTGGCAAATGTCTTAAGGATTGATTACTGATTACCATTGAGTGGACTGTTTAACCTTGATTAGAAATGCTTATGGCTTATACGTGGACTTGCAGACAGCCACAGACAGCGGATAATAAATTGGATTAATGGCACAGGACAGCTATCAACTGCATTTGACTTCACAACCAAGGGCATTCTTCAGGTATCATCCATATTCAATTTAACTGAGATATTCAACTCCCACCTGACTGCTAAATACACGCACACAATCCTTCTCTAGAATGGACATCTGCATTGTTTCTTGTTTCGACCAGTGGATGTGTGTCCTAGCATTATATCCTCAGTATCCAGTATATTCTACCAACTTATCAAATGTGTTTGAGATGAACCTGTAAATATCCATAAAAGACAATAAAACAGGCGAGTATGAAATGTGTACAGTTGTGCTACCTGTCCCTGTTTCAATTCTTGAATTCTGTCTATGCTCAGTAGACATGCTATATTTGTTCATTTTTGCAATGGCATCTTCATGAGATTTCCATTGAAAATCTTTTATTTGTTACTCCACACTTTGGTAATAAATATGTATCCTTCTGTGTAGGAAGCTGTCAAGGGACAACTATCACGTCTGCGTGATCCCCAAGGGAAGCCGCCAGGTGTAGTTGGATGGTGGCCTTCAAGAGCTGTCACATTCCTAGATAACCATGACACAGGCTCAACACAGGTACTAATGTACTATATACTTCCTATCCTGCATGCAGAAGTGGATAAATTTAGTCTAAGAACTGCTGAAGGTCCTGGAAGTGGATAAATTCCTGTTTCAGATGCACATATTAATTTCATTTTCGGAAGCCCTCTTTTCATGACATACTTGCTTGAGAGTTTTCTATGTTGGTGATATCTTTTCATGACATATTATTAATTCATGCAAAATTGAGGTAGATTTCAGCCAACCTTTTTGGGCCAAAGTGAGTTGGGTTCGGCCTGAACTGTTGGGCCAACAAAGCCAGAATGTGTACATTTACGTTGCATGAATGTGTCACATTTGTGTTCCTAGGTGCCTATCATTATTATATATTGAGCTTTTGGTCCCAGAATCAAAGTTAATCCACTCACTTGGTAATCATTTGGTCTGCAGGCTCACTGGCCATTCCCTTCGAATCATATAATGGAGGTAAGAAAATGTTATTCCGGTTATTGGCTTGTTGTAGTGATATTATTCTGTTCTTGTCCTGGCCTGCCATTACTTCTGGTATAATCCACTGGTGTAGTTAATTGTAAAATTGAGTTCCTAAAAGCTCTAGCAAATCTAACTTCATCATGTACTGTGCAGGGTTATGCTTATATACTCACTCACCCTGGAATACCTTCGGTCTTCTATGACCACTTGTATGATAGGGGTGATTCCATACATGATCAGATTGTGAAACTGGTATGCAGTATCGCTAGCTAATTCCTTTACTGACTTGTGTCTAGTCGAAGTTCTTCCTTTGTTAAGCAATTGGACGTGTCTGCAGATTCACCTTAGAAAGCAGAAAGACATTCACAGCCGATCATCTATAAAGATCCTGGAGGCCCAGCCGAACCTCTACGCTGCTATAATTGGGGATGAAGTGTGCATGAAAATTGGAGATGGTTCATGGTGCCCAGACAAGAGGGAGTGGACGCTGGCAACCTCTGGCCAGAGATATGCTGTTTGGCACAAGTAACTAAGACGGTTCATTTCCCATAATTGTTCATAAAACAAAATAGGATTGGTAGTTATGATTGTCGGGATGAACTGGGGAGCTGATCAGCCAACTGGCGGTTCAGTGCTCCATATAGCTGCTGCTGCTACAATATATGAAGAAGAATTCTAGCCCGTTGCTTTTTCCGTCATAATTTCATGAAGTGGCTTGAACATTCTTCCCCACAGCGCATTAGCGAGTCGACTTGACAGGTGCAAGTCTGATGCTTTCCAGTTCCGAATCCAATTCTTCTTTTTTTTACATATAATTTACAATTAACTCAAAACCATCTGTTATGTTATTCACTTATTCTACAAGATGGTATAGTTGCAACATAGAGGCCTAAAAAGACCTGTTTATCTATCTTTAACCAACCTACGGTGCAAAAATAGTGATACAAAATGGCAGTAGGGTTACATCCTTGTTAAAAATCATTTCACAACTGATCCAGGGTAGAGTATAATCCCTCATTGGTTGTACCACTAATTCATACGTACCCAAGAAAACTCCACTGTTACAGCAATGTTGACAGATCCAATTTATGGACCAAAGATAGATCAACAAACAGATCCAGGCAAGACTTTAACGGAAGAAAGATAGATCATTTTCAGTCATTGCAGCACATAATAAGAACACGTATCCCCACTATGCTAGCTGCATCTCCAACATCCTGCCAGGCTATTCCACCGTGCTTTTGAATCCTTTGCTTTCTTTCTTTCAATGAGTTCACAGTCTCATCTGCCGCAGACTCAAGCCTTCTGGCACTCGATCTTGAGGGCCATCTGATACCTTAAGTGATTGTGAACGCATTGATAGAAAAGAAATACAAGATATCCAGGACCGATTTTAAGCACGAGAAAGACAAGGCAAGGCAAAAGCAAATGTCAAGAAGCATCGGATAGCTAGATATACTGATATTATCTATGGTAATTACAGATGATGGTAAGCTAGACTGGTAGAAATAAGGCTGGCATGGCGCTATCAACTCACTGGCTTTCTGCGACAGAGAAAAACCAAACGCCTAACTCATCGGAGTCATCGGATCTCAATTGATTTCGGACCTGATGATAAATTAAGCTGGATATCGAAATGATAGCCATGTCATCAGAGATAAGTAAGGGTTTGCAACGAAGAAGATGAGAAAAGTAAAGAAGAAAAGCT
Source organism: Argentina anserina (assembly GCF_933775445.1). Lineage (NCBI taxonomy): Eukaryota > Viridiplantae > Streptophyta > Magnoliopsida > Rosales > Rosaceae > Argentina > Argentina anserina. The sequence goes on along the minus strand of NC_065873.1, from coordinate 28,439,938 downwards.
GAGCTCTAACTCACGAAAGAAAGCCTAGTTTGGTCAATTATGCTGAACACCCAAAACAGAGAGCCTGGTTTGCTATATACTCTCTGTATAAAACGAAAAAAAGCTGAGCTCTGTTAACTCTTCTACTAGAGTACAGCTGTCGAGCACAAACAGTAGAAGTAACGGAAACTAACAGTAAGTCAGTAACTAGTAAAAATTCAGAAAATGCTAAACTGTTTTCACCCCTCCTCAAGCTCAGCTAGGGTTAGTAGCCTGAGATTGGTACAATGAGTTTTGAAGATTGGAGAAGCCTTTGGTCAGAACATCAGCTGTTTGCTCTGTGATAGGAACATATTGAAGGGAAAGATCATTGCGCTGTATACTTATACGAACAAAGTGAAATAATTATCCAAATACTTGATCTTTGAATGGAAGATCGAGGAATTGTAATTTTCAGATCACATAAAAGATGCCTAATTTACTTCAACTGCAGTGTTTGCTAAACTTCTATATTCTGATTATATTGCACTTCTAGATACTGGCCTTTGCTTGTTAGATTGCCAGGAAACTGGGCACATTCCAATAAAGACACCAAAATCAGTAATCAAGCACTTTTGAATTACTTCACCGGCCGAATTTGCATCACAAAATGATTTCACATATATCAACACTATTTTGATTTGCACCAAATGAATTGTAGAATACTCCTATATGTAATGTTCCTTTCAAGTATCTCAATAATCTATTCACTGCTGCAAAATGTACATTTGAGGGTTGTGTCATGAACTGACAAACGATATTAACACGCAGGCTATGTCTTGACTTGTGAATGTCAAGTACTGAAGAGCTCTAACAATACTCATGGGAAGTAAATCTGTCGCCCACTTTTATTATGTACACTTCATACTCATCACCCTAAGTAAAATGTTAAGTGTTTTTTTTATAACAAATTTACTTAAATTGGTATACATAATAAAAATGAGCGACAAATTTATTTCTATATTCCGGTACATAGTGGGATCCTTGATAGGAGTACCTTACTCATTTGATAGTGAAGCAAACAAAGAGAGTTACATGAGTTAATAGAATAATAGTGTCCATGCATGTCTTGAGAAGCAAATCTTTGGCGTACTTGATTTGACTAATAAACAACCCTTTCCGAACATTTACAAATTACAACCTTCCTGACCAAGAAAATATGATAATTATCCTAAATCTTTCATGTCAAAGACCATGGTCAACTCATAAATGACTTCATCAATACCTTTGGCCGGTATCTAAACCTGCATGTGATCACAATGTTATCTACATACAATAATAATGCAACCAGTCCATTTGAAGTATGTCTAATAAATGAGAGACGCTGAATTCTAAATTCCATGCCCTTGGACTTTGCATTAATTAAACCATATAACTAATACAAGGACTTAATGAAACTGAAAATCCTGTTTCATAATGAAAACTGAAAACTCACTAGCCACGCACAGTCGCACTTAGAACACATACATCGATCACTGTTAATGCATCTATATGCAGGCATGCAGCAGGCAGGTGAGGTGCTAGCTAGTAAATCGGGTTGTTGGCATATTGATGTCTTAAAGTTAATGCAAGTAATCATTAGGAATTTTGAATTGAGCTGATCTGCAGTACCCTCATGGCTTCATGCATATGTATAAGAACTTTGAAGATCGATAGGTTCCATTTTAATATCACTTGCACATTGCATTCGTAGTCACGTACATGCGAACATACGTACGTACATACTGGTTATACGTACTTACTAGTTCTTCAATTTTATGACCTTACCTTATTTAAGTTATTTTACTTCCGGATTCGTGTCAACTCGTTATATACATGACTAAATTAGTACGTACGTACGTTCCATGCATGCAAGCCAGAACTAGGCGCACACCCAACAAGTTCCCTGAAAATTGCTGTCTTTTATACTCTGTGATTATAATTTTCATTGTATTCTACGACTCCGGAATACAAACGCTCTGTTAATCTGATAAACCGGGCTAGCTGAGACCGAAGAATCCAACATCTCCCGAGTTGAGAGTACCTCGCTCTAGCTCGCTTCAGTCTTCACATGGCTGTAAGGCTGGAAACCTGAGTACCCAAAACGCAGACGATATGTCGTCGTAATCCTCATCATTCCTACATTGAAAACTACTCGGGCATAAATTTTCGATCCCAGAAGTACCTAGCTACAGCTCCTTTCTAATCTTCCTCCAGTTTTTATTTTCAACGATTGCATGATCACCATTGCAACAAAGACAAAATACGGCATTGCATTATCCTTCACGTGACCAACAGAGTGTCGTATGTGGGATCGATTCTATTGATAAATACAAAACCCTACCAGTTGGAGTAGGCATCATGAACCGGAGTGGATCCATTTCATTCCATGCCACTCCATGCATCGAGCTCTGCAATCTCTAGCTCCCTTCCTTTTCTGTTCATTTTTTGCTAGATTATTGAACTTCTAGTCAACCATATTTCAACACACTAGTATATATCTACTGATCTACCATTAGCCTACGGGTGTGGTTCAAGTTTCTACAAACCGATCATTTGAGCTTAGTCGATATTTGCTCAAGTAATATCAAAGTTTTCTTGAAAAATTCTACGTACAATCATACGCAAATATCAGTGTTTTGCTCATATGTATTGATTTTTTTTTGAAAAGGACTCATATGTATTGATTTTTTAATTCACACTTCAAATTTTAGTGAAATTTATAGATTTGAGTATCAGAAATACTATATGAATAGTACAGAATCTTCAATCTTGAATCATACACTAAATAACACTATTGAACATGTCTTAGATGACATGCAGTATCTTTGTTAATTATATATTTACTGTTAAGGTAAAACGTGATATGCTAATTTGCCAATATATAAAATTAACCACGACCCCGATCATCAGCTATTTTTATGTACTTAGCCAAAAGAATATTCAAGAAGTATGGAAAAAAAAGTTGGTATACGCTTTTGGCTGGAAAAAAGTGGAGGTAGCAAAGCGCATGAACTTTTGTTCGAAGTCATTCAAACTTTCAAAGTTTCAAACCCAACTCAATAAGGAAAAAGTAAAACTATTATTTACTGCTCAACTCTTTTTCGTTTATGTATGATTTTGGGAATATTTGTTTGCTTTGATTTGTCGACGCTATGATGAGTGTGATCTTATAGGTTACACATTTGGACGTGATAGAACTGTAGCGTGTAGCATCACTCGAATGCGTGCTTGAAGTCTTGAACCCTAGCTAGCTTAAAGTAACTACTAGATGTTCATGATCATCGACTAGCAACTTTACAACATCAGTTATATCAACGAATACTCGATCGTACGTTTACTCTTCCCTTCCGGGTCGGGATCACATAACGAAGAGATTATAATCTAGGGGAATTAAATTTGCATGACTGACAAAATATGAATTGGAAATTGGAATGAGATTAAAGCGAGTAAGTGGTGCATGTGTCCATCAATAAGTATTCTTTGTCCCAATGATTCAATCATGACTTAGCTCTGACGCCACCATTTCGATCAGCAAGACAACTCGTATGTAATATTGGTTCTCTCTCTCTCTCTCTCTCTAGATCTCTCTCTCACACACACAGCAGAACAGAAGAGACTATTGGCACGAGGACGTGGACAGCTCACCAGATGCACATATGAACATAAACATCAACCTCTGTAGATTTCTGGTGCTCAAGTTTGAAACTGAACTGTGAAATTTAATGGGGCTTGGTATGGTTGAGACTTGCAATTGAGAGAGTAGATTTATATGTAAACGTAAGAATTCGAAGCCAGCAGGCAGTTTATGAGGTGGGTTGGTCTAATTAATGCACGCACATAATAATATTGTTGGTATTTACTGGTTTGGGAGCTGTGAAAGTTTGTTCTTAAAATTTGCAGAAAGCTAGCTTTGCTGGGTTTGTTACGTTATGAATGAAGATCGTGGGGGTCATGAGTAGGACGTTTCGATCGACAAAGAAGAAGATTTCGTGTCTCAGTCTCTCTTCTCTTTCTGAGACTCAGACTATGGAAGAAGATCGATGAAAGTAAATTAATTCTGGACAGTAATATAAAGAACCTCAAAATTAAGCCAGCACATGGAGACACAATGAATGAAAAGGGAGGAGTATTACTGTATTACTATATGTAGTGGAAGTCTGGAAGGTAATAAAAGTGTGATTGCTACAAGGCATGGTGTGATAATTGGAGAGGAAGCATTGATCTAAGTTTTTACCTTTTATCTCAATGCTGTTATATATATTTAGGTCAAAATTGAATTCGTTTGTGGAGGTACCTAGGATTCCACACTTAGTGGTGCAGTAGGACCTCAAAACCATCATCTGAAGAGTTAGCTAGCTGAGTTGGTTTTTTTGCCACTTGAATCCTCACTGAGCTTAATTTTGTGGAAGAATGCTCTTACAACTTACAGCTTATCTGATGCTATTATATATATATATATATATATATATGATGCACTAGTACCGATATTGGATATAGTATGACACGAGATATATTTTTTTCTTAAAAAAATATTATACGGATACGTTTTGTAAAATAATAAATTTCAAAATTTAATTAAAAAATATCAATTAAAACACAGAAAATCACATTAATTTATAATAAATTAAGTGCATGACTTAAAATTTTTAATAAGTTCATGCAAAATAGAAGACAATATTTTACTCTATGATAATTTTAGTGTTAAAATGACTATTTTACTTAAAAATGTATTTAAAACTGTACTCAAGGCCTATCCGATGGGTCAACTATGCACTATATGGTCAAAATACGTTTTTTCTATCAATAATACATATATATATATATATAGTAAATCTAGGCCGTACCCATATTTAACACGGATACATACATAACCTTTTTTTGCCGTATCCATGCTATAAAGTATTATATACATGTGTATGTATTCATGATTGAACTGATTTCAGATATAACACCGGGTCATTAGTAGAGTCATCAAAACTACCGTAATCTATATGTTTTATGACGTTGTTAAATGAAGCTGGTTAACTAAGATAGGATCGAAAACATCCCCAACAACTTTAACATTTTAGAGAAACAAAGAGAATTTATAGAGTTGTAGTCTTTTTCTACTCCAATAGTCTTTGCATCAAATTCTTCAAAATAAAAAAATTGATGAAAAAGAAAAGTTAATTCTTCAAATTTGCAGCAATATACAAAAATATGGAGATAATATTTGTAATAAATTCACACACATTTTAACACACAATAAATACAAATTATTAAAATCTATTGGACTAGAAAAGAAAACTTAAATGTAAAATATTAGTAATAAATGCAGAAAATTATGAAAATAGATTTAAATATATAAATAGTTATATATTTATTTTAATTGTATAATATTTTAGTGTAATAATAAATGTACATATTTACAAAATAAGAAAACTGTTGACTTAATGTTTGAAAATTATAAAGATTTTGATAAGGAAACTGTTAGAGATCCTGATAATGAATTTGGTCGTCATATATTTTCAAACTAATTTTGCTTTTGTAATTATTTGGTGAGTATACCCAGTAGTGTTTTATTGCAAAGGCAGCAGAAACGAGGAGATACAGGGTAATGGAGAGAGAGAGAGAGAGAGAGAGAGAGAGAGAGAGAGTTCAATTGCATCAAAAACGAGGGAAGGGAGAATAAAACATGATGATCATCCTTCCTATGAGATCTAAGTCTTTATGTCTATGAAGTCTATGATTTGATTAATCCTTCCTTTCTTTTCTGGTGAAAAATGCTTCTTCTTCTTTAGCTAGGTTGATGGAAATGAACCATCCAATCTTTCCATGACTTTTCTATTGAGTCTCTTCTCTGAATCGAAAGTTGAATCCCCACCTTTTCCTTCCTTCCTCCTTCACTCACTTTCTCTCTTCTCAATATTAATTACACTCCATTACACCCACACCCACATCCCGGCCAACTCCTCCATCATCTCATTTATTACTGACTCTTCCTCCCTTAAATAGAACCAAAATCCCATCTCCTCTATCCCTCACCTTAATAATTCTCATCCTCCTTCCTCCCATGTCTTCTTACTTATTACTATCATGTCCCATCAATTGCCTGTGTTTGTTTGTTTGTTTTGGGTTTGTTGATTAGTATGCAGTGACCTGTGTGTGAGTAATTCCGATCAAGATCAAGATCTTCATGTGGGGTTTAACAAAGGGTTTCATACAGAGTTTATTGGCATTCTGTCCACCTCCTATCGATCTCAATCGAGATTTTTGTGTTTATATGGAGATATATGGAGGTGGGCATACTGCCAACTGAGCTCTGTTGGTCTCTCTTTGTAAAACCCTCTTGATATAAGCTTTAGCATGCAGCTGTGTCCCCTATGCTGATCCTTTTTCTAGGTAGCGACTACTTAACTGATATGTTAAGAACGAAGGCAAGTATGTATGCCATATACCCTCGTTTGAATCTATGGATTCTGCCCAGTTTAAACTCGATAACGGTAGACAAATTTAATCTCTATCCTAAATTCCTAATTATATCGTCTGTTTTTCTCTTTCTCTTCTGCAGCTTAGTCTGGAGGTGCATCTAAGATCAGATCGATTAGATCAGATCAGGTTACTTAATGGAAGTTGTGTGACCAAAGCTTAAATGAATCCTCCTCAACTCGGTTGCTTCTGACTTCTGAGAGCATGCTGTTTCATCATCATCTTATTGAAGGCGGGGAACCCTAGTTTGTATTTGTGAACTGGGCTCTCTCTGTTATCCTTTACTTTAATTGACATTATCTTTTCTTCCGTCTCTGTTCATCTTAGTACGTACACAGTACGTATTTGCTTGTGATATTGTATGGCTGATTGGAATCATTAGATCAAGTACTTCATATTTGTATACGTTTGCTAGCTAGGGTTGTTCACTTGTTCAAATATATGTTTCTTTACAAATCTTTCTGTCGGCTCAGGAAAGGTCATGGAATTGGATGTACCATTCCGCATATTCAGAGTTGACAAAATTTTATATAGAAAACATGCATATGGAATTCTTTACGGATCAGACCTACGGGATCTGAATTTGTTGAATAATTTTCTTTCGGTTTCATATCTGGGATATTATTTGGATTTACGATGCTCATAGCATTTAGTTACTTTTTATTTGAATAAAATAACTTTTACTTGGTATGGTTTCTTGGTTTTGGTTTGTCAGATATTTAATATATAGTAGGCTTGTGAGTAGTTTCAAATTAATCTTTCCATGGTATCAGTCTAGTCTAGGCCAGCCCTAACCAGCTCTTAATTCCGCCCTTGATAAGTTAAGAGGAGACCATCCAATTCATTTCTATACCATAAGCCAAGGCTCATGATTGAAGGCCATTATACATTTTCCCAAACCCCACTTCTGGCCTTTATGGCGCGTTAAATTTCTGGACTGTGAAGGATAGTTTGAATCATGGTGTACAAAGAATGGAGAACATCATCTTACAGTTTTACGTGAAAAGGAAAAAAGGCCAAGTTAATATAACTTTGAGGCTTTAAGCATAACAGACATGCATGTTTTATGGTCCTACTCTAAATTTGAACTAGCTCAGATCTCGTTGTGTTGAAGCCTGATGACTTATATGATCGCTTTCCGCTCTCAATGTGGTGGCCACAATCCTTTTTCTGGTGTACTCGCTCTATCTTCACAGGTCAAGACTTCAAGTCAATGCAGTACTTTGATCTTAGTCAATCAGCAATCCCTTTTTCGTTGACCTGAAACTCAACACTCTTCTTTCGCACTACCCAGAGAGAGAGAGAGAGAGAGAGAGAGATTAACTCCAAACTAGCTAGCTGACAATATCCGTGTTGGTAGCTGCAAGAAGAATAAGAATGTGAACATTTTACTCTGGAGTCTGGAAGGCTGCAAGTGGAAGAGGCAACGGAATCCACAGAAAGGGAAAGGAAAAATCAAATTCATGTAAAATATATATTATTCGTTTTCATGATTGATGGATGGGATGGAAGCATGTCTGAATCTCTGCATCTCTTGTAGGAAAGCATTAGAATGAAAGAGAGTTTAGATTTATTTAATACATGATAAGATATAATTAAGTGTCTCCAAGAACTTGCTAATTAGTACCAACCACATCCAAATGATTTAATTGAAGCTTTATCAGATACAGCTGCAGTCCCGCAGCTATCCAATCCGGGACAGAGATTAGTATAATTCGTTCATACTAGAGCAAATGAGAGCACTGCATGGTAGGCATGCCTAATAATGAATTTTAGTGACATCATAGCTTGAAGTGAGATCAATATTCTTTGGTGCAAGTCTTTGGCGTTGAATACACTCATACAATATGTACAATTACATAATCTTAGGCCTGTTCTGAATTTTGGTGTTGGGTAATCTCAAAGCCCCTACACTTTGGGCCACAAAATTTGGTACCCCCTCTTTTCATTTTTATAGAACTAACAAGATATAACTACGTACGTGCTTAGAGGGAGATTTTCAAATGATGACTATCTTATTAAGGACTAGTCGAAAACTTTCTAAGTTATTGTTAATTAGATTTATTTTTCGGTCACATTTTTTCATCTCAACCGTTTAGATTTTAAGTATATAATTGTAGATTAAATATACAATTTTCAGCAAATTTAATAATCGTGATAAGATCAAACTCGATCAAATGAATGAACGAATCAAAATTGTCAAACATGAACCGTTTAAGTTCATAATGAGTAAATCACATATAATAATGTCTTAACGATTGTCAAATTTGATAAAATTTTGTATGGATGATCTACTTATATATATTTAAAAACTAAACGGTCGAGATATGAATATCATATCTAAAAATATGTGCATTAAAGAGGTTCTTAAAAAAATGGTCCTCATTGGAAAATGCCTTTGTGCTAGGATATATGAAAAAATAAAGATTATACTATGTTCTTGGATCATACAGAACCAACAGAAATAAACAACATTTATATTTCAACCGTCGACTGAATGCGTGAGGTTAACCAAATCATCTTCTTTGAAGGTATTAGGCTTCCCACACTATTTCATCAACATCATCAGAAAGTCAAATTTTCTAACTTCTCATGCAGCAAGTCATTTAAACACCTTGTCTTTGTAGATTGATGTCTCTTTCGGGCAGGGCTTCTGGCAACCTGATAGGGAGGATCATTAGGAGCTGGTAATGTAGTTGAAGAACCATCAGAGTTGTGCTGAATCGAGAAAGTACTCCGCAACAGCCTCTTTTGTTTGGGAACAGAACCACCAAACCTTCTTTGCCGACACATCGGCATTGCAGCTGCGCGTTGCCTGCTCGCATCATCTACATATAAGAGATCATCAATCCTTGCCATTATGTTGAAGGCTAAGCTTTCCATCACCCTGGAGTAGCTCTCAAGGAGAGAGTGGCCCACATCCTGCACCATATATATGTGGAGGAAATGAACTGATTTAGTGTTACTAGTTGCTAATAAGCAAGAGACCCTCAAAATCGAGCCTAAATGTGGAGATGTATTACTGTCATATGTCGTTGTTCTTTGGTACTAAATGAGTAAACTGTTAACTATGTGCTTTCAATCTTTTGTTCTTTTTTCGTTACTGCCTAAACATGTGTCTGCCATACCTTGTTATACTGAATTTTGCTCATGTCCAGAGTGGTCTGTGGGAGGCCAGGGAACCGTATCCTTAAATTCTGCAAGATAGTATTGGCTCGGGTGGCTAGAAGCTTACATTTATCCATGTCACCAACCAATCCCTTAACCGTTCCACCCCAGGATGACTTACCAGATTTTGTAGGCTTCAGCTGGCGTTTTAGGTATTTCAGTTTCCAAATGTGTGCAGCAGCCTCAATCCTGTTTGCTATTTCAAGAGTGGTGTACTCTGATGAGAGGTCCAGATAGTCAAGAAGACACTCTGGGGAGAACCGATCAGCAGTTATAAATCGGTAAGTGATTTCGCCTAGACAAGCTTTCCCACTCTGCAAGCAGTGGTAGAATGGTGTCAACTTATATAATACTAATCTGTCAAACATACATCAAAACACAAGGAAGAAAAATTTAGTCATACATAAGCCCCTAACTTGCAAGATTTACTAAAATCAAAAGCTCAGTCATTTTGTAACAAAAAAAAAAAAAAGCTCAGTCATTTTGTAACAGCGAAACATGAATGCCAAGGAGAGTAAGATCAGCAGTCATAAAATACTTTGTCTCCAACTCTCCCTAGGGTACTGTGATTGCAAATACTAACAAAATGTACATTCCTCATGTGTGTGCATCTTTATCTATACACAATTGCTAATGAATTGGTATTATTATGTGGAATTTTTTTTCTCAATACAAATATACAATACCTTGGGCAAGCTCTCAAGATAAGCACCTGGGATTTCCATTTCAGCCAGCACATTACTATTGATGGCCATGGAAGCCTTAAGGATCTGATTTGCACATTCCCTACAGTGTTGCAATGCCTTCCTCACATTTTCAGACAGACCATTTTGGGGTACTTTAGGGAATGGCAGCCACCACTTCTCTTCTTGCCTGATTGAAGGTCTACTAGAAGAGGTAGACCGAGAAGATGATTCAATATCATCAGTATCAGCAACGGTTATCCCTCGGTCAACGTAATAAAACTCTGTGTCACTAAATCCATCCAGAAGGCTAAGCAGCATTGCATCCAGTTTCTTAAGGGCAGGTAGATTTACGTATAGATCCGATCGGGGACGAGTAACCATAACCTCAAAAGTCCCACCTCCAGGGAATTCTTGAGTTGATGGTATGAGCTCAACAATGGAATCACTCACACTCAAAAGCCATTCCATTTCTTGGCACCACATTGTCTTCTTCTGCGGTGCTAGTGGCTCCAACTTCCATAATTCTCCAAATACAGTAGCTGCCAGAGCAAACCAATGAAAACAAACATAGAAAGCAAGTCTTTTCTGTAAACTCAAACAGTTAAGAAGTGTTTTGGGGGGAATATACAGAGGAACAAAACAGGCAATGGAAATCGCAACAAGGGAAGAGTTTGTGCAAACCAGAAAGATTTGTGATGGCATTTGATATGGCAAGAGCTGTGCAGACTCCATTGCCTCCACCTGACATATCTTCTCCAAGCAGAAGCTTTGCAAATCTCTCCTTCATCAATTCAACCTCTGTAAATTACACGAATATATATTCAAATCGTAGTACGTCGTATATGGAATGATGGATCAAAGTTACATATTTAAAGTAAAAGAAGTATAACATAGAAAATGTTATCCAGCCTTGAAGCTCAAATATGACATTGACAATTATTAATTGGTCTAAAATCATAATGTGCATCGATTTACATCATTCATTTGAATTAGTACAAGGAATTTGTCAAATTCTGCATTGTAATTACAGTTGATTCTCACTATGGAATTTGATTTACAAACTGCACACATTTCCAACATAACAACTGACTAACCAGACAATTCAGCATCGGTCTTCTCCGTCATCGCCGGAACTACAACATTACGTCTACCACCGAAGGCCGGTAACATGATTGGAAGCCTCTTCTTGTCGTACAAATCTTGAGCAAAGTCCGGTCCGGAAGGAGTCGACGAATTTATGGAAGTAGAAGCATGACCTTCGTTTATCCGACCAGAAAAGCTAGTACTAGTTGAGCTTTCCGACTCACTAACGTCAGCACTCAAGCTATAGCCCCTGAAACGCTCACTCAAGTACTCGGACTCTTCATCTTCCGACGAGAACGAGACGCTGAAGCTCTCCATTGATCAAGGTGTTCAAGATCAAAGTGATCGATCTCAGAAAAGGAAAGTGAAGGAGGAGAGATGAATATTTACCGCTAAAACTGTTCTACTACACTCTTCTTTCTCACTTTTTCTGTATTTTTCGTTGGCTTTGTAAATGTAAAACCCGGCCCCACCTAGGACGCACAGCCGGTGCTTTTTAATTGGGTGGATTGGAAAATGATTATGGCCACGTGTTTCTTTCGAGTGATTAGTTTGCACGCGCTGAGAGAAGTGAACATCGATCGGATCTGAGATTATGAGGTATAAGTTCGCCGCTTGGTTTTGGTCGGGGTCGTAAATCTTGTGTACAGAACCCAACTGGTTGTAGCTGATAATTTAATATGATCGTGCCCTCTCGTATAGTTCAGTGGACCTTGCGTTCGTCAGTAGTTAAGAAGTATGAATAGTTGTGTGGTTACACCGTTGTAGAACTTGAGTTGATGAAGGTCTAACGTATGATCAACGCCTTGACACAGCCAAGGTGAAAGATAACTTCACCAAATGAAGAATTGTGTTAAATGATGCATAATGACATGGCTAGGAATGCCATATCAGTTCGGTGTTGGGCAGTGACTCATTCGTATAAATGGGTTCATTTCAAAGAAAACAAAGCATGTATTTTGAGTAAACTGAATAATTTTAGGTCGCAAGAGAATCTAAGACTATGTTTAATCTCTGATCAACCTAACCACTTACTGCGGCGATTCAATTAACTCATTGAAGCACAATGAACAACTCAACCACTTGCGGTGATTTTATTAATTTGGTATCTTTCTATACATGGCTGGTTGTGGGGCGAAAGAAGCCTAGTCCAGATCATGTGTATTGTGTACATTATGGTGCCATTACGGTCCCAAATGAGCACATTAGGCCCCTCGTTTTCATCAACCAAAAGCCTTAGGCCCCTTGAAAGTGTTGAAAGGGTAAAGCTCGCGCGCGCGGGGGGAGTACACTGGGGTGATGTCATAGACCCGTCACACGCCACACTCCGTCACTATCTCAAACTCTCCCCACACCTTTCTGTCTATTTACCCCGCTGCCCACACCATCCCACCGCCTCAACTGACCAAACCAATCGACGCTCCCAAATCGCCTTCGCCATCTCTGATCAGGTAAACGCCGTCGTTTTGCTTATCCCCTCTCGAATCTTCGATTTAAGCCTCTGAATTCAAATCAGCGTTGTTTATTTAGATAAATTAGGGTTTAGAGATGAAATCTAATCTCTCACACATTGCTCGTGAATCGTTCTCTGTTGCAGTTCGTCGTCCCAATTTCGATTCTGCTTCTCGCCGGGGAAGGTCGATTGTCCTCTCGAGTTGTTCACGGTGGTTGTTTACTCCTGCTCGCGCTCTCTCTTCCTCCGTCGTTGTTTCGTCATCAAAACCTAGAATGGGATCCGTCGGAGCTCTTGACCTACCTTTGAAGTACCCTAGCGTCCGGCGAGACGAGTCCGTCGTCGATGACTACCACGGCGTCAAGGTTGCCGATCCTTATAGATGGTAAATGCTCCTAAACCCTAACATTTCAAGTTTATTCGAGCATCCTAATTCATTGTTCGAGTATATTAGGGTTTCTTGTTAAGGCTTGAGCATCCTAATTCATTGTTTGAGTATATTAGGGTTTCGCTGAATTTGATTTTGTGTTTTTTTTTTAATTGTTTGTGAAGGCTTGAGGATCCTGATTCGGAAGAGACGAAGGAGTTTGTACAGAAGCAAGTGGAGTTGACGCAGTCGGTGCTCAAGGAATGTGATGATGTCAGAGGGAAGTTATCTGAGAAAATCACCAAGCTGTTTGATCACCCGCGCTATGATACACCTTTCCGGCGAGGGAAGAAGTACTTTTACTCTCATAACACCGGGCTTCAAGCTCAAAGCGTGCTCTATGTGCAGGTTGGTGTTTTAAGTTAGAGATGGTTTTATTGAAATGCTTGTGGATTCACCGGTTTGCTAATGTAGTGAACTTGTAATTGTGGTTTTAGGCTAGAATTGGTTCTGTTGAAAACTTGAAATGATTATATGTTCACTATTGGTCTGGATTGAAGTGTGTTTATTGTGGTTTTAGGATAGTTTGGATGGAGAACCGGAGGTTTTGCTCAATCCTAATACGCTTAGTGAAGACGGGACAGTAGCTTTGAGTACATATTCCGTAAGTGAGGATGCCAAGTACTTGGCCTATGCACTCAGTACAAGTGGCAGTGATTGGGTGACAATTAAAGTGATGCGCATTGAAGATAAGAAAGTGGAGACGGACACTGTGTCTTGGGTAAGTTCTGGAGTTTATCTTGAACTTACAGGAGTAGAATTCGGGAACCTGATAAGAGAAACTAAGTAATTTTTTGTTTTGCCTTTTCAGGCCAAGTTTACTGGTATTAGCTGGACTCATGATAACAAAGGGTTTTTCTATAGCCGCTATCCAGCTCCAAAGTAAGTCACAAACAGCAATCCTGCTTTATTACATCCAGCATAATGTCATGTGTTTCTCTTTTTATAATAACTGTAGCTCGTGATTTTGCTATGAGAAATCTGCCAGAAGAAGAATTTTTGGAGATTCAAATTCTGTGCTAATTATTGTTCTATCTTGGAAATATGTCAGAAATAAAAATGTTCAAGGTGCTCTGGTTATTTCTGTCTTCAAATTGAGCAATCTGAATGTAATATCCAAGTGGTAGAGAAGTAAATAACTTGATTTCATTTGGATTATTATATACTATCTGAGCCAGGAGAGTAGTCCTTGATTGTAAGGTTGATTGAAAAAATATAAAATTGATTCTATAACAGTGGTTATTTGGTGTTGTAGAGAAGGAGAGGACCTTGACGCTGGTACAGAGACCAACACAAATCTTTATCATGAGTTGTACTACCATTTTGTGGGGACAGATCAATCAAAAGACATATTATGCTGGAAAGATTCTGAAAATCCTAAATACTCGTTTGGAGCTAATGTTACTGAGGATGGGAAGGTAAACACATCTTTTATGTTGTCTTGTTCGATGTTTGGTGAGAGTAATGTTTGTTTTCGTCCTGTACTCTTGTTCATGCATTAGTAATATGTATTTCTCTAAAAAAGAAGCCTTAAAATCGAGTAATAGCACTTGTGTTGTGAATCCTATTCGAAGTATCCCCCCCCCTCCCCTTAGTTAAACAAATGGTCCGTTTGTATTAGAGAGTTGGAAGTTGGAACTAGTATGGACATATCTGAAGCAAGCCGTGTATAGATCTGCATCTATCGAAGAAAATGTGCCGTTGGATTTTCACCATCAAGATGAGAAACTGTTTCTTCATTGTTCATATAATAGAATATGTCAATAGGCATGTTATAATATGAAACTTACGATATAACCATGTTTCTTTTTTGTTTATGAAAAAATGTTGGCTGTAATTGACTCATTCTTCTGTATATGGGTTTTCTACTTATTTCCACATTTTGAAATAGCTGTTGTGGATTGATGTTTTTGTAAAGATCATTGCTTGTATAGACAATAGTATTTTTTTTAGTGATTGTATGATCTAATTATTCTTTTTCTTGATTAATCTGCAGTATGCACTTGTGTATGTCGGCGAGGGTTGTGATCCGGTCAACAAATTTTACTATTGTGACATGTCTGCTCTTCCTAATGGGGTTGAAGGTCTGAGGGCGAACAATGAACTGCTCCCGGTTGTCAAGCTTGTTGATACATTTGAGGCACAGTATCACGCGATCGCAAATGATGACACTGTCTTCACTTTTCGGACAAATAAAGATGCTCCGAAATATAAGTTGGTCCGTGTTGATTTGAAGAAACCAACTGCATGGACTGATGTAATTAAAGAATCTGAAAAAGATGTACTTGAATCTGCATCTGCTGTAAATGGTACCCAAATGATTGTTAGTTACTTGAGTGATGTCAAGTATGTACTACAGATAAGGGATTTGAAGTCTGGTAGTTTGGTGCATCAATTGCCCATTGACATTGGCTCAGTTACTGGGATATCTGGAAGACGAGAAGATAGTACAATTTTTTTTGGCTTTACGAGCTTTGTTACACCAGGAGTTTTATATCAGTGTAATTTAGAGAATGAAGTTCCAGATTTGAAGGTATTTCGCGAAATTACTGTTCCTGGGTTTGAGCGATCAGACTTCCACGTTGATCAGGTAATATTGGTTTCGGCTGACATTGATCGGCTCTTTACTCTGTCGCATTCTTTTTAAGTTAGTTTCACTCATTTAACACTTTGTTCCAGTTTTGATTCTAATACTGTTTATACTATTGCTCTGGCTGATGCTCTTTTAGTGCGGAATTCAGCAAATGCTTTTTCATCAACAGGCTTTTCAATTTTCCAGGTTTTCATACCCAGCAAGGATGGCACTCAGATACCAATATTTGTTGTGGCCAGGAAGAACATTGTTTTGGATGGCTCACACCCATGTTTGTTATATGGATATGGTGGATTTAACATTAGTCTTACGCCATCGTTCAGCGTTAGTCGCATTGTACTTACAAGACATTTAGGTTTTGTTTACTGCCTAGCAAATATTCGTGGGGGTGGAGAATATGGGGAGGAATGGCACAAGGCAGGCTCCCTAGAAAGAAAGCAAAATTGCTTTGATGACTTCATTTCTGCTGGTGAATACCTTGTATCTGCTGGTTATACCCAATCAAGCAAGTTGTCAATAGAAGGTGGGAGTAATGGTGGGCTGCTTGTTGGGGCCTGCATAAATCAGGTGCTTTTATTTTTTATTATTATTATTTTATTTTACTTTTAGAAGGTGTCTACTATCAGACTGTAGCAAGTCTTGCACTAGTGAATTTAAAAGAAAAAAAAATGCTATGATGCAGAGGCCTGATCTTTTTGGCTGTGCACTTGCTCATGTTGGTGTGATGGACATGCTGAGGTTCCACAAGTTTACCATAGGTTAGTTTCTTCGTTAGGGTCCACCCTGATTTTTATTTTCTTCAGAAATTAAATAGAAATCAGATGTGTGATATCTAAAAAATTTGCAGGTCATGCGTGGACTTCTGATTATGGATGTTCTGACAAGGAGGAAGAATTCCATTGGCTAATTAAGTAGGTCTTGTATTAATCTTGATTACGGTCCATTCTGATATCTGATTGGAACTATTTATTGCACTTTGGGCAATGTCAACTCTCTATAATAGTCTTTTGCTATCTTATTATGTTCTTCAAGTTGTGCCTAGGCATGGCTCTGGCCCCAAATCTATTAGAACTCAACATTAAGATGCACTGCATATTGCTTCTTAATCTTTTCATTGTTTATTGTCACACTCTTTTCTGAATTTCTCTGGGATGCAATTTTCTGTAGTTGTTTTTGCTTATTGCTCCTTCCCTCTTGTTACTTTCAGGTACTCGCCTCTACATAATGTTGGCAGACCATGGGAACGACATCCAAACCAGCAGTACCCACCTACCATGCTATTGACTGCAGATCATGATGACCGAGTTGTCCCATTACACTCATTGAAGTTTTTGGCGGTTAGTGTCTTATTTGAATGATTATAGAAAACCGAATCATTTGTGAATTTCATGCCGCCTAATAAGGCTTGATTGTTTTTATATCTTTTCGTCCCCTTTTTTTGGTTGTAACAGCATTATCTATTCTTATTTTCAGACACTGCAACACGTGTTGATTACAAGTTTAGAGAAAAGTCCTCAGACTAATCCAATTATTGGACGCATTGAATGCAAGGCAGGGCATGGAGCTGGACGTCCAACACAGAAAATGGTGAATATTGATTATGTTCGGATTGATGTTTTTTTCTTTATTTCTTTTGAAGGATTCCTTGTTTAACACCTGTTTTTTTGAGTGCAGATTCATGAAGCTGCTGACCGGTATAGTTTCATGGCTAAGATTTTGGATGCATCGTGGATCGAATAAGGAGGTGGAGTGTGAGTAAGGGCAATTATACTTTAACTTCAATATAATTTGTTGGGGTCACGTTTTCCGTGGTTACATCCAGGATATCCTGGTTAGCGCGGTACAGGCCATTCTTTGCTGCTAGGCATAGTTTACAAGCCCTTAATTGGTGATGAGGCTCATCCGTATAATGAACTTTCATCACTTCTCTCATGGGATCGCAAACACACCTCTTCGGTGTGATCAAGGACTTTTGCCTCTAAAATTTTTGGGAAGGATACATCTCAAGCCTTGGTCGATAACTGTTAGTAAAATCCAGATTTACTCTATCGATTAAACCTGGCTTTCCCCGCGGCCGTGTGGGCTTAGTCCATGGTAATTACGATTTTTTAGGTTCTTGTCATTGTGGGTCGAATACCTGTAAAATGTGGATATAGATGGTTCACCCGCTAAGCAGGTGGCCGAAAACATAGGTTCAGGCCTATTAAAACTGCCCCTGTTATGACTTGTAAAATTAAAGATGTAATCTTAACTTTTTACTGTATGTAAAGATTCATATATGCACAATGACAAAACGTGAGTTCGGCTCTAGGCAATTACATAAAGCGTATTGGGCCGATAAAGAGAAGCCCAATAACATCAAATTACACCTTTTTGAAAAATTTGATAATCGTCTTCAGTTGCATCAACGAATTAGCCTGTTAAAAAGTATCTTGAAGCCCATTAAGTAAAAATTGTGCGCATTGACGTCAATGAAACGGGCCTTGGGCCTGATTAGTCCATTGTTCGCTTGAAATAAAACGACTGAGGCCGGTTGAACAATTTTTTGGACATGGCAGACCAATACGGTAATAACAAGACATGTGAGCCTGAACTCTACGTACTGTTGACGCCCTTTTTTAAAATCTGCGCACGTTAGGCCCGTCAAAAAAGTGTGCCAGTAATCAAAAAAGCGGCTGCCAATGCCAGTAAAATTAAGCCTGTCGATGGTCCGAAACCTCTTCACTACAAATGGGGCTTCAGGGCCGTTGATCAAAACCTGGCTTTAAATTTTTCTTATTAAAATCCAGGGGTTTATTGACTCTTTGGAATTTAGAAGCAAAAAAAAGTTGCTTTAAGCCGAAATCATACATGGTGCCAAAAAATGATTCACTCTGCATAACCTTAAACCTCCAGCTTCAATGGTTCCTTCCTGCAAGGGAGAATAATTCGGTCAAGGTTTACAACTAACAAACTTAGGCCGAAAACTAATCTGCGACAAATAATACTGGGAGAAACTATGAACCTCATTCAGTGAGAAAACAATCCATTTTAACATCAGTTACATCAAGTCGCAGTATCTCTGCTCTCGTACCCAACATTGATCCAAAGCTGCAAAAGACAGCCTAGTCAGTTTCACTGTAAATGCAGGGTCAATATTTGTAATATCACAAACAATGGCCACCGATTGGTTAGAGTTCAGTCTACATTAAACTTCAATAAAACTTCTAGCAAGCCATATAAGACAGATAAGAATAAGATACATGAATACAGAACCATACATGGAGAATCTGACAAAGAAATGTTACAAAGATACACATTTTGGGCGAGACAGAAATTTAACCCCTTAAACTCAAGGTGACAAAAAATATAAAATTATACCTAGGTTGAGTGCGTCCAAGATCACCATGAACAAATTCCTTGATATACGTTCCAGCCTGTAATGCAAAGAGACGCCAAGTTATTTGTTTATGTCATAAAGAACTACGAAACTTAATCTTCCATTTAAATCAGAGTGGTCTGTATGGGGGCACCACTTTCAAAGCAAAAAAGTAAAATCATAGTAGTCTATTGCCAACATTTGAACTAGTAAAAAAGTTGAATTGTTTCCAAAAAAATCATATAAGTGGTCCTCTAAATCATTCAACCCTACTGAATAAAAATGGTAACAGGTAGAAGACTTGTTATAAAAGATAATGAAAAACTGAAGGGGAGTTAATTGAATTCCCTAATTCAACTTCTTGATATTTCGAAGGAAAAAATTAAATGTATTGACAAATAGGAATGAAAGGATTCATTGCCTATGACCTTATTTCAAATTTAAGGTCAATTGAATTCATTGCTTCATACTGTATTCCCATGATTATCAGCTGAAAACATTACCTGGGTACATAGGTGCAGAAGAAAATATTGAGAACTTCCAACGATCCTCTCGATTCTCATCCTATTTTGGACAGCAGAGATAAAAGCTTAATTAATTTCAGGAGACTGAGTGTCTTATAATTGTTATTCAACAAAACTGGAATCATTCGCTAACCAATGAATAATCTTTTCACGTTCCAATGGACTTCGGCGGTGAAGCACCCTGATTGGAGTCCTTTGCAGAATAAGCTGCGCAATAATACACATTTAAGAATATTCCAATTAGAAAACAAAATTTCCTCAACTGTATACGGTAAATAAGTAAATGTTAGAAACTGCATTGATGTTACTATTTCCCAAATCTGATAACCACAATGACCATTATTTCAATATTATTCTAATATTTCCTTGTTTGGACTTTGGAAATATCATGAGGTCTGCTTTATGAGTCATGCCAAGACAACAAGATATTGCATATTATGAGGTCTGATGTTAAGCTCTTCATTATTAGTGGACATAATGTGGAGTTAGTTTCTGTGCCTCTTCAACGCATCCTTGTATGTGGGCAAGGTCATCTAAACATATATAATTAATATGCTGAGTATGAAGCTGATGAAAATTTTCCTGTCATGTGCTCAAGTTTATTTTAACCAAATATGAAAGAAAATAGTTGAGGCTTATAAAACAGCTAACCATGTCTTTAATTGAAGATATAGACTGAAAGTCTTCATCATTGAGAATGCGAGACGTCCACACAAGTGCAGTGTATTGCTTCTGCATGAAAGTACAGAACTGTGGATTAATAGGCCATCAATTTAAGGTCTGGATTGCACCATTAATTTCAGAAATTCAAGCACGTTAATCATGAGAAATTTCAACACAACATAATTAGAAAGAAAAATATACCTGTTTCTCTGCTTCTCCTTCACGCATGAGATCCCATGACTGACTGCCCACTAGTTTCAAATTTTTAACACCCACCTGCTTCCATACTGTTCTCATTTGTAATTGTTCAATGACAGCAAGAAACAATACAATAGAGTGGGCAGTGACCTTACCAATTTATTTTGCAAGTTATTTATCTTTGTTTGCAAATCTTTTACAGACTCCAGTGATGGGATATAGCGCGCATTTTGTACCTCAACCAGGAAAGGCCTCCCAGAACCCAACATCCGGACCTAAAAAGATTCTAATTTAATTGAGAATCCATTTATCAAATACAAAGCATAGTAAAGAAGATCTTCATTACATCAATATCTTCTCTGCCAGCCGCATGAAACTTGTATTTATCACCACGACATATGGGAAGAATGTTGCTACCTATTATCTCCTACATAAAATACCACAATAGCTGTCAGAATTTCACCCATCATTTCCAGAAGAAAAAGCGTAAATGGAATGATTATAGCAAATATTCTGACTGGTATTACCTCAACTGATGCTTCTCCCATTCTTTCATCATCAATAATCCAACAACTTTGACTTACATTTCTCGAGTACTGAAACACAAAAAAATTATGAGCCAGTCCACATGACAAGTTGAGCCAAATACTTGAAGTTGAGCCAGTCCACGTTAAAACCAAAAAGACACTTTAGTCACTCAATATGAAAAAAGAACCCTTTTAACAAACTAATCCACATCTCTGTGGCATCCCTAAATCAGTGAATATAGTTTATGCCTCCATATCTTTTTTTTATGGAAAACCATGAAATAAAAATGAAAGGAGCATAATAATGAGACCTGGATTGCAAAGCTATAGAGATTTAAATCTTAACACAACTCTAAAGCTCACGTATGACTACACTTAAATAAGTAAGAAATAAGTGGAGAAGATTAGAATTGGCTTACCTTCAGGTATCTCCCACCAAAGTATATTTGCGTCCTGTAACAGAGGAACTCCAAACAGCAAGGTTCATTGGTCTGGAAATGAAGATAAGTGGGTTTAGAATAAACATAACAGATTCAGAAAGCAATCCTAAGGAAGTTGCAAAGAATCAAAAGGATATCAATTTGAAAAGCAATCAGCTGTAAAATATACAACACTTGATACTGAAAAGAGCAACTCTATACAAAGTGCTTTCCGATTCCATAGCTGAAGATAATAATTGTAACCCACAAATAAACTTATTTATTGTCATGCTTCCCACCCCCTCAAAACAGAAAATGGCAATATATTTCTTGGATCATTTCAAAGAGAAGGTGAAATGTCATCAAAATACCTGCTCAAGACATAACTTCAGACATTTCGACGATTCATTAGCTTGCAGACTCCTCGGTTCACCCAAGTCCAGACCATTCGGTGTGCCTGTAAAATGGAGCAGTTATGCCTTCAACTATCATGCTACTTACAAAAAGTTGGAAATGCACAGAGTTAAATCGACACTTGGAGAGAGGGGCCAATGTGAAACTGATGTCAGCATGCAGGAATGGTGGGCCAACGTAATATGCACAGATAGCACCAGAAGAAGATTTGCCTCACTTGGTTTTGCAGTAGCAACTAAAATTGCAAAAGGGAGTGAATGATAACAAATAATTAAAGAGCTGTTATTAGGAAGGTTCACTAAGTAGTTAGGGTTCATTTTATGAACCACATCTATCCCAAACTTGGCACTAACCAAGATCTTGAACTTTGCAATCGAATTGTACAAAGATGCAGCATGAGAAGTAGGGACCCTTAATACATGCAATCTTCGGAATGTTATCCTACCATATAGGTCACGAACAGAATTTAAATTCTGCTTCTTTAAAATAGTCAGAGATGAGCACAAGCATTGGTAGTATAATATTGAACATGCCTGTTTTTCTTCTTTTACTCTCATGGCACCCATCAACAGAGTTTTCAACTATTTTTGATGATACAGGGTATGTGTACGTCAAACGGATGCGAAAAGTGCCTGTGCTTGATTTGCAATCCTGCAAAACTTCAATTTATAGTAGATCAGTGACGAGTTAACATGTTTAAAGATTGACATACAGATGAATCGTATACTAATTCAAGGTTAAAAGAAGGGTCCTAAATCATATCTCAATGGATTCTCATTTATATAATTATCTCATATACATGATACCAAAATCAAATGGGTAAGACGAATCGCTGCATACCAGCATTGATTCTAGGGACTCTGTAAGAGAAACTTTTAGAGCATCTTTTGCAGAAATGCATTCAGGCAGTGACCTCTCCTGAAACCAAAGTTCAGAATCATACTTTGTTTTCATATGATCCCTGCAGAAGAAAAGCAAAATTAAAACAGCCCCAATACAAAATTTGTCGAAGAAATGTGAATTTCAGTTGAACATAAAACTTGGATTACTTCGAAAGTTATTATATAAATGCTTTTTCAAAAAAAAAAAATTTTAATTGCAACCTTACCAAACAGTGCGTTCGTTTTCCAGGATAATAGGTGGTATAGACACTTCAAGAGAAAAACCGTCTATCTCAAATCCCTGTTCCCTAATCAGATTGCAAATATAAGCAGCCAACCCATCCACACTCTCCTTTTTCACCACCTTATTATTCTCACTATAAGTG
The DNA here is from genome assembly GCF_933775445.1 of Argentina anserina. Taxonomy (NCBI): domain Eukaryota; kingdom Viridiplantae; phylum Streptophyta; class Magnoliopsida; order Rosales; family Rosaceae; genus Argentina; species Argentina anserina. The sequence goes on along the minus strand of NC_065873.1, from coordinate 28,416,690 downwards.
AACTGCAAGACTCCTAAACAAACCGTACAAACCGCCGGCTCTCGTAAGCTACTGTGGATGTCCACTGGATCAGTTAAATCCGAGAAGACTGAGCTCAGCATTGAAGGTGATAGCGGAGAACGATAATGCACACACTCTCTGACCCCAAACAACCGCAAAATGCATCTGGTGCATACCTAAAAGAAAATAATACTCAAAATTTCAAACAAATTTGAACAATCCATCCACTCCATTCTATAAACTTATAATCTTATATATAAAGAAACCCTAAGCGTTTATATCTATATAAACAAACCGAATTCGAATCCATTTTATAAACTTCAGATGAAACAAAACCCTAAGCGATGCTCGTATCTACAAAACCTAGACGAATAAATAAGACTCCACTCTGTAAGCTCTATACATATTGAAACCCTAAGCATTAATATTAATGCAAACAAAACGAATTCGAATCTATTCCATAAACTTCAGAGGAATCGAAACCCTAAGTGATGCTCGCGTGCACAAAACCTAGATGCATAACTAAAGCGAAACGCAAAAGGTGTGAACAATAGTAAGGTAGGTTAAAGAAGCTCACCCCGATTGAGAACAACTCAATCACGGCTTGGCTGGGCAGAGATCGGACGGCTTCGTAGAGAGCTCGCACGTCGTCGCCGTTAACGATTGCCGGAGAAGCCTCTTCAATTTGTGTTGCCATTTCGAGAAGACGAGAAGTAGCGAGTGAAGTTGATGAGGTGTCCGCGGGGTTTTTATTTTCAGTGCGAAGGGTTTTATGGCTTGGCGCGACTCAAAACGCTGCGTTTTGGTGGCGAAGTTGAGCAAAATTAAATTATAAAAGACAATGACAATCTGGCAATCTCATAATTTACAGCAATAACGGATGAGTAGCGTGTATTGAGAACTTAGACGAGTGCCAGACATAATACAGGCTTTGCTTATTGCTATTCTTTCCTTGTTCTTTCTTATACAAACAATGCTTCAATACGCTTATTAATACAAATGGATTGAAACCAAGTGGTTTACAAGGACGAAGATAAACGGTGGAGATCCACATAGCCAGCCAGCACTGCTCTGCTTCGTTCTTTCACCTTTGTTTGATATATTACCCTGCAGATTTCAACAAAAGCTTTGCGTAACCTTGCTTGTTAAGAGACTAGTTCTAGCAATTGCTCAGAAGCCAAATTACCTGGACCCTTCGAGCCACATTTCAGTGACCAATGTTTCACCAGGGTAAACATGTAATAAGAATCGGCCTGAAATGCATTTCACCATATTTGAATCTCCTCGGCATATACATTTGATGATTGCCCTGACTGCAAATCCTAGTGTGCACAACCCATGGAGTATTGGCAGCGTGAATCTTTGAATACACAATACAAAATAGTTAGAATACTTGGAAACATTCTAGAAGCTCATATCAGTGAGATATTTCCAAAAAAAAGTATCCAAAATGCAAAATATTCTTTCAACTGATGTGAAAGCCAACATGGACCAGGGAAACCAAAGAGATTAATTTTACAGTGCTAGTTTGGCCACTGTCTACATCAGTGCATCTACGTGTGAAAGAAGAGAAAAACAATCTAAATCCAGGTATCATAATAAGTGAGGTACTAACCCTGCAACTTTTGCAATATTGGGATCCGAATGCAGAGGATTATAGTCCCCAGATAGCCTATACAGCAAAGCCTGCAAAACAGCATAGACATAAAATATTCTATAAAATCTCAATCAAAGAGAATAGTTAAATTCTATAGTTTCTAATGTAAGTTGTCTTTTTCTCTGAAAAAATAATGTATCCCAAATCTGACTTATCATTCGCATACAAGTCTATATTTATTTATTCTACTTTACATATTTTTGGTATTTCATGACCATGTATCATGTGTACAAGCCATGAATAAGCTGTCCAGACTTAGGCATACATGAGGGACATTATAATCACTAATTGCCAAGTAAGTTGACAAGAAGGGGAGAATAAATAAGGAATTGGATTTGGATTGAACTTTTATGAGAAATCAAGATTTTCAACAGCTTGTTTGTTTCTTTTTTTAAATGTTCGGGGGTTGGGACATCTTTCCAGGACACTTGGCTTCCAGAAAGTTGATCACTGCATCATTGCTGGATTATGTACAAAAAGGACCAAATGCCCCTTGAAAAGGAAGCATTGCAAAGGAATATACTAATGAAAAATGTAGGACTAATCACCTGAGTCCTACCACAGTGACTTGTTGCCATTACAAAAGAAAAGCTACATACCTGAGATGGTAGTGTACAATCTTCAAAAACTGCAAAAGGTTGACTTTTTGGAATTTTCACGGAGGATCCCTGGTTCTTTGGATAGTTTGAATATGAAAATGGATGAGATGATTTGGAGAAGCCACCAGCGCCTCGCAGAAAAACAGTTGTCCTGTAGAATAGCACTCCAGATGTCCAATTACATGGCAGTACTATGATTTTCTCAGAGAATTACAGAGTACTAGTCTACTAGACCAGCTGATTCAAGTAGTACTTGGCACTTACCGATTCATGCATAACAATTCACCAGATTCTTTATCATAACTTTTTGTTTCCATCTCAACAACGGCAGCTTTTCCTGCATGGAAATTAGGGGAAATAAGTACCTGCCGGAACATTAAAATCTCTTCGAGGAAAACAAGTACTCAGGCAATGTACACACATGAGTTGGATATCCCATACAAATGTGGGCATCAGAGAAGAATTGTGTGATGAAACTTGCTTAAAGAGAACCTTGAACTCAAACTATGTCATGTAAATAAGGATGTGGTTCTGCTATTTAAACAAATAATAGTGCTAGTAACAAACCTTTATCATGGAGTCCAGCAAGACTCACCGTATTGTTTAGCTGAATCAACAACAAAACAAACTAAACTTATTATCTCTTCCACAAAAAGCATAGTCGGAAAATAAAATCAAAACAAAAACAAAAGGTGTGCAGCTTTTGGTTAGAGGCATTACAGAAGCGCTTGATGGTAGTGGCTTGTAAATTTCTATGTATTGCTGTCCATGCAGCAAAAGGCGTGGATCAAAACTGGTGGCGATACAAAGTTACAAACCAAAACTTCCAATCAGCTTCTCATCAAGTCAAAAAGGCTTATAAATTATAACATTATAAAACATACACCAACATATCAGGAAGTTCATAAAGAAACTAATACTTTAGAGAGTATACCCATGTAACGGAGACCTTATACTGTAATTGGTACTTACTCCAATCCTGGCACATGAAACTTGAGACTTCCGAGCGAAAACAGAGCAGAAAATGTTGGCAACACCTAGTGAAAACAAACCACCATGCTTGTATCATTATCTCAAATTATTCCAGCAAACAAATATTTCAATCACATTTAACAAAAAATAAAAAACAAGTAAATTCAGTTCCACCAAACCTGGATAGATTTCTGCCCATTCTCATGATAAACATATTTAAGTTCATCAGCATCTACCGCATCCCTAGCGCAAGCTCCAACACCTAATGCATAGAGAGCTACATCTCTGCCCATTGCAAAGAGTTTTAAAATTATAGCTACAGTACATCATTTCTCAGATGAAAAATTGAGCATAATCAAACGGGGGACTCTTACCTCTCGGAATAAGTGTACGACAACTGAAGTTTCCCGTATCATATCAACATGAATGAGAAATCAAAAACTATTAGGAGGTGAATCGTAGTGTTACTGAGTTACCGTAGATAAGATTCAAGGAGTGGAGCGCGGGAGGAAGAGAGAGAGAGAGAGAGAGAGAGAGAGAGAGAGAGAGAGAGAGAGAGAGAGACGTACCTCGGGATATTTGAGAGTAGAGAATTTCTCAGGATCGAAGTCCGTCGACATCGTCACTGTTTTCTCTCTTCGAATTTGGATTGGGGAAGTACTCGGGTCTCAGCTGAGCTTGGCACGAATATCAATACTTGCCTATCCTCTTTTGTTTTTCAACCATATTTTTTGTGAGCTTCTATTTATACAAAAAAGGGTATTTACACCTCTTGGACTTTCATTTTATTTTTATAGACAATTAAAATGTTATTTAGATTTTTATAGTTTTCCTAAAATGCTCAGAAAATGTACAATAATCACACAAATTATCTTCTCGAATTAATTCACTATTCCACTCATTTTCTAAATTCATAACAAAATTAGTAGACTAACTTTTTCATTCACTGATACATATATATATATATGTGCAACTCACCAATAATTAATATTATATGAAATATTCTAACCTCTAATAAACAAATTTTATTTTTTAAGTCAAATCAAAGTTTTGAGAAATTTTTTAGATAGTCATATAGTTTATACATTAAATCGTCTACATTTAATTTGATGTTAATCATCTACATTTAATTTTTGACTTATGATGTTTACCAAAAAAGAAGGTAATCAATTTAATCATTTTATGCAATATGATATCCCATTTTGGAAATTTTCTAGCAATAAATATACATGATAATTATCTATATTTGTAATTTAGAGGATAAGTTAAGAATTGTTTTTTTTAATTTCATATGCATTGACTAAGTCAAAACTATATAGAAAAAAAAATGGAGATCTAAGTACCATTTTAGGAGGCATGAATAGAAGCTCCCTATTTTTTTCTTCTTTGAACAAATTTTCTTGAATGCGTATTGATTATTAAAGCAGCGCAGCCTACAACTTGTAGCGTAGTTCAACAAACATCGAAATATCAAGAGACTTTGATTTATAAACTAGTCGAGTCATTGTTAACTATCCTAGTCGTATGAGTAGGAACTTATTACCTATAATATGTGATCACAGAAGGGAAGATCAGCATAGCTTCAGATATGCACAGCTAGATTTATAGAGATGGAGCAGGGGAGAACATATGAGAGACTGAGAGAGGATGTATAACTAAGTTGTTTCCTGTTACCTCCTATAACTTTTGCAGGGAAGAACAAATCCGCCAGTACTCTATTCACCAACCAACAAAACTCGATAAAAATCTTAAAATAAGTCATCAGTTTGCAATTAGACCACACGAAAACCTTTCTGCAAAATCTTAATCCGATCAAACTAAAACGTCAACATACACAATCATACATAAGAGTGCCGCGACAAGGGCATATGTCAAAACAGTTTTGATAGCTACTGAAATATAGTTCTATCCAGCTTTTCACATTCTATTTTCTCTCTGTCGTGGTGCACATGTTATGATCTCATCAACTCTAAGAATCATCTCTGCAGCCTCTGTTGCAGAAAGCAAGACAGCTTGCTTAACTTTAAACGCTTCAGATATCCCTCGTTCTGCCATGTCTCCCACCTGCCAGAAGGAAAACAATTGCTCGAAATCAAATTATTATGACAGTCCGGAACAAGAATCATGTTTCTATTTATGTTATTTTTCAACACATCAGTACTTACAGTTCCAGAGATGACATCAATCCCCGCAGTGCATCCTTCCTTGTGGTGTTCAGCACGTAGCTGTGCAACCAACTCAGCACTGTCCAAACCAGCATTGTCAGCTATGATGGTTGGAATGGCCAAAAGTGCCCGTGAGAAAGCTTCAATAGCATGAGATTTCTTTCCAGGAGTCTTTTTGGCTAGCACATCAACTTCCTTAGCCATAATCATCTCTGGCCATCCACCTCCAAGCAAAACCCTGCTGTCATTGACTGTCTGAGACAGAACACACAAGGCATCGTGCAGAGACCTTTCAGCCTCATCCAGCACATGATGGCTGCCAAAGGGGACAAAAATGTCATATCGAGCACCTAACTCAATGTTATATAGAACAAAATATACACATTTTTATAACGAGGGATTAAGGGATATCCGCTACAGAACAGGCTTTTCTCAAACTCTACATAATGTGTGGGACTGTATACAGAAAAGCTCACAGGTTCTAGTATCACTTGAGATGAAAGACAGAACAATAAAAAACAGGCAGCCATGTTCTGTAGTCACAACACCAATTCATGAAAAACATGGATCTGGCAAAAAAAATGAAATATGACATATATGAACACCAGAAGCCACAAACCTAGTATCTGAGTACTAATTGAGAACTAAATAGGGAAAAAAATCAAATTGTAAATAAAATAAATACCTAGCGCCTCTCAATACTATAGTACAAGCCTGGCCCAGTGCAACGCCAGAAAAGTGGATCAACTTGTCCTCACCAATCATGATCTCCTCAATGAGATCGCAGTGCCCAAGCTTAACTGACTCAGGATTATCAAACGTTGATGCAATTTCACCACCAGTTACCAATGCCAAACGTTCAATGCCATCAAAATCAGCATGCTCAATTGCAAGTATTCCTGCATCCGCGAAGAGCTCTTCTGGGAAATTGTAAATCAGCTGTCTGTTAACGAAGCAGTTAATCCCATGACTGATGATCTTCTTCACCTTCTCCCTCATTTTTTCTTTCTCAGCCCCTTCAATTTCAGCAACCTTAGACATTGAATCAACACGCACACGAGCCCCATAAATCTTCACTTTGTCTGTGTCCATGGCTGTGTTTGCAACCAAAATCTTGGCATTCTCTATACGTTTTGGCTGACCAAGACCTATTTTCTTGTCAAGAATAAATCTGGTAAAGAAAAAACCCAAGTAAACCAGAGGTCAATAAGTGCCCTAGAAACAAGAAACTTACATGCCTGATTTTAAGCAGTGTCAATAATTGAACGTACTTGATACGAAGATTTTTCATAACAATACTGCACAACCAAACTAATCCGAACTAGAAAAGAGGCATCACAACATAATATTAATTCAATGCACCCAGTTTTGCCTTACCCTTCATCCAAAAATGAATCCTTCAGTGATCCCCCAGGTTTCTTTATGATTTGGATAGACTCTAAGTTGGTACTTCCCTGCCATTGCAACAGTATTATTAAACATTACCATACAAAGGATGCTTATATGCTTATGAAAAAGAGAAAAGGAGAAAAAGAGATCAACCCTATGTCAGCAGGGAGGGGACTTAATTACCCAACAAGAGCAAACATGTACACATGAAGATTGAACCTCATTAAGGTAATAAAGGGGACCTAAGAAAAATTGATAATAAATTACCTGTAGCCGCATCACAGCATCCACTGCTAGTTGTGCAAAATGCTCCTTATCCTGGGAAAGAATTTTGGAGCTCAAAGTAGTCTTTGCAATTTTCATCAGGTCTGACTTGAACACCTCTGCGCAATCAAATAATGTTATCCATCAGCTATAAGTAACATTGATACTGAAGCCAAGATCAAGCCAACCATAAAGAGATACAACTGGTGAAGCGAAAGGGGATGTCTCTAAGGCCAGAATGACACCAATTGCATTTCAATAAATAAGCAGAAGTACATACTAGAATCAGCCTTGTTGTCAACAACCTTCTTCAACAAAGCATCACGAGCACATTCAGCTGCCATTCGATAACCTACAAAATCAAACAAGCAGCATTACAGACTCTGACACTTTCATATTTCAAAGGTACGGCTAGAAATAAATAAAAAAATCACAAGTTATATGCAAGTAATTATTTGTACAAACATATAGAGGGGAACTGTGAAAGTATGTTCACAGGTGGAACCTATAACAAACCTGATATAATTGTCATTGGGTGAATCTTCGCTGCAACCAGCTTTTCTGCCTCCCTTAACAGCTCTCCAGCCAAAACAACAACCGAAGTTGTCCCATCACCAACTTCATCATCTTGAACTTTTGAAATGTCTGACATTGTGTTAAGGATCATCTCATATAGTGTGATAAATATATTTCTACCACCCTTTTCAGTTTTATTAAACAAGTACTAGAAGATCACAGATAATGTGCCAGCAAAGGCTTTCAGAAAATTGAAGTATGTTGAAGATGACTCAACATAAGGAAAAAAAATTCCGGTTACAATCATCATGTGTATAAATGGATTGTATAATGTAACTGCAACTGTTAGGATACCAACAAGGACTTTAGCAGCTGCATTGTCAATGTGCAGGGACTTTAAGATGGTGGCCCCATCATTGGTCACAGTAACTGAATGACCTCTTCCTGTTGATTGCAGTATTTTATCCTGTCCAAGTAGTTTAACAACAACATAACCAAAATAAGGAGACTAAATTTTACTACAAATGTGTGCAGCTTTTAGTCTGGAAATATATTTCAGTAAAAGAAACACACCATTCCTTTAGGCCCTAAGGTTGTCTTGACCAGGTCGGCAATTGCCATTCCACCCACAAATGAAGCCTAAAAAATCATACATAAATTACAATTATGAGTAATATATCAAACTGTGGCCAACTTCATGCTGAAAGGGAATAGACATAAAGATTGATAGTGGCTACCGTAGAATGCAAGTCAGGAAAATCCCAGAAAGCATTGAAAATATAACCAAATTTCAAATGCATAACCCCCCTTTTCCTTCCCAACCAACACCCACTAGGTAAACTATTACGATAAAAACTTTCAGGAGTCCGCCTCAAGTCTTTTTCTCCGTCTAAGATTCAGGTGTGTGACAATTCTTCATTATTTTCATAATATCTAAAACCTTTAAATAAATTTCAAGCAATAGTTATGGTGTCATCCTGTCAAACCCAAGACCTAGAAAAAGTTAGACCCAATATACGACTCTAGCCATCCTATCCCACAGAACCGCAGATCTGAATCATTACTAATTTCTAATCAGTCGCATATTGCCTCGCAGTAAAGCAAAACCTTCAAATTTAAGTAAGCTACTATATAGTCACTCACTCTGAGACACAACACATCCTGTTCGGCTCTATCTCTTCAACCAATACGGAAAATAAGTAAGACATAATTGCAAGTACACTTCAGATAATAGCGTAAACTTACCAATCTGGCACGCTCTCCTTTCTCCTCACTAGCTTCATCCTTGAAAATGTTATCGACCTATTACATTCACCAATCAAGTCACAAACAGCCCACATAATTGAACCATATATTAATAAACTTCATTTTTGTTAGGTAAGCAGTAGTGATTAATATGCACATACCGGCATCTCGTATATAACTTATAGACTTGAAACCTGCAAGATTTATGAACTGAGATTTAAAAGGAGCAACACAAAGTGAATCGAAACAAACAAATCACAGCATAGAGTAACGACCTAAACCCTAAAAGTTCGAGCACGAACAAGTTCTTAGTCTATCTTCCACCACTCATTTTCACCAATAACGAAATGAGCTAAGTGAGGAAACTCAAACAATGGAGGAAAATGAACTAAAACCCTAAACCTCGAAAAAGTTGAAAAACAGAGGAAGCCTAACTGTGAGAAAGCAGTTACCTGATCTGAGAGAGAAATCGAAGTCGAAGAGGTAGGACGGAGATTCCGAGAGTCTGGATCTCCGGCTTGAAATCTAGTTGCGGTGCGCGACGAGGGGTTTTCACTTGTTCTAGTAGCAGCAGCACTGGTGGTAAAGGAGGGGTGCAAATAACCACTGCTTATTTATAGTTCAAAATGAACTCGATGTCGAACCTCCGCTACTCATCTGGGCCCAGAATAATGGGCCGGCGCATCCCAAAACGTATGGGCCAGGGAAAAGTTCTGATTCTCACTTTGAATCTAGGCCTGGCGGTCTGCACACCAACAAGCACTTTTTATAGATCAATGGTTAGATATTCATATATGATATTTTTGTGTAGGAGTGGGCGCAAGACAAGATAGGACAGGACGAGGCTAATCACACGTCTCGTCCTACTCATTAAATTCAGAACGGAATTTGTGTTTTTAAAAATTCGTCACATTCAGAATCAATTCCGTCAGAATTAGGACAAGATCAAGATGAGACCAAACATATCACACCTTTTAGAACTTTAAATAATAAATACTTAATTTACCACAAATAAAATTTTAGTATGAATTATTGTAATAAAAGAAACATATAGATTGTTCCAAATATCATTCACCATCTACTTCGATATCATGAGTTTAATTATTATAAAATTAAATTCATCATTCGAATTATAGCGTTATAGATATTGTACATGAAAAATTTAATGTTATCATACAATAAATATATATATATATAATTACGTACTGTATATAAGATTAGCTAGATTCTAATTGCTAAGCTCATAAAAAATGTAATACACGAAGCGTCTTTATCTATATCATATAACTTGGACCATATATTAATGAGAAAATTTACCGAGACTTGTTTATATTTAGAAAATAAACTAAGGTCCAAGATTCATTCTTTGATATTAGCCATTTTCTTATCAAATACATCAAATGTGTTCTCATAAATTATAAATGTATGGTGAAGATGAAATATTTGATGGATGAGATTCAAATGACTTTTAAAACGGGACGGAATCAAGATGAGATTAGAATTCAAGTAATTTATGCCCACCCTGATATTGTATGGAACAGTAGCTTTGATCTATGCTTAGAGCATCTCCAACACTAGTATCTATAATGTCTTTTCCTCTTGGCCCTAATTCATACTTTCAACATTTTTGGCTGAGTTCGAACCTGTGTAAACCTAAACTCTTACAACTTGACCGCCTGCTACACTAAAAGAACTGAGGGGGTATGTAGTACATTGAAGAACCTTGACACAACCTTTCATCAAGGCAGATGCAGGCGCTGCAGCGACTAGTCATGGTCAAGTACTCAATGAGATGTACAAAGCAAGGAGTGCCAGCCTTGGAGTTCACATCAAGAAAAGGAATATTGCTTTTGCTTGCAGAAAGATGTAAGTGGCCAGGGCAAAGACATAGTAGATGTTCTAGACTCGTAGAGGATATGTAGGTGACTTATGTCCAATGGGATGTGAAATCTGTATATTTTGGATCTGCTTGACAATGCATCTCTCATATCATCTAATCTAACAAGGCATCCAAGACAATTAACTTATATTTCTCTTCACAGACCAAGTACATCAAATTCGATGGTAATTCTGGGACTAGTACAAAATTGTATGATCCCGTTCTTGCAGAATAGTATAAAAAAAAAGTTTTTTTCACCAACAGTCCCTTAATTCTGGTGTACCTATCAATGTGATACCTCAACTCTTAATCGTACCAATGTGATATCCATACTCTAGTATTGCTATCATTGAAGTACTTCCGTTAGTTTTTTTCAACTTCTCCGTCATCTTGGTGGCGTGGCAAGTACGTGAGGCCCACAAAGAGGGTTAAAAGACAAAATTAACCCCATATGAGAGGAGCAATGTTTTTCCCGCCATTTATCTTGAGAAAGACACCCAACAATTCTAATTTTGGCGCCAATTTTCCATCCCTACTCTTTAATTTGTGTCTCTTATCTAAACTAAAGAACTACCACTAACCAGTCGACCACAATCTAATAAAACCTAGATCAATCTCATTTTCTATTTTTACCCTAGCACTTGTTAAACTAACAGAATAAATATAGAAATTTATATGGAACATCTCATTTCCACAATCTCATAAGAATATAGAAACACATAACTTAACAAAATTCAAATACATGCTTAAGTACCATTAGTTGCCACCTTTTATGTTGATCTGCCATGATTTTTGCTTGTAAGAACTAATGGTACTTAAACATGTATTTGAATTTCGTTAAGTTATGTGTTTCTATATTCTTATGAGATTGTGGAAATGAGATGTTCCATATAAATTTCTATATTTATTCTGTTAGTTTAACAAGTGATAGGGTAAAAATAGAAAATGAGATTGATCTAGGTTTTATCAGATTGTAGTCGACTGGTTGGCAGTAGTTCTTTAGTTTAGATAAGAGACACAAATTAAGGAGTAAGGAGGGAAAATTGGCGCCAAAATTGGAATTATTGTGTGTCTTTCTCAAGGTAAAGGGCGGGAAAAACATTGCTCATCTCAGATGGGGTTAATTTTATCTTTTAACCCTCTTTGTAGGCCTCACGTACTTGCCACGTCACCAAGATGATAGAGAAGTTGAAAAAAACTGACGGAAGTACTTCAATGATAGCAATACTAGAGTCTGGGTATCACATTGGTACGTTTAAGAGTTGAGGTATCACATTGGTAGGTACACCAAAATTGAGGGACGGTTGGTGAAAAAAACTCTAAAAAAAATTACTAACTAGTTCCCGTGAAAGCTATCATAACAAGAACAAAGGTTGAAGTCACATTCTCCATAAAATTTCTGAAATTTATATTTTGTTATATCAATAGCCAAGCATACTCATATATATCAATATATCAATGAAATTGTTGCGAGGCAACTACACGGTCACCTAACCTTATCATAAGTGATTAATTTAGGTATATAAAACCTGAAACATGACAATTTAAAGGGAATGACAATCTGGTCTAGAAAGAATATGACCTCGAGCTGAGGTCTTCCTCAGTTGAAATGGTACATGAATGCTCCGTGTTTCACATCATAAATAGTAATAAAAAGGCGAACCAGGAACGAATCAGAAGCAACACTCTACTCTTCCACCTTCACGGCTTCATCCTCCACACACTAAGCTAGACAGGGCTAATCACACTTTGCTCAGTTGCTGGAGTGGACTCTAGAGGGGTCGTGTGCGTCGGCCACTTGCTCTCCCACAAAGACGTGCATTTCTTGGAATAGGGTATTCATCCCTGATTGAAGTTGATGTCGTATAAACACGGAAATACAATTGCTGTCCAAGGTACTGTCGTGCCCAGAACTCGGTCCTTAAGTTCCACATTCCCACATTATCAAGTGAAAGATATATTGCTGTCCATGAACCAGGATATACCTTCATAAATGAATCTTCGTTAGAAAGAACGAATAGTCTACATTTAGGATTCTGGCTTCACCTGAGATTTGCTGCAATAACAAAGTCCAAAGTAGACCAAGGAGTTACCTGAGTGGTGGAACGAGCCACTGCATCTCGGAGATTGTACCCATTCCTACTAGCAGTTGTCCACTGGCCTCCATCCATGCTACAAATAAATTAAGAAGCAGCAAGATAAAGGAGAGTAGATTAGCATGGACCTCTATAACCAGCACCCAGAAATGAAGGAAAATAAAAACAGGAAAATGTGCTTAACTGCTTACCCAACAACAAAGAACTGATAACCATCAAGATGATAGCTCTGAACTATATCTTCGTCATTTTGGAACACAATTTCTACGAATGTTCTATAATCAGCACCCAAAACTGATGTGTCTTGGTACAATCCACCACCAGTAGGCCTGTCTGAGACGCTTCCAACACGGAAAACTCCACTGATTTGGTAGTAGTCAGCAAGCTTTAATGGAGTGTCTGCTGGGACAAAGGACACACTGTTGATTCCATATCTTTGCTTGCCATCTATTTGACCAGCAGAACTCGCGAGGATGTAGGTTTTGGTTAAGTTAATGAGTCCATAGTGGTATGATCCCTGTGGGTTCGGCCTTGGTCCACTTGCTGTAAGATTCGTCCTGAAACAACAAATGCATTAGGTTTTGAAGACATACTGATACACTATACCCCTTTTTTTTAGATATACATACAGTTTTCCTAATGATAATGGGAATAATGCATCTAAAAAATGGAATAGGCTAGTACCGAATAGAGCGAGCCTGGTTCAAAGACCAGTCAATTTGGATGGTAGGCCCACCTGGGGGCGGGCCAGAGACTTGTCCCCCAGCGCCGCTGTAATGAAGAATGCCGGTGGTGGTGAGGATCGGTGTGCTGAAACGAGAGGAAACCACAATGTAGTAGTCATGTCCGGGCTGATCAGCTGTTACTAGAACGGAGTAAGATTGGCCAACGTGTACATCAAGAGATGAGTAGGTAGTTTGGAGGGTGTGTGTTCCTTCCACCTCCACCAACTTCATTTTGTGGTCTTGAATGCGGAAGTTGAGCGAGTGTTGTAACCCAACGTTGGATATCCTAAGCCGGTAAGTCTTTCCTGAATGGACAAAACACACACAATGGTAACTTTAATATTGAAGTCTTGGTATCAACATTTGGAAGCACTGAAATAACTGAATGAGATCCAAGACACACCTTGCTCAAAAGTGAGAGAAAACTGATTGGGCCCGCGACCATTGATAAGGATTCCATCAGGGAAAGGCAGCTTCTTACCAGCATCAAGATGAGCTTTCAAGGTCTACACAAATCAAGTGAATCAGCAATTATTAATCATTTAATCCAAATGGCGTAAACAGCAATCAAAATCAATAAGGTTCTTTTCAACCACTCGTCCTTGAGCTTCAGCCAAAAACAAACACTTGCAGGCCCTAATAATTGCGGACCCGGGCTTTTGCTTATTATTAAAGTGTGTGGGCCATACTCAGACAAATTGTTTTTTCAGGTCCATTGTTTCAAAATAGTAGAAATTGCAAGCAAATACATGTAGATAGCAAATAAGTTCTGACATCAAAACACTTGAATTTGCAATGGGTAGGTAGAGAAGGAAACATGCATATACTGACAGCGCTACATTTTGGACCACGGATCTGTGCACATAAGTTATCCATGGCCCTCAGATCAATAAGCCTACGAATTTCAGGAATGAGTCAAATTTACTAAGGAGAGAATGTGTGAGCAACATTTAGGTAACAGATATGTCATCTGAAGACTGTGAGCACATACTACATGTCACACGCGTACGATCTACTTATACATGGTTTGCAATACAGGTCAAGTTCTTGACGAGAAAAAAATATATATACAATCAGAATTTTGGTTTGGGTGTTTTGAGTACTTAGTGGGTTTCTAATGCCTGTTTAATTGAAAGAGAAAAAAAAAAAAGACAGACAAATCACATGAATTTTTTTTGTTTTGTTTTGTTTGTCTTCTTTTTTATTTTGGAATAAGAAACACATGTTTTACCGACACACCAGAGCACACAAGTCAACAAACTCAGCTGTCCAAAGAATGAAAAAAAGTAATGCCAGCACTGAGAAGCTAGAACATTCATTTTGCCATCCTCAGCAAGTACTAGTAATGACAGTAGTGGATGAAGACAAAGTAAAGATATTTTACCGTGTGGTTAGATTTGTACCAATCTCCAATGAGAACGGTATAGTCACCGGAGGGATCCGGAAAAGGAACCGGAATCCTTGGCCTGCTGAGAATTCTGATGCCTCCGAAACCACCGGCGGCCTTGTGAAATGCAAGGGAAGGGAAGTAGTAGAAACTCCCAATCTGATCCTTCACTTGGAGAATGTATGTCAGGTTCCTCCCTGGTGGTATTGGGCAAGTTGTTCCATATACACCATCCTGAAATGAGTTATGTCTTTGCTGGATACCATTCCTTCATTTTCACAACAACCAAACATCAAACATTATTCACCAGATTAATCACATCATTATTTACTAGCTGTTTTGCAATTATATCAACTGTTCTAATGCCTTTCTCAAGACAATTAATTTCCATCTATATCAAGGAGGTTGTTTTCATACCATACCCAAGAAGAGACCAAGATTCAAAGGTAATTTTCTTTTTCTTTTTAGTGGTGGATTTAGCTAAAAGTTGCTTTCTCTTCCTCAACAACCTCAACAAGGAGCCAACTCAGCCAAGGACAAGTTATAATTTAGTCATTTTTAGAAATTATCAATCTCAACCACTAAAATTAATACCTCTCTTCGTTTCAAAAAAAAAATATATTAATAACTCTCTCCATGAAGATCACCCTTATATTATCCTTTTATAAAATTCATTTTCCACAGGGTCACAAGTGCATTAAGCCGCCAAGCGCTCAAGCCTACATAATTGCTCACCTAATCTCACATGCGAATCACATAAATGCCCTCAGTCTCTCTGACTCTTTTCACAAAAAAGAAAGGTTTTCTCAATCATCAAGGGAAATATCAACATCAGTAAATCTAAATCAGGTAATCTGAACAAGTATCGATCTATTACTAATAAAAGTGACCAGATCCACGTCCTCTATTAACAGATCACTAAATAAAGAAACTATAGGCACTGCACACTCAGATCTAACTCAAAGTCGAAACCGGCGGTCTTCTCCGTCACCGGAATACTGATGCTTTTACTTGTTCTTAGTTCTTTTGCTTATTAAAAATGCACGTAAATCCAACAGAGGCGTCATACATTCTCTTTAATCAACAAAACCTAATGTACGTGCAGTACCAGCTACGCCGACGAAGGCTGGCGGTATTAAGAAAGGAATCACATGACTACAGTAACGAAAATGTCCTCACCCCGCACTCTGATCAAAGGCTTATAATAAGGATTAGCTAGGGTAATTTTGTACTTTTCCACAAGCCGAATAATTAGCTATAGACAATTAGGCCTAATATACTGAAAGAGAGTGAAAGTGTACCATGAGAGGAGGAAAGGTTCGTCCAAGCTGTTGAAGACATTGATAATGAGATTGTCATTGGTGACGGAGTTAATATCCGGGCCGGGGAACTGGCCGTTGATTAGTATTCCCTGAAAAACAACCAGATCCGATCAATTTCAATGAGATCAAAAACGGGCACAACTTTTTGTCTTGCGGATCATACAACTTATATATACGAGCTATATATTACCATTTGGCGAACACCGAGCGGGTAGATGTCGCCGTAAGTGACATTCCACTGGAAGAATCTGTAGGGATCTTCAGCGGTGACTACGGCGAAGAGAGTGGCGGTGAGGCTGAGGTATAGCAGTGCCGAAATGGCACCTCCCGCCAAGTTTAGCGGCATTTTGACAAGGGGGTATATAACAAGATGAAGAATCCTTCTCCCAGAGGCAGAGAGATTTTGCCTCTTGGATTATAGAGTGGGAAAAGAGAGAAATGCTAGCTGGGGGAGAGAAGAGTGACTTTAAGAGCACCGACGAGTGACAAGGACTCTGGATGGGGGCTCGGCAAGTGTGTATTTAAGTGCGGTACAGAGAGAGAGAGAGAGAGAGAGAGAGAGAGAGGTGACTATAGCTTGGCCGCAAAAAAGAGAGGGAAAAAGGAAAAAGGAAAATCAGATTTTGTTTTGCATTTTATTTTTTGTAAAATTGAGAATATTGGAAAAATGAGGAGAAAATGAAAATTGCGGTGTCGGTGGGGGCATTATTCATATATGCATTATGAAATTGGGAAATTTGAAGTAGTGTGTGTTGTTGTCTCCCCACATGGCAAGGTGGTTTTGGATTGGAACTCACTGTGACCAGGGGGGCGGTGGTGGCTTCATTTTGGCGGCATCCAAAACCAATTAGCGAGTGCATGTGGATTTTGTGACCAGTTTTTTACAAATAGGGCCCCTTCTAGCCCTCATCACTCATCAGTCATTACTTCAGTAGTTAATAGTCCAGTCAACCATTTCTTCTCCGACCTTCACTTGCCCATTCCCCCCTCTTAATCTTAATCTAGTGAAGGGTTGATAATGCAACCAAACCAGAGATCTACTCTATGGACCTAAGAAGCACTACGAGACGTTGTTTGTGAGCCGTGAAAATTGCATTAAAGCTCATTACTATATTTAAGAACAGGTTGAGTAAAAAGGTCTAATGAGATCGCATATGACTCCTCATTTCGAACTTACCCTCAATTACATATCACGGATCATACACTTCGTGCCTACTTAATTTCCAACTCGTGTTCGAACAGATCTTACCACTAACAATGATGGTAGTTTGTCTCCGACGCCGCAGATGAAGATGAGAAGTGATGATAGTTAAATGAACTGGGACACGCTCTTCCTTAAGATACATCTTCACGTGGTAGTTTTCAATTTTACTTTTTCAGGGTTATTAATCTTGGCTTACTCTGAAGTCTGAACCAATGTGCCTGAAATCAGTGAATTGTTTGTCGACGTAGAGGTGCCAGCAAAGCAGATAGGAAGTATAAACACGAGCGGGAAGTACAATCTAACCAAAGTTTTCCAAAGCAGGCAACTAAAATACACTTCCAGTCTTCCACAGTTCTACTTCTTAAAGTGACCAAATTTAGGATGCACATGGCTCAGAACGTGGCAGGCTAGGCCCCCAAATAACACATGCTTACGCGGTTTGGAACTAATTTCAGTAATTTGAGAAACAAAGAATAAACCAAATGCACACGAATTTCAAATGCAGCACCAAATCCAACAACAAATCAGGCAAGGTTTAACAAGAAGCTTTAGGGCTGGGTGGCAGGACAGGTTAACCGTGATTAGTGGGCATGCTGAGGTTTAAACCAACCAGCATACAAGGCAAATCAACGTCTATGTAGCACGGCTGTTTGTGTGTAACATTAATAAAGACTTAAAAAAGAGAAATCCAGAACTTCTGTGGGACTAATAATCATGTAGTGAGACCACAGAAAGGATAAACAAACAGACATTGCTTTCTCACAAATCTCAATTCAACAACCTATAGATTTCAAAATCATAAAATGATTGGTATATTAGTCATTTTTAGCAGGCTTCAAAATTTGAATTTGATGACATGACAATACTTTCTTGGACAGCTTTAATTGGAAAAACGAGGAAAGCAATACAGCCGGGAGGGTGAGACACAACCAAAAGGAAATACACAGTAGAAACTATAACAGTAAGCTAGTAATGTGAAAGCAAATTATAAACAGGAAACACAACACTACCTCTCCATTACTCCATACATTCTTAGGTAGCAATGAAATGTCTTTATACTTATTGGAGCCCCATATGATGGTAAAACATAGACAATGTTAGTCTGATGTAGACCAACCAAAACAAAGGGACAACACGATATGCACGAAGCTCAGTAGTCCAGTTACAGTCGAGGGCATACAAGTACAGTATTGCTCGAGGTTAATATCAGCATCCTCTAATTATGCAATAACTGTTAGTTTAACGGAAGACGCCAGAAACTGCCCCCGAAGCCAAGGCTACAGGGCCATTTGACATATAAATGCAATGAAGGCTTTTATATTTATTGAACACACAAAAAAAAATTGAAATTTGCTGATATTGAAGAAGGTGAGAAACTATGGTTCTCTAATTCATGACTTAATTGACATTCTATTTGGACAGCTCGCCAATTTACTCCTCCCAAACTAATTCTAATCAACTCACAATCATCGGGCTGTCCAAAAGTAATCATAATCCAACCAGCCTACTTACGCACTGAGACAAACAAGAATCTAAGATATGGCTAGATTGTAGAGATAGATGCAGGTGACACTTCAAAGATTTTACGTGTTTACGTATATCACCTACCTATATTTGAGCATATCTATAGTCATACAAAATTCATGCACATCAACACAATCTGGTATAATTCTGCCAAGAAGCTACTCAAGACTTTGATAAGTCCACGCTTCAAATTCAAGCAAAATGAAAGAAGCGATGAGAAATTGAGAACACATCTATTGGAATACAACTACAATTATAATATAAGATCAAAATCAAAGACCATATGCTTTCTTTCCTTACCTAACTCAATTACTGCTAGCTTCACATTGCAAACGGATTGTTAAATGTCTTACACAAACCTACAACTTCATTGGCTCATGTATCCTAAAGCTTTCATAAGAAAAACTGCAAAAGAACTAGAACCCTCAACTTTACCTGGAATGGCTTTAAAACAAACAACTCTATAACTTGCCTCCTATTCTCTGATTTCAATTTAAATACCAAATAGTGTAATATGAAGCCATGAGTAGCAAATGTCATATGGAATTCCAATTATTAATCCCATCCTAAAATTGAAGATCAAACAAGCACTTCCACTAAATTGAGCATCCAAATTCTCAAAACTCAACTTCATTTCCGCTTACTCACAGGGTTGGGGCTTCGTCCGGAACTCACTGTTGGTCGCCGAAGAGACGGCGGAGCCTGGCGGCGAAGGCACCAGTGGGGTCCATAGAGGCTTCGTGGAGGAGGTCTCTCTTGATGTTGCTCATTCGGTTGTCTAGGGTTTCCTTCTCCTCTTTCAGCGCCGCCGTGTCCTCCTCTAGATCGTGGAGGCGGTACTTCTGGCCCAGCGATCTCATACTTAGAAGCAGGATCCCGGTCATTGCGAAGAATTGGATGAAGCTGTCCTTGCGCTTCACCGCGTTTTTCCAGAACCCTAACGGTTTTCGGAAGCCGGGGGCTGAGCCCGGCGGTGGTGGTGCGGCCATGACTTCAGACTTTGCAAGAGAGTGATGGTGTAGACTGGACAGAACCTTCTCCCTTATTTTCGTTCCTTGCACACTATAAATCACGTGCCAATCACGTGAACGATCTTTACAAACCAATTCTTTTTTCTTCGTGTTTACAATTTAATTTTTATTTTCATTCTACACACCGAGGTACAAATAAAACAACAGTCTAAAGAATACTAAATACTGCAAATGTTGTAGCCTTGCTTTCGATTCATATTATATTACAATGTCTTCTACTATTTATCAGTATAAAATTGGAACATGATACATCAATTAATTCTACCCAACCTGGTTTTAGTAAACAGTCCTGGATAGAATGAAACGCAAAATTAATGTTACATGAAACCAATGCATGAGGATTCTGGAACTTCAATACTGACCATTCACAATTTCACATTGAGTGAGGCAATTCATCTGTCTACTCTGATTGGAAAAAGAGGAAGATTAAGTATATTTCCCTTGAAGCTCTTTATCATTCCTCTTGACAGTCACAAAGAGCATTCAACTACTTCATTTGGTTTCTTTAACTGCCCACGCGACTGCCGTTATCTGATACTATATCAGAAGTAGTCCAAAGTCCCACAATTGTTTGTTCTCAATACTTTTAGTTCCATTACTTTGTTTCGTATCCTTCTTCTGATTGTTATTAACTCCCCGATTCCGACCAATTCCTAGCTTCGGCAAGCCCTTATTCAGGCCCTCAAGCAAAACACAAGCCTTGCACCATTTCTGTACAGTAAAAAAATACATATGATCAGATTCTAGAAGCAATTCATGGCTACAGAAAACTGTAGTTAGCAACAAGGCTTAGTTTCACTAGATCATTTAGTCGTCCAGGATGTTGCTTTAGCTATCAAAATTTTGAATATCGGTGAGAGTGATTGAGCTAGTATGATAAAACTCAAAGGTCGACCAAGCAAGTTATTCAGTTAACTTGCACTCAGAGATACAAATGCCAACAGAAGGTCTCGACTTGGCAATGAAATAGTGAATGAGCAGGCGTACGAAGACATTTTGATAGCAGACTAAATGAATACACTTCTAATTCCAGAATTTCTGTACAACAATTCAATCTTGTTTAGCCTCTCATCTATACCGTATTATTTGTTGTTGTACATGATAAAAGAAAAAAGTAAATTATTATTAATAACTAAAATGCATGAGTGATTAAATCATAATTCATAAATCAGTGACACACAATGTAGTACTAATCAAGTACTGGTGGACAGTAGGTGCCTCATTGAACATGTTTATTGTAGAGATTTATGATTTTAGGTCTTTGTAGACAGAGAGTTTAGGTTTAATGTCTCTCTTTCAGTTCGACAATTTCATTAATTAAGGTGTCAGTGTAGCTGGACAACCCATTTTATTCAAAATTGCAACTATGCTTCGCAGTAGTCGAGTTGTCTTTCTGGTATGTCAACTCTATATTAAAACAAATAGAGTAGCTATCAGCGTACTCTTTGCTAGTTGGTACCTCGTTGAGTATGTTTGTAATAATCTCTGATATTATTTTAGATCTTTATAATAAGGGGTTCAAGCTTTATGTCACCAATTTACATTCGACAATTTCATTTATTAAGACTTCCGCACAAGCCATTTATTCAAAAAAAAAAATCAAAATGGCAGACATTGTCATTCATCGAACTTATGTAATGTTGAAGCGCTTTAGCAATTAAGTATTCATTAAGTACTGGCTTCTAAACCTGTAATGTATTAACACTAGCAGCATCTGCGAAGAAACTCTTACATAAATAGTATCGTTTAAAATATACACCTAGGACAACAACAAACTTACTTTGTTCAACATTTGTTTTGCTTATCTTGTCTTGTTTTTTAAATAATATTCTCAGAGGCTAGCTGTACATGAGAAAAGCAGACTATATGTGGTTGACATTTTTGGCTTAAACGCCATGATACTATTGATGCTTCATGCTGAGTATAGTGTTGGATGGTTTTCACAATGCAGTCGCACTATGAGAAACGTAAAATGACAAAAAAAAGGATAATAGTTGGTGGTAGCATTAAAATTATTAGCTCATCTTTCATCGTCTATTATCGACACTCTACACTGTTTCTTAAATAATTTTCTCAGAGGCTAGCTATACATGAGAAAGCAGCTGCACTATGAGAAACGTAAAATGACAGAAAAAGACAATAGTTATAGCTAGTATTACGATTATCAGCTCATCTTTCATCGTCTATTATCGACATCCACACTAACTTCAAGGAAACATTTGTCAGCTCAGTACAATTTAAAGCAGTTGACTCCCTCTATCTCTGTCATTTTATTTCAAGTAGCTAGTTCTCAGACCTGTATATATGAGACAGTGTCTTTAGACCTTTATCCTCATCTGATGAAGTACTAATTAAGCACCTAGGCACCTCATCAGATGCCAGATAAACGTCCATTCTATATATTTCTCTTCTCCTCAGTGTTGTCGGAAACGCTGATCCTCCCTGCGATCTCCGTTCCTGATCGAGCGTACCCAATCGCGGTACTTCAGCGACCTGAGTCGCTATCTTCAGCGTATCACGACTTTCTTAGGACTCTTTTGGTATTTTGATGGTTTTTGTATTAGTTAATTATTATGCTTATCCAAAGATAAAATGCTTATCTGGCTCTTAAACCATTCTCATTCATTCTAAATTAACTTTTATTTATTTATAATTACTTACCAACAAACTTCCAAATTCTCTTATTTGTCTATATATTAAGGTTAATAAAATCTGTGGGAATACAAAAATATTTTTATTTAATATAAATTTGTTTACTTGAAGCATACCCTTAGCGTATCCTATACAAGTACTTGTATCGCGTACCCGTACCCTAACGTCCCAAGTTTTTGGTAACACTACTTCTCCTAGCCATGCCTACATTGCCTCCTCTATGATGAATCTGCCACCATATGTACCTATCAATATCCTCCTCTTCCTATTATCTTTTCCTTACGCTAGCTCAGTTTCTTTCAACATACAGTAATTTAATGCCACGGAAGGCATTTATCGTATAGTAGTAATAGTTATACCCCTCGTTCCTACTTGAGTCGGCTAGTCGGCCTAGTCCCGTCCCTGGAAGCTAAGATGGGAGTAGCGTTGAGAAAAAGTATGCATGCAGTTTTAAATTTATTCTTTCTCTGCAAATCTATATTTGCAAAGATCTGGAAAATTAGGTTCGCAAAATTGCTCGTGGTAATCTATTGTGTATATGTAGGGAGCACATTATTTGGTACCCATTCCCAATGCTCCAAAACACATCGATGGAACTCATGGAAGTATGATGCTTTCTTGAGCTTCAGCGGAGAAACCCGCAAAGGTTTCACTCACTTCTTGTATAGAGCCCTAGAAAGACGAGGACTCAAAGTTTTCAGGGATCAAGAACTTGAAAGAGGCGCAAACATTTCTTCGAACCTCATGACTGCAATCGAAGAGTCGAGGGTTGCCATCGTTGTCCTTTCACCAAAGTACGCTTCTTCAACTTGGTGTTTGGACGAGCTCACAAAAATTATGGAGTGCATGGAAGTCAAGGGTATAACAATTCTTCCCATATTTTATAAGGTGAAGCCAACAACTGTAAAAAATCAAAGAGGAGCTTTTGCAAAATCCTTTAACAAGCATGAAACCAACTATGTTGAAGACAGAGCAAAAGTGCAAAGGTGGAGAAACGCTTTTACAAAACTGAGCGGCATTGCTGGGTGGATATCAGCGGAATGGTATGCACCATGTTTATATTTCTTTCCTACATATCAATATATGATAATATGGTCGCTGTTTGAGAAAAAAAAACTTTTAGATTGATCAATTTTAGGACATGTTGTAATGTTTAATTAATGTGGTATCTAGTTTTATACCCATTTTTTAGTACATGTTTTTAAAATAAACTCGCATATCATTTAATTATAATTTTTACTCAAATATTATCAAATAAGATACTAGATTGTCTTTCATTTTAACAAAAATCACACATTATCACTATTTAATTCTAATTAGTCAACTTTAGTATTACATTCTCTTTACCTTAATTATAGATTGCATGTGATTTTACAAGTTTTTTTTTAACTCATCATTATTGCTAATAAATTATATTCAAATTAAGGTAGATAATGAATGTAAAACTTATATTTTGCTGATTTAAGATTTCTATCTTGAAGGTAAATTTTTGTGAAACTTGAAAATTATTAGGTTGTTAACTTGTTATATTATAGTCTTTTACACGGATATTTTAAGTTTCATTTATCTCTTTATAACCTAAATTAAATGTACGTAGGAGTTTAAGTGTTTAACATAATTAATAGGTATCTCTTTAATTACAACATAAGAATGAGAATCATCTATTTATAAGGTTCACTTAGAATTTCTAGTATATATATATCTATGATTCTCGTCTATAGAACTCTACTTTTTATTGAGGAAGACATTTATACAGAGAAAGTTTAATATACCTCTTTATTATATGTTATAATGTATGTATATACCTATGATTCTTGTCTAGAAAATTGTATATTACCCCTTACAATGGATTAATATGACAATATACCTAAAAAAGAAGAAAAAGATAATTCAACAAGAACAAGATGTGTACCTCACATTAAGAAAC
This sequence comes from Argentina anserina, assembly GCF_933775445.1. Lineage (NCBI taxonomy): Eukaryota > Viridiplantae > Streptophyta > Magnoliopsida > Rosales > Rosaceae > Argentina > Argentina anserina. The sequence continues at coordinate 28,392,136 of NC_065873.1, read as the reverse complement.
ATTTACTGAATCAAGATCTTTTAGTACCTCATATACTTTTATATGAATTTCTCATATAAATCATATTGCTTGAAAAATAAGAACTGTGTAAAATTTTGCAAAATTGCATTGATATAAGAACATGAAGTTGCAAAACTGAATTTTGTGATGAATATATATTTATATACACACACACAAATTGATGTTAGTAATATGAATTTAATACAATTGTTCCGGGAGAATTATTATTCTACCCTTGGGTGTGTCTTAGCCTAATAGGTTTCCTGTTAGGAGATAGATTAACATATCCGTAATAGATTAGGACTCCGAATCCTACGGGATTGTGGTTTTGCAATGCCTATATATAGGCCCCCATATCATTCAATAATACACAATTATTTCATACTGAAACACGTTATCACGCACTTTGCTCTAAAACCCTGAACTTTTAGAGCCATAGAATTTTTTTTCTTCTCTTCTCCTCCGCCGGCCTCCGGCATCTCCTCGCCGCCGCTGCAGCCCCTGTATCGCTGCCCTTGCACGCTGCCCCTGCAACACCCCCGCACGCTGCCCCTGCAACACCCCTGCGCGCAGCCCCTGCATGCTACCCCCGCATCGCAGCCCCTGCAGGCCCTGCTCGCTGCCCCTGCACGCACGCATGCACCCCTGCACGCAGCCCCGCAGGGTCTCCTCCGCATTTGTTCCGCAAAAACATCTTTTGCCCCGCAAGACCCTGCATCAAAGGATTCAAAATTGCTCATCCCGCATATCTACACAAGAAACGCGAACTTCACAAGCAAACTCTTCGCTCAAGAGAAGTTACTCCCGTCTTCTCTACCCTTTTGGGCCTATGGACTGCCGAGCACAATAGCCTTTTGGGCTTCATACTATATTTTCCTTTCCTTTTCCTTTTTTCCAATTTCATTCTTTAAATGTTTATTGGCACGTTTTTATTTCTAACGATATTTCACGTGCTCATATAGGTAAAATCATTGCTCGTCGTACTATGGTGATGACATTCATGCCGAGATGGACGATACTTTTGTCATCTACATACAATTTTGATCGTATCCTCCCAAGATTTTTATGTCATCAGACGAAGATCGAAAAGGAATTCATCAAGCAACTTCATGCATGACGATCGATTTGCAGAGCAATTTACTTATATGCGGTCTATTTGGCAAACCAACAAGTATGTTTTTCTTAAAGTTGCTGCTTTTGAACATATATATATAAATTATCGGGCGCTATTAGCCTTTTTCATGTCTTCTTTTCCGGCCTTTCTTATAACGCCGATGAGACCAAAGAGGGATATGATTCCCCTCTTGGTCGACGTTTTTTCGTGTGACGGTCCTGGGGGAGTCACGTTATTATTTAAAGAGAAGAAATCGATTTCGTGTGGTTGTCTGAGTACACCGCTGTTTTGGGTGCGATCATGAGAATCGCCGATATGCATTGATTATTTTGTGACCATATACATCACAACCCTCCTAATTCCGGTTACATACTTGAATATTTCGATTATTCGAAACATATACAACCCTCGTTTCTTATGGATGCGTCGCCATCGCGACTGTTATTTGAATGTTTGAGTTTTCTTAAACTCATGTCTATAAACGATAATTCCAAGGTCTACGTACTCATTTATTTGAATTGATTCATTACTCTGATGCAACACTATTTGCTGACAAAAGATCCCAAAAATAACGAATTCTATGGGACACACTTCAAGTGATTTAATGAACGTCTATGACGTTGTATTATCAGAGTTGACCTTGATGCATACTCCACATCCAAGAAACGCATGTCATTTTTGGCACATGTATCTATTTCTTGAGGGACTTTTGGAGATGGAAACGTAACATTCTTCCATTCTCAAGTAAGCACATTTTTGAGCCTCAGGCTAAGGCTCCGCCCAATCCGATATGCAAGATTTTGTTGCTACGGACTTTTGATTAGTCAATCTATTTTGACTATGTTTTTTGCTTACTATTTTTCAAGTATGACGTTGGCATTGCCATGTTTCTTGCTCGACTTTGGCTTACGTCATCTATTGGAATTGGAAGTTTGGTTGTGTTGTATTAAATATTGACATATTCTATAAAATTTCTCGTATTTCTTGTTTATAAGATTGACTCGTGAGAATTTTATTTGCCTTGGCTTAGCATGCATGGTCAACGTTTGCAACTCACGTGGTTTTTAAATTGGCCGTTTTTGGGTTACATGGGACTCCAATCGCACTACATTGTAATTTTGGACCTTCAAATTTGGAAAACGGACCTCAGAACTTCAAAATTGAAGTCATTTTTCCCGGTTACTGTTCTAGCATTTCCGGAACGTTTTCCGGCGTTTTACCGGCGTATTCGCCACCTTCCAGCCATATTCCGGCGTTTCCGGCACCGCCACCCTGTTCCTACCAGCGTCCCCTGTCGGACCTGAGGTTCCGGCCTCCATACCGGTCAGTTTCCGGCCGCCGTCAGCCGGTTTTCCGGCAATCTGCGCCGCCGGTTTCCGACGAGTTTTCCGACGATTTTTTCGTCGTTTCTCGTCATTTTTCCGGCCTATTTCCAGCAGTTTTTACTGCCACGTTTTCCCAGTCTAAATTTCACCTGGTTTTGAGTTATTTTGACATGGTTTTTCGGTTAATTTTCCGGTTTTCTCCAAGTCGTTTCATAGCTCAAACGATTTTATTATTATTGGTGACCACCCGCACCAATTGGATGGTCTTTACCACCCAAATTTTTTGGTATTCAACTGCTCTAATACCATGTTTTTCCAACTCTTAAGTTGAAGAATGTAGTTCTATTACCATGTGATACACTCAATGGGATTGCACATTTGTTTCAATCCCCCTCTTACAATATCCTACGGCGTATTGTCTAGAGAAGTTCATCGCGTTGTTGACTCTCTTAATTTTATTTTGAGCATGTCCCGGCGTGAAATCGAGTGTCTTGCTAATTGCGTAACCACCCACACTGTCCTACGGCGCAGGTAGTTGTTTTACGGATCTCGTGCGGAGATTGTGTTCTATATCTTCGTGCCTTGCTAAGTTTTAAAGGCCATACATGCCAATGATGGATTTTCATCTTGATATTTGTGTTAAGAATGGAGAGGAATAAATCTGTCAAATTTCATTGACAATAGCTTTTTCAAGCTTAGATAGTAGCTTTGTTAGCCTGCATACATAGCTTTGCTTGTCTGCAGCAGTAGCTATAAGTAACTCAATATTCTTTGAATCATGGATTCGGTTTTGCTGTCTGCTCAGTTTTGACATGATCGTTTTTTTGTCATTTTGAACAAGATATGATGATTCGAGTTTTTTGAAATTCACATTATCATCTATTTTTCATGTTCACGAAGCGATTGGAGGACCACCTCATTCGTGGTCCACACGGTGAGGCCGTGCCTATCCGTGTCATGCACGGTGAGGCCGAGCCTGCCATTCTCGGCGGCTCCATGGCATTTAGGCCATCGGTGGTGGCATCCCATCCTTCACAGGAGCTTGTGATGCCTCCCGTGTTTTCTAATGCCTCCATGGTAATCTCTGATGCCCATCACTCATTTTGCAAAGCTTGTTCTTTTGCTAGATTTCAAGGAAGTCCTTATTTGCTAAGGCTCCAACCGAGAACATTCCATTCTTACGAAGTATTTAAGGTGACATTAGTGGACCCTATCCAACCGAATACATACATTTTTCGGTATTTATATGGTATAGGTTAAGAGCATCGACGCGTTGGTCACACGTCGCTTTGCTTTCCACAAGAAACGCTGCATTCGATAAAGTTTTTAACTATGATCATCATCCTAAGGGCTCACCACCCTTCCTATCCTCTCAAATCTATTTGATTGGATACCGTTTGAGAGTTCACCTCCACGACTTTGATGATTTCGTTTTGCATATCTACTAGGATCGTCGTTGAACATATTATTCCTCATGTTCATTCATTGTACAATCTAGCAGAGCTCGGACTTGGTTATGGGTACTAACCTGCTGATTTTTGCATGGGGATATGTAATGATGTTGCATGCAGCGACACTTATTCGTTTTAGACCCACAACTTGCCAAGCGTTTAGTGCGTACCAGATGGTTACTGGATACGATCCCAACGTTCTTTTCATTAAACGCCTATTTGGTTAAAGTTGTTTATGTGCCTCTATTGTAGTTATCTCAATGGGTCTACTTGAAACGATTAAGTATTCTTGTTGGTTATGATTTATGAATCACCAACACTTGTCCGCTATTTCCAATCTACAACCGTTGATCTCTATCCTGTGATATTAGCAGACTGTCACTTTTAACGCCAGGAATTGACGTGGTGTGGCACTATGTCTCATTAAGATCCCGCACTACTCAAAGTGAGTAAATGTGCAACGCATTATTTATCTCCACAAAGTCAAAGATTCGATGCTCAATGACTTTACTGATATTGCAAAAGTGACGAGATCGCACATAAATGCTGTGATGTGCCGGTAAGGTTGGAACTCTCAGAATATGAGAGAATTTCATATGACCTGGTCCTAGCACCGTTGGCACCATCCCTGACAGTGGGAAGGAAGCCGGCGATGACACCATCATACGCTGTGGTGTTGTCGGCGCCCGTGGTATTGCACCACAAGATGGACTAGTAAGGGTCATAGCTTCGGTCTTGGCTCCTACCTAGATGAGGGGGAGACCATTATTCTCTGGAATCAAAACCAGAACGAAGCGAAATGCGTAGGCACAAGTATTTCGCCCATCATCAAGAGATATTCTCTAAACATTTGTATCAACTAAGTTTATGTGGGACGCTACAGACTCCTTTTGTTGATGTTAGAGAAGAATACAAATCTCACAAATTGATCATATACAGCGCGTGCGTGTGTTTAATAGATTGATCTCCCATGATTGATGATGTATTCGCTTATGCTCTTATTCCGTTGTAAAGTATCAACGATGAGCAACTTGACCGAAGTGGAAAGAATCAATATAGGCTGAACTAGACTTGTTATATTGGTCGTTGTTCATAAGTGTAATGAGAAAGATGAAGTCATGCGATATATGCAGGACTTATGGCGCAAAGATTGTCTCATTATCCTAGTATTGACTACGATGAGTTATATTCTCTCGTTATGGACATAATTGCTTTCCGCTACTTGATCAGTAGTAGTGTCCATGAAAACTGATTTGCAGCATATGATAGTGGTCATAGAATATATGTAAAGGGATATTGACGCAGATATGAGAGTGCTCGAGGGACTTTAAATGCCTCCAGACCACGGAGAGCTTATGTAATCAGATTGCGACGTTCGAGAGAACGTAGTACAATCGGTTGCAAGAACTCATACCCATATGTGTTCATATGAAAGCTAATTCTTGATTCTCTATTCCGTCTAAGTAAAGATGATGAAGAGATTCAATGAGCTATAGATTCATATATGTAAGTGTTGTTGGGACACTATTGCTTTCATTATGACGTGATTAACTATGCGCCTATGCATTGTCATTGGACTTGCATTGCTTCTTTGACATGAGTTTAGTTCTACACTTAGTGAACCAACACAAATCCTATCCACACCAACGCCGCCAGCAGCTCCAGCAACATCAACGTACGCCTTGGTGTAGTAGTCGATACTGGTAGCGTAGAGGATGCGTACGGTTCCGTCTCGGACCAAAATCAGTCATTCATTGGTCCATTCCCCCATTCTTTTCGCGAAAGACACATTAAATGTGACAAATCAGAATCTGTCCAGTTTCGTAGGTTAACTTCAACGAGACCTACAGGACAGCTCGCTCGATGAAATATGATGAAATTGGTACCGTTGGAAAGGTCTATGTGTCTAATTTCCAAGGACACCAACCATTTGTTCATAGCTATCATATTGAGTGAGTTATGGCCGTTTTAGCAAAGTAGGACAGTTCTGTCCGGAAATTTACAAGTCAGTCAACTTCGACAGAGTAGTGTAAACTGCTCCGATCGGATTAGGTTGTGAACCTTATGTCACTGGAAAGCCACGGGTGTCTACTTTTGAGAACATTTTACGGTTCGTTGATACCTATTTTGACGAAGAAGTTATGGCTGTTTAAGTGAGTGAAAGTCATTCTATCAGAGAATCTGATTTTCATTGCAAACTATTGTTTTGAGTTGTTATGCAATCTTGTTTCCTAAGATCTAAGTTTGGCTAAGTATAGCATGAATGATTTAAGGATATGCGGCTAGATTAATGATTAATCATTAGCCCTAAACTACGTTTGAGAAGCATGTAATGAACGTTGTATACGTTGTTCTTTGTACTCCATGATTATGACACTAGTCAGGGGGAGTTGTTTCGTAGACTTCACGGGGAGTCTACCTCACATGATGCTATCAAATGTAGACGGTGCGTTGTGCTCTTTTTCCCTTCGATCAAGCTTTTGTTTTTACCCAAGAGGTTTTTATTTTGCTTGACAAGGTTTTTACCGAGGCAACGATGTGTGCACCATGCAACCTAGGCATGCGACACAAGGGGGAGTGTTCCGGAAGAATTATTATTCTACCTTTGTGTGTGTCTTAGCCTAATAGGTTTCCTGTTAGGAGATAGATTAGCATCTCCGTAATAGATTAGGACTCCGAATCCTACGGGATTGTGGTTTTGTAATGCCTATATATAGGCCCACATATCATTCAATAATATACAATTATTTCATCTTGAAACAACAATGAAATAATTATGGATGGAATTGATTTGTTTCACATTCAAAATGGATGTAAAACCCTAAAATTAGGAAAATTATTTAATATAATTTTTTATATGTTATAAGGGTATTTTAGAGTTATACAAAAAGTTCATTCTCAAACGATTTTAGGTGTAGAATGATAGAACAAATGAGTGTGGGCTTAGATTTAAAGAGGTGCTCCTTTATTGGGTTTAACTATGATTTTCTCTTAATTAATCTGTTATTTTTTGTTGAGAATGAAAATAATCTGTCAATTGCTCAAAAAAAAAACTAAACTATTAAATTCCCTCCAAAAAGATCGTCAGCAAGCAAAGGCCTGTCTAAACTCTATCAATGGTGTTGATTTTACAACATTATAATACATTTACATAGTATATCTTCATCGATGACCATGGTAACAAATTATCTTTTCTCTTTTTTTCTATTCGTTCTGGTATAGGTATGAGTACGAACTTATCGAAGATATTGTGGAATCAGTGTGCAGAAGATGCATCGATATCGATCCAAATGAGTTTAGTTGGATCAAATTGATGAAAACCCTGCTAATTTTCAGTTAATGAGCATGCAGCCTGTCAAAAGTTCGATCCAAGGAAGTTGAACAACTAGCTATGAAGAGGATGGAAATCAAACAATCTGCACGGCGAATACTTCTTTAGATCGTTTGTAAATTGATTACTCTGCGATTTAATAATGCCACGCAGCTCGGCGGTAGGGGATGAATATAGAGAAGCTTAGAAGAAGAGAATTGTAGCACCCCGGGTATTTCAAAGTGGTTAAGAATTTTATTTCATCACCGGCAGTCCATTCAAGCTATATCTTTTGATTTTTGCAATGTTTCAGTACGTTGTTTGGTCATGTGGAAGATTCCAAGTAGGATTGACTTCTCTTCTGGAATTAGTTTGATGTGTTTGAAAAATACAAGTATAAGTTGACCATGACATATAGTAGCCAAATACAAGTTCATGTAAACACTATCAGTTGGCAACATGCTCTAACTTGACGTAATGTGAACTGTGTGAAGATTAAATTGTTAAATGTTACCGGGGCAGTACGACATTAAGTTATGCACCAGATAGAGCGACATTAAATGTTAAATTATTCAGTTTGATGTTATTTCTAAAACTGAAGAGCACTTTTGCTCAGTTTCAGCTTCTCAATATCAGTTCGTTGCGGTTTTGTTCAGTTTTCGGCTTTTTAATGTCTAAAAGTCGACCCCTACCCCAAATAACACATGTTTACGTGATTTGGAACTAATTTCAGTAATTTGAGAAACAAAGAATAAACCAAACACGAATTTAAAAAATGCAGCACCAAATCCAACAACAAATCAGGCCAGGTTTAACAGGAAGGCTTTAGGGCTGGGTTGTAGGACCGATTAACTGTGATTAGTGGGCATGCTGAGGTTAAAATCAACCAGCACACAAGGCAAATCGTTGTCTATGTAGCACAGCTGTTTGTGCATAACATTAATAAAGACTTAAAAGATAAATCCAGAACTTGTGTGGTGGGACTAATAATGTTGTAGTGAGACCACAAAATGGATAAACAAACAGGCTTTGCTTTCTCACAAATCTCAATCCCACAACCTGTAGATTTCAAACATATAAAATGATTGGTATACTAGTCATTTTAGCAGGCTTTAAAATTTGAATTTGATGACATGACAATACTTTCTTGGACAGCTTTAATTGGAATAAAGGGGAAAGCAATACAGCAGGGAGGGTGAAACACAATCAAAAGTAAATACACAGTAGAACTATAACAGTAAGCTAGTAATGTGAAAGCAAATTATAAACAGGAAACACACACTATCTCTCCATTACTCCATACATTCTTAGGTAGCAATGAAATGTCTTTATACTTATTGAAGCCCCATAGATGGTAAAATATAGACAATCTCATTGTCAGCCCATTAGTCTGATGTAGACCAACCAAAACAAAGGGACAACACGATATGCACGAAGCTCAGTAGTCCAGCTACAGTCAAGGGCATACAAGTACTGAATTGCTCGAGGTTAATATCAGCATCCTCTAATTATGCAATAAATGTTAGTTTAAGGGAAGATGCCAGAAACTGCCCACGAAGCCAAGGCTACAGGGCCATTTGGCATATAGATGCAATGAAAGCTTTTATATTTATTGAACACGAAAGAGAACAACAAAATTGAAATTTGCTGATATTGAAGAAGGTGAGAAACTATGGTTCTCTTATTCATGACTTAATTGACATTCTATTTGGACAGCTCGCCAATTAACTCCAAACTAATTCTAATCAACTCAAAATCATCGTGCTGTCCAAATAGATGAAGTCCGGAGTTTGATTCCTGCTGGGCACGGAGTGGCGTTAAATACCAATCTATTCTCGGTGGCCAGAGGGGATGAAGGTTTTTGACACTGCCCCTCGAGCGCGGATTAGTCTCTGGGCCAAAAGCCTTTGAGGATACCACTTGATGAATTGTTTTTTTTAAAAGCTGTACTTTTCCAAGTAACCAAAAAATATACAACAGGAGCGGACACAACACATCTATCCTTAGATCTCAAGAGACTATATATTATGAAAAAGACTCGACGAAATTTGATAGTGGAGTACAACTTCAATTATAATATAAGGTCAAAATCAAAGACGGTTAACACTCCGTCCTTTAATGAGCTACACATCGTGATTGCTTGCCGCTTTAGCGTCCGATTTGCTCAAAAGCCAATTGCATGTATTATTAGTCAACGATGATAGTTTGGTAAGTTCACTGATTACACCATATTTGCCTCTATAGATACACCTCTCATCTCCACAACAAGGTAAGGCTCTTTAGCCTCTTATACCCCACTAACACATATCTTAGTCTATGTTTGCTGACTTAGGCATTAGAGCGTTGAAGGCCGGCCAACCCGATCTTTATCCCTTAACGTCGTGTGCTTGTGGTTTACAGGTAATTAGAGAGCTTCATCGGTTCGCCAAAGTTCCGCCGCCGGAAATTCCGACGTAGCATTTGGCGCTAGAAGGAGGGTCCTCAATGGTCACCATCATAGCTCACCTTGGGCGAATTCATCACCGGCCAAAATTCTTTTTATGGGATTTTACCCCGAAAAACAGATTTTTGGGACAAGATTGGATTATGGGATTTTCTGGGCATCCATGCGGTTTTTTGGCAACAAGCTTGATGCTCCGGGCCATCACCTCCCAATCGGCACCTGGCTGCCCTGGCAGTTCCTTAACCCAGCTACTCCATGCCAACAAAAAGGGGGGTTTCAAAACAAGTCAGCCCCACAACAGTCAAACAAAACCCTACATCTAAGGGAAAAGATGTTTTGCCCGAGTTTTGTCATCATTCAACCCTTGCGGCAGAGAAGCAATGAAATTTTGATTCAATGCTTCGGTAGTGCCCACTGCCCACCACAACTTAATGCCACGTCCCGTTTTCGAGAGTGTCAATCGTGGGCGTTGCTGGTTATAAGAACATATGACATATGTGAGATTTGCTCCAAGATTAAAAGTGTGGGTGATACATGGCTGCTCCTTCCGAGGAGTTCAGGCAGGCCGACCCGGTTCAGTTTGGGAAGCTTGTCGCTAGTCGGGGACTTAACGTTGAAGAAGGGAGTTGGCCGCCCTACACACAGGTTAGGGTCTGGAGCTGATCCCCTGATGAGCCCAAGGCATGGCGAAACTAGTGCATTGCCCCGTTGGATAAGGCTGGTTCCATGGGGATGGAGCGCCGCATGGACCAAGTGTGGCAGCCGAATGGCTAGGTCCGTGACAAGTGGTATCAGAGCCACCTCAACATCGTTGTCGTTGTGTTGCCAAGCGCTCACACGTGTCACCGTGTCCCTAAGATACGGAGGGCTCCGCGGGGGAGTCGAGTAGGCCGGGTCGCCTACAGAGGGAGGACTAGACGAGAGGATCCGTGGCAAAGTCCAGAACGAGAGATCCGGCGCGAAGTCATTGTTGGGCGATCTTTGGGAACTCATTTTCGTTGATCTAGACATCGCGGAGTACAAGGGATATGCGGGCCGCAAGTGGGATGCCATGTATGAGGACGTACACCAAGTTTGGTAGGGGAGGATGTCACGTCCCGTTTTCGGCAGTGTCAATCGTGAGCGTCGCTGGTTATAAGAACATCAGGCATATGTGAGATTTTCTCCAAGATTAAAAGTGTGGGTGAGTTGGCCGCCCTACACACAGGTTGGGGTCTGGAGCCGATCCCCTGATGAACCCAAGACAGGGCGAAACCAGTGCATTGCCCTGTTGGATAAGGCTGGCTCCATGGGGACGGAGCGCTGCATGGACCAACTGTGGCAATCGAATGGCTAGGTCTGTGACATTAATCTCATCTCCTTTGTGCACATCAAGACTCAAGAGGAGTGAAAGTCTTTGCGCAACACCGCCAGGCCACCTAAGAGCAACACCGAGCTCTGCCAGAAAAACCAAACAAAACCAAGACGCCTGAGCGACAACGGGACAACACCCAAACGCCAAGCAAATTAGCCCAATGCGGCGTCAAGCGGAACCTCTGGAACGAGGTTAGAAAAAGAAAGAAACTTGAGGCGCATTTGCTACGGACACCTAACTAGCCCGCAGTTGTAGCAAAGCACTAGTCTCCAAGCTCAAACCAATGCGGCATCGCCGGAATTAATCAAGACACCTTTCATCTTCCGCACCACCAAGTGTGTAGCACAATGAGCGCAATACAACGTCGGTATCACGACAAGTGATCGAAGTGCAACACCAACGCGTAACCCAAACGCAAGTGCGGAATGCCACAACGCAACGCAAAATAAGCTTCTTTTCAGCCATTAAGAGCCATACTATATATGCATGTCAATCTTCATATTGCTACCTTACGGAGCATGATCACAATTAACATGCCTGCTAGATGATTACCTAATGCCATGCTCAAACGATTACATGAACTACTATGGCACCACGCATCAAATGCATGCACACCAGTAATTACATGAAGTTATATGGTAGTTTGCTACATATGTGTGGCATTGGTCATTTCAATTTGTATACATATGAAATGCGCACTCACGGTTTCCATTCATACAAATATACCGTTAGTCGTTAGACTGACCCAGTATTTGATCAAAAGTATGATGCATATAAGCACAAGAACTTTGTACCTAGCTGTCAAGTTAATCAAAGCACACGCATATAAGCTGCTCATGACTTTGTATCTAGCGCATCAGTGCCATTGCATATTATGTCCTCTCTTGACAACTAGTCCCTTCATACATATATGATGCCTCATTAATGTGGCCGTGCATCGAATAAGCTCTCCAGACATCTCTATTGATGCAGCTGGTTTTACTGGAAATTGAGTTGACTAGTCATGAGACCATTTGTCTTGCCCGTTTGTTGAAGATTTTGCAAAGGATTTCCAATGTCTCAGTGCAATGATTATTGAGATTCAGATTTAACTCGTGTAGTGACAAGCAGCAAGAAACTTATTTCATGGTATATCAATTCTTGACTACATTTATATATTTCTCCGGTGAGGTAGAACTACCACCGGGACGCTTTCTTATATGAGCAACGATCTCTATGTGCCGAGACACTTATATATTTTCTCGATGAGGTACAACTACCATCGGGACCCTTTCTTATATGGGCAAGTTATGCGCCCGGACACATATATATTTCCCCGGTGGGGTACAACAGCCACTGGGACGCTTTCTTATATGAACAACGAGCTTTGCCAATGCTTCATTCTTTATATATTATCGACATCTTTGAGGGTCTCCGGTACGCTTCCCTTTAAACTTGACTCTTAATTACATTATCGCCATATACGTTTTCCATTACGTTCTTCTTTACGCCGTATATGCTACATTATTATTGAGCATGCGTGTTACACTGGCACATATTCACATATGTTACGCCACACGGTAATGCCTTCGGGCTAACAGCTAAATGACTACACTTGATATTTATCTACGTGCGTAAACTTTATGCCCCTGAATCGCCTATTTTTCATATTTTTACATATGCTTGCTTGACTCAATCTCTTTTGATGATCACTCTCTCCACGAGTCCTAAAACCCACGGCTCGGCCCCGACCGCTCTATCTACGGGTAAGATGAGCACATATTTTTACATATTTCTAACAGCGTCGCCTCGCCTCCTCAAGGACCCCATGTTTGTCCCTGGCACTAGATGTCGGACCCCCAGGGCAGGCTAGCTACTTGCCTCGACAGGTCTTGGTGTCTACCGCTGGGTGACATCCCTTGTATAGGGACTTTGGGACTCACCATGATACTCCAGATTGAATTAAATCGTTGACCCGGGCCAATCTCCAAATCCATGAATGCTCCGAGAGTGCTAGTTAACCCACGAGCCTAGCCCCGAAATCCTTGGTCATTCTCTAGGTTCAATGATGCTTCGATGTTAGTTAACTCACGTGTCTAACTACGTTTGTTAGTTAACCATTGTCTAACATTGAGATCCCAACCAATCTCTAAGTCCTAGGCCACTCTCCAGGTTGACGATGCTCGCGCATTTGGTTAACCCATACGTTTGATGAGGAGATCTCGACCAGATCCATGGGTGTCCCATATGGTCAGCACCAGACTCCGGCATACCTAGGTCACTCCAGATCCATGGACGCTCCTAGCGTGCTAGTTAGTTAACCCACATGCCTAGCCTCGAGGTCCTAGATCACTCTCCATGGCCACAAATTGGCTGGCCCGGGTCTCGAGGAATTTGAACTCGGATATTGCGCCAAAAATGGGGATATGAAGACTTCTTCTCCAGGTAAATAGATAATTAATTGATATCTTATGCATTGCTTTAATATAATTATTGTCGTGTTTTCTTAAAAAATAGGTACATTCCCCGACACAGCCTCGGCCGCACTCACCCTGGCCGCACCGGCCCTGGTCGTATCTCACCCCGGTCATATCTCGCCTGGGTCGTGCCTTGTCCTGGCCGCACCGGTTGCACTTGACCCGGCCACACCGGCCCCTTCTCGACCGCCTCGGCCACATCTAGCCTTGGCCCGATCCGGGCGCGCACTTAGACAGTCCCCGACCCGGTTCCTACAATTCCGGAACCTATGGGACTTGTACCTCCGCTTCTCCATGACCTGAATACCGATGAATTTATGTTTCACCTGCCACACGATCACATGCGTTACACGCATACTCACCTTGAACCGGCCACGCCGGCCCAGCTTAACTCCAAAGGAACTACGTCTGGTTTGATCTCATACGTGGGTACGTAGACACACTAACACCTAGAGGCAACCGTATGTCGCTAACATTGCCGGCTAATCCCTCAGACCACATTCATCTATGGCACGCATCGCCTTATGTCGGCACGTCGTATACGCTGCCGCATGCTCCTCTGGATTATAACATTCGCCTCTTGATTTCAATTCTTTTGGAACCGTACTTATTTCCTCACTCGGTCTCTTCGGGGCCTAACGTCTTTCCACCGGTCCGTCCCTGTCATACGTAGACTGGGGGACTTATACATTATGCATCGTGTGCACTCATCATATATCATATGCATACTCATCGTGCACCGCTTGCATGCTCATCATGCATCGCCATCACATGTCGTACGGACCATACTCACATCATTGTGTATGTTTCTTTATGCCCGATCCGCCCCACTCTTGCATAGAGACTTGGGGGACTGGGAAATGGTAGTGTCACCGCTAGTGCTCCAGCACTCGTTCAAGCTCACACTCCCGATGTTTTAATTGATAAAATCCCCACCCAAGAAAGTCTCTTGACCGAGAATTTAGGGACTTGTTAACGCTACGCCCTTTAATGGGCTAAACATCGCCGCTTTAGGGTCCGATTTTCCCAAAAGCCCATTGCATGTATTATTAGCCCTTTAATGGGCTAAACACCATAATTGCTCGCCCAAAACTCAACTTCATTTCTGCTTACTCACAGGGTTGGGGCTTCGTCCGTAAATCACTATTGGACGCTGAAGAGACTGCGGAGCCTGGTGGCGAAGGCACCAGTGGGGTCCATAGAGGCTTCGTGGAGGAGGTCTCTCTTGATGTTGCTCATTCGGTTGTCTAGGGTTTCCTTCTCCTCTTTCAGCGCCGTCGTGTCCTCCTCGAGATCGTGGAGGCGGTACTTCTGGCGGTGGTGGTGTGAAGAATTGGATGAAACTGTCCTTGCGTTTCACCGCATTTTTTCAGAACCTTAACGGTTTTCGGAAGCCGGGGGCTGAGCCTGGCGGTGGTGGTGCGGCCATGACTTCATACTTTGCTACTGAAACGAGAGTGATTCTTTTTTGAAATGGAATGAGAGTGATGCTTCTCCCTTATTTTCATCCTCTGCACACTATAAATCATGTGCCAATCACGTGTTCTCTATCTTCTCTATCTTGCTTCGTGTTTACAATGTTCTTGGGAGGTTTTAGTCGGAAACAAATTTACTAACTACATTTATTTGACCTCCTTATGCACCCACATAAATTAATGCCACATGTCATTAACGGTGATATAACCATAGTTATTTATAATAATAATAAATTACATTTATCTAATCTACATTTAACAAAATTTTAGAGTTTATTTATTCTTACAAATTTTCGGGTTTAAAATTTAATATTTAGGGTTTATGGGGATTTTAGAGTTTTTAGTGTTTAGTCTTAATCATCGCAAACTCTAAAAATTCTAAAACCCTAAACTTTTAATCTTAAACTCTATCACAAAATCCCTTAACTCTTTGTATATAATATATATTTGAAAATTTGTATATAATATATTTATTATTTTTAAATTTAATATAAAAATAAATTAATAATTAATTTCATAAATTTAAGAGTTAATTATGGTATAAGCATAGTAAGTAAAAATGACGCATGTCGCTAATCTAGGTAGGTGGGCATGAGTGGGCAAATAAGATGTGGTCGGTAAATTTGCTTTCGTTCTAGTTGCACAATTGCACCTTCCTTATTGCTATTTGTACCTCCATCAATTATTTTTTCCATAAGTTTTTCAGTTTTACCCCATATCATTACTATCTACACCTCATATATATTATTCCTTTTGTTATAATTTTGTTCTTCACTATTATTTTCGAGAATCATTCAAGATAGATAGGAAGGTAAATTCTCAAAAATCCAAACAATAACTAGCAATCAGTTAGAAATCAAAATTAGAATACAAAATACAATTGTTCACATTATTGAGAAACCAACATTTTGAAAATTTCACAAGAAGAATTACGGGTAGAAGGAAAACTATGATTAGATCAAGCTTACAACCATTATATGAAAAATTTGTATCATGATTTCATAGATCAATATGTTTATCCTACAATCCATGTTTATAATTAAAGGCTGCTTACTAGCATTTTCATCATCTTCCTTTCACTATTCTATGTGTAGATCTTCTAATCCATCTTAATTTCATTTTTTATTTAAAAGGTAAATTAGGATTTTAAAAATTACCAAAAATTTAAAAGATCTATTTAGCAATTTAAGAAGTGCAAATAAAACCTCTCTTTATTTTGTTTTTTTTGTTTGCTACACACCGAGGTACAAGTGAAACACCGGTCTAAAGACGAGTACTGCAAAAGCTGTAACACTGCTTTCATATTGGCACTGTATATTACAATGTCTTCTACTATTTATCAGTATAAAATTGGAAACATGATACATAATTTAATTAATGTAACATCAAACCAATGCATGAGGTTCCTGGAACTTCAATATTGACCATTCACATTTGAATGAGGCAATTCAATGAATTCATCTATCTACTCTTATCTGGAACAAGAGGAAGATTAAGTACATTTCCATTGTTGCTGTTTATCATTCCTCTTGACAATCACAAAGAGCATTCAACTACTTAATTTGGTTTTTTTAACTGCCCGTTATCTGATACTATATCAGAAGTCCAAAGTCCCACATTGTTTGCTCTCAATACTTTTTGTTCCATTACTTTGTTTCATATCCTTCTTCTGATTGTTAATGATTCCTTGATTCCGACCAATTCCTAGCTTTGGCAAGCCCTTATTCAGGCCTTCAAGTAAAACACAAGCCTTGCACCATTTCTGTACAGTAAAAAAATACATATGAGCAGATTCTCGAAGCAATTCATGGCTACAGAAACTGTAGTTAGCAACAAGGCTTAGTTTCACTAGATCATTCAGTCGTCCAGGATGTTACTTTAGCTATCAAAATTTTGAACATCAGTGAGAGTGATTGAGCTATTATGACAATCCAAGGTTGACCAAGCATGATTATTCAGTTTAATTGCAATCAGAAATACAAATGCCAACAGAAGGACTCGACTTGGCAATGAAATAGTGAATGAGCAGGCGTCACGAAGACATTTTGATAGGAGACTAAATTAATACACTTCTAATTCCAGAATTTCTGTACAATTCAATCTTGCTTGGCCTTTCTTCTATACATTTTAATTAAGCATGTTAAGAGTCTAACATGACATGGTATCTAAACCAGTTTTAATGTTCAATCAAAATGAAGGAAGTAGCAAAGTTACCTGGCTTGAAATGTAACCACAGCGTTCACAAGTTCCCTGTTCTGGCATTTTTGTATGAGTAGAAATTCTGAAATCCTCCCCTGATTTGATTATGTCAAGTATGGCCCTAGGTCTTTAGCATAAAAATTCTAGTCAAATGTCAAATTAAGAATATAGGACATCTCCACACTTCAACAATACAGTCTGTGAGAAAGAATTAGGGTCAGGGTACCTGATTCTTTCCAAATCTTTGATGAACTCACGGGCAAATCCACGATAAGCATTTGGTGAATAAATGCCTGCAATTTTAACCACAGCACCTTCTAAGTCTATATACACAAATATAAACACATACAACGTAGGGCAAAGAGGCAATAGAGCAGAGGAAAAATTAATTACATTCAGTGGAGAAGTAATCCAGCCTCTTGAAGTATGCATACGTGAAAATTTAGTTAAGGTTTCACACTTTCCAACTCAGTATAACAGTTATGGAAGAAATAAATAGTATTAAGTTATTCAGCAGCAAGGATATATAACAATCTCCTTCTCATAGGTGTATTTAAAAGGTTTGCATCTTGGAATCGGTCCATCTTCACCAGTGACAATTGAGGTGCATCTGCCCAATCTACAAAATATGAAGCAGTTAAGTTAACTACACAAGGCAACCAAAGAAAATAAAAGAAAACTTGTATTTACCAACAGTAAATTACCTTGCAATATCACCACGTAATATGTTCAATAGAACTGTCTCAGCTATATCATCAGCATTATGTCCAGTAGCAAGCTTGTCTACTTTCAACAATGCTGCACCACGATCAAGGGCCTTACAATATAAAGAAATTAATCCATTCAGGTCTTCAATACATAAATTCATTGCAACCAATCAAAATGTATGACAAATACAAGCATACAAGATTTCCACAACAAGTCCCTAGTTCGGCCATTACCTGACGACGAAACACACCACAAAAAGTGCAATTATTCTTGAGACCAATCATCTTTACTATTTCATCCATCGTCCACCCATACAAATCCTTGTACGAGACAATCTTCAACGGCAATCCATACTGAACAGATATTCAGAACAGGAGTCAGTTCCCACTTAAGTTTAAACACCAAAAAGTGAAAACATAACGCGATGGACGTAGAAATACAGAGTCGAAATTCACCTGCATTTCATTTCTTTTGACAGTTTCCAGCGAATCGTCCCTGTAGCCAGTAATGCCCTCATCCACAGACAACAGGAAGAGATCCAACCCATAATCGTGCCGCTTATTTAATTCAGACAAGACATACGCAAGAACTGTGGAATCTGATAGCATCACATATTCACATGACACCAATACACAATGATCACAACCTCCGCTTAACTTCTAAACTCAAAATTGGCAGCATCGCAGGATTCACAGCTAACTAACTAAGCATAGTTTTAGCTACTGTACCTTTTCCGCCAGAGGCACCAATGCCAATTCGCTCACCGCGCTTAAACAGCTGGTTTTCCACAATCACCTGATGAATCTCCTCCTCAAATACCTCATAGAAACACTCCCTGCAAATCTTCACACCCAATAGGTTCAGTCACTGAACACAAAATAGGGTTTAGGAGGGGACTTGAGTCGAAATTAGTTACCTGTTCTAGGGTTTTGGGCCTCTTGAGAGCAGCTCTTTTCTGATTACAGATGCAGCACAGGCGCGGCCCTGACTTCTTCGGCTTTCCGGTAGCCGAGTCTTCCATCTTTGACGATGGAACTTGCTGATGAGAGCTCAAGAAATCAAAGAGAGCAGGTTCGCAATTACAGTTGAGCTTACGGCGGTACGGTCACTTTTCTCTCCGTCTTCTATAAGGCGGCTTCGTCTGGGTTAATTTTCGCTGTTTATTCTTTTAACTGAGAATCAATTTTGTGAGTAATTATTTTATTTACTCGGAACGTGATATTACCATATTACTCCACGATGTAATAAACACAGTAAACGAAATTTTTTTTATTTAAATATGAGTAATTAAAAATAAATATAGTAAAAAAAATAATATTAAAAAGATACGTCAGACTATACCCGGTACATATAATAATTCTTTTCTAATTTTATTTGGTAAAGCTAAACTCAATTCTTACACTAATCTTTTATTTTTTGTAGAGTTCGAATTTTGGCTTCTTCTTTTTTGTAATTTACAGTTCTAAACTTATTTATTAAAAGATCAAAGAATCACACGTGTAAAGTTCAGAATTAGGATAATCAGAGGGTCTTGAGTCTCCGGTGAAGTCGAAAATTGAGGGGTTTGAGACGACAAATGCATTTAGTTTCAGAAATGGAAGCTGAAAACGCTTAATTTCTGGAAAGAAAGAAAAGTTTTCTGATGATCAAATTAACGCCCAAAACCTAATTTTGTACATCGCTGCTTATCAGCCTGTGAAATAATTTCAAGTAACATTTTGTGAAACACAATCGAACAACGTTTGGGAAACTTGTAACCGCCAACTACGAGAAACCAATCAACAACATCCCTTAGCGGCATCCGCGAGGCTGTATTAGCACTTGTCCTGCCGCGATGCACCCTCAAGTCTTCGACGTATATCCCTCCGTAAGATCTCAGCGTATTCCTGCACGAGTCGAAAAGAGAACTCAGTTTATTAAGGACACAGTGACCCTCAAATTCAATACTAGCCACAAGTGTGAGTTTCAAAGCAAAGAATACGCACAGTAGAGAGGCCCTCATCGCTGCACAACTCATCCACAAGTTCTTGTGGACTGCTTCCTCTGGCAGATAGCTGAACTGAATTTTCAACTACAGCTTGAAAAACATGTTCCGGTGCATTCAGCTGCTCTATCCTTTGGACGACTTGTTGGAGGTCAATCTAGACAGCATTAAGAAAACATATGATTAGTCAAGAAATTAAAACAGGAATCAGTAAAACACCTAAGCCTAGAGCAATCGATTTAAGCTCTCTTATATAGACTTCACTATAAGCCTCTGAAGGAAAGTCAATGCTAAATATCAACCTCATTATCATCTCTGGTGAGATTCCTCTCATTGTACAGTGAATGAGATTCAGTTCCCATGACAGGGAGTGGCTGAGCGGGAGAAGACCCTGCCCCTAGGGCACGAGATACAATAGGCATCATCTGTTGGAACATCCTCGACATATCAATTCCACCAACTTGGCCTCCTCCAAGCCCAGCAAACAAGTTTCCAACATCTTGGGTGTCAACCTGTTCAGTAATCTGATTGACAGCATTCATCATCTGCGGACTCTGTGTAAAGTTCTGCAACATATTCCTCAGAGCATCAGGAGAACCAACCCCAGTTTGTTCCGAAACACCTGACAACAGACCATTTAAGGCAGGACTCTGCAAGACCTGAGACATCACAGTTCCCATATCAACTTGGCCACCAGGACCTTGCACTCCCAATGATCTACCATCTCTAACCTGCCCAACAGTGGGGGCTGCTTGCCTTGCTGGAGTATCACTTGTGCTCAATCTACTTCCAGCAGTACTACGTGTTGCAAGAGACTGCAAAAGTTGTTGGCCACTTGTGACTTGCTGATTCTGATTGGAGGAAGAGCTCGTTCCACTATCACTTTTCTTCTGAGGAGTCTTCTGCTGCCTGCCTACTTTCTGATTGGATAAAACAAGGGAACTGTTATATATTTGTTGAATGTGAAGGAGCCTCAAAACAGAGATATGTAACACTAGATCCGCTTAGTAGCATCTAACAAAAACTATAAGAGGTGGAGATGTTCGGAACATCATACATTCTGAAGCAAGGTTATATTCACAATCACACTCAAATCTCATAGCCAGCCAAACCAAGCAAGACTAGCGAATAAAATTGATTGGGTGCCGTGGATAGAGCGTAATACTTAGAGGCAACCGTATGTCGCTAACATTGCCGGCTAATCCCTCAGACCACATTCATCTATGGCACGCATCGCCTTATGTCGGCACGTCGTATACGCTGCCGCATGCTCCTCTGGATTATAACATTCGCCTCTTGATTTCAATTCTTTTGGAACCGTACTTATTTCCTCACTCGGTCTCTTCGGGGCCTAACGTCTTTCCACCGGTCCGTCCCTGTCATACGTAGACTGGGGGACTTATACATTATGCATCGTGTGCACTCATCATATATCATATGCATACTCATCGTGCACCGCTTGCATGCTCATCATGCATCGCCATCACATGTCGTACGGACCATACTCACATCATTGTGTATGTTTCTTTATGCCCGATCCGCCCCACTCTTGCATAGAGACTTGGGGGACTGGGAAATGGTAGTGTCACCGCTAGTGCTCCAGCACTCGTTCAAGCTCACACTCCCGATGTTTTAATTGATAAAATCCCCACCCAAGAAAGTCTCTTGACCGAGAATTTAGGGACTTGTTAACGCTACGCCCTTTAATGGGCTAAACATCGCCGCTTTAGGGTCCGATTTTCCCAAAAGCCCATTGCATGTATTATTAGCCCTTTAATGGGCTAAACACCATAATTGCTCGCCCAAAACTCAACTTCATTTCTGCTTACTCACAGGGTTGGGGCTTCGTCCGTAAATCACTATTGGACGCTGAAGAGACTGCGGAGCCTGGTGGCGAAGGCACCAGTGGGGTCCATAGAGGCTTCGTGGAGGAGGTCTCTCTTGATGTTGCTCATTCGGTTGTCTAGGGTTTCCTTCTCCTCTTTCAGCGCCGTCGTGTCCTCCTCGAGATCGTGGAGGCGGTACTTCTGGCGGTGGTGGTGTGAAGAATTGGATGAAACTGTCCTTGCGTTTCACCGCATTTTTTCAGAACCTTAACGGTTTTCGGAAGCCGGGGGCTGAGCCTGGCGGTGGTGGTGCGGCCATGACTTCATACTTTGCTACTGAAACGAGAGTGATTCTTTTTTGAAATGGAATGAGAGTGATGCTTCTCCCTTATTTTCATCCTCTGCACACTATAAATCATGTGCCAATCACGTGTTCTCTATCTTCTCTATCTTGCTTCGTGTTTACAATGTTCTTGGGAGGTTTTAGTCGGAAACAAATTTACTAACTACATTTATTTGACCTCCTTATGCACCCACATAAATTAATGCCACATGTCATTAACGGTGATATAACCATAGTTATTTATAATAATAATAAATTACATTTATCTAATCTACATTTAACAAAATTTTAGAGTTTATTTATTCTTACAAATTTTCGGGTTTAAAATTTAATATTTAGGGTTTATGGGGATTTTAGAGTTTTTAGTGTTTAGTCTTAATCATCGCAAACTCTAAAAATTCTAAAACCCTAAACTTTTAATCTTAAACTCTATCACAAAATCCCTTAACTCTTTGTATATAATATATATTTGAAAATTTGTATATAATATATTTATTATTTTTAAATTTAATATAAAAATAAATTAATAATTAATTTCATAAATTTAAGAGTTAATTATGGTATAAGCATAGTAAGTAAAAATGACGCATGTCGCTAATCTAGGTAGGTGGGCATGAGTGGGCAAATAAGATGTGGTCGGTAAATTTGCTTTCGTTCTAGTTGCACAATTGCACCTTCCTTATTGCTATTTGTACCTCCATCAATTATTTTTTCCATAAGTTTTTCAGTTTTACCCCATATCATTACTATCTACACCTCATATATATTATTCCTTTTGTTATAATTTTGTTCTTCACTATTATTTTCGAGAATCATTCAAGATAGATAGGAAGGTAAATTCTCAAAAATCCAAACAATAACTAGCAATCAGTTAGAAATCAAAATTAGAATACAAAATACAATTGTTCACATTATTGAGAAACCAACATTTTGAAAATTTCACAAGAAGAATTACGGGTAGAAGGAAAACTATGATTAGATCAAGCTTACAACCATTATATGAAAAATTTGTATCATGATTTCATAGATCAATATGTTTATCCTACAATCCATGTTTATAATTAAAGGCTGCTTACTAGCATTTTCATCATCTTCCTTTCACTATTCTATGTGTAGATCTTCTAATCCATCTTAATTTCATTTTTTATTTAAAAGGTAAATTAGGATTTTAAAAATTACCAAAAATTTAAAAGATCTATTTAGCAATTTAAGAAGTGCAAATAAAACCTCTCTTTATTTTGTTTTTTTTGTTTGCTACACACCGAGGTACAAGTGAAACACCGGTCTAAAGACGAGTACTGCAAAAGCTGTAACACTGCTTTCATATTGGCACTGTATATTACAATGTCTTCTACTATTTATCAGTATAAAATTGGAAACATGATACATAATTTAATTAATGTAACATCAAACCAATGCATGAGGTTCCTGGAACTTCAATATTGACCATTCACATTTGAATGAGGCAATTCAATGAATTCATCTATCTACTCTTATCTGGAACAAGAGGAAGATTAAGTACATTTCCATTGTTGCTGTTTATCATTCCTCTTGACAATCACAAAGAGCATTCAACTACTTAATTTGGTTTTTTTAACTGCCCGTTATCTGATACTATATCAGAAGTCCAAAGTCCCACATTGTTTGCTCTCAATACTTTTTGTTCCATTACTTTGTTTCATATCCTTCTTCTGATTGTTAATGATTCCTTGATTCCGACCAATTCCTAGCTTTGGCAAGCCCTTATTCAGGCCTTCAAGTAAAACACAAGCCTTGCACCATTTCTGTACAGTAAAAAAATACATATGAGCAGATTCTCGAAGCAATTCATGGCTACAGAAACTGTAGTTAGCAACAAGGCTTAGTTTCACTAGATCATTCAGTCGTCCAGGATGTTACTTTAGCTATCAAAATTTTGAACATCAGTGAGAGTGATTGAGCTATTATGACAATCCAAGGTTGACCAAGCATGATTATTCAGTTTAATTGCAATCAGAAATACAAATGCCAACAGAAGGACTCGACTTGGCAATGAAATAGTGAATGAGCAGGCGTCACGAAGACATTTTGATAGGAGACTAAATTAATACACTTCTAATTCCAGAATTTCTGTACAATTCAATCTTGCTTGGCCTTTCTTCTATACATTTTAATTAAGCATGTTAAGAGTCTAACATGACATGGTATCTAAACCAGTTTTAATGTTCAATCAAAATGAAGGAAGTAGCAAAGTTACCTGGCTTGAAATGTAACCACAGCGTTCACAAGTTCCCTGTTCTGGCATTTTTGTATGAGTAGAAATTCTGAAATCCTCCCCTGATTTGATTATGTCAAGTATGGCCCTAGGTCTTTAGCATAAAAATTCTAGTCAAATGTCAAATTAAGAATATAGGACATCTCCACACTTCAACAATACAGTCTGTGAGAAAGAATTAGGGTCAGGGTACCTGATTCTTTCCAAATCTTTGATGAACTCACGGGCAAATCCACGATAAGCATTTGGTGAATAAATGCCTGCAATTTTAACCACAGCACCTTCTAAGTCTATATACACAAATATAAACACATACAACGTAGGGCAAAGAGGCAATAGAGCAGAGGAAAAATTAATTACATTCAGTGGAGAAGTAATCCAGCCTCTTGAAGTATGCATACGTGAAAATTTAGTTAAGGTTTCACACTTTCCAACTCAGTATAACAGTTATGGAAGAAATAAATAGTATTAAGTTATTCAGCAGCAAGGATATATAACAATCTCCTTCTCATAGGTGTATTTAAAAGGTTTGCATCTTGGAATCGGTCCATCTTCACCAGTGACAATTGAGGTGCATCTGCCCAATCTACAAAATATGAAGCAGTTAAGTTAACTACACAAGGCAACCAAAGAAAATAAAAGAAAACTTGTATTTACCAACAGTAAATTACCTTGCAATATCACCACGTAATATGTTCAATAGAACTGTCTCAGCTATATCATCAGCATTATGTCCAGTAGCAAGCTTGTCTACTTTCAACAATGCTGCACCACGATCAAGGGCCTTACAATATAAAGAAATTAATCCATTCAGGTCTTCAATACATAAATTCATTGCAACCAATCAAAATGTATGACAAATACAAGCATACAAGATTTCCACAACAAGTCCCTAGTTCGGCCATTACCTGACGACGAAACACACCACAAAAAGTGCAATTATTCTTGAGACCAATCATCTTTACTATTTCATCCATCGTCCACCCATACAAATCCTTGTACGAGACAATCTTCAACGGCAATCCATACTGAACAGATATTCAGAACAGGAGTCAGTTCCCACTTAAGTTTAAACACCAAAAAGTGAAAACATAACGCGATGGACGTAGAAATACAGAGTCGAAATTCACCTGCATTTCATTTCTTTTGACAGTTTCCAGCGAATCGTCCCTGTAGCCAGTAATGCCCTCATCCACAGACAACAGGAAGAGATCCAACCCATAATCGTGCCGCTTATTTAATTCAGACAAGACATACGCAAGAACTGTGGAATCTGATAGCATCACATATTCACATGACACCAATACACAATGATCACAACCTCCGCTTAACTTCTAAACTCAAAATTGGCAGCATCGCAGGATTCACAGCTAACTAACTAAGCATAGTTTTAGCTACTGTACCTTTTCCGCCAGAGGCACCAATGCCAATTCGCTCACCGCGCTTAAACAGCTGGTTTTCCACAATCACCTGATGAATCTCCTCCTCAAATACCTCATAGAAACACTCCCTGCAAATCTTCACACCCAATAGGTTCAGTCACTGAACACAAAATAGGGTTTAGGAGGGGACTTGAGTCGAAATTAGTTACCTGTTCTAGGGTTTTGGGCCTCTTGAGAGCAGCTCTTTTCTGATTACAGATGCAGCACAGGCGCGGCCCTGACTTCTTCGGCTTTCCGGTAGCCGAGTCTTCCATCTTTGACGATGGAACTTGCTGATGAGAGCTCAAGAAATCAAAGAGAGCAGGTTCGCAATTACAGTTGAGCTTACGGCGGTACGGTCACTTTTCTCTCCGTCTTCTATAAGGCGGCTTCGTCTGGGTTAATTTTCGCTGTTTATTCTTTTAACTGAGAATCAATTTTGTGAGTAATTATTTTATTTACTCGGAACGTGATATTACCATATTACTCCACGATGTAATAAACACAGTAAACGAAATTTTTTTTATTTAAATATGAGTAATTAAAAATAAATATAGTAAAAAAAATAATATTAAAAAGATACGTCAGACTATACCCGGTACATATAATAATTCTTTTCTAATTTTATTTGGTAAAGCTAAACTCAATTCTTACACTAATCTTTTATTTTTTGTAGAGTTCGAATTTTGGCTTCTTCTTTTTTGTAATTTACAGTTCTAAACTTATTTATTAAAAGATCAAAGAATCACACGTGTAAAGTTCAGAATTAGGATAATCAGAGGGTCTTGAGTCTCCGGTGAAGTCGAAAATTGAGGGGTTTGAGACGACAAATGCATTTAGTTTCAGAAATGGAAGCTGAAAACGCTTAATTTCTGGAAAGAAAGAAAAGTTTTCTGATGATCAAATTAACGCCCAAAACCTAATTTTGTACATCGCTGCTTATCAGCCTGTGAAATAATTTCAAGTAACATTTTGTGAAACACAATCGAACAACGTTTGGGAAACTTGTAACCGCCAACTACGAGAAACCAATCAACAACATCCCTTAGCGGCATCCGCGAGGCTGTATTAGCACTTGTCCTGCCGCGATGCACCCTCAAGTCTTCGACGTATATCCCTCCGTAAGATCTCAGCGTATTCCTGCACGAGTCGAAAAGAGAACTCAGTTTATTAAGGACACAGTGACCCTCAAATTCAATACTAGCCACAAGTGTGAGTTTCAAAGCAAAGAATACGCACAGTAGAGAGGCCCTCATCGCTGCACAACTCATCCACAAGTTCTTGTGGACTGCTTCCTCTGGCAGATAGCTGAACTGAATTTTCAACTACAGCTTGAAAAACATGTTCCGGTGCATTCAGCTGCTCTATCCTTTGGACGACTTGTTGGAGGTCAATCTAGACAGCATTAAGAAAACATATGATTAGTCAAGAAATTAAAACAGGAATCAGTAAAACACCTAAGCCTAGAGCAATCGATTTAAGCTCTCTTATATAGACTTCACTATAAGCCTCTGAAGGAAAGTCAATGCTAAATATCAACCTCATTATCATCTCTGGTGAGATTCCTCTCATTGTACAGTGAATGAGATTCAGTTCCCATGACAGGGAGTGGCTGAGCGGGAGAAGACCCTGCCCCTAGGGCACGAGATACAATAGGCATCATCTGTTGGAACATCCTCGACATATCAATTCCACCAACTTGGCCTCCTCCAAGCCCAGCAAACAAGTTTCCAACATCTTGGGTGTCAACCTGTTCAGTAATCTGATTGACAGCATTCATCATCTGCGGACTCTGTGTAAAGTTCTGCAACATATTCCTCAGAGCATCAGGAGAACCAACCCCAGTTTGTTCCGAAACACCTGACAACAGACCATTTAAGGCAGGACTCTGCAAGACCTGAGACATCACAGTTCCCATATCAACTTGGCCACCAGGACCTTGCACTCCCAATGATCTACCATCTCTAACCTGCCCAACAGTGGGGGCTGCTTGCCTTGCTGGAGTATCACTTGTGCTCAATCTACTTCCAGCAGTACTACGTGTTGCAAGAGACTGCAAAAGTTGTTGGCCACTTGTGACTTGCTGATTCTGATTGGAGGAAGAGCTCGTTCCACTATCACTTTTCTTCTGAGGAGTCTTCTGCTGCCTGCCTACTTTCTGATTGGATAAAACAAGGGAACTGTTATATATTTGTTGAATGTGAAGGAGCCTCAAAACAGAGATATGTAACACTAGATCCGCTTAGTAGCATCTAACAAAAACTATAAGAGGTGGAGATGTTCGGAACATCATACATTCTGAAGCAAGGTTATATTCACAATCACACTCAAATCTCATAGCCAGCCAAACCAAGCAAGACTAGCGAATAAAATTGATTGGGTGCCGTGGATAGAGCGTAATACTTGGCCCTAAGACATAGATTTTTGCTCCCACCATAGTATGTAAAAATTTAGAGCATCCAACTTACATGAGTTGAAGTTAAATGAATGGTATATAACTTTGAAGTTCACAGGGTGAGGAAACACAAGACATTAAAGTATTAAATTATCACATCAGCATGAAATTCCTAATATAGGATTCAACATTATCCAACATCCTGTGTGATATGGCCAGCTCTGGCAACTATAGAAATTGCTGAAATAAGTTCAACTGTCCAAGTAGTCAACTTGCAACAAAACCAGTGAAGACATAGGACTATTGTCGAATGCCGAAAGCAAAAACGCACACTGCAAAATAATCTTACCTTACGTTCCAACATTCCAAGTCCTAATCCAAGTGGAACTGCTTTTACACCCTCGGTCATATCCTGTTTTGCAGCAGATTGTGAAGCATTTCCTTTGTCATCTCCAGATGGCATTGGATGTTGTCTACTTGAAAGAGAATCTCTGGTTTGAAATTTTGAATCATCTCTCAAGGAAGGTACACTTTCTGAAGCCTGATAATGACTAATTCGTCAATATATGATTGGCCATAGGATCACCCATAAGCGTAAAGTCAACAAAACAGCATTGAAAAGATTGAAATACAAATTGCATAGAAATACCTTCTGAACTTCACTTTCAGATGTGCAACCAGGTAGAAGAGATGCATTAGATTGCTGATCCCCATTAACATCTGAATTACTGAGCTGCTCATCCCCTGTATTATTACGTGATCCAATTCCAGTAGATGAGTTTTGACCATGGGGCACAGCTTGACCTGATTGTAGAGCAAACAAGCTAGTCAGACTAGAGTAATATAATACATTTCCTGGTATTGGAAGTGAAAATGACTAGCTACCTGATTGAACCACATCATTTCCTTGAATATTGCCCACAACATTTCTTATCTGTGAACTAAGTTCAGCCATAATAGATGAAAGAGAGGAGTCTGAAGGCGGTCGTGGAACAGATGCACCTGAACCAGGCAGTGAAGCACTGGAAATTGCAGTACCAGTTTGGGATGATGGGAGAGTGGTTGCAATGACATTTCTCACTGGCAGCACACGTGCTGCGCCTGAATCCCTAGATCCAGTGCCATCACGATTTTCTGCCTGCATCCCTTCCCCATTACTTCCCCTGGCAGCAAGTGCAGAGAGTGAGGTACCTGATGATACAAAATGTTATGGTGATACACAAAATGGTACAGTGTAAATCACTAATAAAGTTTGCTTACCAGCATGTATATGAATGTTTACATTCCTTGGAGCACTTCCAACGCCAACAGGACCGAAATTCATAGGATTTGACAAGGGTACAGAAGCACCGAAAGGGGAACTTGTTTGATAAGGAATAGGCTGCAATACAATAGATATTAATACGTCTGGACGACATTTAAACAACTTAACCTTTTCAAAACAAAACTACCTACTAAAGTTCAAAGATAGAGAAAGCTAACAAGAAGTGCAAAATACAGTGTTAAATTGACCTTAGTTGTTCAAGTAAATTTGATTACCACACGTCTTTCTATAAACCTCTATAGGCATCAATTTAACACTGCATGTTTCAGATATGTAAAGATACTGAATGCCTTCTAAAGGCGTCAACTAACCTGCACCATTATGGGATTAGGCCCTGACGGGGAAATATAAACTGCTGGCCCAGCATTCACAACTGCTTCTCCCTATACGTCATTAGTTACTTCTGGTTAATGACAAAACCATTCACATATATAAACTAAGTCACTGATATACAATAAGAACTTACAGGAGATTGTCCCATGCGGAGTGTCCAAATTGTTCGGCCCAGCTCAAGAAGAAGAGCACCTAGATGTTGCATGGCAAGTCCTACTTGAGCAGACTCCGTCTGAATTTGTCCCCTTGCATCAGGATCAGCAGATGCTCCCTCTTGTTCCAAGCGCCCTGCAATGTGCTACAAATTGTAGCAAATGAAAACCACTCAATCAATTAAGTCATACCCTAAAAAACTTATGTTCTATCTGCATATCCCTTCTTTAATATTTGTTGAAGAGAACATTAAAAAAAGGTTCAATAGTGGATATATGCAAAAGTAAAAGTCTTCTGAGTAATTACAGATAGTGCAGAAGCAGCATGACTGCTGAGAAGTCGTTCTGCATTACGAAGAACAATGCCCAAGGCTTCAGGCGTGGGCAACCCCTGAGCATTGGAAGGTAAGTTCACCCTTGGTAGGTCTCCCGGGTTTGTGGCTGATATATTTTGTTGGTAGACTGCATAAAGCATAAGAAATTAGCAGGTGTCATATACTTCTACAAAACAGTGACAGAAGTATTGGTTTACCTCCATTTTGTGATAATGCCTGCTCCATGCGGTTCATAAACACAATGAGAGTGTTCAAAGCATCTGGAATTGACTGAACAGAAGACAAAAAAAAAGGATAAACAATCATATATATGTCATAATCAAAAGCATGTCGAAATCAAGTGTGCCAAATGACATTTAAATATACCGTATTTAGTGAAGGGAAGGGAGATGCTCCAGCAGCAAAGGGAGTTTGCAGAAATTGAGGCAATGTTTGAAATGGCTGAGAAGAAAATGTCTGCCCAGACTCTGCATTATTTCCTCCTTGACCCTGACTAGTTGCATTACCATGTGACCCTCCTGTTTCATTTCCTTGAGGAGACTGACCAGGATTATTTGGCTGTGGGGGAAAAAAGATTACATAAATCCTTTTATTCACATAATCACATGTTGGTTTTCCAAGACTACAGCAAAGTCCGAGATTAATTAACTCAAGGAGCAGGGCCTAGCTTTGTCATAACTTATGTGATCTATTTTATCCAGACTGAGAACGTACAATGTACAAGCTCATTACACATGTATGGTCGTAAACTCGTAATTGAGAAAAGTGCATTGCTCACCATAGTAGTCTGTATGTTGCTTGTAACATTAGTTGCAGCTTGGTTGCCAAGTCCAATAGAATTCAAAACTGCCCCAATAACCTACAAAAGAGAAAAAGAGAACATTTTATGCTTCTGAAAATCCTACAAGAAGAAAAATGCTGAAAGTTTATGAAGAGCCAATCGCTTTTTAGTGCAAGAAGAAATACTAACCCGACTAAGGTCTGGTGCCACAGCTTCACCTTGATCTCCAACATTGAATGTTCCAAGTACTACACTGTGTGAAATCTGCCCCACGCGAGCACGAGGAGCCCCACTACCATCATTTCCTGCCAATTTGATCATATATACAGTGTTCATATAATCTCATGGAAATACTATGAATGTGACCACGTAAAGATACAGAAAAAAAAAACACATAATTTCTTGCTTACCAGTATTAGTGTGAGGCTCAGCAGAACTAGTACCAGATGAACTTTGTGGCTGGGATGGCTGCCTCACAACTAAGTGCAATGTATGGCCGTTTTCCAAATCTAAAAGTGTTAAGGATCATACATTGAAACTGATACACAAAGATGCAAGACGTGTAAGGAAAAATTCAACTTCCAGATCAACATGGACGTACACACTACAGAAGCCCCAGACAATAAATTGTCAGTTGTAATCAAAAACAATGAGATCAACAACACTTAAATGTAGATGATTACCTAAAAGGAGTTGGAAGATAGAAAAAAAATACAATTATATATATTAAGAAGGCTATCTGTGTAAATAGTTATATTGGAATTACACAAAAAGTAGGCAAACTTCTTATCCATGGCTTTTACCCCTCTGATCAATGAAATGTTACTAAATGTTCTTTTCTCAAAAAAAAAATTTAAAAGAAAAAATGTTATACACTCACACCTGTAATGTAAAACAGATTTATATGTAGAGCGCAAGTGAGCATAGTTTTTCAACACTGACAACAATCATAAGTAAATTTGAGGATAATGAACATATCATACCAATATCATAAATCTCATGTCGAGTTCTATTTATATGATAAACTACATATATAAAAAACAAAAGATCAATATTTAAATAGTAGGATACGATATTCAGAAAGGGGATGATCATCCTTTAGAACCTTGCCCCTGAAAATCAACCGCTGCTGACCAACTGGGACACCCGTTTGATCAGCTATTTTTTCTTTGAACAAGGACACTATCATCTGAAACAAATATTAAATAGCACAAAAATACATAAAAGACATATAAGAAGAGCCCATAACGCAGTCATATAGCTTCTAGAAGCAATTTGACTGCTTGTATTGCAGAATATGAAGTGAATACTTCAGAACAAAACATGAAAAGTAACAATGCAAAAGGAAGACTGTAGCTCACATTTTTATCCACTTGAAAACTATATATCTGTGACTCTAGAGTTTTGACATTGATCTCAACAGTTGAATCAGAAGTTTCCTCAGAAATGTTGCTGGGACCAGAGCCTTCATTTGAGTACTGATTTGCCATGCTAGTTAAGAGCAATGAAAGTCTGTAAACAAAGATTTGTACCAGATCAATACTCTCATCATTTAACGACATATTACAGAAGGAAAACACTAAGCTTTACAAACAAAGTGCGTATAACCAAATGTTGAACTGCAAAATTAAGAGATCAAAAATAGCACCGCAACGTCCGCTTCTTGGTTGCATTTGGAAAAGGAAAGCAATGTATTATGTCAAACCGACTCAAACATAACGTATATGGCATGAAATGTGCGGACAAGGCATCGATATATTAGATAAATAACCAACAAGCAAGACGTAACGCTTCCCGCTAACTTCCATTTCTATAGGCAGTTAAGAGTTTTAACTTTCAAGCAACTCAGAGATTATGTCTTGAATTTAATTCGCTAGCCTCCAAGGTATGCCAAGTTATGAAAAGGGCCAAACGGCAACAAATTTCCATCTAAAAAGACTGCAAAATGATCTTATCTCTCCAATTCGGATAGCGGCATGATAACAGCCGATTACCTTCTCTAATTAGCTTCAAAAACAAGATCAAATTTGCGAAATTTTACAATGTGTTTAGAACAACATCCATTCGATAAGCTCACACCAATAATCCTACACATCCATAGCCAAACTGAATGATAAATACGAAATTGAATCATAAGAGTCTCTATATTGAGCTGAATCCAGCACAAAATTACACCAATCTCAGATTACTAGGGTTTAAGAGTCCAACGAAACATGACTCCTTCGATTTCATTGACTTGACCTTCGGATGACCAATTCACGAGATCAAATTCCGATTTAGCCATCGGCAAGAACACGTATACTCGTAATTTAAATTCAAAATTGAAGAGGCTAAGACAGATGAATCAGAGCAGAATCGACATACCGGAAAATCAAACGGCGGGGTTTCACCGATGAAGGTAATGATTGAGTGCAAAGCCGTATCTGGGATTCCGAAATTTGCTGTATCTGTGCGCCGAGAAATATATAAAGTGCGGGAGGCGATGACTAAAATAAGTGGTGGTCTACAATATAACCCCAAAATTGTGAGCTTCGGGAAACTTCGGGTTCAGATGCGCTTTGTTTAATCTTGTACTAGTAGCATTCCAGTCTAATTCTTTTCTTAAGGTCTTTAAAGTTTAAAGTTGTGGTTTATTGTTCAAAGACATAAATTATTTATAGAAAATATTTTCTATATACTATATTATTTTCCACTATGTCATTTGGGCTCCATCAATTTGTTTGCCGTCGTACCTTTGCCTCTCTTGATACGATTGATGAAAATTAGAAGAAAAAAAATAGTACCTCCTCAATTGACTATTACTTCTTTTTCTAGTGCACATCATGTATTTTCATATACAGATTAAATTGTTTAGGTTAGAAAAAATTATATAAATACACGATAAATCATGTATATAAAGTATTTTAATAAGTAAAATTGAGTTGTTTATCATACACGTCGTGCATATAAAAATGATACTGACGTTAATGACTTAATGATACTACACAAAAAACAAGACATCCACACTACAAAGACACTCATACTATCAAAAATACCAACTTGATTTATAATGATAGTAGATAGTTTATACCTTTTCATCGACTTGTGAAATAATACGATACTAAACATCAAACATCATTTTGGTATACATTCAATGAGGCATTAAGTTCGAAAATAAATTTGCTCACCATCATAATTTGCCCACCAAAATGATCATCCTCATATCTTATTAACATGTGTCATTTTTCTAACTATAGTCATTTTTCCTAACCATGAAATCATGATCAATATTGAATCCTACTATTAAAATCAAATAAACAAATCAAATATCAAAAATGGTTTTGAGGTTCCTCCAGTACTGCCAATGTCGACCCGTCGCTAAACAAGTACCAAATACCAATGAAAATACTCTCTCTCTCTCTCTCTCTGTGGCCTTTAGGCAAAATGAGACATAGACAGAGAGGATGACTTCAATCATGTGGGTTTTGAAAAGAGGAATTGAAACTGAAAGGGCACGTATAGAGTTACAGTACAAGCACTTCAAATTCTTTTGTTTCATTTCTTCTCCATAACCTCAAACAACAATCAGTCAACAATTGTCAAGATTAATGCTCATATGATAACAATGACAATTTAATTTCCAGGTTTTCAACTTCCTTTGGCCTACATTTATATATATATATATACCACGTGGTCAGGTATATAGGATTTGTTTTGTTTTTGCAGATTATATATAAAATTTGTTATTTCTAGAAAGTTATTTATGATAATTATTTTATCATAATTAAGAGAGATGACGTATGTCAGTAAGATATGAGGGTGGTCATTTTAATAGGTAAATTAAGGTAATCGGTAAATTTACTTATATAAATTCAACCCGAATCACTAATAGTTAAACTTCATCTCTTGTTAAAAAAAAAACTTCATCTCCTTTTTTACATTTGCCTACTCTTTTCTCCCCTCTTTTTTTTGTCTTCGTTGCCTTCATCTTTGTTGACTAACATAATTAGCTCAACATAATATATGACACTCAGGGGCGAACCTAGAATTTAACCATGGGGTGGACTACAATTTTGGTCGAAGGTTAATTTTTTTTTATTATAAGTTTATAATATGGAGTATATGAAGTTTATATAATTAAATATCAAAAGATCCTCAAATATAAAAATAAAAAGAATATTTTAGACATCAAAGACAAATTAAAAAACCAACAAAGTTTTATTTGTAATCTCAGATTCAACAGACCCGCCCCTAAGGTTTTTTATGATTTAAGAAGTTAAAACTAGAAATTAGTAGAAATTATGGAAAAGAAACTGAAAAATATAGGCATAATACTGCTATGATAAGGGTTTTTTGGGTAGTTGCTTTTTTTTGCCTCCCACAAATCTGGGTGGGCTTGGGCTATCAGATCAGTGAGGTTTAGGCCTAATTCCTTCCATTATTTGATATTTTACCGCCGGCATGAAAACGTCACTTCACCCGTGACTATCAATTACATGCAGTATCAAGTACAAAGCTAAACCATATATGCCGCCAGCCCCAGATGAAGATTCCCCTTCTCAACCCACCTAACATTCGGTTAATAACTTCCAATCAAATCGTGGCAGGTAAGCTTCTCCATCCCTTACTCTTCAAGAAATCCCAGACAGCAAAATCGATTCAGCTGTTGATATCCTATATCTCCCTGTTTTCAGATACCACAGTCCAAGCTATCAGAGTGTCTTCGTGGACGCCATGGCTGCGAAGGTGTCCGGTGGAAGCATAGGGAAGCCTATTCGATGCAGAGGTGGGTTCTTTCTGCTCAGTTTGAATGTTTATGAATGCTCCGAAACTGATGTGTTATGTATATATGAACTGTAGCTGCGGTGTGTCGGAAGCCGAGTGAGCCGCTAGTGATTGAAGAGATCATAGTGGCACCACCAATGCCTCATGAAGTTCGCATTCGAATTGTTTATACTTCACTGTGCCACAGTGATCTCATCTTCTGGAAACTGAAGGTTATCTCTTTAGCACACCTCACAATATATATACGCGCGGTAGTACTATTGTTTACACCAATTAACAAGTGATCGATTTCTTGTTTGGTTTTTTGTTGTAGGAATTCCCCGGAATTTTCCCTAGAATTTTAGGTCACGAAGCTATCGGGTCAGCTCCATAACTCTGTCACCTTAGTTCATCTTTCAAATCCAAATTAGACTGCATTGTTGGTGTATGCGAGATTAACACACTCATTAGTTCGATCACTGGCATTAACATTCCCTTTCATCAAAATTAACTGTTAATAAGAAGAGCATACTTCTTTACTCAAAGGCTTAATGTACTACAATGTAGTATACAAGTTAAGGATCACAAAATTATGGATAGCTTGCATAAAACTACACAGTTTGGTCATGGATGCTTGATACGCTTGTCAATCAATGTTTTTGCCTTGTAGGGTTGTGGAAAGTGTTGGGGAAGGTGTCGATGAGGTCAGTGAAGGAGATACTGTCATCCCAACATTCATGGCAGACTGTGGAGCATGTAGAGATTGCAAATCAACAAAGAGCAACCTGTGTTCAAAACTACCCTTCAAGGTCTCACCTTTTATGCCAAGGTATGAGACAAGCAGATTCACAGACCTCAACGGCGAGGCTCTATACCATTTCCTATCCGTGTCTAGTTTCAGCGAGTACACAGTAGTAGACATAGCCCATGTCACAAAGATTAATTCTGGAATACCTCTAACCAAGGCTGCAGGCCTTCTGGGGTGTGGAGTATCAACAGGTAGACTTAAAAACTGTACTGTTTTCTAATTCTTCTCGTTCATCGCAATTTTTATATATTGATCACAACTTTGAGCTTGTGAAGCTACATGGTCATATATAACCAAAGATTAAATTAAAAACATATTTGGTTTAGGGGTTGGTGCTGCTTGGAGAACAGCAAA
The DNA here is from genome assembly GCF_933775445.1 of Argentina anserina. NCBI lineage: Eukaryota > Viridiplantae > Streptophyta > Magnoliopsida > Rosales > Rosaceae > Argentina > Argentina anserina. The sequence goes on along the minus strand of NC_065873.1, from coordinate 28,355,248 downwards.
TGTAGAGCCAGGATCAACTGTGGCTATATTCGGGCTTGGTTCAATCGGACTAGCTGTATGCATTCACAACCTTAGTCGAGATGTTTCATACTTCTATTCCCCATGCTCATTTTATTATGAATGCTCAATGCTCACGGTAAGATTTTTATCTAGGTTGCAGAGGGAGCAAGACTTTGTGGAGCTGCTAGAATTATTGGTGTGGATATAAATGAAGACAAATTTGAAGTTGGTATGGAACTATTACCTGGTGCATCTGATTCAAGTTATATGTAGGCTGTTAAGAGCTTTTTAGTCATACCAATGTATGGTAAAGAATTAAACAACTAGATATGCCCTTTGCCATAGTAAGAAAATGTCCTCTGATTGTGATATATTTATTTCATTTCGCAAGGATTTAGACTTTAAAATTGTTTCCTTACTGGCACAGGAAAGCAGTTTGGACTCACAGACTTCGTCAGTGCTGCAAATTCTGAAAATAAATCTGCGAGAGAGGTCTTTCTGTAGAACTATGCATATTGTTCTTAGATAATTCATTATGTGCTTAGTGCTAGTGCTACTTTATTATGATGCACAGTATAGTTCATTTCTGGAAAATGGATCTGCTTTTCGTGGCAGGTAATACTTGAGATGACTGATGGAGGTGCAGATTATTGCTTTGAATGTGTTGGGATGGCATCAGTGGTGCAAGAAGCTTATGCTTGTTGCCACAAGGTTTCTCCTTCTCTTCAAAAACACACACACACACACACATCTAGTCGGCTCTTGGTGCTATGAATTTTCTCAGTTATATAGTTTATGACTTATGGCCAACCAACACATCAAATCAATATTCATACTTTCTTTCAGGGTTGGGGAAAAACAGTCGTGTTAGGGGTGGACAGGCCAGGGTCACAAGTGAGCATCCCTTCACGTGAAATCCTTACTACTGGGAAATCCCTGATGGGAGTCTTATTTGGAGGACTCAAACCCAAATCAGATATTCCTATTCTCCTCGATCGATACATGAACAAGGTGATGATTTAACAGCAATCGTTTGTTTTAATTAATTGCTTTTCGCTTAAGTTGCACCTGATGGCCTTTTAACAATTTAGCTTTTCATCCAATCAGGAACTACAACTGGATGAGTTTGTAACAGATGAAGTGATGTTTGAAGACATTAATAAGGCTTTTGATTTACTCATTGAAGGGAAATGTCTGCGATGTGTAATCTGTATGAATGATCAGTGATCGAGTTACTTCCGGAGTTCCAGTAGTAACAGCCTCTCCTTTCACATGTAATAATTTCAGCTCCTAAAAAGGAACTACCAACTAGAGAGTGAAAACAGCATGCAGTATCACTAAAATTGATAAAACCGATAAAAGTCCTCGTTTCCCCCAGTTCCATTTTATGTTTGATCTCATGCTAAACTCATCGAACAAAGGTTTTCGTAGCATATATGCTCTTATATATAAAAAAAAGAGTTTTCCTAGTATGTTATGTATCCATGTACCTGATCTCTCTGTTGTCCATTTCAACACATTGTGAATTAGTATGTGTAATAACAGTTACTGCTCTTTCACGATATAATTCTTCTCATCATATTTCCCTTTGTGAGAAACATGTTAGAAACTGAACAGAAGAACAATTATTGACTAAGCATAGGTGGCCGCTTAGTCCCCCGTGATGCGTGTCTAGGCGGCCGCCTAATGCCCGTCTAACTCGACGTGTATAATTAAGTGAAAAATATTCCATCGGAGACGAAAAGCCAAAGTGAGTCTGAGGACAAACCGTCAAAGCCAAACGTGAACCATGCCACCAACCCCACATGAAGCTTCAGTTTCTCCGACTCACCCACTCGCTCCAAAGTCCAAACCCAAACAAATAGTCATCCACACTCCTAGAGACTATTAAAGACTGTGTCTTTGTCGAAGCCATGGCTGATAAAGTGACCGGTGGAAGTAGCAGAGGGAAGTCTATTCGATGCAGAGGTAGGGTTATTAGTTTTGCGTTTCATGAATGGTCTGAAATGGATGTGTTGTTTATCTGATTGTAATGTGAACTGTAGCTGCTGTGTGTCGGAGGCCAAGTGAGCCACTAGTGATCGAAGAGATCATAGTGGCACCCCCGATGCCTCATGAAGTACGCATTCGAATTATTTATACTTCTCTTTGCCACAGTGATGTCTTGTTCTGGAAGATTGAGGTTATCTTTAGCACCCCAGTGATACTAATCATACGATTATTTTGAGTTTAGACTAGTTGACAAGCTGTTGATGCTTATTTTAGTGGTTTGGTTATGATGTTTAGGACTATGCTGCTGCAATGTTCCCTAGAATTCTCGGTCATGAAGCTATTGGGTGAGCGCTCCCAACACTCTTTAGCTCATCTTTCAAATGAAATTAGATCACCTTGTTAGTTTAATCACGCACATTGGAATTTCTTTGCCTTCAAAATGAACATTAGAGCAAAATTCATCTTTTGCTCAATGGCTCAATGCACTAACTGACTAAAGTATACACAGACCAAGGATTCACATATATTTGGTTAGGTTGCATAAAACAACATAATTTGGTCATGGAGTTGATTTGGTTTTTCAATCAATGTTATGCCGTGTAGGGTTGTGGAGAGTCTTGGGGAGGATGTCAATGAGGTAAGTGAAGGAGATACTGTCATCCCAACATTTGTGTCTGAGTGTGGAGAATGTCGAGATTGCAAATCACCGAAGAGCAATCTATGTTCAAAATTACCCTTCAAGTCCTCACGGGTGGCACCTTTTATGCCAAGATATGAGACTAGCAGATTCACAGACCTCAACGGCGAGGCTATATACCATTTCCTATCTGTATCTAGTTTTAGTGAGTATACAGTGGTAGACATAGCCCATGTCACAAAGATTGATTCTGGAATACCTCTTACTAAGGCTGCAGGCCTTCTGGGGTGTGGGATATCAACAGGTAAACATGAAATCTGTATTGTATTTTGGTGCTTTTCTTGTTTTGATGTGAGGTTTAGCAAACTTTATATATCAATTATGTTTATGAAATGCCATTCTTTGGGGCTACTAAGTCACATGTATCAAAAGTTTTTATATATTTTTCACAAATCTGGATTAGGGGTTGGTGCTGCATGTAGAACAGCAAATATAGAGCCAGGATCAACTGTGGCTATATTCGGGCTTGGTTCAGTTGGCTTAGCTGTATGCATTCACAATCTTAGTCTATATATTCATACTTCTTTCCTCCTGCAGATTTTTAATTATGAGAATGCTCACAGCAATGCAAAATTATCCAGGTTGCAGAGGGAGCAAGACTTTGTGGAGCTACAAGAATCATCGGTGTGGATGTGAACAAAGACAAATTTGAAGTTGGTATGTGGATATTCTCAGAAGTATCTGAGTCACTTTAGGCAGTGTGAAGAGCTTTGTAGTCTTGCCAATGTACAATAGAGATGCTATTAGTCATAGTAGGAGTATGCCATCTGATTGCGCTATGTTGTTTCATTTTGCCAAGGAATTTGGATGATAACCTTATTGACACAGGGAAAAAGTTTGGACTCACTGACTTCGTCGAATCTGCAAATTCTGGTTCTAAATCTGCGAGTGAGGTCTTTCTCTAGAACTATGCACCTAGTTTGTAGATAATTCATCATTTGCTAGGAATTCTTATGCACATTTGTTTTATATATTAATGTTCATTACTGGGAATGGATATCCTTTTTGTGGCAGGTGATAATTGAGATGACTGACGGGGGTGCAGATTATTGCTTTGAATGTGTGGGAATGGCATCATTGGTGCAAGAAGCTTATGCTTGTTGCCGCAAGGTCTCTCTCTCTCTCTCTCTCTCTGTATATATATGCTGTATATATAGCTTATGCACGTAAACAATATACAATTATCTTTTTCTAAAATATATATATATATATATATATATATATATATATATAAATTATCTTTCAGGGGTGGGGGGAAACAATCGTGTTAGGAGTCGACAAGCCAGGGTCACAGGTGAGCATTCCTTCAAAGGATATCCTTACTACAGGGAAATCCCTCATTGGAGCTGTATTTGGAGGACTCAAACCCAAATCGGATATTCCTATCCTCCTAAATCGCTACATCAACAAGGTGTTTTAGCAGTCACTGTTTTGCTTTAATTGTTTTTCGCTTAACTTACACCTGGATGCCGTTTTAACATTTTAGCTTTTAATCCCATCAGGAACTACAACTGGATGAGTTTGTGACACATGAAGTTACATTTGAAGACATCAACAAGGCTTTTGATTTACTCATTGAAGGGAAAAGTCTGAAATGTGTAATCTGTATGGATGATCAGTGAGTTACTTCCGTTGGTAAAAGCCTCTCCTTGCATATGCAAGATTTCAATGTGAAGGCAATAGAAATATTGAATACATTAGTCATTGTCTTCCCAAGTTCAATTTGAGCGAATTATAAGCTAAGCTCATCTAACTGAGTTTATTTATTTATTATTTATTTTAATATGTTGAGTAAGTATATACCTCATATCTCTGTTGTACATCGCAATATTGTGTGAATTAGTATTTGTAAAACCTTCTATTACAATGTGGCCTGTCTTATCATATTTCCTGTTGTTATCTCTCAAATTTACTGCCTAACTTAGCGGCTGCCGCTCCATTGTGGTAATTCTGCAAGCTCATTAGCTTGGACCTTATTGTTAACAATTCGCAGGCAGGTGAGCTCGTAGTACACATTTGCGTCACTTGTGGGTTTCTAGCAGGTTTATTTATTTATTTATTAATCTTCTTATTCTTGCATAATTAGAACCAGACTCCCTGGCCCCTGCTTAGAAATGAGATAGTGAGCTCAGTAGATAGCCTGGACGGTTTGTTACTACTGTAAAGATGTCTGGTTGATCGAAGAATGCAAAGAATAACTGTGGCCAACAGTCACTGCTCTTTCACGTTGACGCAGTATAAGTTGTGAAAGATAAATCTGAGGAGGTAATTAAGTATAAGGTAAAAATGATAATTATCCCATGAAAACATTGATATCGGATTCTGGTCATAATCGCATAGCCTTTTACATTGATGCAGACATGCAGTATAGAAGATCTAGTAATGATGAAGTTGTACCAACCTCTGGGGACCAGAAATATAATGGGTTTCGCCAATCTGAGAAGCTGTACAGAAAGAGTTACAGACTGCAGTCGAACATCAAAGAAAAGATGAAAAAATTGGTCCGACTGGTTATTTTCATACTAGCTAGCAGACAACTACGTATGCATGAGAAAGAGGAAGGTTGGTGGGGATCCATTGTATATGAGTTGGGGTGTTGGACCTTTGATGAAGTTGAGGCAACAGAGCAAAAAGTGCTATCCTTTTCGTGTTTAAGTTCAATGAAAATGATTACTGCTCCTTGGAAAATTACTTGAATCCATCCATAAATTTACAAATCTCTCATAACTGGTGGTCTGGTGCTCATGATTTCTTCAACTCTATGTTCTTCAGAGGCGGCAATGGGGTGGTGGCTTATATAGGACTGGGGACTTTAATCCTAATTCGTATAAGAACTTTCCTTTTGTGCCAAGTACGTAGGAAAATTCTAATATACATCAATATATACTATACATCACACAACCGACGGTCATTATTGTTTTATGAGTGGGGTCAGAAAAATAATATCCGTTGTCAACCGTCGGAGGTAGAATGTATAACATACATTTATGTATAGTAGATTAATCCAATTACATGCACCCACTAGTGCCACTGTGTTTTTTCTTTTTGGATACAATGCCACTGAAAAAGTAACAGTGGTGATGTGCTAATTTTATTTATTTACCTTCGTATAGAAAAAATAATATTCAAGTGTACTTCCTAAATCATAATGAGTAATTTAAGGATTCTCATTGGCAACTAATAAATACCAAATGTGTCACAATACCATTCAACCTCATTTTGTGATGATGGACAAAGTGCTTACGGAACCTGCAGTATTTTCCAAATAAATTTAGTTGTGATTTTCGGGAAATCATCCCATAAGGACATGCCGACACAGTACAACACTGTTCGCGCCTTAATCCGTATAAAAGGGCTAAATCAATTAATAGCCATATTACGGTGACCGGCACAGATAATCGGAGAGAGACTGAAGAGATCATGGCTGCCATGGATGAGACGTTGTCAAGTGGACACAGAGGGAAGCCTATTCGATGCAGAGGTTCGTTTTTTTTTTTCTGGTGGATGATAGTCGCGCTCTTAATGTATCCAATAATGCTGATTAACATGAACTCTGTAGCTGCGGTGTCCCGCAAGCCAGGTGAGCCACTAGTGATCGAAGAGATCATAGTGGCTCCCCCAATGCCTCATGAAGTTCGAGTTCGAATTGTCTATACTTCTCTCTGTCACAGTGACATCACTTTCTGGAAAATGAAGGTTATTTCTTTAAGCTCCTCAAACTCATATACTTGATGCTGCTTGGTTATGTGAATAATTAACAAGCTACTTTGATTGTTTGATAGGACTTTCCTGGAGTATTCCCTAGAATTCTCGGTCATGAAGCTATTGGGTGAGCTGCAACACTTTCCCACCTTCTCTTCGTCTTTAAATACCAAAGTAGAACATATTTCTGGTCGTTATGAAATGAGCTGCTAGTGAAGTATTGTCATTGAGGATCCATATATGGTGTTATGACATGTAGGGTTGTGGAGAGTGTTGGGGAGCATGTGACTGAAGTAGCACAAGGGGATACTGTGATCCCAACATTGATTTCGGATTGTGGAGAATGTGTAGATTGCAGATCAGCAAAGAGCAACCTTTGTTCGAAACTCCCCTTCCAGATCTCACCCTTTATGCCAAGACATGAGACAAGCAGATTCACTGACCTCAATGGCGAGGTTATACATCATTTTGTATCTGTATCTAGTTTTAGCGAGTATACAGTGGTGGATGTGGCCCATCTCACAAAGATTGACTCTTCAGTACCTATAACCAAGGCTGCAGGCCTTCTAGGTTGTGGAGTATCAACAGGTAGACTTGAAATGTGATATACAATTTTGATATTTTTCTGGACCTGAAGTGGTGATTTTTTTTGGATTTGAACTGTACTTAGAAACTCAATCATCTTTTGGCTTGTGTGATCTCACATTCTCACTAAAATTTCACAAATCTGGAATTAGGGGTTGGTGCTGCTTGGAGAACGGCAAATGTGGAACCGGGATCAACTGTGGCTATATTTGGGCTTGGTTCAATTGGATTAGCTGTATGCATTTGCAGAATAAACTCTTGAGATATATTTTTCTACAGTTTTTCCTCCCACCACCTGTTAACATATTGGCATGCATGCTTGAACTATGCAGGTGGCAGAGGGTGCAAGACTGTGTGGAGCTACTAGAATTATTGGGGTGGATGTCAACCAAGATAAATTCGAAATTGGTATTTGGATCTTACCAGAAGTACTTGATTTTACATTAAGAAGTGATGAGCTTAATTGTACTCTTGTTCATTTATGCCACAGTTATCCTCCTTCATAGATGACGCATATGATCTGATTCAACAGATCATTATTTATTGATTCCCTATGCATGGTTTTGAATAATAATGTCGTGCTGTTTCTCATTTTTACAGGAAAAAAGTTTGGAGTCACTGACTTCATCAACCCTGCAGATTGTGTAAATAAATCTGTGACGGAGGTTTCTCTCGAAAACTATGCAGACGCTTTTTGAAGTCTTAATTTTCTTTTGTATTCTATAATTTTTATCCTTGACATTAAGTTTCATCTGTGATAATGAATATGTTTTTGGTGGCACACTCGATCTTGTTCAAATGTAAAACAGGTGTTGATTGAGATGACTGAGGGTGGTGCGGATTATTGCTTTGAATGTGTTGGAATTGCATCACTGGTGCAACAAGCATATGCTTGCTGCCGGAAGGTCTCTCTCTCAAATGCACACACGCTCTTGTTCATTTTCATAGTGTCATGCCTTATTGTAACAATCTTGAAGAATATGAAATTTTCATACAGATCCAGGGAGTTATTTTCTGTAGATATTCTTCTCCATCTCAGACTCCATAGTTTGTTAACATGTTAAATCAGGATGATATAAAGCAGCGAGGCAGCTCTAGTTCCATTGCATTAACATATATAATGAGCATCTTTCTTTCTAACTTCAGGGTTGGGGAAAAGCAATTGTTCTAGGTGTGGACCAGCCAGGGTCACAATTGACCCTTCCCTCATATGATGTGCTTCATAAGGGTAAGACCCTCATGGGATCCTTCTTTGGAGGACTCAAACCTAAGTCAGACATCCCTGTGCTCCTCAATCGCTACATCAACAAGGTGAATTAGGGTTAAAAGTCTGATTTTATTGCTTTTTTACCTACTTGATGTCATTTTGAGATTTTAGCTTTCATTATATCAGGAACTACAACTGGATGAGTTTGTGACACATGAGGTAGTATTTGAAGACATCAATAAAGCTTTTGATCTACTCATTGAAGGGAAATGCCTCCGTTGTGTAATCTGTATGAACACAGTAAGCTAGCTTCCATTATAAACAGCCTTTACTTTTTACATGCAAGATTTCAGTTTCTAATAAGGAACTATCATCTTTTATTTCAAGAAGAAATAAGGAACTACCATCTAAACACTTGCATAATGAGATTATATCTTTAAAGGTGAAAGTTCTGCTAGCCTTTCTTATATTGTATTAGAGTATATATGCAAGGAAGAAATTAAGAAAAAGATATTTATGCCACTGCAAACCCACTAGATGCACCAGTGAAGTAGCTGATGGGGGAGTCTTTTGTTTTCCTTGATGAACCAAAATGCCTCAGCCTGTACACCCCTGTATTTGCATCCCTTGGTATATCCCATTCTATGGTTGCTGTGCTATACAACCCACTGTCATCTCTACTCCACTTGAAAACCACTGAGAAATCATCATCATCATAAGCTGAAACCCATGTATCCCCTTGAAGCATCTCTACCACTGCATATGTGCCTTCTGTCAACAGGTCATAATTTGGGTTTGCACTCCAAAATGCGGCATCTGGTCTATTTAAATCTCCCTTTCTAAATGAACCACCTTTTGGTATATTGATATCTTGCTTCATATCTCCAAACTTTGTATGTGGTGGAGGTGAATCTCCAAAAGGTCCGAGTAAAGTTTTGAGTAGTACAGATGAAAGATCTGGTGGCGAGGGACCTTTAGATATGACCTTTTCTCCCTTTGCCATCGCCTTGGCTAATTTCTGAAATTCTTGGATGTATGCTGATAATGTATGAGGACCATAGAGAGTGGAAGCAGCCTGAAGGTTGAATCATATATGGAACAATCCAGTTAGAAAGTTAAGATAGTAATCACTCTCTTGCCAAATGAAAGAAATTAGTTCTTTACAGGTTAAGTATAAATATACCTCATATCTCTGTTGTGTGTATTCTTCAAAAGTTGCTATATATTGGGAATACGTATTTGTAAGGCCTGCTATTACTATATGGGTACTTTCATCAAATTCACCTTTGCTGTTACTTATCAGTGTCTCCTTTACTGCATCCCTTAGCCGCCTCCCAGCCATTGTGGTGAATTCTGCAAGTCAAAACATTATATTTCTGCTGTTACACATGCTTTGTGAATGCAATAATGATGCATATGCTGCTATCAGCACAAGTATAAAGTAGTGAGAGTTCTTTAATCTGTAAAGATGCTAATGTGAAACTTTAAAAGAGTGCCAACCTCCTGGAACAGAAAGTATGATTAGTTTCCCCAATCTGAGCATTTGTATAGGGACAATTGCAGGCTGCAGTGACATCAAAGCCGAAAAAATCAGAAATACCCACATGAAAAAAAAATGCTCATCTGGTATAAGTCAAAACAGAAACTGTATGTAAGTATGCAGAAACCAGAAGGTAATGAGACAGCTAGTGAAAAACAATCTTACCGCCCATGCGTAGGGTTTAAACATTTCACCGGTGGAAAGCAGAACATTTTTGGGTTCTTGGCAGTCCAGTTGATATTGGCTAGGTTTTTGCAGTCCATCCCTCAGTTTTATATATTTCTCAGGGATCTGTAAATAAAACCATAATAAGTACTAAACCTAACAGAGAAGACAAGTATGCCTGGAGACTAAAAACCAAAGTTTTTAGGTCCAAAAGGTGCTGACCTCTGTATCACCTTGTTGAAATCCAAACACACCAGGTCCATCAGTAGTCCCAGCAGCAAAACCAGCACCAACTGCTGCTGGACATGTTTTGACCTTCTTGTTTCCTTCAAGTTCAACCTCAATATCAGTAAAGTCTAGGTACACATGGCGGTAATCAATGGCCCCGGTTAATTTCTCTGAAGCCGATGTATATAGATCCGCTGCCTTCTTAAACTGTCTTTCCCCTATAATTTTGGTGCTCAGTATTTCATCAGGGTACCTGCACAAAGTCCACAAGAGACACATAAGCTGGTTATTTAGGACAGTGTTGTTATTATCCTATTTTCTGTATCTTGTGGCACAAGCCATCTGATTCTAAATTACACCATTTTAAGGTACTCTTGATCAGTACCCAGGTCCACGGCCGACACAAAGCAGATCATTCCCATTACATGAGGAATGAATGAAATCGCAAGGTCTTCCCGTATCAGTGCAGAATGCACCGAGCACATTGGGGGTCACATCTCCAACATTAGATTGGCAAAAAGCTCCCACAAATAGTGACCCATCGTTCTTCCTCACTTTAGAGTGTTGGCTGCTTGTTTTCTTGCAACGCTGCCCACCTGTTGCTTTGATTGTCTTTGCCTTCTTTACTAAGTCGCCAATATCTATTACAAGAGTATCAAAAGTTAATTAGTAAATGTACGCTGCCTGAGTGTTGGGATGAGCTTGAATTGCTTACCTGGTGGGCTGGAGGAGTTGAAGGGTGCTCTGATGGGAGTCGTAGCGAACTGGTCCTCAAAGAACCGTGCAGCTGCACCTTTGTTGTCTCCACTGATGAGCTTGTTCTCTTTACTCATGGAGGTTCCGTGAGTGGCAAACCAGCTGAATGCTCCAATGCTCTCCTTGGTGGATCCATCGACAAATTTCAAAAGAGTCATCAAGGTATCAACGTTGGCCGGATACTGTGCTCTCTCCTCTGCCGGGTTTAGCAGATATGCGCTTGGACTCCTGTTTATTCCGGCTTTGATCACATCCCCTATATATGAAATCAATAAAGTAATCGACCGATTTGAAGTAATTAGTTGTTTTCCTAGTAAGTTTATTAGACTTTGTATTTTGTATGAGGTAGCTAGGTTGGTAACCTTGGTTGATGAGGATAGAACCAGGCTTGAGGTTATGATGAGCCTGAACAATGCTCTGCACAATTGCATTGACAATGACATCGAATGATTCTTGGATGAATCCAAGTGTTGATATAGAGTAAAGCAGATACTGCAAATAACCTCCAGGTCCTGCATGGGTGTGAATGCCGCTAATCGCCACATTTTCTTCGGTATATAAATCCCCAAACCTTTCAATAAGTTTTTAACTACTAATTAATATCGACCTTGAAGATGATAATATCGATTGGACTGGCATATTTGATGTACCTTGATTTGAGTTTCTCGAACACTTTGATATTAACGAGTTGTGAACCCATCCCTGCATCAAGATTAACAAAAGCAAACCTTGGACCTTGGGAGCTCTCGGCCACAATGAAAGTCCTTGCCCTTAGCCGAAAATGTACACCCGCAGTGGTTTGGCCCATGTTGGCATAACCCATCATGACTACTCCGGCGGCCGGTCCGGTCATGTCATAGCTTCCAACTCCGATCAAATACTCGCCACTATCATCAGTAGTAGAAGCACTACTCACAGATTGTATAACACGTATAGCAACAACGATAAGTGATAAGAGTGTTCTTGGGTCAGAAAATTTGCTTATGATCTTCATCTTTGAGTTAAATTTCACCAATACCATGAAGTTTCGAGTTGTATACACATAGTTTATATAGCTCAGTATTAGTTAGTTAATTATTAATATGAGCTCTTGGCATGTACGTAGGATTGCATCTCTTGGGTAGTATGCAGTGACTTCATGACTTCCATCGCTTGTTCAAACCATTTACAAAAGGCGCCAAATGGATTTGAGTTGGCACAAGAAAGAAGAGCATCTCTTTCGTTGGTTGCTCCGAATACAAGAAAGAGGACAAAGCTAGGTCTTGTCCATTTTCTGGGGGGTATTATGTAAGTTTAGCAGCCAAGTGATATATACCTCATAGGTTTAGTAGAAACTAGATAAGGTAAGGTGAAATTATTTCGAGAGATATCACGTTTGAATATTGAATTGGTTGCCGAATATTTTTGGTCGACGAGTTGCAAGAGAATTCAGAATTCCTAGCTACACCCCCATCTATACATATTACATCCAGATCTAAATTTGGTTGTATGGCTAGATAGTACGTGGCTTCTAGTTCCATGAGAGTCATATCATGATTGACGATATTACACTCGAGCTAGGTCGCAGGGTAACGTAGACTTGCATGTTACTAGTTTAATGGTGGCAGAGGGAGAGCAATTGATACGTCGGTGTTGAATTTGGATCCGGATTCAAATTCGATGATCATGCATCTACGAATTTCATTCAATAGCAAGTGGTGAACTGGTGATCGACCTTGATCAATTGTCCATTGTGACCATACATGACATTCCGTATATAAAATGTGAAATATCGTTCGACAAGCCTATTAGTTTGAAATTTGCGGAGATCACTTAGTTTGTTTAAAGACTTTGTAGATGTAGAGACTAATCTTTGATGGGGGACTCTGTTGGCAAGCTCCCTCATTCCTGGTCTCAAAGAATAAATTGTGATTTAACTTCAATAAACTTTAGCTTGATTTGATTTAATCGAGTATGAGTTTCCACATTTAAATTATTACCAACTCAACTACATACGGTGATTTACGGTATTTATCCTTATATAATCTTTACACCTTATCATGGATTCGGGTCATCGAGATCAATTATGACTGTAACAACTTTAGCCAGCAAAGTACAAACAAAGGTGTTTACACCACACAATGTGGGGCAAATTCAACTAATGTTTAACTTCGAAAAGCTTTAGGATGTAGTTACTAACGTACACCCAACGAAAGCTCAGAATATTAAGAGGAATGGAGGATGGTCCATGACGGTTCCACCACTCCACTGTGCTCTCGTTTTGGTCATTCCTCCTTTAATTTTGTGTCAATCGCGCAATTCACTCTTATTGTAGGATCGAGGGAGACGTTATATATATTTGAGTAATTGTGTTGTGTATTCGGAACACTATGTGTCATTATCATGTGGTGTATCTAACTAATCATATTACTATAACGTGGAAAATTATTACATACACACGGTGAAAATGAAAAAAATTATTTAAATATGAGTAACTAATCAGAAACAAATACAATAAAAATGAACTATAACATTAAAGTGTATGCTACATAGACTATGTACAAGGTACATATAATAATTTTTCCATATATTCTTCTTTTCTTTATTTTTCTTCATTTTCTTCCTTCAAATACTTAACAGAAAACTTAATCCGGTTATGAAAGAAAGGACGTGTCGATCAAAATGGAGCTGATGATCGACTTGAATTTGTACCTAATATCCACAAGACATGGTGATCCCACTCCTACATAGCACGGAAGCTTGTCTTGATGACCGATTCCCGCTTCGGAAGCGGAAGCGCGACGGAAGCGCGATTCCAGAAAAGGAGGGTTTGGGAGCGCGGCGGAAGCGTTGGCTTTCAAACTAGAAGCGCGGTGGAAGCGTTGTCTTCCTAATTGGAAGCGCGGCGGAAGTGTTGGCTTCCAAATTAGAAGCGTGATTCATTTCATTCCTCTATTTCATCAATCAATGTCTTGAGTCTCTTCTTGTTGTCTCATGTTCTTTCAATTTCTTCAAGCGGTTAAAGATGAATAACATCAATTGATCTAATGTGTCAGAGAAAAGAGAAAGAGCTTGGGGAGAGATATAAAGAAAATCTTGGCGAGATAGAGAAGACGAACCATTTTTTATTCAATTTCATCTAGTGACGTCACTTTGACTTGTACGTAGCGAATACCTTCACACTATACTGGACATTTTTTTGTTTGAATTTTGAAAGGAAGCTTTAATATTGCTATAACTAAGGATAATCATAATTTAGAAAAGAAGTTATTAATAGTTATCAAGTTATTTTAAAAACTGGATAAAATAATTAAAAAATAAAAGATAAAAATAGTATACAATATATATTTATTATTCTGACGCTTCCAAAACGCACCCGCTTCCTTAATTTTTGAAAAAAATCGCTTCCACGTTTCCAAACGCTTCGCTTCCACGTACCCGCACCCGATTCCATGTATCCTAGTCCCACTCCCAGACTCGTTCGGAATTTTCTCGACTGTAAATGACGTGATAAAGATCCCTACCAAAAAGCTAATACGATATACTTGGTGCATATGTTAAAATATCTGACCATTATTAGAAGTTGCCAGAATCATCGATCATTTTTGAAACGGTTTTGATATAATTGATTACTGGATCAATAGGCAGCTCACAGCTCTCGCCATAAACATCATCCTATTGAACCTTTCCATTGTTTATGTCCATATTCATCACTAAAAGTCTAATACTATTATGTTTAGATATATATCACTAGCACCTAGATATTGTTCAAAATTAATCTTGACCTAACATGAATAAAACTGAAAAATTGTAAGTAATTTTGAAAAGATCAGAGGCCAGGCCAGCTCATATTAAGCCACAAATGTCAAGCAGTTCCCAAATATCAAGCAAAGCACCTTCCTAATCTCTACGACTCTACTCACTCCATCTCAATCCGACTTTGTTCCTTTTTCTTTGAAAAATGTGGGCTCAGTGAGCATTATGATAGATATAAGCATAAAAAAGAAAGTTCCAAACTAAGTTAGAAAATACAATAGGAATAATATTATTAACAACAATGTGTAAATCACAAACAAAATAAGGAAATGATAACCTTAATATGAAAACACCTAACTAATAAACAAACTTACAAATAAGCACATATAGATGAAACAGTTTCCCTATATATACTTTTTCAAAAAGAAAAAGCCACCCAGAAAATAACTGAAGACGCCAACATTCGACACCATCGTCATTATCATCATCGATCACTCTTTCGGTCACAAAAGGAAACCGATCAGTATGAACCAGTTGGTTTCTCCTTCTCCTTCTCTTCCTCAGTCTTGGGATGGTACCCGGGAATCTTCCCCTTGATCTTCTCCATCAAACCCTTCTTCTCCTTGGGCTCACCTTCATGATAAGCAGGCTCGGCAGTTTCATAACCGGCCGCTGGTGGAGACGCAACCGGAACTTCCTCCGGCTTCTTGTGTCCGGGAAGCTTGTCCTTGATCTTCTCAAGGAAACCCTTCTTTTCGTCCTCCTTCTTCTCCTCTGCGTACACTACTGCTGGCTCAACTTTTGGCTCCTCATGGTGGGGCACGACCGGGCCTTGATCGTAGGCATGGCCGTGATCCTCGTGGAATTTATCCCCCTTCTTTTCGTCCTCCTTCTCCTCTGCGTACACTACTGCTGGCTCAACTTTTGGCTCCTCATGGTGGGGCACGACCGGGCCGTGATCGTAGGCATGGCCGTGATCCTCGTGGAATTTCTCCACCGGGATCTCATCAGTGTCCTGCTCGTAGCCGTGTTTCTTCTCTTCTTCTTTGTCGCCGGAGATCTTCTCCTTGATCTTTTCCTTCAGTCCCTTCTTCTCCTTCCTCTTCTTCTTTTTCTCTTCATCGTCTCCTTCCTCGTCACTAGACTGAAAATTCATCATACAATATATTAGTTTAACGTATTAATATTGAAAGACAATGCTCTTACATATATGAAGTCATAAGGAACCAACTTGATAAGCTGAAAAGCTTGATCGAAGAACGATATAGTAAAAGGTGACTTACCGAGCTAGAGCTGCTGTCGGATCGGCGAAGCTTCTCTGAGAGAGTTTCATGCTTCTTCTCGACCTCCTCCTCTTTATGTTCCTCCTTATGTTCCTCGTGATGGTAGCCATGTTCTGCAGGCTTGCTGTAGTCTACACAAGCTGGCTCAGGCTCAGGCTCAGACACCTTGACCTTCTCGAACTCGGTGGCAATCACCTCCTCCTGAACTACAGGCTTCTCCTCCTCCTGAACTACAGGCTTTTCCTCCTCCTGGACTACAGGCTTTTCCTCCTCCTTCTTCTTCCCCAAGAAATCAAACCACCCACGTTCCTGGCTCTCAACTGGACCGCCCTCCTCGGCCTTGGTCTCGTACTCGTGGCTTTTGTTGTACTCACCCGCCATTTTTCTTAAAGATGGATTCTAAATGACAAATAACAAGCAATGAAGCAAATGAGCTAGTAGGCTTTCTTTTTTTCTCAAGACACTTGTAGAGAAATGCTTTCAGTTTTTGATGAGGCTAAGCTACTGAGGCTGTGAGCTTTTATAGTGCTACACACACGGACGTGACGCGATTAAGTAAACTAAATTAATTAAGGCTTTAAAATTAGCTGGCCCTAATCCTATTCTTTTTTATAAGTGTACACCAAAGGTCCAAAACCCTCAGTCCTGACAGAGACGAGCAACAAATTTACTTCCAATCCCTATACTCAATTGGCATTCTGTTCCAGCAACCGACCTCGGTGTAAAGAGATACACCGTCACGCGCCCAAATTCCAAACTCGCTGTATATGTTTGACACGTGTACGTAGTGCATATGTGCCAGTTGAAGCCACCGAGCTGTGCGTGTGTGATAAGCGAAAGGAGTAATGGAAACCAGACAGTCAAAAGGGCGAAAGGCCAAAAGATGCAAGCGAAAGAGAGGGACACAACCAATAATTGCTCGCTACGTGTCAAAAGCAACGTGGGGGAGGGTAAATGTAGGGCCCAAGGAGTGTCGGCCTGGATTGGATGGATGGATTAAAATTAAGAGAGGGGGCCGTGCGTGGAGGTGACCCACGTGGCACTTTGCTTCGGGAGGACGAGGATCAAGGGTTTGTGGTTTTATGAGATCTGGGATTGGTGGGTGCACTGTAAGCTTCAGTGGGGTGGAGATATTTGATGGTCTGATTGTTTGTCGTTTACTGGAGTAACCAGAAGAGTCATGAGTCGGAATAGGGCCGTTTGGGCTTTGGGGTTGCCATCTGCCCACATTATCAAAGAGTCGTACCGTTTTTAGTTTTTCAACTATGAAGAAAGCGTCAATTTAAGTTTCTATAATTGATTTTATATAATTTAAATCATTTTTGATGATTAGCACTCGACACTTACTCCTGTCAATGCACATAGCCACATATCATTTGAATTAGTTTTTTTTTAATTGAGAAGCCTATGGTTTCAGTACTTATATTCTTTGCTTGGAAATAAAAATCGCGACAAAATGCGCAATCAGTGGTGTGTAATTTTTTACCGAATAGATGGCGAACGACAATTTAGTAATTAAACTTAAGAAACAAGTTAATTTACACCGACACTATTCGGTTTCGAAACTCTAAGGAAGAACAGTACTTGTAAAAGAAAAAGGAAAAATGAGATTACTTGAGTTTAAATTACAATTTGCCCTCTCCAACAATGTCATGTATTGAACTATTAGTAGTTCAATATAAATGACCCTTAAAGCTAACATACTGGTAATATTTGTTGTAGGTGAATTACTTTATGTAATCTTTCAGTATATTTTATTCTAATTAATATAAATTAGTCTAGATGAATAATGATATATACTTCATGAATATATGTGATATTCAATGTAATGCAAACATAAATACGTTTCTTATCAATGAATAAAAATATTATTTATCCCTATTTGATACGTAATAATAGTGTAATATGAGTGTCAGCATGACAGCAAGTTTACCCCATTTTTGGTTGTAGTTATACTGGTCCTCATTTGGGCCACGCAGCCCAAGCTTCATATTTGAAGCATTCATTCCCCAGAAGGTTGAAGTAAAGAATATAAACAGCTGATATTTCTACAATACTGCAACAGTGCAACTACATGAACTAATTTAAGTAAAGTACAACAATATCAATGTAGGGATGAACGAATCGTCTTTCACATCTAAAAAGAATTACAAGCAATTCGCAACGGTTATATTGTTATTGTTAAACAACTGAAGTGGTTCTCTATGCCCAACAAGAATCACTTCAGCCTTGCAAGTTCCAATCTTCTTGGCATTAGTAATTATTTTTACTACAACAACAATTAACCTTGAGATGAATTTCTTCCCGTTGTTGAAACAATGATCTGCTTCACTATGCAAACACAGCTCCAACCTACTACTGTTGCATACCTGATTTTGCTAATCTAATGCAGGCGATAAGAGGTTCTGCAACACCAGTCAGACCTTTTCTCCCAACCAGCCTCACTCCGAATTCATAATTTAACATCGTCATCCTGTTCCCATCACCTTCTACATCTCTCAGCTTAAAGGCATTGTTGTTTGATATTAAGCCATACAGACTGAAACATCCCATGTCCGACTTTTCCCCTCCGAGTTTCACCCTAATCAGGGATGTAGACTCCGGATCAGATGACTTGGGATCGCATAAAACGGCGAAGCTCCCAAATGTTAAGTCAGGGCTGTTGAATAATTTATCCAAATCCTCGTTTTCCACGGAAGAATTATTTAATTCCTGTGATGGGGTTATCGACCTCCTTTTAGCTACTCTCAAAATGTTGGCAGCTTCTCTCATCCCACTGAGCAAAGCTCCATGCATTGTTGCTGGATACTGCTTGTTAGTGGCCTCTCCAGCAAAGAATACTCGCCCATCACCAATGCACTCTGCAAGAATATCATAATCATCTCCGGAAGAACCTACTGCAACATATGAATATGACCCGTATGCATACTCATCCTTCCCCCACCGAGTGCACACTGCCTGAATAGGTTCCGGAACAGCAATACCTTTTGGGTGGAAAATGCCCCTCAGAATCTCCAACACCCTATTGACAGACTCCAAAGGTGACATTAGCTCAAACTTAATGGCAGCGTCTCCTGCAACAAGTGCAACCAGAAGGGGACCTCCTGATACAGAAGAATAGCTATAAAACAGAAAGAACTCCCCTCTCATACTCGGGTCCTCAGTCAAATGCCCAAAAGTATCAATGTCTCCACCCCAAAAGTTATAAGGAAATAATATCGCCACCTTATTCAACAATCCGAATCCCAAACTCTCAATTGCATCTTTTTTCCTTTGTGGAAGATCCGGGACAAATTCAATTGACCCCTTCTTAAGCACACCTAAAGGCACAGTGCAAAGAACCATGTCTCCCCGAAACTCCTGACCATTTGCATAAACCAAAACCCCATCAGCTCCATACCTAATACTTTGCACAGTCCTGTCATAGAAAATTGGAAGACCCTCTGCAAGCGCTCGCACAAAGGTCTCATTGCCTCCAGGTATAAAACAATGGTCACCACCCATCTCATACGGATCATCCTGATCCCAATAAGCCATCGACAAATTGGACATCAAGGTGGCATTTGCATATTCCAAATTAGCTAGATGCCAATCCAGGAGCATTCTCTCCTGTGGATCCTGAGCCACATTGCACACTCTCCGAAAAGCTTCCAGCGCAGTCCCTAATGGAACATCTACAGACTTAACTTCCTCAATCATTGCATGCCTAAGCTTACAAACTCTATCTAACAACTTATTAAAAGAAGCCTCTAATCTATCATCCATAACAGAATTAACTGATTTCCCATCTGGTAAGTAAAGCGGGCACAGGTCCCTCACCTTATGAAGAGGCAGCTCCATTTGCCGAGCTAGAACCCCTAGTGGATTCCCATTTATTCCAGTGAGGACACTCCCACCGAGATCGACTGCAGCCTCCAATCCCTCCCCTTTCATTTTCTTCGTCTTCACTCTCCCTCCAGCCCTACTCCTCCCTTCCAATACCACAACTTTAAACCCCAAAAACACCAACTGCCTCGCCGCCACCAAACCGGCCAAACCAGCTCCCACAATGACCACATTGCCCCTCTCCGACCCATCAAACGACCTCAACTTCGCATCCTTAATCGCCGGAGCTAGCCCGAAGTTAATATAGCCGTGCTCAACCAGAAAATCGTAAGCCTTGTCGACCAACCCTTTATGCTCGAGCCGGATCGACTCCAGAGCCATCTCCCTGGTCAGCCAGAACGACACGTTGGACCGCCACCTGGACAGAATGTGGTTCCGGACGACTATATAGTTGGCCTGCTCAACGCCGCCGATGATAGGGACCACGTTGGCCTCGATCTCCTCCTCCGTGAGCGAGTCCACCGGAAACCCCACCGAGAGTGCGATCAGTGCTTCGGTGTCGACCTCTTTGTTGAGGTCGGTGCGGCGGCTCTTGGCCATCGACGGAGTGCCGATCAGCTCCGTGAAGAACTTCTTCCTGCGACGGCGTCGTTTGGGGGGAAGGCCGGTGGTGTCCGCCGGACCCGGCCTAGGGTTATGAGGTGGAGCATTGGGCGCGTCTTCAGGGATGGGCTCGGAGGACTCATCTTGGGAATCCGAGATCGGCGCTTCGAGCGTGGATTGCGGAGGCGCAGAGGGGTTCGCAGAGGACTGGTTTAGTGATTCGTTTTGGTTGGTCTCCGGAGGGCTGGAGGAGTGGGAGAGATCAGTTTCCGGCGAGGATACGCCGGAGACGACGTCGTTCGGGTTTTGGGGTCGGTCCGCGGCTTCCATGTGGTGAGGTTGTGTCACTCATTTCGCGTCGTAGGAATGTCCTACTTTACCCAACCCTAATTATCTCTATTGGGCTGGGCCTAATCTCATTGTGGGCCTAGTGGTCCAGATAAAAGAAATAAAAAGCGAAAGGCAAGAGAGAATTAAAGTGAGAGGAGGTCCACGAATTGGCTCCGAACCCAGGCAACGTTCAATTCCGTTGTGAATCCAGCGACGTTCAACCTCGCTGTGAATTCCCTAGCGACGGGTTTTCCTGTGAAAACGGCGACGTTTAGTTTCGACGGGGCGGCGACGTGAAGAAGAGACCTCCTCCGACTCCGATCTCTCTCAGAAAGGAAATTAGGTAGCAGAAGAGAGATGATAACGCGATCGAATCTGGCGGATCAGTTGAGAGAGTATCAGATTCGATCGAAGCATGACTGGGCCTCCGTCTCCTTCTTCTCCTCCACCTCCAACCACACTTTGTCAAGGTAAAGACATATTCTCATTAATCCTGAGCTTTCTTATCTCTTTTGATTATTATTTGTTTCCTTGTTTTCTGAGATCAATTTGCTTTTTCATCTCTAATTCTTTGAGTTAGGTAAGCTATTGCTATGGTTTTATATCTGCAATTTTTTTTATAGTTTTTATTTTATTTTTGAGGCAACCTGACCTGAGTTGTTGAACCTAAATTGTTATGAATAGTATAAAAGAAGTAAATTTTAGAGGCAGGTAGTGTAAAGATGACCAGGAGTTTCTGGCGTAGTATTCGATTTTGGAGTGGCTGCCTTGTATAGAGCTTTCCCTAGGGATTAACATAAACCATACTAGTTCATTTTAGGGTAGAACTTTTGGGAGATTGTTGCTCTGCATTCGCGGAACGTTTTAGTTGTTTTCTTATTACAGAGTTGTGGTGTATGGGGTTGTATATTCTTTTGTTTAGTCTATGGAGCTGGTCTAAGCATAGGAATGGTGAGGGTTTTTGTAATCACCAGGTGTTTGATGCTATATAATTCTCATCAACAAAGTTCCGTGCATAGAAGTGGTCGTTATTTTGCAGTGATAGTATGTTGGCACTTCTTGACTTGACTTTGTATCTTCGATGCTCTCTTACCTGTTGTGCTTGATGAGCTTGATTTTTCCTTACTGAGAAGTAGTATTAGACTATTAGATAAGGTTAGCTTAGTGTGCAACTATAAAACTTTGATCCGTATACATGTCAAAACATATTGTGTTTGCTTTATCTCTCTTTTGTCTCCTTTCAATCATGATTTATCTCTCATTTGTTTTATTTCTCCCAAATTGTGGATGCAGGGTAGATGTTGTGCTCTTTGTAATATGGGAATTGGTAATTCTAGCTTTCCTGGTGTTTTCAGCAGTTTCGTTGTACTTCAGGCATATGCGGCTTGCTTTCATCCTTGTATGCATCGCAATGCTTTTGCTTTTGTGCATAAAAGTTACTAGGCAAGTGAAGTTGGCTCGGAAAAAGAAACGAAGGATGCTTCTTCCATTATCTATGTAATATGAGACGGAGACTCGCAGTACCTGAAGTTAACCGTGGAAGTTCTTGGCCATTGCATTTGATCTGTATCCCGTCTGTCCCTTCTTTTGTTTATTGGAGTGTGTAATCACACCTTGATTTTCAAAAGTAAAAGTCGATGTGATTACTCTTGAAGATGCTGATCAAAGTGTCGTGCTCAATCTTTCAAGATAGAAGAGAATACACGAGGGAGGAAGAATGATTAGTTGAAGGTACGGTTGCTTTTCTGCTACTAGTGAGGGTTTTTGTTTTGGCCTACAAACTTCTGAGAGATTGATGTTTGTCTTACTTATCAACAATACAATGACATAAGTTACAAAGTTTATTACATTCAGATACGTACTGAAAGTGTTATGCAGCATGTTGTACAGTTATTCGATCTACATCTCTGAACAGTTGTTGAAGTTGTTTGCTCTGTCTCTAAGATCAGGTTGGGTTTGATGGGGCTTGGGTTTGTTCCTTTACTAGGGGTTCGTTATACTACTAGGCATCAACTGTAACAGATCCGTAGCAGGTCATTAGCACGAGGATGGTTGTAGAATTTCATTAGCAGCATTCATTGTAGTAGCTTCAGTACTTGACTCTGTGATGCTGTTTTGCCATTACTTATTCAGGCTTGAAGAAGTGAACTTCTATTCCGATGGTTACTATATTCCAAATTGCTCCTGTGACAATTAAGAGACTAAGGACTATCCCTGAGGATCCCAGTACCCAATTGAATATTGCAATATGCTTTGGAGGTTTTCTGATGAGTATCCACATGAAACACGGATATGCTAATGTGATAGGTACTGCAACTCCGCCAATCAATCCTGCCAAGCTGGGCAAGAATGGTAGTGCCACTGCAATAAAACAGGCAAAGCAGCCAAACAAAATCCTAGAGCCTGCTCGGAGCCATCGTGGACAGGGTTTATTCATGCAGCTAGTGTATCTGAATTCCAGATTGTCAAACACCGGCATTGCATATATCTGAAACGAGGTTAGGCAGTTGGTCACAACCAGCAGGCTTGTAAAAGCCAGCATAAATTTTGACGTATGGTGTCCATGGAAGTTGTTCAGAGCATTTAACATTCCTCCGTTTGATGGTATCTGCCATAGAATAATCACATTAAATTAGTAGAGATGGTACGAATCATAAGAGGAATTCGAGAGATTACTACTAGACATCTGATGCACTAAGTAATAGTTAAGCGTGTCTCAAAAAAATCTTCACCAGATTTCCGTAAGCCCAATATCCTCCTATTGCAAGGGGATATAAGCACATTGCGATGACGAGATATGCAAATTTCACCCCTTTCCACATTGGCAAACGCGACGGACTCTTTATGCTTGAAGGCATAGTCCCCTGCAGATAAAATCATGTCAGCAAGACTCAGAGGGTTAACCTAACCAAAGCTCAAATGGGTTTAACCATTTACCTGGATTTCAAGCACAAGATTGTGTCCTCTAAAAGCAAAAACAGTTATCCCGATAGCATTGAGAATACTGAAAACCGAAGCAGCTGTTTCAGATTTTGCTTGGGGAGGAAGTACCGGATAGTCATAGGAAACACCCACAGGCCTATCTCTGGTAATGGAAACAACCCAAATGAGAGTACAGTAAGTTACAGCAGTAATTGCTCCAATTAATGAAATCCCGGCAATGGAATTGAGATTAGGAAGCTGAGCAAGAACAATGGCCGTGCCGGTGAACACCAAGTACCACTCCACGATGGTCAAAGGACTTGTATTATTACCGCTAACAATCTGGTACAATATCTTCATGGTTCCACCACCAATCATGATCAGGGTCACACACGTGCCGCCGGAGAGGTACATGATCGGAAACAGCGACAGCAACTTCCCTAGTTTCTCACCTGCCAGTTGTAGTGTTAACGTAGCGTTAAATAATTTGCCACACCAAGTTAAGAATGAAACTTTAGGTTTTGTCGTTTTGACCAGGGCACTCCCAGGTCTCTTGTCCCTCTAAAGCTTTTGTGCTTGTTTTGGCAGACCTTAAAGCACTTTAAAGTAAATTTAAGAAGCACTTGACGAGTAAAATTGTTGTTCACTAAGTGAAAGTACTTCAGCTAGCTTCATCTTTAGAGTATGCAATCCCATGCATCATCACTTAGATGTAATATAATTTGGCGATAAGGTTTAAAGTTAACACAAATCTATAGATCGAGGACCACTAATCAACTCACTCACTGTGCGGTAATTAAATTTAGGATATCCGAAACAATATTTCCAATCAAGGGATTAGTTAATTTTGTATCCTCTTTAATTTTAAAGCATGCATGCATTGCTATTCATTTAAAAATAAACCCTAAAAGTTGCCGTACGAGCTACTAATATTGTAACCAATCAATAATTCTGACGACTTTGTTTTGCTGGCTTGAATAATGAGATGATGAATACAGAATACTGATGATGAACTAGAATTCATGGTAATATATAGCTATAGTGCATACCAAAAGCGGCCATGGAAAGGCGAAGGTATCGACTGTAGCGCATCCCAGATTGTGATTCATGGAGCTGTATCAGTAACCACAGAGTATATAACTGCCACATGAAAGCCACCGAGAGGCATATAATTCCCCATGCCCTGCAAGTATATATGTACGTACCGTATAAGCAAAACGGAATAATTGATCGATCTATATATTAAGGACTACATTATAGGCCAATATGGTTAATTATGCAGTAGGGTTTTGGTGTAAAATGTGTGTCAGTGTGTGTAGAACTTACCAACCCAGAACGGTGAAAGACAGCGGAAGGAGGAGAGCTTGAACTCCAATTCCTGAACTGAGTGTATGAAACGCCGAGTAGTAGACATTACCATTTCTCGACTCGGTGATGGGTAGCCAGGAGTCTTGTGGATCAAGCTTGGTGAAGTGTCCAACTTCTTCCAAGTACCCTTGCATGTTTACAATCGCCTTCTTCATGGGGCTGGCAAGAGGAGTACTCATAAAACGCGAAGCAAAAGGGCTCTTAGGCGTTTTTGGCGGACCAGCCGGGCTTGACATCTCGGCAGCCGGAGTTTCAATTTCTGAATCTGCTGCCCTCTTTGCCGACGACGACATGGAGTTCACTTTCACTTCCGTCACCTCACAACTCATATACGATCAATCTTGTTTAGATGATCACTTATTTGTAGTGTGGTGAAGGCCAATGGGGAATTTATAGAAGAAAAGACTAGCTGCTGGAGAAGAGGTTGGTGAGTGCGGGTGATTGATTGAAATAGAATAGTAACTGGTGAGTTTTGAGTTCTGACCTAAGTGGTGATGAGAGGGGCAGGTCTATATTATTTGACTGGGGTATATTTGGCTGCTATAATGGCGTTGGACACTTTATCTTTTTCGAGTCTCAGCTTGTCCGTTTAAGAATAGAAGACTCCAACAATCTATCATTCGAATTCCTTAGAAATCAGCTTTGAAATGTCTAGCTTTAAAGATCGATCACACTTTCTTCATATTTGACTGATGAAGTTGCTTAGTCTCAGATCGAGTATGTAATGCAAATGCTAGCTAGCGCGATGCATATTATTTGGACACTATAACCTTTACTAATCCATCTTTGGCTAGCTCTCTGCGTTAGTAGGTATACAATACCCTAATTAAACTGAAATTTAGCGTTTCTATGTACCAGAAAGTAATAACTTAAGCTATATATATGGTTAATTAGTAACTAAGTATATGAACTCTAAATCCTCTTTGTCAATTACGCTCCGCTTTCTTAGAGCACCTAATAGAAAGAAACCCTCTCGACTTAGCAAACCTTAGCCGCCCTATCTCTTCATCACCGATCTTGTCGTCATGGATTTCATTCCCTTCACCCCTCATCAAGCCGTCATGACTTTCCATCCTCTCATCCCTCGATTTTTTCTTTACACTCTCTTGTCCTTCATGGGTCTCTCTTCCACAAATTCGATTAAAGGAGGAGTAGCCTCGGATTATGGAAATATATGTACAACCAATTCATCATTGCAGAAGAAGATGGTGGTGCATCTGAAAAGTTGGCCGCCATGGATTTGGAAGGATGGATCATGGACAACTTGGCCAACATCGGAGATCAGTTTGTCCCCGCCGTTGGCAGGAGTTTGGAGATCGACGACATCGGTGGCAACGAGGCTAGGCTGGCCGCCAGAGAAGAAGATGACCGTTGAGAAGGTGCAGCAAAACCCTAACGGGGAGGAGGTTTGCCTGGGTAAGGGCAAGGAGATCGCGTAGACTTTTGGCGCGTCACCTAAACTATTCTGATTGGTAGATCCTTCTATTTTACTTTGGGTATCATGTATCGTACACCAATTGAGGTATTTAGGTGATGTATAATATCTGTTATAGGGGTTATTGGAATGCTTGTTTTATTCTCATGTAGTCTTAGATTTATTTTGTACTCATTTTATAATAAGTGTTACTTATCGTAGATTGCATTATAATATGTGATCTTAAATCACCGCTTGATTTTGTAAGACAATATAATTCATGATACAGGTAGACTTTTGAGCCTCCGGTAATGGTAACTATTTTTCCTAAAAAAGTATATTTCCTTAAACAGTTAAGCCTGCTCGATCGAGACGGAGCAGTTATCCTGGCTGCATGTAGAACAAGCACTTCAATTAAGCTGGCGGCCTTCCTGTATAAATAAATCAATCAGAATCTTAGCACAGTACTTATAAAGCGATTAAGTTTTTCTGCTCGATAATCGAGATGGTACTGGTAAGTTTTGTTTTGGTAGCTTACATCATCGAACTACTTTACAACATGTAGGGCATATATATCTGCAGACTCGAGCACTCACCAGTTGAGAGCTTCCTTGTTTCTTCCTTCTGTTCACTTTCTGACCGACTCTGTTCAAATTACTTTTGTTGAATAATATCTCTCTACTTTCCCCTCTTTTTTTTGGTTGTGCATGTCCCTTATAAAAGATGCAACCATTCATAAAAGATCCACAAGCATACGAAAGTTGAAACTTGCATATAAGAATTTTCGGGAGGGTGCATATATGAAGAAAATAATGATCCAGTCTTTTTCTGTATAATTTTCTTTCTGCTCATCACATGCTTCTTAATTTCCTGGAAATTCATACTTGGATCACGGTTCTGTAAGGTTGCTTTTGCGAAAGATACTTTGACGCTCGATCTCTGAATCCAATCATTAAACCAAATATTTCTATCGTATAAGTATGGTTTCATATTATCCTTTGTTATCATGAATATCAATAATTAAAAGGAGCTAAAGATACTCTATACTTTATTATTCCCCTCTTTACAATCAGCAGCCAAAGACTCAAAAGAAATCCGACAAAATTGTTTGGTGATGACTAAAAGTAAACCATCTACGATGTGGCTATTCTAGATGGTAATCTAGCTTGATCATACCAAATTTCCACGTACATAGAATTTGCGGTACATCATCTAATTCACTGCATGCATGACATGATCTTTCAAAAGCTTTAATTGTTAGGTATGTAGATGCTGCGCGCCATGCTGGGTGTCATAGTAAGTTATATTAATTTATTATGTATTACAAAATAACATGTATCATCACCATAGAACAACAAGAAAATGGGATGCAAGGGATTCCTAATGAATTGATGAACTAAATACTGATCATTGAATAGATACTATTGAGGCTTGAAGAAGCTGACTTGAATTCCTGTGTCGATGACAACATAAATGCCGGCAGCTATGAGGATAACACTGAGAGCCGTGCCGAGAAGTCCCAGTGCCCAATTTAGCAACCACATGAAGCTGAACTTTTCGGGCTTCTTAATCTTCAACCACAAGAAACAAGGATAAGCAAAGGTAATGGGAATGGCAATCCCTCCAATGAGACCAGCAAAGCTACCCAAGAACGGGATTGCGACCGCTATGAAGAAGCAGCCGAATCCAAACATGGCCCGAGAAATTGATCGGAGCCACCACGGACACGGTTTGTTAAAGCGAGTGATGTACTTGGATTCCATATCATCAAACATAGGCATCCCAAAGATTTGGAATGAGCTCACAGCATTGACAATGATGAATAAACTGGTCAGTGCAAGAATGAGTGTCGAAGTGTCACGCCCGTGGTATTGATAGATTGCAGTAAGCATCCCCCCATTTGGTGGTATCTATTTCAATGAACAAGTTTCAACCGTTAGTACGTTGATATTTTTACTGATCGAAACAGAGCGTATGTACTCTTAGAACAAGCATACTAACTAAAACACAATGTCTACCATGCATCCAGTTGTTTCATACCATGTGTCCGTAAGCCCAATATCCACCAATTGCTAGAGGAAATAAACACAATGCGATGATGAAATATGCAATCTTCACCCCTCTCCACATTGGCACATGAGATGGCTTTTTGTCACTAGAAGGCATAGTTGCCTGTATAAACCAAACATCTTGTTTAGTAACGAATTGGAGAGCTCCGAATTGGATCAACTCTATTTTTTAACTATCAACCAATTGTTTGAGTGTATCAACAATTACCTGAATTTCTAGTGTAAGATTGTGACCCTTGAAAGCAAAAGCAATAATCCCAAGAGAATTGAGAATGCTGAAGATCATAGCAGTATTAGAGTTTTCCTTTTTTGGGTTATAGGAAACGCCGTCAAGCCTGCCCTCCGTGACAGCAACGAGCCACATGATGGTGCAGTAACCAATGGCGGTGATCGCACCGATTAATGATACTCCGGCAATGGAGTTCAAGTTGGGAAGCTGAGACAGAACCACCGCAGCGCACGTAAACACCAAGTACCACTCCACCGTGGTGAGCGGTTTAGAAGTGCATTCGTGGCCGCACAGGATCTCATAGAAGAGCTTCATGCTGGAACCACCAACAATGATGAGGGCCACACAAGTGCCGCCGGAGAGGTAGTAGATGGGGAAGACGGCGAAGATCTTTCCCATTTTATCTCCAAAAGTGGAGCTGAAGAGCTGGAGGTATCGACTGTAACGCATCCCAGTTTCTTTGGACTCATGAAGCTTGACTAGAAGCCACAGAGTGTAGAGCTGCCATGTAAATGCTATCGTCAAGCTTATGATCCCCCATGTCCTGCATGCAATTAATTCACTAATTAGATTGACGCGCTTACAAATTAAAACAAGATCTTGAAAAACTAAAATTTCAAATTAAACCTAATACTATTGACTTAAATTAAGACAAATTATTGTTTATATACCTAATGATATTACAAACTCACCTAAACAAAGAAAGTTATAGGAGAATTTCAAACGTCAACAAAATAAGAATGGTAATAGTTTGTGTACGTACCATCCAAGAACGGTGAAGGACACGGGAAGCACAAGGGCTGGAATTCCAATACCGGAGCAAAGAGTATGGAAAGCAGCATAATAGGCATTGCCATTTCTTGACTCTGTGATGGGGAGCCAAGCATCCTGAGGGTCAAATTTGGTAAGTTGGATAGCCCTTCTGATAGGGCTACCCAATGGCGTGAAGAAATTGGGAGTGTGAGACCTCGGGGTTACTTTACGTACATTTACAGGCACTATGGAGAGATTCAGAAGTGGCTTCTCCGACAATGATGGTGAACTCATTCCGCTAGGATTAGATTGATCTGTTTGCATCGGAGGCGCTGATGCGCCATGATCCTGCATCGCAGAATCTATTTCTGGAGGCGATGAGCTCATGGGGATAGCAGCAGTGTCATCTTCCACAATGAACTCATCATGAAGGTGCAACTCTCTCTGGTGACTCTCGGCCATTTTTGGACCTTAGATGATATCAGTGCTGGCTAGCTAGCTAGCAATGCAAGTTTCACCAAATTATAAGGTTAATGATTAAGTTGATATCAAACAACAATATATATAGAGCACCAAAGTCATTTATTTGACAACATATAATCAGTTAATTAGGTCATGGATGCTGACATTAATATATAGTTATATACTTCTGGCTCGGTATACAGCGTTTGCTGACCGGCACTTTCCACATATGGTAGTCTTGTCCTTCAACTGAGTTTAATTTCTACGGCAATCATATACTAGATAATTAAGAAGAAAGGAAGAACTGAATAAGAAGAACATTCGATCGCGATCGTCAGATTATTTGATATTATTTTCTTGTGTCAATGTGTCATGGAGTGGTGAAGGCATTTTCTGCATGACTTCGACCGCGGACTTCTATGGCCGAAGAAATGTTGTTAATTTTTCATGAATCAGTTATTAGTAATCGGATTACCAGTTGCCACCTATCCCAAAACGGAATTGCTCCTTACCATCGTCAAATCTTAGATCAGGTTTAGTCATAAAAATTATTATATGTACCCGATACATAGTTTACGTGACATATTTTTTTAATGTTATTAGTTCATTTTTACTGTGTTTGTTTCTAATTGGTTATTCATATTTAAATAATATTCTTCTCTTTCACCTTATGTATGTTTACCACACCTTGTAATAATATAATTGGCTGAATACACAATATGACAGTGTCATATAATATTCTGAGTACACATAATAATTACCCGTTTAGTCAATTAAACTCGACCGATTTATTAATTTTATGTTAACTTGGAACATTCTCAAAGCGTTTAATAAGCATTGCCAAAAAAAATAGTAGCTTGACAGGAAACTCAAAACAGACAAAAGGCTCATATTTGGTGGATCGATCTCTTTTCGTTCCCGGATCCCCTGAATCTGCAAGTTCATCATCAGATCATCTAATGGAATGATCATCATGCATTTCATACTATATATATTATATGCTCTTATTCACACCAAGAATGCTAATTTCCTTTTATTTGATTGCTAAAATAAATAAATAAAAGAACTTAGCGCTCTTTGCCACATAGAGAGTCCGAGAGCTCTATCTATACTTCCAGAAAGTTTGAAAAAGTTATACGTCGTCATTCCGCGGTTCTGGGATTAGAAAGTGCCAATGAAATCACAGGCAATTTTTCCTTTATTAATCTGTAAAATAATGCATACGATACACGCATTCAACTGAAGTCACTGTCCGAGAACTCTAGATTTTCAATGGGAAAGATAATGGTCAAACAAACGCGTCCATATATGCGCCTTCTAGTAGCTAGATCGATCATGTTATATATTTGTGCCATGAAAAATGGTTAATGCACCTTATCAAGATTAAAATATATTTCATTGTGGAAGCTAATATATTAGTATTAATCATTTCTAATCATGCATGAATTATTCCTACTTAAATGCAAATTGATTTCGTGATGTATTTTCTCAAAATAAAAAATCTTTTTCATGTTGTATTAACAAGCTAGCTAGTTTCATATAGTAGTCTAGTAGTGCGTATACTAGTGTTATAAATTACGATCAACGTGGATTACAATACGTTCACGACAACGTCTATACATAAAAAAATGTGCGTATAAAGACTTAGATATTTTGTAAATAACACTCCATATAAAAACTCAATTGCAATTCTATAATAGTCGACAATGCAAGAGCATTTATCAAAAATCCCATGTAGACCCGGCTAATATATTAATTGGACGGCAGTTTGCAAATTTTTGTAGACGATCGATAATGAAAAAAAGTCGTGATAGATGATGACTAATTGTCATTTGTCAAGTTGTTAAGTGACTAAATCAAAGTTGGGCTTCTGTTCAAACTTTCAGTGCGCCACTTGGTCTAAGGTTTGTCAAGGGTCGAGTAATTAGTTGGGCCTTCCATGCATTACACAATCACATACATGATAGTGATGATACACCTCGTCTTAATATAGATCAATATACAGTAACAGCATTCCCAGTCCAACTCTGAGTGATGATTCATGAGCAGGGATTACAGTATGAGATTTAGGTTCCGAGAATTGGAATGACTTGTAATAAATTTAAAGATTCATATCAAATTCCACCAGACAAACATATATAACATAGGCCATAGCTATCATATACAGTAAAATGATATAGAGTATAAGAAGAGCGCATGCAATGCCTGCAGCCCTGCAGGTGGGTTACTTGGTTGTGTTTCAAAATGATGACCTAAACTAGTGGAATGCCCTTATATAAAACTGAATTGCCTGTAAAAAAAATGACTCTAGCAAGCTTAGCTATCGATCCCAGATGGTGTTTCGTCGACTTCTTTATAGTTTGGAAGGAGAAGAAGTTGCAAGCTGAATGAGATCCTTTCGTAGAATCTTGCCAGATGGATTTTTCGGTACAGAACCTATAAACGCCACCTTCCTAATTCTCTTGTACGGAGCCACCTGCATAATATCATTGATATAGCGCCAATTAGTAACAGACAGGGTAAGAAAGATTGCGTACATACTGGAATCATTAGTTTAAAACATGAATCAATTTATTGCAACTAAAAATGTTGTCCGGCCTGCTCTGTTTTAGGAAGTTTGCAGCAGACAAGCACTTGGCAGTTCTGTAATATTCTGTAAACAAATACCAACCTGTTTAGCTATGAAGTCCATGACAGCCGTCTCTGATAAATTGCTTCCGGCTTTTCTTACCACGTATGCCATCGGAAACTGCCCGACCTTTTCATCAGGAAATCTGATCGAAGATATATCAACACAGCCATATAATCAGCTGATCGATCTGGATGAAGAAATGAGTACTGAATTTGATCGAAATGTATTGAATATATCATATTCAAGTTGGATATAGAAAAGCTTACGGTATAACAGCAGCATCAGCAATTTGGGGATGAGTGATGAGCAAAGCCTCCAATTCCGCTGGGGCCTGGGGGCACCTATACACATGTTTTGCAAATTGAGATTGCCAGTTAGATTATTCTACAGTACTGATTCAACACGTTGTTTTTGACGATGAATATAAGTAAAAACAATATTAGTTTAACTATGCGTGCCATGCATGGTGCATATTATATATGAACGACTAACCTGAAATGCCTTGTAA
The DNA here is from genome assembly GCF_933775445.1 of Argentina anserina. Taxonomy (NCBI): domain Eukaryota; kingdom Viridiplantae; phylum Streptophyta; class Magnoliopsida; order Rosales; family Rosaceae; genus Argentina; species Argentina anserina. Next base: position 28,322,243 of record NC_065873.1, on the reverse strand, counting down.
TTAATCAGCTCCTTCAACCTATCAACTACAAAGATGAATCCATCATCATCAATGTAACAAAGATCTCCGGCCCTTAACCATCCTTCCGAATCAAGCGTTGACGCAGTGGCATCATCGTTGTAGAAATTCCCTATTTCATTGGGCCGAAGTTAATTAGCAACAATTCAAAAAGACTCTTCGGAGTCTTCTAATCGCAATTGAGGTGGAGTAGAAATATAAATCTCATCCTTTTTAGTCTAAACTATCAAAGTCAACACATAGAAACAAAGATTAAGCTTATCAAATGACGATCCCAATCGCTTAAACAATATTACCTACTAGTTAATTTGAGTAACGCGCATATAAGGATGAGGTTGTTCTGCTTATAATTAAGGAACTAGTTTATCCTTGTTTAGTAGACAAAATCACAGTAAGCAAAGTCTATACCTATATTGGCAAACACAAAACGACAGAATGAAATAGTAAGGTCAAGGAAGCCAGTCAACGTTAACAGTAGTTGTAAGTATACCTTTCATGATGTGGGACCCCTGAGCCAAAGCTCACCGGTCTCATTTGGCGCTAAAGCCTTCCCGCTATCGGGGTCCACAATCTTCGCCTCCATGCTCGGCGCCAGCTTCCCCGCCGTGCCGTACTTCAGGCTCTCCTCCACCGTGTCCGTTGAAGCTCCGATCCCCGTTGACTCTGTCAGCCCATACCCCTGAAGAATGCTGACCTTAGGAAACTTCTTCAAGAACCCATCAATCACTTCCTTGCTGAGAGGGGCCCCACCGGAAATGGCCGAGTGCAGCGAGCTTAGATCGTACTTGGACTTTATCTCATCCGCGCCGTTCACCAGCGCCACCAGAATCTGCGGCACCAGGGGTAGGTAAGTAACTCTGTACCTCCCAATCGCCGAGAGCATGTCGTGCATATCGAACCTGGAGAGGATCACGATGGTGGACCATGACGCAAGGATCCCGGTGGCGAACGTGATCAGGCCGTAGATGTGGAACATCGGAACCGTACATAAAAACGTCTGCAACTCATCTTGTACTTGCGCGTCGATTCTCCCCAGGACCGTCCGGACAGTCGCGATCAGATTGCGGTGAGACGACATCACGCCTTTGCTGGCCCCTGTCGTTCCAGAAGAATAAAGCAGAGCCGCCGTGTCGTTTTGGTCCACTGTCTCCCTGAACCGCCCTCCGGTCGGCGGCCTGCTCATCATCGCTGACAGCGTCAGCACTTTCTTACTGCTCTTATTAGTAGTATGGAAGTATTCGGGTGTGACTTTCCAACTTTCAGCATCATCGGAGTGCCGACCACGGAGTCACCCTGCGTTTTCACTTCCGGTCAAAAGTACTAACTTAGAGTGTTTGACGAATTGTTTCATCTTTTCCTTTTCTTGAGGTAAATTTTTACCATTCATGGAACTATACCTGGCCTTCTTGCTCGCTCTCACGTGCAACTTTGTATTTTGTAGTCATGACAATGTAATTAAGTACTTAGTGAATTATATGGTGCAAATTAATACTGAATTTCACTAAGTCTCAAAAAATAATCCATACGGTCCTCATTAACAATTCTAGAAGAGAAAAATAGTGATCAAATATCAATCAATAGTCAATGTATGTACTCACTCAAACCCAAATTAAACCAACGATATGGGATAGAGAAGACTCACATGCATGGTTTGAAACCCTTGTATATAATTCCACATCTTCAATTGTAGACATCAAACTCTATAATCTACCAATGTGAATAACCCTGCAATTAGGGAGGATGAAAACCTTAGGTGAGAGAACAATTGGAAGGAAAAAAAAAACTAAAAGAAAATTTTGCAGAAACCTACTCGCGTCTTGTACAACCCCCATATACACTAAGGCTGTTTAAAAAAAATTGAGAAGAACCGCAGTAGGCAATTAAAATTGAATGTAGGTGAAAGCGTGAAACAATATCCCAACTCTCTCCCATGTTTCCAGCCCTCTTTTCTTTTTCTATTTTATTTTTTGTTTTTCATTTTTTGTTTTTCATTTTTTGGTTCACCATAATAACCTTGTAGATATTAATTTATTTCATATATTTTCTTTCTGACATGAGTATTTTAGGCATACCAATTTAGATAAACAAAACATGCCAAAACGCACATTTCTTGAAAAATGAAAGAAAAGTCCATTTTATTTGATAAATTTTGTTATAAGTTCAAAAACCTTCCCGTGAGGTAACTGTATAATTTCCTAGAGTAAAAGAGCCCTTAACCAATTCACGAAGATTTGGCAAGAGATGTTTTTATGTCAGCGAATAGGGGGGGTTTTGCGTCTCCTAGTCTTTGCTATTTAATGAAGTACCGCTTGTGGAATCTCACTATCCATGGCTGAATGGTTAAAGCGCCCAACTCATAATTGGATCACGAAATCTTGGTGATCTTCTCTATCTAATGAATGGGGATCCAATTTGAGTACCTCTACAAGATAGACCTCAACGATTCTTGTTTTTTAACAATTTTTGGAATGGAAGCGGAATTCCTTTTTGATTCTCCCAAAAAACAAGCATCATTTTTTGAACCAATTTTTTAAGAATTCAAAAGAAAAATAAGAAAATTGAAAAATAAATGCTTTCTAATTCTAAGAATTTTTGAAGAAAAAACAAGGTTGTTTCTAAATGTTTCAAAAGGAAAAGTTCTCCGTTCATGGTTCTCCTGTAGCTAGCCGCTGACTCCAACTACCGTCCATGTACGATTCATACTAGATATGTCCCTCATTGGTTGTCTACATATTCCATTATCAAGAAGTGTATCCACAATAGTTACTTGGAAATTCTTTGAGGGAGATGTGCATTCCACCCTCGTAAAACTATTGACACTAAAAGAAGATTTTCCAGCGGAGACTAATGTATTGTCATAAACAAATTCTATGCACCTACAACTTTTTTAGGTGTTTAGACACCAGACTAATGCGCATGTGACAAGTGATTTTTTACTTTGATTAAATTATATTATTTCATTGGCTATCCTCTTTTATCCTTCTCTCATTTTTTTTTTAATCTGTTTCTCCCTCGTCTTTTCTCCCTTGAGTCCCTTCCGAGAATTAATTTCTTCTTTTGATTCAGAAACAAGATCGATCTCTCTCTGGCATCATTCTCGTATAAAATATGTTCGCCAAACCACCACAAACATTCAATCAAAGAATATGCGAACTGAAGATGATTCCATCATTGAGGAGTAACCTGATATATATGATGCGGTGTAGTCAATATGGGAAGAAGATCGTATTTTCTTTGGGTTTGATTCTTTCCTAGCCTGGGTCTTGATGGACTGAGGTACTGCACATACTGCATTACGATTGCATGTTAAAATCCATGCCTTGTGAAAGCAAAAGAAAATGGGTCATCAATCTTGATTCCAATGCTACAACATGAAAGTAAGCACTTGCAATCTCTTACAGACATGATTGGAGAAAACAATCAACTGATTCAAGAAATGACTTACAACAAATCAGAACGGATGAGCGAGAATGGTAAGAAGAGGGTAAGAATGGGACACTGAAACAATGCACTAATATAAAAAACAGAAGCCCGTGTGTCAAACAGAAAATTAAACTTGTGACAGTGTGCACACACGATGGAGCACCGAATTGACAAAACAAGTTTTACCGATGGTTCTTTTGTTTTTCCGAGCGTTTTACATTAATAAAACAAAACAAGTTTTACCGGTAGAGTATTAAATGATCGATCGAAATGATAATATATGCTGATTTAGAATTTTTTTTTAAAAAAGTGCGAGTGTTGAATCTTGAACCCAAGACGTTTGCAAACTTAACCAAGAATAGGCAAGCTCTCTTGCCAATGAGACAGAAATACATAATATGTATAAAATTGTTTTTATTAATATTTATTAGAGTTTTAATTTTTGGTAAAATCTGAATTCGGCGCCTTCGCCAGATGAAGGGGCCTTAATGTAAAAAATTTTATATGCACAGCTTGCAGCTACAAGGTGCAATCTTAGCCGGCTGTATGTATTGGTCAATACATATCTATATCATAGTCAAATAATTTAACCAGTCACGCTGAATTGGGTATAAAAAGTATAATTGGCCTTTGTCAAAGAATTTAAACAAAAACACGTTGATCAACATGCAATCTTATCATCTAAAGTATAATTGGGCTTTTCATCTCAAGCGGGCCTTTACGAAACCCAGCACACAGAGATGTATCTTTACTCTGTCTTTAGGCATTTCGGGGTGGGATTCAGTGCGGCGTTGGGAAAATAGGCCACAGTGTAACTACAACACGAGCATCTCAGGAATCTGAATTGAGAGAAATAGGGCTTTTGTTCCGATAGAGGAGAAGAAGAAGAAGATGGGAGGAGGACATGGAGATGGCATAACCTACAAGGGCGTTACCATCCATCAGCCAAAGCGGTGGCACACCGTCACCGGAAAAGGCTTGTGCGCCGTCATGTGGTAAACCCGCAGCCTCGCACTGTCAGATGTTTCCGTCAGATATTGACCCACTTGTTATTACATCTTTTATTACATGTCTCTAGTTATAGAATACCCGTCTACCACTGTTTGCTCAAATTTGTTAAATCGTTATCTTTCAGTTTCGTTCAATTCAATGTACTTTGTCACCTCGAATCTGCTTGCTTTGCTGTTTCTCTTTGGGTTATGTTCTGTAATGTTTGCGGAACTTATTGCTTTCTGTGGATCACGAGCTTAGATATTATTATCCTTGAATTTGGGGATTCTGGATGTTCAATAAGCTTCATTGTACAGGATTCTGGCTTGTTCTGTAATAGGATTTCTAATTATTAGCAACAATTGGAATGATGTTTAGGCCAATGAGCTTGTTGAACTAGGTTTTGAGCATTTAGAATGAGAGTAATGAGAATTGTTTCACTACACTGTAAAGCTCATAAAAGTGAGGATTTTGGGATTTTTTTTAACACGATGAATGGGTTAATTACTTCATTGCTTGCTCTGATTCCACCCATTTTGCTGTTCTATATTTTTCTCTTGTTATTAATTTTAGTTATCTCTATTCTGGCAATAGGTATAAATAGTGAACTTATGCTTGTGTGTCCCTTCTCTCATGTTCTCTTTGTGTTTCTTTTCTTGAGCATTAGATTGCGTTTTTCTGCATCTCACCAGTCTTGTTTATACTTTGATGTCTCAGGTTTTGGGTACTTTACAGGGCCAAGCAAGATGGTCCTGTAGTACTGGTAAGACATTTTTCCGGTTTCACTTGGCAGTGTTATGTGTTATACATACATGGACTCACTTTCATATTGTGTCTTTTAGGGCTGGAGACACCCTTGGGAGGGCCATGGTGATCATGGCCATGGGCAGGACGAACATCATTAGGTACAATTTATCATTATATGCCTCAGCTTCAACCAGAAAATTGTGCATTGCATTTGCTTCTTTTCTTGATTTGATACTTTTTTTCATTCTGTGATGGGTTGGACAGTTGGGACAGAGAGATTCAAACTTAGGAGCTCTACTTTTAGTAACGTGACTAACAATTAGGTTATGTTTTTATGCTGTTACACTATGAGTAGATGCTTTTGTAGTTAGAAGTACCGACTAGCTGTATGCCGTCATGAAAAATACTTCAGGCACAAGGATCATGATCATTCATATGGGTCAGTTATAATTTAGGGTTAGTATGACTTATGCTGTAAATGATCTGATTAGATCATGGCTGATGAGTTCTGTTGATTGTTAAATTTTTGTTTCTGGCTTCTGAGTTTTGATACATTCGTTAAATTATAATGTAAAATGAATGAATACTCAATGAATCAACTGTTTTGTACTGTTTGCAGTTTTCTTGTTGCAGAACCAAGAGTGGGAATCGTCAAGAAATTTATTGTTGGGAGACTATTGCAAATATGTGCGGAGCACTTTTGTTGATTTCTGTTGAATAAAGTGTTTGTGAAAGAAGAGAGTGATGGACAGCTTATGTCCAGGACATCAAACTTTGTTTCAAAATGTCATTAGTCATGTATGCTGTAAACAGATGGCTATGTTGAAATTGATTGGATTTGCATTAATTTTCTCTAGCTCTAATAATGTTCTATTGTCTCTACGAATGTAATCGAGTTTTCAGTGTTATTCCATTGTTTCATGCATTTGTATGGTGCCATTCTTTTGTATCCATTGGAGTGGAGGGGTGCAGTTTATTGTTGGAACCAGTAAAGGCACTCAAACGAATGAAGCAAACACAGTTTATTGTAGAGAAGTAAAAGAATTGTTCACCAAAAGAAAAAGAATCAGTAACATTCCACTTAATTTCAATGGATCAAAGAATCAAAGAATCATAGGCAACAAGTGACTAGCTAATTAACTAGTTGGTAAGGATGTTGAGTAGGGCAACTCTGGTGTCTATTAAGCGTCTGAACATGCACTCTAACTCAACTTGAAGATCTTGAATGGCGATCTCCACAGCATCCAACCTTGTATTCGCACTCTGAAGCGCGGTTGCATCGCATAGGTCATGTACTTTTTGGCTCCTTCCACAAATGAACTTGGACATGAAAGAAGCAGTGCAACTTCTACTTGATTTTTCATCGAGCCAAGGAATGGATATGAGGGACAGCAGAGTCTCCACAATTGAAACTGTGGTGACCCTCACTTGCCTTAGCACATCCACAACTACCGTGAGGTTCTGGTCTATAGGGAAAAGTTCCAAGCTAACAATGGAGGACTTGCTCTTCATCGGACGGCGACATTTCAAAGAATCCAAGCACTTGAGGGTCTCCTTCTTCAACTTGTTCCGATAAACATTGTAGGCCGTCATTTTGCTCCCTATATCTTCTTCTCCGGAGCTGTTCACTCTACGTAACGTGAACTGAAGGTCCTGGAGATGCTCTTTTACGAGAAAAAGAACATCTTTCGAAATGCTGCACACGTCCAACAGTTTAAGAGAGGCTTCTGAGACTTCATGAACCCATTTCTCTTGACTGTTGCGGACCAGAGCTTGCTGGATGAGAGGAGAGTGGAGAAGATCATTGGCAGAGTTGTGCAGGTTTCTCAGAGCTTCAAAGTTCGGGCCAGCCATGTTTGAATTTGATCGAGGTATTGAGCTTGTAAGAGCCTAGAGAATGTTGATGTTGAAGGAATGAAGGGTTTGTAGGTGGATGCGATATAAGATGAAGAAGATAGCAGAAGCTATATATAAACAGAAGTCATATAGGTTAAATTAGAGATCTGAGATCTTGAAGAGGAAGAGGACCATGAAGAATCCTGTTGAGTACGGAAGCTAGTGGCGGTAGCTATACAATTGGTAAACAGCTAGCTAACCTATAATATTACTCCATAATATTATTCATGCAAACTTGTCTGAATAATACTCTGAGGAGGAACCTTCCATGCATATAGAATACGAGTATTATAGAGAGCAAGAAAACAGAGAATGGAGGCAAAGCAATATATGAAGTAGATATTGCTGTTGGTGATTAGACTAAAGGATAATCATACATTGTACGAGGGGAGCTAGGGTACAGGCCAGCCTGGTTCTAATTGCTGAAAATTAAGGAGACAATAATCACAATATGTTGTAACTAATTAAGATTAGCTAAATATTAAGTCTTCATTAAGGAGCTTAATATAATGGATGTGTTACGAAATGATCCACTTAACGACAACTGTTCATATGGTTTTGTTTCTCAACGTACGACATTGTACCTAGTGTGAATTGATCGTGTATAGTAGCTGAGGCCTGAGATTAAAATCTACAGTTGCAACAGTTGAAGAAACTTCCCAGAAGTTCATGAGAAAGTTCATGGAAACAGTTTTAGTGAAACATAGAGCTAGATTGTAAAGAGTAAGAGAAATATTAGCGACTAATTTGGATTTTTGTTGCCATTACGGCTCATGACATTTCTGAAGCTTTGTTTTTAAGAGATAGCGGGTTGGAAATAAACTCATGGCAGTAACTGAAATTTGATACTTTATCCCCATCATGTAATCGAATCCCTAAAGGAATAAGGAACTCAAATCTTACTCACTTTTGATTCGAGGGCATGACATTTTACGCAACGTAATTGAGTTAAAATGCAACAATATCAACTATCAAATATGAAGTGTTGGTTACACTGTTTTCCTATTCTCGTGTCCTCATTATTCCACTATTATATGAGAACCGGAGAGAAAATTATTCAATGCACCAAACTATAAGTGGATTAATATTTATTATAGATTCTCAACTATTATTGATATCTAATAATATTTATTTTTTAATAATAAGAATGAGTACTTAATAAAATCTAACCGCTAATTTGAGTTGATACAATTGCACGTTGATACTTTAAATAAGCTCCCCAAATGCATTTTCATTGTTGTTGTTTTGGAACCTTGAAATAAACTATGCAAGTGAGTTCTACATTTAAAAGCAAGTAATTTTCTTAGAAGTTCACCCATTCTTATAACGTAATAAAATTTAGAGCTACATGATTTGTTAATTGGGTTCGACGACCAATTATTTGAATTCCACTCATTTCCCTTGACGTAGCCCAAATTTGTTCATTGGATTTGACTACCAATTATCTGGTTCCACTATATTTCCCTTTATGTATCCCAACGTCCCATTATCAATGGTATAGGTTTTGTGTTGTAGTATCTTTTTGGATCCTCGAAACATTTAAATAAAAAATTATTTTTAAGTTCACTATTTTTCCGAGCCCAGGTTTATTTATTGGATTGAGGCCCCATAAGCAGTTCAAGAGCCCAGGTTTATTTATTTTCAGAAACCATTATGTGAAAGAATTTATTTCGGAAGTCATTTTGTGAAGAAAGTTCGCTGCTAATTTTCTTCTAAAAACATTTTTGAGTAAAATTCCTTCTAATTACTGAACAAGAAGCTCGAGCACTTTGAATCATTGAATTTTTCACTTCCAAACACAACGATCAAATTTATCGATTCCAAATTTCTGAGATCGGACAAAGTAAATGGATAACAAAGAGAACACGTAGCTTCACAACCCAACCAAAACAATCCAAATTCCTCATCTATGGCGTCCCTTGCTTTGAAGCAAAGTTCATGAATCAAAAATTCCAAGTGAAAACTTGACCAAAACCTGCGTGAAAGCACCACAAAAAATCAGTCCTAAAATTTCCAGTTCCAAGCTTGCCACGACTCTCACTCAAAAACACTTTCACACTCTCACGCCTCTCTCCCCCTATAAATACAATTTTCATTTCATTTCTCCTCTCCCACAAATCCAACGTCCACGATTTGCTGGTGGGTTTCAAAACTACGATCTCATATAGGAGATAACACAAAAAAGAAGAGCCAACCCCATTTCCTCTGCAGCCAAATCCAAATCCATGGCTTCCACTCTACTCTCTTCTGCCTTCTACGGCTCTAAAATCCTCCACTCTCCTCCCACCCCCAAAACCACTAGACCATCATCGTCAGCACCACTCCTCCCTCTCCCTCTCAAACGCATATTCGCCAAATCCGAAAAACCCGATTCAAATTCCATCAAGTCCATCACTTCCCAAGCCACTCTAGCCACCCTACTCTTCTCCTCCCTCACCACCCCACACGCTCTAGCCTTAGATAACGTCACGCCCCCGTCAGAGCCCGCCCCGGTGCTCCAGGCCCAGCCCACCAAGCCCACCGCCAACCCTTTTTCCCAGTCCCTCAACTTAACCGCCCCAAAGCCACAGTCCCAGGCCGCCACCGACCTCCCGGAGGGCACCCAATGGCGCTACAGCGAGTTCCTAAACGCCGTCAAGAAGGGCAAGGTCGAGAGAGTCAGGTTCGCCAAGGAAGGCTCGGCTCTGCAGCTCACGGCGGTTGACGGCCGTCGCGCCTCGGTCGTGGTCCCCAACGACCCGGACCTCATCGACATTCTGGCCATGAACGGCGTCGACATCTCCGTCTCCGAGGGAGACTCCGGCGGCGGGATATTGAACTTCATCGGGAACCTGCTGTTTCCGATCATCGCCTTCGCCGGACTGTTCTTCCTTTTCAGGCGGGGGCAGGGAGGCCCCGGAGGGCCCGGCGGGCTCGGCGGGCCCATGGACTTCGGGAGGTCCAAGTCCAAGTTCCAGGAGGTTCCAGAAACCGGTGTGACCTTCGCTGACGTGGCCGGAGCTGACCAGGCGAAGCTGGAGCTGCAGGAAGTTGTGGACTTCTTGAAGAATCCGGATAAGTACACTGCTCTGGGAGCCAAGATTCCCAAAGGGTGTCTCCTGGTGGGCCCTCCCGGTACGGGGAAGACTCTGCTGGCGCGTGCGGTGGCCGGAGAGGCGGGAACGCCGTTCTTCTCGTGCGCGGCGTCGGAGTTCGTGGAGCTGTTTGTGGGAGTTGGGGCGTCGAGGGTGAGGGACTTGTTTGAGAAGGCGAAATCGAAAGCGCCGTGCATTGTGTTCATTGATGAGATTGATGCTGTTGGGAGGCAGAGAGGGGCTGGGATGGGCGGTGGAAATGATGAGAGAGAGCAGACTATTAATCAGTTGTTGACGGAGATGGATGGGTTTTCTGGTAATTCCGGTGTCATTGTGTTGGCGGCGACTAACAGGCCGGATGTTCTTGATTCGGCGCTGTTGAGGCCCGGAAGGTTTGACAGGCAAGTAACTGTGGACAGGCCTGATGTTGCTGGGAGAGTTAAGATCCTGCAGGTTGGTTAACTCTACCAGTTCAGTAAATTTCATTTTATTAGTTTATAATGGGCATTATATATCACTGAAAACAGCGAAGTTTAGTGTAAGCTTGTTTAATGGAATTGATTCTGCAACGCGAAGTGATATGAGTTAGTAAAGTTCCACTACTATAATTTAAGGGAGTATAACTAGTTGAAGCATAAGATGTATGTCCATGCTGAACTATATGCATTTACTTTAAGCATGAATGTAGATGATATTGAACTCGATTACGTGCATGTACTTTAAGCATGAATGTAGATGATAGTGTGTGGGGATTATGCAATGTAGTGTTAAAAATACAGTGTGAGAATGAATTGTTCTGTATATATACATATTCTCAAGTGGAGCACTTTTTGATGGCAGGTGCACTCCAGAGGGAAGGCATTGGCAAAGGATGTGGACTTTGAAAAGATTGCAAGGAGAACTCCTGGTTTCACAGGAGCTGATCTACAGAACCTGATGAACGAAGCTGCCATTCTTGCAGCCAGACGTGAGCTCAAGGAAATAAGCAAAGATGAGATAGCTGATGCTCTGGAGAGAATCATCGCCGGACCAGAGAAGAAGAATGCTGTAGTCTCGGAGGAGAAGAAGAAATTAGTTGCTTACCACGGTATATAGAATAATACAAAGCTTTTTCAATCCAATAACTAATGTTCTGCAATTATATGATTTGGGATGCTTAATTATGTATTACGATCTTTCTTTGCAGAGGCTGGGCATGCTCTTGTTGGTGCCTTGATGCCTGAATATGACCCTGTGGCCAAGATTTCCATCATCCCCCGTGGCCAGGCCGGTGGTCTAACCTTCTTTGCTCCAAGTGAAGAGAGACTTGAGTCTGGATTGTACAGCAGAAGCTACCTGGAGAATCAAATGGCTGTTGCCCTTGGAGGAAGGTTAGTTAAAAAAACTCTTTAGCCTTTTACCTCTAAAGCCCTGAGAGCAGTACAAAAGAAGTAGATTCTCTTCAAAATGCCTTTCTGAGTTGGGGCTGTATGTGTAATCTAGTTTATAATATTGTTCTCACCCTCATTTTGCATTGCAGGGTTGCTGAAGAAGTTATCTTTGGTCAGGCAAATGTGACAACAGGAGCATCAAATGACTTCATGCAAGTTTCAAGGGTGGCAAGGCAGATGGTTGAGAGATTTGGATTCAGCAAAAAGATCGGACAAGTCGCTGTTGGTAGTTCAGGTGGCAATCCCTTCTTAGGTCAACAGGTAAAGCAGTTCCCTCGAGTTCAAGAAGTTTCCATTGTTGTTATCTTCATAAATCATAATGCAAATTCCTTTCATCACTTTGCCCATGGGATGCACAGTACTTTTGTGCCAGTGCTTCTGCTGATGATACGTACATTTTTCAATTGCAGATGTCATCCCAAAAAGATTACTCCATGGCGACTGCTGATGTTGTGGATGCAGAGGTGAGGGAGCTGGTCGAGAAAGCTTACAAAAGGGCCACAGAGATCATCACAACCCACATTGACATCCTCCACAAGCTAGCCAACCTCCTGATAGAAAAGGAAAGTGTTGATGGTGAAGAATTCATGAGCCTCTTTATTGATGGAAAGGCTGAGCTTTACGTCTCATAATTGGGCTATTGAAAATATATTCATGTATCATTACTCGGCGTAAAAATGTTGTATCATAAGTTTCATATACACAAGTACAGGTTAATCAGTATTTAATCAAATTAGGTGGAAAAATATAGCACAGTTCTTGATGCAGTGAAAAACAAGTGTTTGACATTTTTGATTGAAAACAACCCTCATTTTGTATTGTACAGACCTACATGTTTTGTTACAACAACAGCTGTAGCAGCTTCAATACAACAATTTGGTGGCGATTGTATGATGTGAAACAAATAATTACAAGGGTTTTTTTTTCTTTAGATCATCTCCCTCTCTGCTGTCTCTTTTCTTCAAGGCCAGCAGCCTCATTCAGCATGTCAGCTGCATCCTTGTGCATGTCTAGTTTAGCAAGAGCAACTGCCTGCATGTAAAACGCCGTGGACCAGTCGGGATGGACACATTGCGCTTGCATTGCATCTCGGAGGGCAGCATCTGGTTGATCACAAAGGAGGTGGCAAAGACTTCTCCGGGCGTAGACAGTTGGAGAGACCATCGTCCCAACATCTATGAACTGCAAAAAAAAACATAAAAAAAAAAAAGAAAAACTCAAGATTCATTCATCAATACAGAAAATGAAGTGCCACGAAAATGTCGAAACAGAGCCAAGAAATGGAGTCCCCTAACTCCTTACAAGATGCTACATTGCGCATACGTTTCAGCATATATACCTGAGAATAATTATCTATCGCAGATCTAAAATCTTTTTCACGAAATGCAAGGTCTCCTCGTTTCCTTGCATCCAACATATCTTTCATCTGCTGGGTCCATTCCTGGAAAGACAACTGAAGCAAAGACAAAAAGGTTCAGTAAGGACTAAGGAATCAGACAAGAATGGTAACCTACATTTGCGCAATTTAAATACCTCATTGGTTCCTTCATCATCTTTGTAGTGTACCATTACCAAAATCTGATGGATAGCTGTCAGGTCCATCCTTGAACAGGCATCACCCATGGCAGAAAGAGGGTGTTGTGGAGTCGGAGGCGCTTCCTCGTGCTTTGGAATTCCCAGCATCACATAAGATGAAACCTGCATTATCATAAAGGGTGCTGATTAAGCCTCTTTTGAAAATCTATAGGCGTGTAGAATTGCTTGGGGAAACAAAATCAGTCTAGGAAGGAGTGGGATTATGGAACAAGAAGCATGATAAATATTTAAAACATCATTGAAGTGTACTTCATGAAAACTTAATTGCAGTAGTTTTGGTTGACAATGTGCATTATTTTGACAGAAAGAAGATAGCATGCACTTGAAAATGTTCAAGGGAGAAGGCGAAAATACTTGCATCAGATTTATTTTGCAGTGGGGTGAGTGTTGCAGCAAGGTCTTTGGTATTTGGCCGCTCCCTAGGTTCATATTGCAAACATCGTGAAGCAAGATCAAAAACCACAGTTGCCTCTTCAGTTGAAAAGTTACCCTCAAGATGCGAATCCATTAAGAGAAGAATGTTTCTACCCCGAATCATATCAAGAGCCTGAATAGAAACAAACAACAGACATCAAATTAGTATCTACAGATACTCTGTTTGCACAGCCTTTACAACACATGTGTAAACTAACTAACAGAAAATTCAAACACAGATACCGCGAAAGTAGGGCATGGTAAAAGTTTAAGATCCTGTTTCAGAACGTTCTTCAACATCAGTGTCATGAATGATGAAACCAACTTCATACCGAGCAACAAAGATATTTATTATAGTATATGACTTGGTGGTGACTATAAGAAAAGTCAACCCACTATGTGTCCAACTATGAGCAATTCATATTCAACTTATTTTCAACCACAAATTGAGGGAAAAAACAAGGGCCCCTTTGATGCCATGTACTAATATTTCTGAGAAAGAGGCATCTTCACAAACAACTGCTCTGTTAATTACCATACCGACTTTCAACTTATGTATAAGTAAGCCAATTGCACTTTGGTTATATGATTATATACCATCACACTGACAGACTGTAAAACAACCGCATGATGTTATTAAATACTTACATGACTTGGAGGTATGTGCTTCCCGCTGAGAAGATCTAAAAGGACAGTCCCAAAACTGAAAATAACACTTTCTGGAGTCACCCTTCCTGCAACATACACAATGAAAGTTGGTATGGAAAGGAGCTGCCGAAGAAGTATTCCGGACAGAAAGAATTCAGACATCACCTATAATCCACTATGCTAAGACTTACGCAGGACAGTTATTGAAAGTTTCTGTGAAAACTACGGGCAAAGGTTGGACTAATCTCTCATATGATTCAAATAATCTGAGTCATGTCTGTATTTAGTTTACCATCCCTATTAATCTAAGATATCCTAATCCGTTAATATTTTCATTCCAAGGCTTTATGTGTAATCATACAATTGGATATATTACATAATTGCATAAACATCTTTCCCACTAATTGAAAAGTAATCCTAATATGTTATCCAAATACAATACTTTTTGTCAACATGAAACAAAATCTTCCTTTTCTTGAGTATTAAACTTCAGTAAGATCTTTGACAACAATCACAAGTTCACAACATGTATGGCAACTATAATTCGTTTTATAACACCTTAAACTCTTTTAGGACAACAAAAACCTTTCTTAATGATGCTCTCAGTGATACTGTTTGTAGTGAGTATATTACTGCAACAATGAAAAAGATAGTCTAAACTAATAAATTGCAAGCGGAAAGAAACATAACTTGAAGACTTGTACACATTGAAGTAAGAAGATGAGTTCATACCATTTCTAAGATATTCAGGAGGAGTATAGGCAAGATTAGTGCTGTAACTTTTTCCATCCCTACTGTTTTTCACCAACCCAAAACATGAAAGCCGGGGATCACCATTCTGCTAAGATCATCCACGTATTACCAATTTGATCTCATATAAACCCAGGACGGCTACTTAAGAAACCTTTGAAAGATTGTGATAAAAACAAGCTTGGGAAAGAACACTCAAAATCAGACCTCATCAAAGAGAACCCGGTATGCATTTAAGTCATGGTACAACGGACGGCCTTCACTACTGCAATAATCCAATGCTTCAGCAATGAAAAGAGCAACTCTTAATCGCATGGCCCACTCAATGGTCTGATTTTCCCCTGTCAATAAAGTGTGAACTCAATATATATCCGCAGACACTTCAAAGAACTCTACCAGAAGCCAACTTGTTCAAATTAAAATGCAAAACAAGAAAATGCTATATTTTTGCAAGAGTTGCCGACAAGCCTATCTTGCAATCTAAACTTTTCATGGCTTTCCACATATTGACAGTATATACAACAAGACCTGCTCGATCATCTTCTCTAAAAAATGACCCGAGATGCCAATTTTAAATTCTAGGCTACTAGCTCAAATGCAATGCAACTTGATAAAGTGATCCTCTCGAGGGAAGTTTGTATAACAAAGTCAGTTAGTGATAGAGGCCAGCTTATACAAACACACTCATTAAGTAAGGAAAGAATCTTACAGTGGAAGAGATGCTTAGCAAGGGTATCATTGGGCATGTACTCAGCCACCAGCAGCCTCTCGTCGCCGTCGCAGCAATATCCAATCAAATTGGCTAGCCTCTTATGCCTCAGCTTCCCTACTCCGCAAGCTTCATCCTGAAACACCACCACCAAATTATATAATTAATTAAATATTATTTATTTATTTTTAAAAGAAAAATAATGAAATGAGAAATTACGGCGAATTGTTGGGGGTCAGGCCAGGCGAGCTTGGCGAATTTCTTGACGGCGATCCAGCGGCGGTGGTTGTTATTCTGGAGGCGGCCCTTGTAGACCACATTGGGGGCCTTCTCGCCGCTCTCGGAGACGATGAAGTCGGAGCTGAAGTTGTTCGTCGCGGATTTCAGCTCCGCCAGCGAGAACTCCGAGAATCCCGGCGCCGCCGCTGCGTCTTTTCCGTCGGCCAATTCCGGACTCTTGCTGCTCGCAAACGACGTGGCGTTAAACGCCGAGGCCGCGCTCTTGTTCTGCTGCTGCTGCTGTTGCTGTTGTCTGGCGCAGTTGCTCTTCTCCTCCGCCCGCCGCCACAGTCGCCGTGGCGAAAGCGAGGACAGGCAGCTTCCCATGACTCGGCCCGAGTCGACTCAGTTCCCGGCCTTTTCCACGAGCTCGCTCTCCTCAACAATCATAGGAAACCAAAGAAGAAAACCAGAGAAGAGAGAGAGAGAGCAGTGTAAAGATGGAGATAATTAGATGAAGAGAGGTAATGAAGAGGAGGAGAGAGAGAGAGAGAGAGAGAGAATCTAAGCAGCAGTGAGCTTCGTTCTCGCTCTCACTGCACAATTGAATTGCGTATTCTCTTCTTGCTGTTACCTCCAACTGTTTGGATTGTCCTTTTTAGATTTGCGCAAGGATATTCTGGTAACTCCACTGCTCTCACCAGCCATCCACAGTACCAGAACCAACGTCTCTACAAATGCTATATTTGCTAAAAGATTAGCTTTATACAAGTAGATGGGCAAAATGATCAAGAGCTGTAGGGGGTCACCTATAAATAACGTCAAATCTCATGGACACAGGCTGGCTCGTTTCTAGAATGTTAGTGCATCCGCAGCTTAATTAGAATTGATCGTTATCATGGCTGCGAGGAAGATAAGCAATACTTCGCGGCCATTGTTGAGCAATATAAGTATGATTCTTTCCCGATCGGAGGTTTCCCATCACCAAGAGTCATGTCCCGTTTTACTTGCAGTCTAACATGTTTTCGCTAAACTAATTCTATCTAGAATCATGCTGCGCTATTTTTTACTTTTTTCCCTTATGTAATTACAGATCTCTTTTGCATTCGAACAATATGACATGATTTTGTGTCATGCATGATGGTGCAGAAGCAAAAAAACTAGGTTATGTTTGAGACATTAGGTGTAACGTAAAGAATACGTATCTGTTTCCATGCATATCAGTATCTGATTCCCTCCCTTTGATGCATGTTCATTAATAAACAATTAGGTGTTCCACTTGAGAAGAACTCATTGGCTGATTGCGCTAATGCTATGCGTGTTTAGTTGGAACTTGCAAGTGTGCGGGGGCCAAAATGAGCAGATTTTATACAAAACAATTATACGATGGTGACAAAGCGCGTATCGCTCTGAGAGGATTGAGAGCAAAATTTAAACGCGGCTTAGAAAAGGACGTTACCTTTTTGCTCTTACTCCTCTTATGGCTGCAAATGCAAAGCAGCTCTCTTCTCTTTTTCACACTCGCGCGCGCCTTATTTCCAAAAAAATGTCGGTATCAATTAAGCTTGATCAAGATGGAAAAAGACTACATATTATCATAGCCGTACACACCATTATAGACACGAGCATTCTTTAATTGATTACTTTTGTAAAGGAAAGACCAATCGGATAGATATGGTCATCAGGTTAAAGTAAATAATGTCAAATTATGCAAGCAAGGCATCATGGAGTTAGCCCAGTGATGAGGGTGTTGGAAGTTGGGTTAGAACTAATTGATTTGACAAGGCTAAGCCCACTTCAATAGAACACAAGACCAACAAGTTAATACGACCTTGTTTCTTCTTCCTAAGCATAGCAGGAATTGTAGGACTAAACTAAACCGAGTCATTTTGTTGCCCAGAAATCTTGACATATCAAACACCTCTACCAAGTGATCGCCAGGATGCTATTGCTTTTTTTGAACCCCTCAAAAGGGAAAACCAAGTATCTAAACAAAACAAATGATATAGTTTTAACAAATCTAAATAGAACTAATCTAAGTTCTAAAAAGTATTTCTGCCTGGTTATGTACCTTGCATAATACTGGTCCGTCTCAAGAAGCAGCATGCTGTACTACTTCAATGTGTGCATGAAGCTCTTCGTATGTTTCCATGGAGTTTGTCATGAACTTGTCCATCGCTTCTAGTGTCTGCTTCAGATCCCCATGTACATTTCGAGAACTATTATCATCCTTACTCGGCCCTTGCAGTTTCTCTCCAGGTAAAACAGCTCTAACCTCTTCTCCTAGTAGACCGAATTTCTTTCCTCTTCCAGCTTGCATAACCTTTTGCATCTTTTGATGCTGCTCCTCAAAATATTTTACTTTCCTCCCAAGATCTTTGTTTTCAATCAGCCTTTGCTGGAGTTCTACTTTCTGTTGTTCCAAAATAAGATCTATACTAGTTTGGAATCCCTGGATAGCTTCAATCACTTCTTTCTCTGAGAGTCGATCCATTGTTCGGGACCACTGGTTACAGATCACAAATACTGGTGGTGCTCCCATTCTACCAGGAGAAAAGGGTACTGCACCATCTTCTGATTCTTCGGGTTCATATAGAAGACATCTCAGAAGCCAACTATT
This sequence comes from Argentina anserina, assembly GCF_933775445.1. Taxonomy (NCBI): domain Eukaryota; kingdom Viridiplantae; phylum Streptophyta; class Magnoliopsida; order Rosales; family Rosaceae; genus Argentina; species Argentina anserina. The sequence continues at coordinate 28,303,709 of NC_065873.1, read as the reverse complement.
TAGTGCTTTTACACAGCCTTTTTGCGTGATAATCCAATTGGAGAAGCATAAACTCCAGTTTTGAAGCTCGATCTTGAGTTGAATTACAGTTTCAAGATGGTCATCATTAGAGTACTTGATTTTGGATGCAATGACATCTAAGCCCTTGGCTTCTGCAATTGCTTGATTCTGGAGCTTGTGGCATTCTAGCATGGCCTTCCACATGGCTAGTAATCTAGATAAACATGTAGATATGGTAAACATGAATATCAGAAGTAGTCTGCAAGGGACATAAAAAAACAAGACCCAGAACCAAATGCTCAATGGAAAACCATGTGTCAAACCAGTGAAAAAGTATAATCAGGAGGTTAAGGACATTGTACATTAAAACAACAGATAATATGGCATCAAAAGATACAAACTGTCCTACATTTAACTATTTATGTCTACCAAGTCAGTATTCAAAGAATTGAAATATAAGCTGAATACAAATACTGCACAAAGTTTTAACCATAACAATAATCATCATGGCACTAAACAGGTCTAAAATAGATTTTCAACCAGTTCAGTGTTTCATAGCAACACCATCTTGGTCTCAGCTAATAACTCGATCGAGTGAGTACTCTATAAAGGGTATGCAGGATTAGTCAACACTCAAGAGAAAGCTCTTTAATGTCACAAGTAAACAAAAAAAAATATCACATACCTATTAATCAGCTCAATAATCTGCGGCCACAACTCTTCATCCCTCAACTTATTGATGGTAATTGAAATTCTATCAACAATCTGAATTGCCACTTTCATTTTCGTTAATAGACTGCTAAGTGAATTGTGTATAGTGTCAACCTTTGGGGAGTCACCACCCTTCTTATCAAACTGTTCCAGCATCCTAGTCTTCTTCTCATGCGTCAAGCGCAATAATTCCTCAGCCTGCATTACAAAATTATATAATCACAACATAACTACAAACCAAAATGCAGACGCATATAAATAGTGAGCAAGCTCTTGTTGTATATACCTTGACTTCATCATATAGTTTCTTTTCCCACAATAAAAGAGTCTCCAGTGTGTGTGCTAAGCTCTGTAAACTCATCGCCGAATCTACCTGATCAAATCCACACTCTGCTTATCCGGCATCCGACAAAATAAATCATTTTTCCATTTCATGTAACATCTCAAACCAAATTATAATTCCTCAGATAATTTCATATAAAAAGAAACATCTCACTCAATTTCAAACCAAATGAGAACTGAAATTGAACAATTTAGGGAAATTAATAATACCTGGATGGACTGAATTAATTTTGTGATGATGATTATGAGACAGCAGCTTCAGAACTTCATTGCCAGACTGGGAAGCTTTCTCAAACTGAACCTGAAGCTCCGTCATCGCCTCAACGACGCCCTTTTTTACTTCAAGCCTCTCCTCAGTGCTCGAATTCTCCGATTGAGTCTTCTTCTCCGTCGGCTCACTCTTCTGTTCTTCCTCTTCAACATTTTGCGCATCATTTTTGACACAGACGTCGATTTTCTCATTGCGATCAGTAATGGCCTCCGAATTGATAGCATAGACAGATTCATATTTCTCGTACATGTCGTCAAAGAGGTTGAGGAAATCCCAGGTCGAGCTGATCGGAGACGGCGGCGGCGGAGGGGTCTTGGCGAAATGTGAGGTCAAAACGACGCCGCTTGAGCTCAACCCGCCGTGGCTCAGAGGACGGGACTCGTCCGATTGTTTATCGGCGACGTCTTCGGTTTCGGAGTCGGAGGAGAATTGGATGTGGCCCGAGCCCGAACCCGAACCCGAACCCGACATGGAAGCTGAGGTGGGAGAAGTAGATGAGTCGTGTTCAAGTAGCCCGATATCGAAGAAACGAGTGAGGGAGGGGCCGAGTGTTCTGAGGCACTCCGAGTAGGCCACGTGTGCGTCGGCGAGGGCTTGGGCTTGCCGGAGAGCTTGGTCGAGGTACTTGACCCGGTCACGGCAGAGAGCCACGGGGGGAAGGTCGTCGAGCTTTGAGGGAGCGCAGCCCATGGCAGTGTGATTAGTGTTTGTGATTTCTGGGATTTGGATTTGGAGGAATGAAATTTTGCAGAAATGGGAGGATTTCAATAGGGAGATTAAGCTGAAATTTGGAGGGTTATTAGTAATCTCTTCCTTAATTGTGAGGGAAAAGCTGGCGGGATAGCCTAAGAACAGGCATATATAACGTCTCTATTTTAATTTTCAGATTTGTTGCCCATATGGCCCTGATTTTATTCTTTATTGCACTCTTCCTTCTTTTTTTTTTTTTTTAATGGAACGGGCCGGAGTTACTCTTCTTACTATTGTCATTTTGTTATATTTTCAAACTATATACTGTAAGCTCAAAGTTTCTATTGACAATCGAAACTACAGTATAATCACAATAAATTTGAAACGTATTAGATTTGTTAAGGGTAAACAAGTTAAGTTAGATAAATAAAAACCGTTATTTTGAACATGCAATTTAACGTTTGAAAATTAGGACGGCTACGACTTTGCATGTTTCTAATACTCGACACGGTGAAATGTTCACCATGAAAATCTTTATATGTAGGTTTGTATCACCATTACCATAAAATGTGACGAATGATTAAGCTTTTGACAAACAAAAGAAGATATGCAATTATGTTGTTTTCAAAAACAAAATCAAACATTATATCGGAAATTAATACCATACAACTAAGATGTTAAAAGTATAATGATTAGAATGTCCTATATATAGTCACTTTTTGAAGATAGTAACCGTTGTATGTGTCATTTACTCGTGTGGAACTGTGGAAGTGAATACCCAATGGGGACTTGTATTTGAAATCGGATAGGAAAGAAGAGTGATGTGAATCATGTGATGTACTCGAGAGTAGAAAGTGATGTGATGATTCTTGAATCTTAGGAAATCTGGATGAAAAGGAGTAGTCGTTGTTGGCCGGTGGAATTCCAACTCAGTAAAATTTGGCCGCATTTGGTTTAGTCGATCATGAAAGGGTTGAAAGAGTTTTGTGCAGTGTGTCTCTTTTTTGATGTTTGCTTTGGATGAAGTGGGAGATGGATAGATAAAGAACAAGAGGACCAGAAGTCATGGACCTGTGTTGAGTTGTGTCCTATATCCCAGGAAAGGCAAACTTTTGGTTCCTCCATGTGCTTGGCTATAAGATATAAACAAATTGTCAGGTTACACCATTATGGTGATGCATAGTTCATATATACAAGTTTTTTCTTATAAGAAACTAACTGATAAAGCATGAGTTTACTGAGATTGGTCCATCAAAATTATATCTTATACATGACATGTTATTAAAAAAACACACATGATTAGATGCCAAAGAGTAGTATAACTAAACAAATTATGAAGTTAGTTCCATACCAATATCACATGTTAAATCTTATATACATGTTTGAGATCTCAAACATTGTTATGAAATTTTCTTTTGGAAGAAACTTTGTTATGAAATTTGAATTTTAAATCATGTAGCACTCCTTAAATTCTCATAGGGCCTCCTCGAAAAAAAGTTTTGTAACAAAGTTCTCAATTCATATGGCTAAAATTTGGTCCAAAAGTTTAAAAATCCAAAACACTTATAAATCGACTGTGGGCGCCAGGCCTTGAATCAAAGCCCGAGTCTCATCCCTGATGACTCGTGAATCAAAAGGTTATTGCAAGTTAATCATGTGTTGCAGATGGTTGATGGTTCAATCATCACGTAACCTAACTTTCTCAACCTCATTCATCAACTGAGCTTAACGGGAAGGCAATAAGGAATGGATTTTGAGACATACTTCAATCATTATGTAATCTACTTAGTTATATTGTTTTTGAGCTTCTTTTTTTTGTTACAAAGGGGACTTAAAAGGCTCAGACCAAGTTCATAATTGAAAGGTGAACGCATGATATATACTTACACAGGAGTGACAGGACCACCATCTCTATTATTCCGGACACTTTGAATTAGTTGGGTAGAACAAAAAACATGGCAGCCCATCTTACGCTAAAAGATCGAAGATGATCAGCTGTCAATGACGGTGCAATGGAGAATCCATGCTTCATAATGTGCATCTATATAGAACGTGCAACAACAAACAACACCAAGTTTATACAGGAGATCGAGAAGGGATCGGACTATTAGAGCAGCAAGGGTCAATGATATATATGATAATCGAATTATAATTATACTTGTATTGATGTATACACCTCCCTCCAAATTAATCATGTGGGTGATTTCTTATGATTGTGAAGTATACAGAGACATACGCACGCTACCATACACTAATATTGCACGGAGCATTTTTCAAATTCTTTTTCCACAGTTCTTCTTTTGTTGCAAACATTCCAGTCAATATTACAGTTGACGAATAAGGACCTCTGTACTAATGAATCCATTCCAGATAAAAAATTCATCCACCATGACACCATTGAACAAGTACGCGAACAACAAACAAGCGTAAGAGCAAGGATCGACTAAAGATTAGACCATCGATGCCAATTGTATGACGGAAATTAAGAGATAGGCGAGGAGGCAGTTTGATGGAAAACCAAATGTTGATCTATATCAGCTTTTCTAGTACAGAATACATATGCTCCATTTCTATTGCCATGTGCGCGCTTAAGCACGGCTACTAGCTAGCATTTACAAAAAAAAAAAAAAAACCAATGGATCTGTTCAAGATGACAAGGAAATTAAGAAGCCCTTAACTTCTTAGTCGAATTCATTAAGAGGTTGGATCACCGTACCGAACTACCGATCAAGAACTTTCTCTAGATATACTAAAAGTCTAAAACACAACTGCATGTAATTTATAATGTTTGATCGAATAAATTCAATTTACACACAACGAAAATCAAACTAGCTACATATGGCATCTCTATCTATTATCATTGTGTTTTAGCTGGTAAGAATGTTGAGCAGCGCAACCCTTGCGTTAATCAAACTCCTGAAAACTCTTTCAGTGCAGGTTTCAATTCCCTCAATGGAGATCTCCAGTTCTCGCATATTCTTCCAAGTAGCTTTGAACTCTTCGGCTCCTTTCTTCCTCAAACCCAACAAGCTCCTAATCCCAACTTGCTCGAACTCATGAATTCCCTGATACTGATCATCAACCTTGCCTTTCTTCATTATCCCCATATTCCTCCACGTTGTCGATTTTCGTGGCCCAAGAGACAATGCGATTCCGTTAAAAAGAGCAACAGATACCATCACCGTCACCTGAACGACGTCTGTGACAACAACGGCGAGCTCAACATCTCCGACGTTGACACTGTTAGGAGAAACAGACTCAGATGACCTAGTACAGTGTCGAACTTCATTCACAAGCTTAGACATTTCGTTCGACATCCTCTTTCGAGCTTTCATGTACAAAGCAACCTTTGACTCGTTTCTCTTCCTCAAAGCTACTTGCACCGCAGAGTGCTCCTCCTTGAGAGCCAAAACAGAGCTCCGGAAGATTCCATAAACGTCGACGAAGCGGAGGAACTGTTCTAGAAGGTTCTCGACGGATGAGTAGTGTGGCTGGCGGCGGAGGGCTTCTTGGGTTTGCGGGAGCTGGAGAGTGTCGTCGAGGCAGTGGTGCAACTCAGTCAGGCGGTTTAGGCCGTCGACGAGCCAAGCCGAAGAGGAATCACATGTGGAGGACCATGATTGGAGCTCGGTGATGTGATCCTTGAGCTGAGAGATCAGTGGGTGAGATCTGCATGGGAGACTTATGGATCTGGTGTGACGAGACAAGCTAGGTTTGGACGGACGGTTGGGAGTTGGTTTGTTTGGGAAGGAAAGGGAGCGCCGGAAAACGCTTACCATTTCGAGATTTGACTGATTTTTTTTTTTGTGTGTGGAAGAGTTGGATATTGGAGTTGTAAGCAAATACCGTTATAATAGTATATGACTATATGTAAAAGGAAGATTGTATTTATAGTAAGGGTGGAGAAGAAGACAAGAGGCAGCTAGGCATGGGTTTGAGCGTTTGGCAAGTTGATAAGAACAGCCTGTGATCATGATTAGGTAGCTACTTAATCAACTAATCACGTGGGTTTTAGGGTATAAACCATAAAACCAAGGCGCGTACAAGTTTTTCTTTTCCGGTGGAGATATGTAGCAGTATGCATGTGGTTTGAACACCCTGTCTCCATCTCCATCTTCTCTATAATAATCTTTAGGTCCCATTTTGTTGTTGAATCATTTACCGGATATATACCTGGAATTGATTTTCAGGGTTCCGGATATCTATTATAACATGTTTATATACTTCAAAATATAATTGAGTGTTTGCATGAATATTTTGGATCGATGCATTAACTGACCACCGGACCACGAAATGGTTTACATCTAAAGTACGAGTAAAACAGTACGAAAAACTTTGCTAGCAACAGTTATCATATTATTCATCACCAAATTGATTGAATGGAATTTAGAATCATAATCGCATAATGAATCGAGTACTATAAATACAAGAAACCTTCCAACTCTAAATTTTCTGTGTGGAATCACTCAATTACAGGATGTCTACTTCCACAGTTCCACATATATATAATTGACCGAGAAAGAATATTAGCTAGCAATAAACAAACTCAAGAACATGACCACATGGTTTTGCTGCATAATACTGCTCTACATCTGCAGTTTTGAACTGTAAACGCGTGCGCGGTTTGGGGTTGACGGCATTGGATTTTAAATGATGCGATATATCTCTTGGAACTTTAAACTTCAATTTGCAGTTGATTTGTGTAGCTCTAACTACGAAGTTGATCGAGGAGTATTACATTGACCGGCGCGGATTTCGTATATACGTACACACACACACACACACTGACTTCGTCTCGATTAAACTCCGGATCCCCTAGTTTTATGGAATTCAGGATTCAGAAAACCAGACAATAACAGATAGGCTCTGATGAAGTTGTCCTCGTTTTTCTATCCAGAGTTAAGACCGCGAGCTTGATCAAGTTGTGTGCAGTCTTATTATATAAATGTATCCATTCAGGAATTGAAAATGAAGTCAGAGATTCCGTGTCCCATGGATGAATGAGTTGATAGAAACTGGTGTTGTTACTCGTTACTCGTTAGTAATGGAAGTGTTGAGGGTTTACGTTTGTATTATGAAGAGCATGAATCATATGATAATAAAGACAAACCTTACATTATACACAGTGGGCGATGAGTCATCCCACGAGGAGATTATAGTTAGTTAGATAGGAAGGTATTGATTTGTTAAACAGCGACAAGCGTGGCCCGTTGACCAACTGTACCGATATTGTCCCAACTTAGCCACCTCACAGGTGTTGGGTTTTAATCACAAAAGGCCTCGGTACAATTGGTTATTATCCACCCATTTATAAGCTTTATTTTCTTTGTCACTTCTTAGATGTGGGATCTCTCCTCTCCAACACGCCCCCTCACGTGCAACCTAATTTTTTAGGTTGACACGTGACAAATTAACATCCCACATACTGGGACGAAAGAAACTAAGGTCCAGTAACCAACGACACTTATTGGTCATCCAATCGGAAACCCTCCGATGACATGACAAAGTGGCACCCAACTCGGGCCCACGAAAGATTGGAGGCGCGACCGGAGAGGGACCCGCTCTGATACCATGTTAAACAGCGACAAGCGTAGCCCGTGGACCAACTGTACCGATATTGTCCCAACTTAGCCACCTCACAAGTGTTGGGTTTTAATCACAAAATGTCTCGGTACAATTGGTTATTATCCACCCACTTATAAGCTTTATTTTCTTTATCACTTCTTAGATGTGAGATCTCTCCTCTCCAACATGATTCGCCCATCTAGTACTGCCATTTATAGGTTGATTGATAACATATGATCCTAAACGAAAGATTAATGTGTCACGTTTGCCTTATCATTCTTCATACTATTGACATGGTAAAGTTAGTTTTCTACCAAAGGTATCTCCTTATCTGTTTGTATAATTGTCTGCTTGCGTACTAGCTTCTTCGAATTTGACATTAAATCACAGTAAACCGTGTAATATATTCATGAAATGGGTTTATCTATGAGATTTCAGTGCATGCTGTCAGGCACGGACCATTAGGGGCTAAGGTGTGCTGCAGCCCCTCTCAAGTTCTGGGGGGATTTTCATCTATATATATACACGTTCATTCTATTGCTGCAACCCCTCTCAAATGGGTGGGTGTTGTTAGCCTGCTGCCTGCATTGAAAAAAAAAACAACAAAGAAGAATGAATGAATGATGAACGACATGCAGTGCAACAATAGCAAAGTAACTCATTTAATTAAGTCTTTGTCTCTTGCTAGAACAAAAGTTTATGTACATATTTTTCCAGTTTCCAACAATCCAACTCGGCCTTCTCTTCTCTCATCCCCTGTTCTCTTTGAGACTGTGATTATTGTCGATCTACCCTTCTCTTCTATCAGGAGTCAGGTCATCACTCCTCAACATCTTCAGATCTTCTCTTAGTTCTTCCAACTAGCTTATTCAAGGTATTACACTTAATTTTTTCTTATAAGATGAAATTTCTTTGACGAAATTAGATCAAATTTGGGGATTAGGGGATTTTTGATTTGGGTAATCAAATTTATTGATTCTAGAGAATGTGATTGATTTTTATTATTAATATGTAATGTCCAATTGCCCACGATAGTGACAATTTTTTTATTGTGTTTTTGTTTGAGAGATGACTTTTTTATAATTTGGATTAGATTGCTTAGTTTACTATAGATTAGTAGTGGGTTAGTGGTAAGATTGATAATCTTTATGCTTTTTTGTTTTGTTTTGTTTTTAGGTATTGTTTTTAATGACAGTTCAAACTCAAAATCCTAAACCACGAAATGTACGTAGGAAAGTAAATTCGTACTTTTATAAGAATGATGTTGTTATTAATAATATTCCATGTTCAGTTGAGTCTAAAGGCCCTGAACCTTTTAATTTTGTGAGAGTGCAGTCTCATTAATTTGATAATTATATTGAGCATGGTACGGGAAAACACCATTATATCTTGTTATATCCAATTAACGACCGAGATGAAGTTTGAAGAAAATATATACTTTTTGGTCCATATCAACAAAAATTAGAAGAGTATCCAAAACAACAACAACACAATTTAAGTAGTTTGATGATATATAGTTTTTTTGTCATACTTAAAAGATAAATTTTGCCACTCTCACTTTTGAATCATTGTTCCGTGCTTGCACGCTGTACAACGTGGAGTGAAATTATGTGGTTGATTACTACTTCACAAATCACAATGACGAATAATGAAGACTGAACTTCAAATATTTAACCTCCGTACATTGGAGCGCCATGAGATTTATTCTTGAAATGGACCATCTCACAACTTCATTCGTAACTTCACATACAAGTTTATAACCCCGGCCGAAAGCCTTTAATACACCTCAGTGGATAAACATCAGTACATTCTTCAGTTTGCTGTCATGCATTGCATGGATCACGAATGACCTTCTCCTGCCACGTGTTTGGCGGTGGAGTTTAAATTGATCGGGTCGATCGGAGCAATTATGTATCCAGGTGTTCGCGTGAGGTAGAGAAATCTACATACCGATCAAATTATTCAAGTAAAATAGTTAATCGATCAATCGAGTACTGATGGAAGAGGAGCGCGAGAAGCAAGTAAGAGAGGAGATGCAGAGGAAAGAGAAGGAGAAAGACAGCGTGATTTCAGAAATGGAGCCCCTTAACCGTGAGGCATACGGTGGTGGATTGTACGCTAACGAAAACCTTTATTCCGGTGAGGGACGTCGTAAAGATCCGTCGGCGGAGGAAAACCCACCTGTGAAGAGAGCGAGCGACACCCAAAGTGCCGATGGACCGGTAGAACCTAGCCAGCCACCCAAACATAAACCACCACCTTCCACCGGCGACCGAGATCTTGATATTACTGGCCAAACTTATATTCAGTAGTTAGGTACGTTGTTCAGCTGTTGGATATGTAATAATACATGTGACCGTACTACTTAGGGTTTCAGTTGTCTGTGTTTCTTTGAGATAATATATATCTTGTCCATTATATCTCATATTCTCACGTCTATTTTCATTTCATCGGGATATATCTTCTACATTTTCTTTTGCATTTTCCAGATTTGTTATTGTAAACGATATACTGTGATAGTTGAGAGTTGAGACTCCATGGCCGTGGGTAATGCAGAGTAGAGAGATAGATCATAGGATTATGGCCGTGGTAATTACATGAACAATCGAGAGAGGCGTGAATAGGATTATGAATCACTAGTCTTTGTACTTAAGTACTTAAACAGCATTCTTATTAATTCTCATCGTAATCCTTGTACTGTAGCATATACTCATTTTTGGTACCAGAATAGCCATCAATTTCATCTATCATGTACCATAAACTCTTCATCATTTCTTTTAAAAATGAACATCCACAATTCATATATTAGACAAAACATTATACACTACAACCAAAACGATTCTACATGAACCAAAACTATCTCTATACGAGTATGCCTTGTGTTTAAGAGTGCATGTGCCTGTATGCTGTTTTTGTTGTTGTTAGTTTCTTGTTCCGTGACGAGCTTGTAGCTTCACTTAGGACCAGAGGTGATCCCTGTCTTACAAATCTCGTCCACCGGCGGTGTGTCCCAGATCCCTGTCCGGTTTCTCATCTTATTAAAGTTCGCAATGCACTTCTCCACTGTCAATTTCCATACTCGTTTTCGCTCCGAACTCAATTTCTTCCCAGCTACCTTATCAAACATCTTCTCCCAACCCTCGTCAAAATCCCCATGCGCATTGCAAAGCTCCAGGGTTCCATTGGCCCAGTCGGTCCAGCCCCACCCTTTGTTCAGGCCCTCCATAACATCTCCTACACATGGGCCTTGGCACACTGGCTTGCAAGGCCTGCATTTCACTCCACTCAATGGGCCTGGGCTCGAAATGGCTGCAACTGGAACTCCAAAACGCACTGGCGGGAAATCATACTTCCGGTCTGTAACTATGCAAAATGGGAGTCGTTTTAAGACAGGAGTGACCTTTCGGGTGGTGAGCTGAGCCTTGAACGACGCCTCCGAGTTGAGTTGGTGGAACCCTGCAGCGTCCAGCTGAGGTAATAAGGAGAGGCGAGAGAGGGCCACTGTGGAGGTGTTGAGGTCCCCGATTCCAAGCCGGTCGTTCAGTCCGCCATAATTGGTACCCGGTGGGACTAGGTACTTGCCCGGTACAAAAAATTTCGGGTCGAGCGGGGCGTTCCAGTACCCGTCAACCCGGGTTCGGACTATCCAGTCGTAGGTGAAGTTGTTCTGCTTCTGGTATTGTTGAATTAGTGTCAGGCAGCCTTCCACAAGATTGAAATATTGCAGTAGACCCTGCAGAAGCCATTACAGAACACATCAAACACATAGAATTTCTAGTTAAACCAATCACTGTGAAGATTTTAAGGGTAAGAATAAAGACATAAAGTCCTAGTCAACCATGCTTACAATTCAGGGTTTGACTATTATTAGCTTAAACTAATTGTATATAACAAGGAAAGATGGTTTAAAAATCAAAATAAGTTGGTGGGTATTGGAAGTTGTGCCAGTCCACTGGCCATTCTATTGATCGTAGGGCCCACAGCCGGCTAAGATGGATGGCCTAACATGTCTTGATCAAATGATCACCACCCTCCATATCTGGGAAAGCTTTAAACAAATTCTGAAATTCATCTGATGCGATTATCCCGTACAAGTGGCATAATAATTGTATCACGCGCCCCGTTCCACACGCGCGTTACGGCACTCTTAGATAAATTTGTGCAGTCACATTTTGGTTTAAAAACAAGTACAGGAGTTGCCGAGTTCACCAAAGTTTAATTACTTTGGTCAGCAACATTAAATTAACTTGCGTATCAAAAAAAAACATTAAGTTAACTTGCCACAATATGAACGTGAACATGGATTTACTTTTACGTTATGACGAAAAATAAAATTACAGGGTGGTCCTTCAACTGTAGGTAATAATAAAGCTTCGAAACATTTCCTTGTGAAGAATAGTAAAATCGCCTAACAAAAACGAATGTTCATATCAGAAACACACAGAACGTTAATTTTCAATGACTGAGAGTCTGAGAAGGCGAAGTTAGACGCGTTCCTTTGATAGAGAAATTAGACAACTACACCCAGTTCAAGATTGTCGTCATTAGCTAGATATATCTAAATGTACCATAACTATCATAATAATTCCTAAATAAATAAAGAAATAAGGAAAAAAAGGGGTAAAATAAACGTAAAAAAATGAACCTGGATGCCGTTCGGCGAGTTGTGGGCGGTTAAGACTCGGAGCTGCAACTCGGACTCGGGCATCGGTTTGGGCCGGAAAATCCTGACGGCCGCGAGCCTCGGGGCGGAGTTGAGTAGCGAGAACTTGAAGGCGTTGGAGTCCATCGGACTATTCAAGAAAAGATCCGAATTCGGATACTCTAACAGTATCTTCTCGACTATGGACGGCCCGGTGAGCTCGAACCTCCGGGCCCCACCGACCAAGCACACCGCGATTCTCGAGCGATCCAGCTCATCCTTCCAGGACGAGGGAGCGAATACGACGTCGCTTTGTTGGGAGTCAGTGGAGTTGAGCATAACGGCTTGCTGGGGGTGAAGGATCGTGCGGCCGAGAATGAAGGATCGGACAGGGGATAAGGAGGAGAGAGAGAAGAAGACGATGAGAGAGAGGGGAGGGATGAGGATGAGGAGGAGGAGGCGCCGGTCGAGATCGGAGAAGCAGCGGGCGAGAACCATGACGGCGTTTTTCGGATGCTTTAGCATTTTTCGGACACGATTTTGGGGTGTTCCATCTGAGGGAGGAGTATAATATTGATGATGAGGAAATTTGGGTGACTTTGGGTTTACTTCTCAGCTTTACTCTTTGTGCGATTCAAATTTCAGGAATTTATTTTCGTTTTTGTTTTGTTTTTGTTTTTTTTTGCGCAATGTGAGAAGTAGGAATGGAAGATGAGGCGGCGTTTTGGCGTGAGGATTTGGTTGTGGGTTGGATGAAAATGAAGGTCACATTCAATCTCTTCGGCTTTCGTCTAGTGAGAAAATTAAAATGATCAAGTCCATTTATTTGAGCTTTACTGTTCTCATTAGAAAAGTATGCCTGCTTATAAGTACATTGATTTCGTACTTAACCGTAACGGGTTTAGCTCTACGAGCAAATGTTATTATTTTGTACACATTGTTGGTAAAATATATGGTCTAATCGCTATATTAACGAGAAAATAAATAAATCATTTAGACAAACAAGATGCATAAATGTTAACAAGATAAAACCGATAAAAGTTAGAAAGACCTTTAACATTATAGTTGAGTCTAAAACTTGGTTCTATGTTCTTAAGACGAAATTGCCTCCTCATCGGTGCTTCAAGGAATTAATTGCAAACATCTCCCAAGATACAACAACATTCTTCTTGTGGTAGTAGCACTCTAAACCCCAAGAAACAGCAAACAAAGATTGCGTATGAACTCTCTCTTGAAAATGACTCATTTGACAAGAATAAAAGAGGAAATATGACTGAATTCTATCATTTTTGGAGAATGTGGTGTAACAAGCATTATATAGATGTAAGAATGTAAAAATGACTCTTTTAAGAGTTATGACTTTTCACCAAAGGTTGTCTTTGTGAGGAGTCATGGCTTCTTATTTCGTTGTCACTTACATATATATTTACTTAATATATTTTCAATTAATAATTCATCAACTAGATTATAGTCTAGTTTGGGTTTGAAGTGCAAAAACTCAAAAATTGACAAACTCATTTTTAAAATAAGACTAAAAACGTGGTTATTAACTTATTAAGACAATTTTATAAATAAACAGATTTTATAAAACTTGCCAAACAAAAAAAATATTATTATGAGTTAAATATAAATACTTATTTTCCTCAGAACTCAATACCAAACTGGGCATATATAATTTAATATTTTCATATCAAATTCTCCAACACAACAAACGGTAATTGTGCAAATTTGAATACAATTAACTACCGAATCATGAATGCGGTTTCTTATTTGGTGCATTTTGTCTAGTAAGAGTTTTGGTTTGAACAAGATTAATACGCATTCGGACCATAAAATAGTGTAATGAGAATGGGAATAACTTCAGATTGATCACCGAACAATTTTTGTTTTAGCACCCAAATGGCAATCACTAATCAATTAGGCCAAAGTTTCCCGGATATCCAAAATTTTGGAAAATTGCCACATTTGGGCCTATCTGCGCGCCTTATTCAGCAACACTAGCCCAAAACGCAAGAAGACACAAAAAAAGAGGAACAAGAAGGTGAAGCAGTAGGAGTTCATGCAAGAAATGAAGCAGTAGTGGAGCAATGCAAGGAGGCTCATCGGGTATCGGTTACGGTCTCAAATACCAGGTCAGCACCCAAATCTCAAATCCCTAAACCCTAATTTCAATTCTGACTATCTGATTCTCTGCGTCGCGTCCAGGCTAGATGTATATCAGATGTTAAAGCTGACACAGATCACACCAGCTTCATCACCGGCACTCTCAGTCTCCGAGAAGAAAATGAGGTTTCTTTGATTTAGGTTTCCTAATGGATTCGGGAGTGTTGTAATTCGGATCTGGATCTAATGGATATTGAATTTGGAATTTACTAGGTGCATTTGATTCGGCTCTCTTCGGATGGAACTGAGTTAGTTTGTGAGGGCTTGTTTTCGCACCCTAATGAGATCTGGGACATTTCGTCCTGCCCATTCGACCAACGCATTTTCTCTACTGTTTATTCTACTGGTAGTTTCTTACGCATTTTCGTTGTGCATTTTGTTTATCAATGTAACTGGGGAATTTGAATTAGTAATTTGCCTAGTGGTTGTTGCTGTCGAAACTAGGGACTTTAATTGGTTGATGATTATAGTCATTTTACACTTGAATGGACTATCTAGCTTGTCGGTTACATGAGAAATGGATGGATGTGCCTCGGATCAGTAACCTATCGTTTTCATGTTACTGAACAGTGAACATGTATGAGCTTTAATTGTTCGGTTCCTCTTTATTCTTCATCTTGTTTCTCTGTCGTTTTATGTATTGAAGTAATTGCAACTCTTTAGAGCTTTCTTATTGATGAAGTTCAGTGTGCTTAAAGGTGAATCATACGGAGCATCAATATGGCAGGTTCCTGAGTTGTACGGGGAGCTAAATTCTCCTCAGTTGGAAATAATTACCACCCTTGATGGAGATGTTGGCAAAATCAAGTCGTGAGTTTGTTAACTCTGTTCTTTCTCTGTACATTTAATGACTAGTTGTGTTTTACGAATCCTAGTCAATCTTCTTTCTTGCTTTATAAACAGTACATACCTGAAAGTTAGTAAGAACATTTTGTAAGAAACCAAAAGCTATATGCCATTGAGAAAGGATATGTCGGAAGTGTAATATACCTTTTCTTTTATAGTGATTAAACTGAGGGTTTGCAAACAAGGTGTTTATATCAGTTCTTGGGTCGTATAAGTGCTTAAAGATATTCTTTGGTATAATCTTTTGGTGATATTCTTGAGCATTCTATATTATGATAGTTATCTGCGGAATTTATCTCATGTTGATATTCTGACATGGAACAGCATTATTTGGTGGCCATCTGGAAGGCATGATAAGGTGATCAGCATCGACGAACAAAATATATGCTTATGGAGCTTAGATCTTTCAAAAAAAAGTGCTCAGGTATTTTATAATGACTTTTTTGAGATCTCTTGTCAGTCATCTGTAATTGCAGTATACAACTATACAATTATGGCTAAGCGACAGAGCATGTCGTCTGCCAATATTTAACTAGACAATTTCTACAAAGTTAACAAGTGTTTATAATATGTGAAGAATGCTTGGACAGCATTGACAAAATTGGCCTTTTTTTTGGGATGTGAGATCTTAAAATCTCTCGCTTCTACAGCTCATTGCAGTTGATAGAGTGTCTGTTCCAATTGAATTTTTCAGACACCTCATTTTCGTCTTTTGTTCAATCCAGGTTCAATCGCAGGAGTCAGCTGGTCTTGTTGCTCAATCTGGTGGAGCATGGGATCCACATGACATGAATGCTGTTGCAGTAACGTGTGAATCTTCCGTTCAATTTTGGGATTTACGGGCAATGAAGTATGTTTTCTTTTGATACTGTAAAGATTACATTGCGTTATTTGTTAATCAGGATCAATTGTGATGACTTAAATTTACGGAGTCTCTTGAAGCATGTATTCAGGTTTTACTCAGCAGTTGTATTTCGTTTCTGGTGAATTTGCATCTGAATAGAGGAACTAGATTCCGTTGCGTGAGAAGAATACCCAAAAAGGGGGAAATAGATTCTGTTAAAGTTTTTGTACATGTAAGGTTCTCATCAAAGTTCTCAACTAATCGAAACAAACTTATGTGCAGGAAGACAAATTCAATTGAACATGCTCATGTTCGCAATGTTGATTATAATCCAAAGAAGACACATATACTTGTAAGAACATAGTTCTGCTCCACTGAATGTGCTTTTGCCATTGTATTAAATTTTAGTCCTGATTCTCAACGATGATTTTGAGTCCATTTGTAATATATAAGTTAAAGGGTCTGTTTTGTGTAATGCAACTTGTATTTCTTTCATGCACAGAGTCATGGACAACTGTCACAGTAATTACCCTGATTCAATCTTAAAAAGGACCATCTATCTATAAAGGCCTTTGCTTTATCTTAACTTGTTTTACAGATGACTGCAGAAGATGAATCTGGAATTCGTATGTGGGATCTGAGGAAGCCAAAGGTTCCTATCCAGGAACTACCTGGACATACACACTGGTAACTATATGAGTTCTGTTGCATTTGATCTTTTCAACATGTTTCCCTGATGAACCCTGTATGTTTAAATCATGTATGTTTTAACAACATTTGGGTTGCATCATGGCGTGTGAGCTGTGTGGAAGAAGTTTCATTATCACATAGATTAATCTGTCGAATATGCCTGCAGGACATGGACTGTCAGGTGCAACCCTGAGTATGATGGGCTGATTTTGGTTTGCTCTCTCTCTCTCTCTCTCTCTCTCTCTCTCTCTCTCTCTCTCACGCGCACACACAAATAAGATGTGGATTTGGCCTATTGTGCTGCATATGTAGCTCAGGAGTTCGTTGAATTATTAAATATGCTCTACTGCACTTCCTTGTCAAAATGATTTAAAAAAACTGTGGTTAACATAATTATGGGTTCGAAGCTAATAAAACTTTGCTGCCAGAGTTCTGGTACGGACTCAACAGTCAACCTGTGGTTATCATCTCAACCTAGCAACAATGAAACAATAACTGAAAGGTAGTTTATATTGATCACTGATGTTTCACAAACTTCTCATATGCCAAGTCATTTGCTCTTTTTGAATAATGGCAAGGTTCTTGTGATGCTTTTGCAGCCTTGTAGAGTCACCAAGTAAGCAGATTAATCCATTGCTCCACTCATACAGCGACTATGAAGACAGTATCTATGGTAACTGCCACAACTCCCTAGGCATACACTTAATATTAATCTAAGTCTAACTATTTTTACTTAAAATTGCAGGCCTCACTTGGAGCTCTCGTGAGCCTTGGATATTTGCATCACTATCCTATGATGGGAGGGTAAGAATACAATCTGTGGTCTTAGAAAACCAGAAAGAAGCACCTATCTTTATGGGAATTCTAATGGTGACGAAACAAACAAAAACAAAAAATTCTTTAAGAGCACGAATCGTTTTGCTATTTTCTGTTGGATGATTCTGGTTTTATATGCATTTGCTAGTTTAGTTGCAATGTACATAGGCAATCAAATGATCATTCTATCACAAAACATGCATATGTTGTTGGAAACACCATGTTCAAGAAAAGAAATCGTGTCTGATGTGGAACTGTAATGCCATGATGGAACACAGAAATTACTTTGGTTCTTTTTTCACAGGTGGTTGTTGAATCAGTGAAACCATTTCTCTCTCGGAAATAAGGTCCGCAGACTGCTTCATTGCTGTCATCGGCATACTCGGTGCGTGTGATTATAATTTTCTTTGTTGACTTTAACAATCAAATTCTGGATTCACATTTTTGGGTCAATTATGCTATGTGATTATACATGACATTCCGACATAACACCAACTGAATTTTGGTTTGTATTAGTGTATTACCTCCGCTACTGGGGAACCCAATGCTTTTAATGAGGCAAAAGGGCAATGTAGTAGGAGCAAATACTAAGGGAAAGCTAAACTAAGGGAATTGAAATACTTCATTCATTCATTGGTGCCTCAAATGAGGTATGAGGTTACAATATATATGGCTGCTGCCACAACATAGTTATCTCATACTTGGGACCGCCCTAACAAAAGAAGACACTACAACAGTAACTATGTAAATAAAACAAGATGCAACCGATTGGAATAAAGACAACTGCAGATGCAGTGGTGTCCTTAGCAAAATGTACTTCTTAGGCAGAGGATGTCGATCACATGTGATGGTGATTAAGGGGGGTTGGGCCTTTAGGTAATTGGGTTGCTCTCAACACAATGTTAGGCGATTGAGTTGCACGTATATCAAGTATATATCATCACTATCCCCTTTATAATTCATACTTCATGTTTCCCCCCCTGTATGTACACGCTTTTGCCTTTCCAAGGTGTGACTGTTTAGTAGACATCAATCTCTACGGTCATCAAATGATACTTCTATGATGCTATAGCCTCTAGGCATACACAAATTCTACTGTTTCTGATATATCATTGATCTCTCTCGCTTTCTTTGCGTTAGGAATGGTCTCTAAAATCGTTTGGTTGTGATAATCTTTCGCCATCTTTCTGTCTTCAAATCATTCTTATTTTCTTCCATAGGATGATTTTGGGAGGAAAACTATAGCTGAAGTAGACTGCCTAGTCTTCAGTTGGCCTCAAATCGGGTTTAAATTTATGCCAAAGTCCACACATATTTTCCATATTTCATTTTGTGGGTCAGAAAGTTAGAGGTAGCCATTAAATGTCAAGCTTGTTGGGTCGAGTTTGACGTTAAGCTTATCCAAACTGGAGGCTGACGCTCGTATCAATTGATATGGTTCGTATCAATTGATATGGTTCGTATCAATTGATATGGTATCAGAAAATATATTTTGTTTGGTTTCCTCGTCCTAAGCAGAGACCCATGGTTTTGTATTTAATCCTTACACGTGTCGCCATTCCACCAGAGCTCTGTTGCCACTTCTTGATTTACACGTATGCGAGATTTGTGTAGCTTATCCGCCAGAAGGTCCGGCCATGTCATCATGGTGCTAGCTACTGACACGTGGTGAGACCAGGAGAGCGATTCCCTTTCCACTAGTAGTGGTGGGTCACTGAATCCCTGTCGCTATAGTATCGCGCTTTTAAATTATGTTACGTTCAGTCCTCCACAACTTAAAAGCCTCTCCGACCATGTATATGTATCTCGTTTAGTTTGATCCACAACATTTAGAAAAGTTCATGAAAACAATGTTCGACCTTGTCTCAATTGCCTTTGCGATATCTTCTATTTCAGTTATGGATAATGCGAGGCCATTTTAAAAAGAAGATAAGTAGTAACCAACATAAAACCACAAAAATAAGAAGGGATTGGTGCGTTATTATTTAGTGCGAAGATAAGCTAAAGCCAAATTTGACTCATTTTAGTTTATAGGATATGATAACAAGAGATAGACATTAGGTGAGTAGGTTAAGGGTTCGGCCAAGTGTTTTTGTTACGTAACACTTCCCTTAGAGGCCGTAAATTCCAAGTAGTCTGAAAGTGTATGGCAATTTTATGTACATTTCCTTTGAATGATAAACTTCGGCTAAAACTGTACCTGATATGACTCTTTTAAATTTTCCGTTAAAGAATTGCGATCACTGGCCTGATATTATGAACTTTAACGTTTTTTTTTTGTTGTTGTTGAAAAGTTAAAGTTAAAAACAGCCTCAATTATAAGGTATCAATTAGTGTTTTGAGGTCCCCTCCTTTAGAAATGGACAGATTAATATAATTTTAATCAACAATTATATAGAAGAATCCCACCCACCCACCCGATTTCGCATTTTGGTTTTGTTGCATTTTTTGAGTTTTATGGAAAGTATTGTTAAGTGACGGCTCCACCACCCCCCCAATCAGGCATATGAGATAGAAGCTACGCACAGTCCATGGGCCCAGCCTGCTCACGTGTAACTGTACAAAGATAATCTCGGGAACGAGATCGTATGTATTATCAATTTCTCGTATGTATTTATCTCATTACATATATATATATTCCATTATCTCA
Organism: Argentina anserina; assembly: GCF_933775445.1. Classification (NCBI taxonomy): domain Eukaryota; kingdom Viridiplantae; phylum Streptophyta; class Magnoliopsida; order Rosales; family Rosaceae; genus Argentina; species Argentina anserina. Next base: position 28,283,479 of record NC_065873.1, on the reverse strand, counting down.
CACCCACCGCACAAGTCAGAGCGATCAGTCGGTCACTCAGAAACGAGAAGAGCAGGGAGAGACTGAGAGAGAGAGAGGTCGCAAACTCTCATCGTCCGTCTGATCGTGGTTAAGATTCGCCCCGAAATTCCCTCCGTCGCTCTCATTGGCCTTCTCCTCTCCTCTATAAAGCAAAGCAAATCAAATCAAATCACATTGTTTTTTTGTTTAATTTTTTAAATTCAAATATAGATTTGCTCAACCCCAACAAACAAACCCCCAGGTCTCCTCTTCTTGGACTCCAACAAATCAACCACACCGCTACTCCTACGCCCTCTCTCTCTCTCTCTCTCTCTCTCTCTCTCTCTCAACCTCCCTCTGTTGCTAGCTCCGATGGCATTTTCGTAAAATGGCAATGGAGGCGGCCACCACTAGAGGCTTCGCGACTCACCTCAGCCGCCTCTCCTTCCTCCACCACCACCACCACCCTCCGCCGCATTCCCTCGACGAGCTCACCAAGCGGCGGAGGATCACCGTCGTCGGCGGAGGCGGCAACCGACTCGCGGTGAGTCGAATCAGCTGCTGCTGTTCTGACTCGGTCGTTCCTATTCGGAGTAGCGCCGCCGCCGAGAAGTGGAAGAACTCCGATGAGCGGCGGTTCGATTCCATGAACAGGCCGACTCACAGAGCTGGACTCAAAGCTGCTGCGGCATTGCCCTTTGCTTCTGAACAGTGCGTTCTATCTGTTTGTGATTTTTGACCTTGATTGTGTTCTTTTGTGGTTTTCAGAATAGTAATTTTACTATTTGCTCTTGTCATTTTTTTTGTAATGCTGCAGATCTCAATTTGCGTCCAAGCAAAACAACAAGGTGTACACTCGCCGCCGGCCTCGCTGTACTCCGGGAACTACCGGTCCACAGTCTCGTGATACTCCGCCGAAAAGAGGTGAGTTGATGAGCTCAGTTGTTAAATTGTCAAAAGATGTAATTTGAGTCTAATGTGATGAAGCATTTATCATTTGGTTGTGTGTAGATACTGGTATTGCAAATGAGAAGGACTGGGGGATTAGCTTGTTGAATGAGCATGTGAAGGAGTCGGGGACTAATGAGGATGGAAGCACTTGGTATCGCGAAAGCGGGGAGGAGCTGGGGGACACTGGATACAGATGTAGGTGGACACGGATGGGCGGTGCTTCTCAGGACAACACTTCGGAGTGGAGAGAGGAGGTATCTATATACATTACTTTGTCGTTCTTTGCTTGTTCGGAAACTTAAACCAAGGCGTAGCGTAGTTTATCGGGCATTTGCATTTGATTGAGATGAATGTGGAAAGCAACACTAAAGACTTAGTCTAAAATACATCAGGGCAAGTTGGATGCTCTGATCCGCTGGATTTGTTTTTATAAGAATTATACCTGTTGGATGCATTTAATTCAGTTTATTGATCTCGTTGACAGTGGTGGGAGAAAAGTGATTGGACTGGATACAAAGAGCTAGGTATATCTCTTGTTTCTATCTATAAATTTTGCCAATATCAGTCCTGCTCAGAATCATGGTTGTGCAATCCAAATTTTGTAGCCCTATTCATATATGTTTCTAGAAATTCTGAAATGAACACTTCCCAATGTCGTGCCAAACAAAATGGAGACCGAGGGCATTGAATCACAGTTATGCACAATATAATAGATTACCTATTTATTGTTCATACATCTCAGTTAGTGGTTTTTCTGCGAAAGTTACTATTATTATTATCTATCATTGGTATATATTGGCAGGCCATTATATGTACAATTTCTATTTTCATAGGTGTAGAGAAATCTGGTAGAAATGCCGAAGGAGATTCATGGTGGGAAACGTGGCAAGAGGTTCTTCACCAAGATGAATGGAGGTCTTTATTTAATCTAGCTTTCCTTGGTTAATTTTTTTTTCGGTTACTTTTTATGGACTAAGCAATCCAGATACAGTTGTGTTTAAACCTTAGTTTCATCTTCTTACCAAACTATGATCTGTATATTTGAAAGTGCAGTAACCTAGCAAGGATTGAGAGAAGTGCACAGAAACGAGCAAAATCAGGCACTGAAAATGCTGGGTGGTCTGAGAAATGGTAAGATCCATTTGGGGTGCCAAATGATATGATGTTAAGTTATTAATATTTATAATGCCTTGCACAAATGCAATAATATATATGTATGTCGATATGCGTAATTTTGAGACAGGTGGGAGAAATATGATGCCAAAGGCTGGACTGAGAAAGGAGCACACAAATGGGGTAGACTTAATGAACAGTCTTGGTGGGAGAAGTGGGGAGAGCATTATGACGGAAGAGGATCTGTACTGAAATGGTTTTTTCTTAGCTATTCTCAACTTGATTCTTTGCTAATTTTAATCCGGCTCCGCCTCACTAATTTGATCTTTGTACAATTAAAATTTCACAATACAATTAAAACTCTCTAGCCATTTGGTTCAATTATTGTTAATTTCGTAGGGTGTTTTCGCTGACTTATCCAATGACATGTCTTACTGTCTCAGAATGTAATTAATTCAATCGTTATTTAATTAACTTTGTTGAAATGAAAGTTAAAAATAGAGAAACCAAAACAAAACTTTGTTATCGTATCATTGTTCTGTTCGGTGCTCCTATTCTTATTCTCAGTTTTTTTTTTCCTTTTTTTTTCCATCATTTAACAAGGGTGAGCAATGGATATTAAGCAGGTGGACCTTATATGTCTATTTCTTAACTGAAGGAGCCATCTCACCCTATGTTACTCTTTCAATTTCTTAAATATCAGGACAGATAAATGGGCAGAGACTTCACTCGGAACCAAATGGGGAGACAAGTGGGAAGAGAAGTTCTTTGAGGGTATAGGTTCACGACAAGGGGAAACATGGCATGTAACTTCTAATGATGAACGTATGTCCGGCGATTTTGAATATAAATACTCTACTCACAGTTCTTTTTCTGCATTTATGTTGTTTACCAACACGATATGATCATATCATTGTAACTTATGTGGTGACTAGTATCCATATCTTTCCTTAAGGAGTTTGGAATGAATTCCTAATATCCTTGTTCTAATTTGAATACATTGTCAACGAAATCCACATCTAATTTGGTGTAGCTAATATTTTGTTCTTTGATGTCTAGGTTGGTCAAGGACATGGGGAGAAGAACACACAGGAAATGGGTATGCAAACAAAATAACCTTGCACATTGGTGTATAGATTTGAATTGGGTCTGTGTATAAAGTTTTTCTTTTTCTTTTTTAATGTGCATTTGTCGTTGCAGTAAAGTGCACAAATATGGGAAGAGCACAACAGGTGAAAGCTGGGATATTGTTGTGGATGAGGAGACCTATTACGAGTAAGAGTCACTCACTGTCTCTATTCTCCATTCCTGTACATATTTCTACACTTTGAAATCCTATAGGAAAGTATGCACTGCAATTTTCTAAGATAAAGTAAAACTTTGATATCAAAGCGTTCAGTTGAAGTAATTTGATGGTTTTGTTTTTATTCAAGGGCTGTGCCGCATTATGGGTGGGCAGATGTTGTAGGTGATTCTAGCCAGTTACTATCAATCCAACCTCGTAAAAAGCCTCGTGATGTCTACGCAAACTTTGACTTTACGAAACCTGCTACGCACTTATCGATTCCAAAGAAGGAACCACCACCTCCAGAGGATGCAGTTCCTCCAGAAGATGAACCACCAGAAGTTTATCCCCAGTGAAAGGGTGATTGTTAGGATGTTTAGAATATTGCTCCAAGTCCAATTACGCAGATTGAACTCGTCATGTGACGGTCGAAATATATTTGTTCATTTTTTTCAATGGCTATCTTCTCATTTTGGATTTCGTTACATTTCCCATTATCCCGTTGGGAGTTCCATTTGTCTTGTAAACTTGGTATATGCTTTGGGATTAGAACTTGAACATCCAATCCTTTCTTTTCAGTTTTCTTATATAGATGTTTTATATCTAATGAGTGAATCCTAAATTTCACATTGAAAATGCCCATATGCTCAGGGAGAATATCAGATTGGAAAACGTTCCAAGACAATTTCTGAGGACTCCAAGTCATGCAATATTGCTGTTGAAAAAGTCGTGGCGAAATGCTGTCCCATTTATTCTATCCAAAAACCAGACTCCATACAGGTAGACTATCTAGCTCAACTTGATCTCAAATCAATTACTTATGTAGTTATGTATAGAAGTAAAATTTTCAACTCATCCATAAATACTTCAAGGTATCATCAGCACTCAGCAGATGAGGATGAAAAATAACTTTAACGAACCTTCTACCATTCAAATCTCAGAAAATGAAACCCTAAAACTCATGTAGACAATCGGAAGATACCCCGGTCACCGGAACTCATTCTATCCTCGGACCTTTCCCCCGCCAGATTGACTTCAAATCTGTGAAAATGAAAAATCTACCCAAAAAAGTTTTCCCGACGTTCAGATTTAATTTACAGCAATGACCTGTCACTCAATTGTCTGATCAAAATTCAAGAATAGGTATAGCATGCCTAAAGATCCCCGATTCAGAATCCTTAGCTGAAAACGATTCATAAATCCTCATCGGAGCAGTCTATTCTAAAGATTAAACCCCAAGACTCCGTCACAACACACTTTTTCTGGCAGCTGACTACTGTTCACATACATGCTTCCCCATCAACGCAAACACACTGTATCCATATAAGATCCATCTTCATCTTCAGCCCGAAAGCACAGACCCTTGCATACCCTCACATTGCACCGTATGTTTTCAAGTTGAAGGCCGGACATCAGTTTAACTGCCATGAAGCGAGGTTCAAGCTAAAATATTCCCAGAAGTAGTATGCACTTCATCATTCCTTCTCATTCTGCAATCTGTATATACAATGACACGGAGGGAGGGTATATGGTAAATCATCTGGCTTTGAGCTGGAAATAGTTGATGAGTCATATGAGGAAGCAATAGTGCACATGTCGAGATAGATTCATCTAGTCAGAAATGAGCTCCTCCAATTCAGGTTCCTCAGAGTTTACTGTATCATAATCCTCTGTAGTTCTGTTAAACTGATCATTCTCCACTGGGACACTTAGATCATCATCCTCATCAGAGTCGGGCCATTCTGGATCATCTTCTGAGTCTTGAACATCGGCTTCTACTTCATCTTTTCTTGTTACATTACTAACCCTACCAAATTTTCTAGGATCTACATATTTCTTGACTTTAGCCTGAGTATTTTCACATATGCAGGTATGTGGGTTCTCATGAAACCCACCCCTGCCTGGCCTCCCTTCATGTGGCTCACCAATAAAGCCTCTCTGGTAAGTACGAACACTGGATGCAAAAGCTTCCCAAGTTGTGTTCTCTTTGCTTAAGAACAATCGATAAAGCTTTTTAGCGTTTGGACGAATAGTAGGCTTATGCCCAAAATATCTCCTGCAATAAACACAAGATGCCAAAACTAAACAAAAAAGGAGAAGAATATTATAAAAAGAAGAGAATAAAAGAAGGGGGGAATAAAGAGACAGCTTACCTTCGTCCAGCTAATATTTTGGCCATATTACCATTGTTGTTAGTAACAAAAACATCACTTTCATCGCATACTATAAAATCAAGTGCAGCCATGCGCGAAGAAAATGAATAGAATGGTTCTAACTCCTCTTTGGTTGCTATGGTCTCTTTTGAATAGAAGTTGGGGAATAGTGCTTTAAGGGGCGCCAATGTTTCTTCCCCTCCATACACTTCCCCTGATGCCACATAAATATGAACATCACTGCCATAACCCAGTGCTCTCAACATCAGACCAACCTCTTCTGGAGTAAGGGGACATCTCCCATGCCTCCTTGGCTTATCAGGGTTGCTTATCTGCACCTCAATATAATATATGTCAGATACACACATTCTATAGAATCCATCTGAATGAGAAAAATCATTCCAAGACATACAGCATTATTCAGGAGACTTCAAGTTCGCACAAACAGATTCAGTTACACTTTAGTACTTACATGTAGAGTTTTCCACCTCTTTCGTATTACACCAAGGTCTTTCCTTTCTTTGTCTCCTCCACCATAATAGCATCCAGAGAATGCAAGCATATCAGATTCAAACCTATAAAAAGAAACTATTTAAAATCAAGATACCATCTTACAAGCAACCCTTGAAGTTGCAACGTCAGGACATAAATTTGAGAGGTTGTATTAATCTACTTGCAAACATTATAGCTAGTGTATCACATAGACATAAAGATACATGTGTAACCACATGCTCGACATGGAAATTTATGGGTCAAGATAATATCCAAGAAAGATAGGGCCACAATTGAAAACTGTATATAACTCTATAATTAAGTTGTATCTAACACCCAAAATAGAAAAGCCAAACAAAATTACCTCAGGTGCAACGTGATATAGTGCTTGCTTTTCATCCTCATTCGACGAACCAACGTCTCACCCATTTTCTGTATTGGCTCAGTAAACTTTAAAGCATGATAATTCACTCTGCATCTCAATTTTTGCAAATCTGTACTCAACCTGTTTGCAAGTCTGTAATCAAACTTTGTGAGCTGAACTGCCTGTCACAAAATGAAGAGTAATAAGTTCCTTTTTTTGGTTTTGGATCTGAACCTAACTCCAGCTTAACTTGGGCTAAGGTCACGAGAGCCTACAATTTTAATCAATTAAATTTATGTGTAATCACAGAGGTTCACAATACTAATATCAATTTGATCTTTTGGCCTTAGTTAAATATATAATATGAATCTTGGGCCCAAGCTCAGACTTAGTAATTGACTGGAAAAACTATTATCTTCGCTCTGAGCTTGATGAAGACTACACACTCCGGTCTAATCAGCCACAGACAAACAAATGGGATAAAAGGGGACAAAATTGGGTAAAAACTAAGGAAGTGAAAGGAGATGCCTTCTAATAGCAATGGGTGATAAAAGATATTATTACAATAAAAATAATTTTAGACAAGGTTAGTGTTATATAAATTTAATTTTAGGGCCATAGATGATAGAAGATGTAACTCTAGGACTTGAGCATTTTGTGATTGAAGAAAACAACCCTTCCAGACTTCAGAAGTAGATGGATTTTGTTAGAATATATGTATCACGACCAATCTATCGAAAGGGAAACAGAGTCTTATGAGAACAACAGATTGAAAAATTGGGGAAACGGGGAAACCAAAATAGCTCGTCAATGAATGCATTGAATGCAAGCTCAAGATGCCTGTGTTTACGTCACATAAGGATTCACTAGCAGTTGTGACAATGTTTCAATTTCGTTCATGAGATAAGTTGTAGCTTATGTAACAGGGAAACATCATGACATGCCACGTGCAACTGGCAGAAAATAATATTAAGATACATATTGAGCAAAGAGGAATGAAGTGCTACTACTGTATATTAATTAAAAAAAACAAGTTCATAAGATATCCATTAAGAGAACAGAGTGCTTACATGCTTTTTCATAAGAACAGGTAGTAGACGAGTCTGATAACATTTTTCATTACACTTCCTTGGGACGCGCATATTATATGGAGTCCATGTTTTACCTCCCCTTCTAGGGAGTTGCTTAATGATTTTAACGTCTTTTGACAGAAATGATATAAAATAATCAACATCAAAGATTTCAGAAAATTCGCTGCAGAAGAAAAGCAAAAACACATTATCGCATATTTTATACAAAATTTTAACCAGTGAATGCATTATATGTGAATGGCTGTGTGTTCATCTAAGTAAGATAATTCTGTAATCTAGAATGCAAATAAAGAGGATATGCCATTCGTCTTACCTCACATCCTTCCAGAAAGATTTCTGGTCCAACTTTGGAACAACAAGACTAGCATTCAGTATGCGAGCAGCAACAACAGCATCTGTAATCTGCCAAAGGTACATATACAGTAAGCTTAGCTCCAGCAGTTAAAGAGACGACAACTACACTAGTTCCAGTTTAAAATAAACTGAACAAAAGGCAACCAACCTGTGCCACTGATTCCACGCAGATTTAACATATAACAACTAATGCAAGAAACAAATTTAAGTAAGACTGCAAACATCATCCATATCTTAATCAACACCAGGCAACCGCTAACTCTACATTACACTCCTCTAACACTTCTATCCTCACATAGACTATCAATCACCGTCAGAGTCGAGATAAATCAAACATCACTCCTAAAACTCTCAACAACTATCAAAGCAATTCATCATGCTTACTACCAATGCATAGATGCTTACCCCGGTTCGCTGTTGATTCAAGCCTCCACTTGTTGCAATCGCCAAATACCTATTAGGACGCGTCACATCTTGGACTTCTGCAAGTATGTACAAATTTAATGAAACTAATATCACTACCGCCATTGTAGAACAAATATACAATACTAAAATGAAGAATCAATGCTTTTCGAAACACGAAATCGAAATGCAATACTAGAGTGAATCCGCACTTGGAAACTTCTTGCTGGCATCGCTGCATCCGTAGTAGAGATTCGCATTCCTGGAAGTCCAAAGATCACGATCGGACGATTTTCGTCCACGGCTCTAGTAGTTATGAACAAGCAAGTCAGAAATCTACAGAGATCAAGCAAAAAACCTTCAAATTCAACAAAAACGAAACCCTAACCGGAACGCGGAACGCTACTACATCTCCAATCGCATCGTCGACCCGATCATTCTGCAACCAGAGCACGAGGAATCAACACAGAAATCAAGGTGAGATGAATGCGAGAGAGCGAGAGTGAGGCGGACCTGACGTTGATGAGCATCGAAGGGAGTAGGAGCGAGGAACAAGAAGATAACGGCGAAGAGGATGAGAAGCGCGCCGGAGACGGCGGAAATGAGCGGGATAAGGTACCGGAGCCGGTGGTGGTACTGGTGGCGCCGCCGCAGTGGCGCCATTTTCGTGTGTGTGTGTGTGTTTCCGGCTTCTGGTTTCGGTCGCTCCTTTTTATAATGAGAGAAAAAAGCTCCGAAATGAAATGAGCTTATAAATAGAAATTAGGATAGACTATAGAGTGTTCTGAGAGCAAGCAATCCCTCCCAGAGCTCTAATCAGCTACGACGACCCCAACGTCTTGGCCCCTCCTCCTCCGAGCTTCTCTGAATTCGAGATTTTTGGGGCGAGTTTGGTTTAGCCTGGCTGGCATTGGCTCATTGTTTTGGGTTAAATTGGTGACAGTCTCTGCTGCTCTGTTCTTTCCTATCAAATAAACCGAAAATTCTTCCCTCCACCCCGTGGAGGTTCACCTGAACTCCGCAAATAAACAATAGTATTTTCTTGCACGTTCTAGTTGAATCGACCATGCTCCAACTAATATTCCTTACTTCATATGAGGACATATGAATCCGTGTTGACACACATTTCATGAGAGTATCTTAGCTTACTCGATAACTATCGGGAAAAAGTTGAACTCTTGTAGTGTATAAGGAAGTTTTTGGACCAATCCTCGTGTATCTATTTGATCAAATTGGTGAGTTGATAGAGATGTAAGTTCACAAGTTTGTCTTGGAGAACTTGTGAAATATAGGAATATGCGATTAGAGGGGCTATTAATGTAACTTTTTTTTTGACAACAGGGCTATTAATGTAACTTATTAGCTGATTTGAGTGACCATTTTGGTAGACGAATATTGCTAGATTAGATAACTATACTATATGTTATGTCTTTCACAAATGTGGAAATCTTAAAACTATTGAATGATGTAGATGCGCACACATGTTTTTGTTGATTCATTACATATATTTAAAAGTTTGCCAAATATGTAACCAATGTCTGTTGTATACTTGGTGGCTGTTGTATAGAGTATACAACATACACCGGATCCAGAACTTCGTTTTAGGTTGGGCAAAATTTAGTCTTTTGAAAATTGATATAACAGATACAAGTGCTCTTTTAAAATACTTTTTTAGAGCAATGAAATACCATTGCTCATCTTTTTACTATCGATCACTCTTAAATTGAATCTTAAGAATGCTCGACACTAATATATCGATCGATTACATGATGTGAAATACAATTAAATTTTAAAGATAGAATGAGCTCCATGCCCTTTTTTCTATGTAAAGAGCCAAAGAGGGATCGAGTCCATACCAATAATTTGCTAAAATGACCCATTAATTGACCATTTTCCATCTCCCTTTTCATATGTCAATTGTTAAGTTTTTTTCCTTTATAATGTCTGATTGGTCATTAATTTTCTTAGATTTTTTCTTAATTAACCACTCTGATCTATGCATTTAAAAATATATATTTTAACTTCTACATTTATGGTGAATATGATTCTTCTTTCTCATATTTTCTGCCCTATTTAGAGTATTTATGCAACTAATTTTTGAGGCAAAAGCTTATGAAACCGCTTCCTAATTTTTTGTATAATTTATATATATAATTATTATTTTGACATTTTCAAAACGTACTCATTTCTTAATAAAATTAAAAAAAACACTTCCGCGTACTCTAGCCGATTCTAAGCAACATAGTCCCTCATAGTTGCACAAGTCAACAACATCAAACCCTAATTTGTCTTCACATATGCGCGCACAACTAAATTATGGACTCGTCTTCACATCTCACGGGCTAGTTCGATTAGCTAATTAAGCCTATCTAATTTGTCTCCAGCCCAACGTCGAGCCCATCCCTACAGCGCAGCCGCAGACGCACGTTTAAAGCACGCGTGCAAAACCTCATCCCTGCAATTCTCACTCTCTCTCCGTAAAAAAGCCGAGCTTTAGGAATTCCGAAACTATTGAATTGTTGTTGTGAGAGAGAGACCATGTATTCCTTGACGGTGAAGCCCTCTCTTCTTCTTGCGCCAAAATCATCTTCATCTTCTCCTCATTCTTGGGTTGGGTCCTCTTCTTCTTCTTCTACGCTTAGTTTCCCAATAAAAACGAAAACCAAAGGTAGAAGAATCAGCTTGAGACTCGAGGCTTACGATTCTTCCAAGAACTACGATGGCCTCAATCCCTCCTCCGGTGATTCCAAGCAAACCAATGGCACTCTGGTACTCTCTCCATTATTCTGCTTTATGGATGGTGATGATATAGCTTAGCTGTTACTTATAGTTTTGTACTATAATAAATTTATAGTGATTGATTTTATTTCACTATGTAATCATGAATGCCAAGAACATCAATGTTTAGAGTTTTGATTTAGACATGTCATGCATGCCTGTAGCATTGTGCAGTTTAAACCTACATGTGATTGCCTAGCTAGTTCCTATGGCTGATTATATTTTTTATTTACTTTGTGGAATTCAAAAGCCAAAGAGCAGGAGGGAGATTCTATTGGAGTATGTGAAAAATGTGCAGCCTGAGTTTATGGAGCTGTTTGTAAAGAGAGCACCCCAGCAGGTGTGTATATGTCTTTGGCACGTTGATGTACGTTCTTAATGTTGATGAATGATGAGGAAGATGCCTAACTTTCTTGAGGGGGTGTCGTTTTTTTTATCACTTTTCATGTAGGTGGTTGATGCAATGCGTCAAACTGTGACAAACATGATTGGAACACTACCCCCACAATTTTTTACAGTTACAGTTTCTACGGTAAGGATATAACTCACAATTTTAGCTAATGCAGAATTTAATCAATGTTTTTGAGAGTTTCTGAACGGTCAGGGGGATGAATTGTTGACTTCCGTTTCAGGTTGCCGAAAATCTTGCACAACTTATGTACAGTATCATGATGACCGGATATATGTTTCAGAATGCACAGTACAGGTTGGAACTACAGCAAAGTTTGGAGCCGATTGCCCTTCCTGAAGGGCAAGAGAAAAGGGTTGATTCTTTCTCTCTTTTTTTCTTTAAGAGAATTTTATTTGGTCACTAAATAAACCTTTTAATATATCATCCTTGGGTGAAGAAAGCAGTTTTTGGTGGCACCACTTAACATATCCCTCCATAAAAGAGTGCTTAAGAAGGCTTTGTCTGATATGTAAAATGTCTTCGCATTATATTGATTATTGAACTTTGTATAGATGATACATGTATTGTGTCTGACGTAATATGTTGGCCTTGTTGTTTTCAAAGGTGTGTACTTTTAGGTAGTGATTCTCATCTTTGGCTGCTGCTTTCTCATGAACAGTTTTAGTTTTATTTATTTTATTTTTGTAAAACCACTCATTCAGCGGCGCATACACATATTTTGTACTCATTCATATGGTTTTGTCATATCCGCATTACTTACGATGTTTCTTTGTAGAATCTGTATATAGTGCTAATTTGAGCCTGTGACTTTAATAGGATGCACCAGATTATGCACCTGGTACACAGAAGAAGAATGTGTCAGGTGAAGTTATTAGGTGGAATAATGTTTCTGGACCTGAGAAAATAGATGCAAAGAAGTACATAGAGTTACTTGAAGCAGAGATTGAGGAATTGTATCAGGAAGTTGGTAGGAAATCTGCGAATGGACAAAATGAATTGTTGGAGTATCTCAAGTCTCTGGAGCCCCAAAATATAAAGGTAAACAAGTTCATGTGAGCTCCCTTCTATGTTATCCACGAGGAAGGGAATGATCAGCATTACTTTTGTTAATACTTATATATTTAACTTAAACTTATTTGATTTGGAAACTTGGAATAGCCCCAGGATAGTGAACTTTATTTTTGTTATGAATTATTTATGAGGTAGCGTCAATCTCTTTCTTACATTTGTTTAATTGTGCTAAAATATGTAGGAGTTAACTAGTACTGCTGGAGATGATGTTGTGGTTGCAATGGATACATTCATCAAGCGGCTTTTGGCTGTTTCCGATCCTAGCCAGATGAAGGTATGCCTTTCGATTCAGCTCTCTATTTAGTCTCTGGTTTATGGGTCATTGCATCCTTCCTATAATCTGTTGTGTTCAAATCATTTTTGTCAAGGTCATAATCTGCACCAACAACTAGTAAACTAGGTTGTTTGAGGCAGACTCTGAGCTTGACCTAATTATATTATATTATATCTAGTAGCTGCCACCGTGGGGCTGTGGAGTCGGACTAAACACTCTGAACTAGGAATGAACTGCTTTATCTGTATAATGGAGTAAAAGTCATGATTTGAACCCCGTACTTGGATATTTTTCTTTTAGGATAGTAGCCTGACCTACTTTTACAAAAGAATTGATTTGAGTTACTTGAGTTGAATATATCCTTGTTGTATACAGGCTAGTGTAACATCAACAACTGCACCAGAACTTGCAAAGCTGCTTTATTGGCTAATGGTAGTCGGATATAGCCTTCGCAACATAGAAGTTCGTTTTGATATGGAACGAGTACTTGGTAGTCCTCCAAAGCTTGCAGAATTACCTCCAGGTGAAAATGTTTAGATGCTCTGTGTGGAATTGCATATAATGGAAAGTTATAACTGGAAACTCACCAGCTCTAGTAGGCTGGTGGGTCTTTGTGAGCTGCTACACTAGAATATCAATATGTGCCCTTTTAGAAGACACATGGTGAGACGGGAGTTAAGACGGATGAGCAAGCAGTAGACTGGTTGTTTTTTCATGGCAGACACAACTGGATCATTTTAGTCCATTTCCAATTATCAATCAAATGAAATACCATTTTGACTACAACGTTTTACTCGGTAATTTGTTTGAGTAAATTCTAAAAGCTGTATTTTGATCTTAAGGAATGTCCAGAGAATTGTTTGATTGAACACCAAACCGTGCATCCATCTCATTAAATTCACACAAGTTCTTATTAAAAAAAAAAAGTAACACCAGTAGCTAACAGGTTAACAAATAACCCTTAAAATACATTATTACAACCGAGCCAAAATTGTACAACAAAAAATTGCCTAAATATTGATTCTCCTCTCTGCTCGGTTCACCTATTTTTAGCCTACAACAAATCTAAGAAAAATCACACCACTGAAATGATATATGACCTTCCTGGTTAGTGATATCTATCTAAAATTGGTTAGTTGCAGTGTGGCCTCATCAAGGCTGATGGGTGCCTTTTTTTTAAGCCGAGGAGGTTTTTCTGCCTGTATTACAGCAAGCAAGGGATGCCATGCGAAAAGTGTTCCCTTCTACTTTGGCAGTAGTATAATTAGTAGCAATTCTTTTTGCCCATGGGCTTTGATCAGGCAACCAAGAAATTGGGAAGCCAAGCATCGCGCACCATCTTAAATTCAATAGGGCAACAGCAAAGTCCCCTTTAGAATCTTTAAAATGCTTGAATATACGGGATTCAGCTCCCTCGTCTTCAGCAAAGATATAGCTGTCCTCAAAGTTCGTCTTTTTTGGAAAGCCTCCGTCTTTTTTGGAAAGTTCATCACATATTATACGCATACTCAAAACTTGCAATGCTTCCATGGCCGTGCTGTGAAAACCACAGGAGGTATATGCAGTGAAAACATGAGAGCATGTTGACGAATCTGGCCGGATTTTTTCTTGTTGCATCCGCCCGACAACAAACTCAACCACATCAATCAGTTCCTGACATCCATTTTAAAGGCGAAAAATAAAACGTTACTCATATTCTCAAGGAATAAAGATAATGAGAATAAGAACGCAGCACCAGGGACACATATGATATACCTGATCAGAGGCTCTTCGAAGAATCATATTATATGCTAAAGTATCGAGTTTATTCCCTTCTTTGATAGCTTGATCCAAGATATTTAATGCTTTATAATAGCTACCACCTTCCAACGAAGTCTGAAATAAAGCAGGCTCCCAACTTACGACAGATACCAAATTACCAATAAGAGGCAAAAATTTCATAAATATTCCCATAAAATAAAAGTACCTTTATGAGGGCACCGTAAGTCACTGAATTAGGTTTAAAGCCATCTTGCAACATCATAGCAACCAACGCACAGGCAGATCTGTAACATTTCAGAACTTTACAATACTGGATCATTATAGTATAAGTTGCAGCATCTGCCGGGTAACCGCACGACTTCATGTTTCTAAATATCTTAACTGCCATTTGTCTCTGCAAGTAAACAAAAACACAATCACTTTGCGCCAGTAAAAACTACATTATATTGCAAAAGAAAGGGCAAAAATGGTGCTGGAACTTACATCCTCACTGTCAACAAGTGAATGCAACACTGTATTATAGACAGGTGTTCCCAGATACATGTCATTATGACAAAAAAGATCCTCTGCCACATGTAAATAATGGATCAGCTCTCTCGTCATCCCTTCTGCTCCAAGGGTTTTCAGCTGAGAGAATAATTAGAGAAGAAAAATGAAATGCCGTATATATATTTGTGCATGGTGCATAGAAGTTCACTAAGTACATGCTTCTTGATCACCAGAGAACTATAATACAGAATACAGAGGCACAAACCCAGCTCATCAAGGGCAAAATATAAGTACCTGCTTTGAAATTCAATTATATTTAATTCTCCAAGGAAAAAAGGAGCACACAAGACCAGGAATTACCAAGTAAGTCATTGACAAAGCACTGTGCTGAATGCCATAGCTCGCCATATCTACTTCTATAGCTTTAATCCGTTTAGCAGCATCTACCTGTGACAACATGTTGCCCCCTTCATATTGGACATGTACAGAACCAAATAAGGAAAACAGCTGCTCATATGTTTGGATATTTGGCGTGACATGTAGATGTTTCATTTTAGCCAGCATTCGCACAGCATTTTCAGGTTGACCCTGCACAGTGCATGCAACAATATTTGATGTGACGGGAGAAATTATTAACCGACAGGAAAACAGCTTTAAAGTGATGCAGAATTTACATAGAGCAGATATCAAACAAAACTTTTGTAAGGAGATAATAAAAAAAATTACACTGATATTTCGATCATGCTTCCCTTCACTAGCATAAACACCATGCTTATCATTCATTATTGGAGCAATATAACATAATTAAACATCACAACAAGAACATGGTGGCATAATTCCTATAATATTCTTCTTAGCATAACTAAATTTGTCTTAACCACAGCCCAAACTATACTGGATAATTTTTCAGAAAAAATTGGGACTAGGGTTGAAATGCTCAACGCTTAGGAATTTATAACATAAACAGTTGTGTGAGAAAATTCCATATCATTTCCTATTAAGTTTGAGTTCGAAAGCTACAGTAAAGATAAAAGTTCTGATAAGCATTTAGATCTATATGAATTTACATATCAGCTCACCAGAATGTCACATGCAGCAAGAAAAGCATTAAAGGGCTGTGGATGTGAATATATAGATATTTGATCCAGCAGAGTCTCAGCTAAACCCAACTCTAATGCCTTGCTACAGCCTATTGAAAGGGCTGCAAGAGTGCTATCATATGGCTTCAACTTCCTATGCTGCATACTTTTCAACTGCCAAGAATAACAAAAGCATATACTGTAACAAATGCAAAACAAAGAGAGTAAAAATAATAGCATGTACAGTACATGGCTGAAAGACAAATATATATTTTCCTTTGAGAAAGCAAAGTCAGTTAATATAACTTACAATTTCCATCCCACAGCTGAAACCTCTGTCTGGAACAATTGCTCTGATTAAAGCATCGCACACATTGCTCCCTAATTGAAATCCAAATTTTTGCATCTACATAAAACTTTGCACCTTTAGTATTAGATGACATCTGAATTCTGGACCAAGTACATACCAAAAAAAAAGACGGGTAAGGTGTAGAACCACATGATAGGAGTAGATTATTGAAATCCATGAAGAAAACAGCCAATAAGTGTTTTTACTTTTTAGAAACGGTAATCTTAACTTCTAATCATACGTACAGTTACATTGTACTCCACATGAGAGAATTACTATAACATAACCTTCACATATGATATTACAGGTAGAATACTGTATGAGATAAATATTGCAGGACATGCACAAGATAAATGGAGATGTTAGTAAACCTGTTGGGCTAACTGCTCAGCCAGGTCACCATGTTTTGATTTGGCACATGCGTATATCAAATCGCGGAACGAATATCCCAAAAGCTCCCTGTCAGGGGTACTTTCAAGAGCATCCACTTGAACACTCTCAGTTTCTATAATACCCAAGCCTGATCTGGTGCATTGATCTGCACTATCAACATGGCCATCCAAAATTTCACGGTAGCTGGACGGGACAGACTGTTCATTCTCCTCCAAATTCAGTATCTTCAAGTCTAAATCACAGTGTAGAGGTATAGGAATGTCCAATCTTGAGCAATACCACCTTCCTTCTCTTGACACACCGACAGAAGTCTTTCCTCTGATGACTAAAGCCACCATATATTGCAATGTCTTGCATGCAGATTTTAAATCTCCCAATCTAATAAATGACCGAAGAAACTTTCGCAGAGGGATAAGGCTAAGACTGTAGTGTTTGATATAGTCCTTCCAAAGTTCATGTGCTACAGACAGGTTTTGCCGCCAAACTGCAAGCTAAACCGAACGAACAATACCATCATTCACAAATCTGACTTTGAATATTTTGGTTCCAGAGTCAATATCTAGAGATTTATAATTAATGTGTACATGGAGAGCCAGTCATATCACTACAGTCAAGGTAAAAATAAAATCACTTATGAAATCACCATTGGGTTCAAACAGTACAAAGACCATGATCTTTTATTTTTATTTTTTAATTTCCCATTCCTAAATTGATGTGAAAGTAACGTTTTACAGTTAAATATAGACATTGCAGGTATTCAAGAAGAGCATCACATAAGCGTCAAAAAAACAACTTCATACTTAATGCAGTACCTTTGTCAATATATAGGAATAATCAAGCATTATTTCGACACTAGTTTATTGGAAACTCATAACTAGCATTGGGGCCTGCCTTACTGATCTTTTGATCCCCTTACAAAACATTGAAGCATTCTAATATAAATCCATTTGAATCCACAATCAAGAGATTGATGTTACCAAACAAAATCATTTTCCAGGTTTGTTTTTCTTATGAAGAGCATATCAAAAAGCCAAAAACAAAGCCCAAACATCTTCTAGCTGAAAGAAAAAAAAAACACACACACACACACACATGCAGAGAAACACAGGCAACTAAAGTGGTATATAGAAACAGCCATAAAATGATTCAAACAGCAATTCAAAATGATTTCTTATGCACACCTTGAGAAGTTGTGTGTATGTGACTTCATTCTTCCCCACTTTTTGTTGCTCCATCAATTCCAAACACTGATTGGCATAAACCATATTTTGCATTTTGGCACAAGCTCCCAGAAAAGTGTTGTAGACAGGTAAAATTGAATAGATAGCATGACTTTGTCGAAGAAAATTCATCAAGTTGAATGCCTGATCAAAGAAAAACAAGAAAATAATGAGTTGATCATAGCAAAGACTGACAGTGAAAGCTGGTGCAAATTTGGTAGCAGTTATAGTTTGATTACTATAATATTAGAGTATTCATACCAAATAACTTTACTATTGCCAACTGACTAGGCTACCGATAATGCCATCTCATATAGTATAAATCATACCTCCTCCAAGTATCCTCCTTTACATAGAGCTTTTACCATAGACAAGGAGCATTTGTCATCCAGACTAATCTCTTTCTCGTCCATTATTTTCCAAGTTTCCATAGCAAACTGCATCAAAAGTAAAAAACTTCCATGAATGATACAAACCAAATAAATATACACTAGAAGACTGGATAAATTGGAAAGCTATTTTACCATAAGAATGGTACAACTGATAAAAACCAAGATGCAAACCTATATATATCCAAAACAAATTATACATATTCATTATTTGCCAAGCATTCCTCTGATACTCTTCATACGCACCTTAAACAGTACCAACACTCCCTAAATCATATGTTCGAGATTCTATCCCATACAAGTCAAACGCCTACATTAAAAAGTATGCAAATAAACAAACCAATGACAGAACAAGTCTTCTAGCCTCGACAAATGAGCACATGCATCAACTAATTCCTCTCTTTCTCAGCTTACCAAAGGATCAGGCGACGTAGCACAGTACCGTAGAATATGCACAAAATCATTAGCTCCTTTCAAGTCATTTCCCCGGCTTAGACTCAAAAGCAGCTTGGAGGCTTCGTCTCTTTCCCCGGCGTGTAGAGCCTCAATGATTTTCTTCTGCAACATATTCGCACTCGAAACTGCTCCATTCCACAATGCATCTTGACCTGCATTCATAAACCTTGCCATTCAAATTCAGGAACTCGCATTTCTAATCTCAATGAGCAGCTAAATTCTTCAGTAGAAAAAACCAAGTATTGTCTAATCGATGAGCTGCGAAACATTACCTGATGAGGATGTACTAGGTGCTTGAGAACTGCACAGTCTCTCGGAACCAACTCTTCGTCTCTACAAACGCAGCAGTAATAGCAAATCAAAAACTCGGAAAATAAACACAAATATCATAATACGAATTCAGGTGAAAAATGAAAGGCATACATGGAGGTCTGAATACGAATCTGCAATGGACCGCAATCGAAACCTGGCTCTGTAAAAACGAAGCTGAGCTAGTGAGGCGGAATTGATACTTGTGTTTGTTGGAGATGAATATATAAATATATACTTACAGAGATCTGTGCATGGTTTCTGGAACTTTCTGAAGTTGTGGTTAGGGTTTAAGCATTTGAGGCTTTGAGCCGTAGATGAATTTTTGTTTCCAGAAAATCTCAAAAGCTCCGCAGTGATTGGATTTGATTGAGACTTGCGAGAGCGAGAAACAGAATGATAACCTCAGTCCGATACTCAAAGTTGGGCCTTAACGATTTTGGGTCCCGACTCCAATAACGGCCCAAGTTTGCTGTTTTACCCTCCACAAACCCAAGTTTGAATTCGACCCAAGGATCTTTGGCTTAGACTTAAGTAGGTTACTTACGGGTAATGAGAATCAGGTTTCATTCCCTGGCGGCGTTTTTGTAATATAATTTACTTTTCTCTTAAGAAAAAATTGAATTAGACTATAATACAAAAGATAAAATGAATTTTAAAAGCAGCATGCAAGTGCAGCTTCTTGATCCAAGTAAGTAAATTGGGTTAGGAACTCTACGCCATAAATTCAAAATCACATCCGCAATAAAATCGGTCTCACGACAAACATGCTTGAAGCTTCTCCTTTTAATTTTAGACCAAAAATTGGATGTATTTAATAAGAGAACAGATTCTCCAAGAAGATGCGCACATATATCTAATTAATAGATTCATTTATCAACTTAGAGTCTTAGAGCATCTCCAATAGCTTTGGTAAAATTTCTCTAAAATAAATAAACAAATGCCAAAATCTCCAAAAAAAATTATGCTCAACTCAAACAGTTTTTCCATTTTGCATATTTATGCATTTATAAAAAATGAATAAAATATTATATAATCCTATTTTTATAACCATAAATTATTTTATAAATTAATTTGTTAGTTTAAAATAAATTATTCAAATTTTTTATTGTTTTAATTGGTTGTTATTAAAACTTAAGTTATTGGAGAAATGGTAGCATTTAATGCCCTTGTTTCTGCAAAAATTTGCCAGATTATTTCAAATTTGGAGAATTTTTCATTCTTTCTCATCAATTTCTTTATTTTGGAGAATGAGATACATAATCTGTTGAAGCAGAAAAATCCTAATATTCTCTCAAATTTCTCATTTTCTTCAAAATGTCAAAGTTGTTGGAAATGCTCTTAGAAACTCTTATATAACACATACTAGATAGATCGAATCTAAACAATACAAAGTTGTGTATTCTCATTTTTGTCTTAGTCAAAGCTTATGGAAGACATGCCGTCATTTCGTTCACATTTGTATGATGTTCATAATTATTAATTAAGGTAGGTATACTCTTCTACTCATGGACTTTTCTACAGATAAAAGTTAATAGTTGCATGTCACGTTGTTATTATAATATCATCATATTAGGTACCATGTTGAATAACCTTTTTTTATTTGAATAATAATTGGGAGGTTTTATTCGTACCTCTCAGAACGGAATTTCGACCTCCCTATTTTTTCAAGTTAGGGTTGATTTTGTCAACATATGCAAAATTATCAATACATATACACTCAAGAATAAACAAAAAAAAACAAAGATTTCAATACAATATATCTGATTTCTCAAATTTTCTTTTACAATAATAATTTCAAACGAACGAGGATATAGCTAAACTATGATCGATATTATCGTTTTCAATAATTCACATATGCATCATAATAACAATATTGTTCTCACTTTGTATTCTTCCAGTTTAGTATGATCAGTTCGTTTGAATGCATTTGTTGTTATAAAATTGTAGATAAATTTTATTGTACTATGATTTTATTCAAGCTTTAGAGACTTGATATAGTTATAATATGTTTTTGAATCAATTTAATGAATTTTTAAAAGAAAAAAGTTTTATTGATTTTATTGAACTATGAGCATTTTGGTAAAATTGGGGAGGTCTAAATAGCATTTTAGTTGTTTGTTAAAGTAAATTGGAGTCTATTTACATGAGAGGTTTAAATACCGTTTTAGGAGGTATGAATAAAAGCTCCCGTAATGTTTTGAAACTTTACTTTTCAAGAAAGGTAATTTATCTTTGTTGTACATTCAAGTTTAATTCTCAAGAAAATATCTAAATTTGAGCTCTCATTAGACTTTTTTTAATGTACTAACTTTTATAATTTTTCTTTTTATTTTGTGTGGCCTGAATGACCATTACTCATCTGCTGTGATAAAATAATAAACAATAGGTTATGAGAAAAAATTCAATATTAGCATGCGGTATAAAACAATTATTCAATAATAAGCTCAATTATTCCTTAAAATTACATATTTTATGACAAATACAAATATAGCAATAGATAACAAACTAATTAATTGGGTTTAGACCCAAACCCGAAAGCCCAACCCTGAACTCACCTTTGACTTGAGATTTGAGAATGGCCGGTTTGATTGTTTTTAAGTCTTGATATATGTACATCCAACATTAAAAACGTATTGTCCATAAAAACCATGTATTCTAATTTGTAGTCTAACAGAAAGCTTCAACTGAGGACTTTATAATGAGGACTTAGTGAGGATTTTCAACTTGACAGTTGAATGAATGATTTAGAGTTTAATTGACATTTTTAAGTTTTAATGTGCATATTATACAACCGTCCATTTAAAAGTCATCATCAAGTCCTTATTATAAAGTCATTAATGGAAACTCTCCCCTTAAAATGAACTAGCTAGCAAATAGTGTTTAGATGACTTTTTTATGACACTTCTAAAATGACTTTGGTGTTAGTCGTTTGTACCCCACCACTCTATGAAGTTAAATGTTATTTTTCGATAATGTGATGTTAGATGATGTTAATTTTGGCATTTAACCAAGACTTTTTTTTTTCGACAAGCATTTAGTACCAAGACTTGCGAGTTGCGACTCATGTGTAATATTAAAAAATGGACAAGACCTTCCAGAGTGCAAAGACTAATTGACAGGTGATCCAAAAATCCAAATGGCAAATAGTCAATCAAACAGATCGAGAAGATGAAGGAACAAATCAGGTAGATAGAGTAATACACATGAACTTCATTCATTCGTATATATAGTTAGTGTCGACTTAGTGATACACATTGCGTTGTGGCAGCAAAAGCTACAATTAACCAATCATTAATATATACATACCAATTCTGAAGCTTTGCTCCAATGGAGGTCCAAATAATTTCCCAGGAGTACATCAAGCCCTCTTCCCCCACACCTCCACACTTGAAGACTTAACAGATTTTCTCTCTTGGATCACTTAATGCCTCCAGTTTATGTTCCTATGATCTTGTTCTATCCTCCTGTTTCAACTCTCATTGCTACTACTCCTACTAGTAGTGAAAGATCACAAGCACTAAAGCAATCTCTCTCGGAAACCCTGACTCGCTTTTACCCCCTTCCAGGAACCCAGGAAGAATCAGAAGCAATCTTTGCATCTATTGCAACGATGAAGGAGCTTATTACATAGAGGCCAATGTTGAGTCTCTTAACCTCTTGGAGTTTCTGCAGCATCCAGACCTGTCATTACTCCCTAAGCTTATTCCACCTTTCAACAGTTTGCTTGATTACAGTGATCAACTTACAAACGCCACAACCGCCCCAGGAGGAGAAGGAGGAGGAGGAGGAGCTGATGTAGTTATGATACAAGTGACCAACTTCGCCTGCGGCGGCTTTGTGATTAGAGTGTATGTATCTCACATGATTGTTGATGGTGTTGCCATAAGCACTTTCCTGAACGCTTGGGCTGCGGCAGCACAGAGTCAATCAGGTCATCAGCATGTTCATGTATTGCCTACTTTTGACAGCGCAACATTGTTCCCTCCGATTCTTGATGAACAAGGAAAGAGTGCACATCCGGGAGAAGCAACCATGAGGGGCCTGTACAGGCGTTTTGCCAAGAAAGGAAGGTGTGTTACGAACAGATTTGTATTTGAGGCCTCAGCTGTGGCCAAACTTAAAGAGCAAGCAGCAACACCATCATTAAAAAATCCAAGTCGGGTGGAAGCAGTTTCAGCATTCATCTGGAAATGCTCAGCAGCTGCTTGGAAGGCCAAGTCTGGTCAATCTGCACCAAGTTTGATAACCCATGCTGTGAATTTGCGCCGAAGAGCTGACCCCAATCTTTTACAAGCTTGTATGGGGAATTTTGTTTTGCTTGGCAGATGCAATAGCAGATGATCGTCAAGGAGAACAGAGTGGAAGAACAATTTACAGTTGCTTGATTAATTTTTCTCTTTTGTTCATACACACATGATGTACATATATATACTAGTCTACCTACAAAAGGAATCCGTGAAACCCGGAACCGCGTTTCACTCCGTGAATTTCGGATCCGTGTTTCACGCCAACACTCCCTCTCAAGTTGGTGCATACATATCAACCATGCCCAACTTGCTAAGTGAATCATAAAATACCCTTTTAGACACTCCTTTTGTGAGCATATCGGTAAGTTCCTCTTCTGTAGAAACAAAATGAAAACTAATGATCTTCGCGTCTAGCTTTTCTTTTATAAAATGACGATCAACCTCCACATGTTTTGTACGATCATGTTGCACAAGATTATGTGAAATATCGATAGCTGCCTTGTTGTCACAGTACAGCTGCATGGCACATTGAGGCTTAATACCCAAATCTTGTAGCAAACTTCTAAGCCATAACAATTCGCACACTCCCTGAGCCATACCTCTGTATTCTGCTTCAGCACTAGATCGAGCTACCACATTTTGTTTCTTACTCCTCCACGTAACAAGATTGCCTCCAACAAAGGTAAAGTATCCTGATGTGGACCTTCGATCGGTAATATTTACAGCCCAGTCTGCATCTGTGAAGCCACAAATCTCAAGGATATTGTTGTGATTAGAAAACATTACTCCTCTCCCTGGAGATGACTTCAAGTACCTCAAAATCCTCACAACAGCATCCATGTGATCCACACTCGGATTATGCATGAACTGACTCACTACACTTACTGCATACGCAACATCTGGTCTGGTATGTGACAAATAAATCAGACGTCCAACTAGCCTCTGATAACGAGTTTTATCGGTGGGCACTTGATCTGGGTACTCTGCTAACCGATGGTTCTGCTCAATAGGAGTATCAATTGGAGTGCAATCTAACATACCTGTCTCTGTTAATAGATCAAGGATGTACTTCCTCTGACACAGATAGATACCATCACTTCCCCGGGCTACCTCAATACCTAAGAAGTACTTGAGTGTACCTAGGTCCTTCATCTCAAACTCTGTGGCTAGCTGCTTTTGTAATCTGTCCACCTCAATAGTATCATTACCAGTAACTACCATATCGTCAACATATATGATTAGGGCTGTTACCTTCCCTTGTTGGTGTTTGAGAAATAATGTGTGGTCTGAATTACTCTGCGTGTAGCCAATTTTCCTCATAAATTGTGAGAATCTGCCAAACCAAGCACGAGGAGACTGTTTAAGACCATATAAAGACTTCCTCAATCTGCATACAAAGTTATCGGGAGAAGCTGCCACATATCCAGGTGGAAGATCCATGTATACTTCCTCTGTTAGTTCTCCATGAAGGAATGCATTCTTAACATCAAACTGCCTAAGAGGTCAGTTCAAGTTAGCAGCGATAGAGAGCAATACCCGGATAGTGTTTATCTTTGCAACAGGTGCAAATGTCTCATCATAGTCTATGCCATATGTCTGGGTGAACCCCTTTGCTACTAGGCGTGCTTTATACCGGCTTACTGACCCATATGGATTGTGCTTCACTGTAAACACCCATCGACATCCTACAGTCTTCTTGCCATATGGTGGAGGTACAAGCTCCCAAGTATTGTTCTTTTGTAATGCTTCCATCTCTTCCTCCATTGCTTTCCTCCATTTTGGATCTCCAAATGCATCCTGCACTTTGTTAGGTACTGATACAGTAGATATTTGATTCACGAATGACTCATATGACTTAGATAATCTTTTGGTAGATATAAAATTGGACACAGGATACTTGGATTTAGTTTGAAGGGTAGGTTCATATTTCTTTGTGGGTTGACCTCGAGTAGACCTATTTGGCAAAACATATTGTCTACTATTAGCCTCAATAGAATGACTAACCTCAGATGAGTGATCTTCTGTACCAGGAGAGCTTTGGTCAGGGGTATAAACAATAGTACGGGATACATGAGGGGCAGTTGTGTTGTCAGCTTCTGGTGCCTGAATCTCTTGAGTGACGACCTCCGGTGGTGCCTGTGTGGCTGACACCTTGGTAATCTCAACGGAACTTGTTACCATATCGACTGGCTCATTTGTCTCCCCCTCTCCATGATACAACTCTTCAAAATAGGAATTCTCCCCCTGAAGATCAGTATCAGAAGAGGAAAAGTAACTCATGTCCTAAAAGAAAGTAACATCCATAGTGACATAGTACTTCCGAGTAGGAGGATGATAGCACCGGTACCCTTTCTGATGACCTCCGTACCCAACAAACACACATTTAACTGCCCGGGCATCCAATTTAGAACGCTGATGTTGTGGAAGATGAACAAAAGCAACACAACCGAAAACACGGGCAGGAAGATTATGAAAAGAAGGTAATGAGACATGAGATGCAAGCACCTCATAGGGAACTTTCCCTTGAAGAACACGAGATGGAAGACGATTAATGAGGTGGGCGGAAGTAATGACAGCATCACCCCAAAGGTATTTAGGCATGTGGGCACTAAAAAGAATACATCGAGCCATATCAAGTAAATGACGATTTTTTCTTTCAGAAACCCCATTTTGCTCAGGTGTGTAAGGACACGTTGTTTGATGAACAATTCCGTGTGTGTTAAAGAACTCCTGAAAGACATGATTCACGTATTCCCCCCCCCCATTATCAGAACGAAGAACTCGAATGGTGGCATTATATTGGGTTTGGACAGAGGCATGGAAGGTACGAAAAGCGGGAAAATCTTCATTTTTATTTTTAAGAAGAATAATCCATGAAAGACGTGTGCACTCATCAATGAATGACACAAAATAACGCATGCCTGAGACAGTAGATTCTTTAGAGGGTCCCCAAACATCAGAATGAATTAATTCAAAAGGAAGAAAACTTTTAGTTGAACTACTAGGGGAATAAGTTGATCGATGACTCTTGCCCAAAACACATGTCTCACAACATAAACAAGACTCGTCCACATTAATAAACAAAGTGGACATGAATTTTTTCATAACACTAAAAGATGGATGCCCTAAGCGACGATGCCATAACCAAATTTCACTTATCTTGTCAGAAGTGGAGAGTAACGCGGTCCGAGAGTGCCCCCCTGGATTTTCCCCTGCGTACGTCAGATCCAAATGAAACAACCGGCCCCGCAAATACCCCCGACCAATTACTCGTCCGGTGAGAAGATCCTGAAATATCACATACATAGGAAAAAAGGTCACATAGCACTGAGCGTCAGCGTTCAGTTGGAGAACAAATATCAAATGGTGAGATAGAGCAGGTACATAGAGTACATTGTGAAGCTCTATGGTAGGAGTAATACGAACAGACCCTGTCCCTACCACGGGAAATGGCTCACCATTAGCATTAGTAACATAGGGTACGGGTGGAGGGGATAATATGGTAAAATAAGATTTGTCATAAGTCATATGATCAGATGCACCAGAATCAATAATCCATGTATCAGAACTACCAGAGTGAGAAATATTAAAAGCCATACCAATTAAAAAGGAATCTGTCTTTGGTGCACTTGCACTGACAGTGAGGATGCACAGACAAGGAAAAAGACAACTGATTCTTGCCGGACCGGGTCGGGTCGGATGGACCGGGTCGGATCAGATGGACCGGGTCGGGTCGAGAGCGGGCCGGGTCGGGTCGGGTTGAGAGATAAATGTAGGGTTTCTGAAGGAAAATTTCGGGAAAGAGAGGAGAGAAAGGGACAGCGGCGGGAAAAGGGTGAATCGGCGTCTCGGAGATGAGGAGCATCGGAGGGGACCACCGGAGGGCGTCTCGGAGATGAGGGACCACCGGAAGGAGGGACCACCGGAAGGAGGGACCACCGGAGGGTCGATTCGGAGATGAGGAGTAGTGAATCGGCGGGATCGGTGGGTCGATTCGGAGATGAGGAGCAGCGGCAGAGATGAGGGGTGAAGCAGCCGGTCTATGAGCTCTGAGGAAGGTCTCGTCGATGGAGCGAGAGACTACTTCGGGTCGAGGAAGAGGATCGACGGCGGCGAGGTGCAGCGGAGGAGAATGAGAGGATGGTGGGTTTGGTGACGGAGCTGGTTCACCGGAATGAGAAGCAAAGCAGACTGCTGGGGACGCTGTCGCAGAGGGTGGAGATGCTGGAGAGGGCTCTGATCAATGAGAGGCTGAGGAAGAAGAAGAGGAGGCGCCGGGGAAGTTCCGAGCTGGTGAAAGGAGGACGTGCTCACCAGCAAGGACAAGAAGGTCACGGCGCTCAAGGAGACCAAGGTAAGAACAGGAGGTCGCTCCGAGCTAGCTGCCGGAGAGAGGAAAGAAAAAAAAATTCCCAGAAAAACAGAGCAAGAGGCTCTGATACCAAGAGGAAGAACAATTTACAGTTGCTTGATTAATTTTTCTCTTTTGTTCATACACACATGATGTACATATATATACTAGTCTACCTACAAAAGGAATCCGTGAAACCCGGAACCGTGTTTCATTCCGTGAATTCCGGAACCGTGTTTCACGCCAACAAACAGGAGCAAGCTTGGTGAACAAGATGAGGAAAGCAACATCAATGTTCAATGGTGACTTGGTGGTGAAGCTACAAGCTCAAGCTGGGTTAGAGACTATTCTTAAGGTTTTCCAAGACATGTATGAGGCTATTGCGATCTCCTCTACTGATGGGGATAACCAGGTGGAGATGAACTTTACTGGGTATACCAGCATTGCCTACTCTGGAGTGTATGATGCCGATTTTGGCTGGGGAAAGCCTCTGTGGGTCGTTCCAGTTCATGAGCCCTGTCACGAAGCCTTTTCGGTCAATGTGGTTCGTTTGATGGATACAGGAGAATGGGGAAACAAGGGATTTGAAGCTTGGATTTCTCTATCTGAAGAAGAGATGGTACTGTTGCAAAGCAATAAGGAGTTGCTTTCTTTTGCTTCTCTCAATCCTAGTATTTTACCTAATTGATAATTCATCATTTCTGTTTTTACTTCAGCCTTTTGCTGGTAATGAAAGTTCGATAATGGACTTTTATTAGTTCCACCTTGCAATAATACCTGCTGTACTATTGTGCAGGCTCTGCAAATTAGAATGGGCGGCTTAGTAAGTTTAATAACCCAAAGTAGTGAGCCGTATGTGTTTGTCATTTGTTTTGGCTTGCAGCTTTGGGCTGGTAATATTTGTAACTATCAGTTTGTTTGTTTGTTTGTATCATTGTATGTTTGTTTGTTTGTTTGTTTTGGCTATGAGCTTTTAGCTGGTAATATTGTAACCATCAGTTTGTTTGTTTAGAACTTTAGATAAATGCCGATTGTTAGGCAGCTGGCTAGCAGAAGCGTTGAAGCCAACAACTTGCATATATCTACACTTTTATAGTGTCTTGTATAGTCAAATTAATATCCTGACAAAGAACTACAGGAATAATGAATTAAACTCAGAGGAAAAAAATGTCTAATGTTAGCCAAATTTGTTTTTATTAGTGTCAGAAGTGGGAATCATCTGGTTTGGTAAGACATTTTTCTCTTACAGAAACATCCAGACATAACAAAGAGGATAATAAACGAAAATCACAAGTAATCAGAGAAGACATCTACTAAAAATTAGCAAAGAAAACTTAGTAAGTATAGCGTATACCAGTATTGAAGGATATACCTGGCTAATTAACTAGCTTCTTTATCTCAATGACGCTTTAAACAATCCTGAGGATGGCCGGCAGCTTAGTTTGTAATGCCTGCTTATTTCAGTGCATATCCTAGGAAACTGGGCAGATACCTCATAAGCCACAACAACATTCATACTTTATAGTACCATACCTCGTACCAACTATATGGTCAGTTGACATTGAGCTAATCAGAAGATGAACATGGTGGTAAAAATCATTTCGAAAGAGTGCATCAAGCCCTCTTCGCCAACACCTCACCACCTGAAAATCCACAAGCTCTCCCTCTTGGACCAGTTCATTCCTTCTATTTATGTACACATGCTCCTCTTCTACCCCCTCCACCCAAACGCAACACCTTCTGCTAATTCGGGTAATACTTGCCAAAGGTCAAAACTGCTAAAGCACTCCCTCTCAGAAACCTTGACTAGCTTCTACCCCCTTGCTGGAAAAATCAGAGACAATCTATCTATCGATTGTGATGACCAGGGGGCTACTTACACAGAAGCAGAAGTCGAGTCCATAACTCTCTTTAAGTTCCTCAACCATCCTGATATTTCATTGCTCCGTCAATTCCTTCCATCTGGTGTTAGATTCAGTGAATCAGTAGGTCCAGGAGCTCACTTAACTATGATCCAAGTTACCAACTTTGCGTGTGGTGGTTTTGTTATTGGTATCTCGGTTTCACATATGGTTGTTGATGGAACTGCTGTGACCACCTTTCTTAAGGCTTGGGCTGCAAGGTTCCGAAACATTTCTGCATCTGATATATGGAAGCCTAATTTTGATGCCCCATCTGTGTTTCCTCAAAGCAATGCATTCCCAAGAGACGCAACCATAATGTCTATGTGGAGAGACTTTCGGAGAATGGAAAAGTGTGCTACAAGGAGGTTTGTGTTTGATGCCGCAGCTATTGCTGCACTTAAGGCCAAAGCAGCAGTCAGCACCACATCAAACTCAAGCCTGCAAAATCCAACTCGTGTAGAGGTTGTTACAGCACTCATCTGGAGATGCATAATGGCTGCGTTTGCCTTCAACATTGAAAGGACTGATGGTGGGCAGAGAGAGCAGAGGTCAACTTTGATAACCCACTCAGTCAATTTGCGTCGAAGAGCTGTACCACCCTTTTTAGAAAACTGTATGGGAAATTTTATCTTTCCAGCTGCAGCTGCAGTATGCAGCAGCAAAGCTGAAGAGGTAGAACTGGGTGACTTGGTGATTCGGATGAGGGAAGCAATTAAAAAACTCAATGGCCATACTGTCCAAAGCTTACAAGGGGATGGAGGAGTCACCAAATTGTGTGAGCTTTCAGAAGAGATAGGCGATACTTTCTCTCGTGCAGCATCCGATGGTGCCTTGGATTTTATATGTTTTACCAGCTGGTGCAACTTTGGTCTGTACGACGTCGATTTTGGGTGGGGCAAGCCCATATGGATGTCTTGTGCTGGTGCAGACAATGCTCCACAATCCGTGTTCATGAACACAGTTGTTCTAACAGATACGAGGTTCCGTGATGGAGTTGAAGCCTGGATTTATCTCGGTGAACCAGAGATGGCGATATTAGAACAGGATGAGAACTTCCTTGCTTTTGCTGCTACTGATCATAGTCCTCTTGAATATGGTAACCCTGTTTCTGATCCATGAAAGATCAACCTTCCCCACTTGCTGTAACTGGAAAATAATGTTACAAAGTGTGAAGATTATCACATTGTACTAGAGCAAGCAATGAAGAGTAATAGAAGCACCAGTAAGAATTGAAAGCTATATACTTGATTGCTCTATATCAATAACAACCACAGCTGATTGTAACTGAAATACACAATGTACGAATGTTATTAATTGCAATGGATGGTTACTATGTCTCACAGTTATGAAAAATCATTCTCACTGTGTTGCAAGTAAGACTCTGGTGCCGATAATTGCAATGTACCTTCAGAGCAAGAAATTATATTCGGTCAGTTCCCCTGCGATGAAGAAGTGGCTTTGTTGCAAAGGCAGCAAAAGCAATTCATTTCTACCGCATCTCTCAATCCTAGGTTCCCCTTCGGAACTGATTATGTTATTTGTGGCCTTTGAGTTCTGAGTATACTTGCAAGTTGCAACCATCACTTTGTATGAGGATCAATGTTTTGGCTTTGAGCTTCAAGCTGATATATTTGTCACAGTATCTTGTATATTCTATGTCAACTTTGATCTGCAGGAAGCCAGTCGTGTCAGAAGAAACTGTAATTTTACCAAATTGGCTAATTATATATTATTGTAGCAGTACAGTCGGCATTCGGCAATCATCTAGTTTGGAAGGATATTTTTTCTAACAAAAATATTCAGAGATTTGTGTTAAATAAATAAAAGTCATACGTAATCAGAGAAGACATTCAACAAAATTTAGTGCAGAAAACTCAGTTCATATCAGTATTCCAGTAATGAAGGACAGACCTGGCTAATAAACAAACTTCTTTATTTCAATGACCAAGGCATAATAATAGAGTCCGGCCGGCAGCTTAATTTCAAATGCCAGCTTATTTTAGTGCATTAATTTCCTTGAAAACTAAGCAGGTTGCTAACAACCGACATTAGCATATATAGTTTATAGTACCCTATTTTGTACCGTCAATATGTTCATTTACCATTGAGCTGATCAGAATGACGAACATGGTCGTTAAAATCATCTCGAAAGAGTGCATCAAGCCCTCTTCCCCAACACCTCAGCACCTGAAAATCCACAAGCTCTCCCTCTTGGACCAGCTGATTCCTTCCATTTATCTTCCCGGGATCCTCTACTATCCTATTCACCCAAACACAACACCGTCTGTTAATTTTGGTGATACTTGCCAGAGGTCAGAACTGCTAAAGCTATCTCTCTCGGAAACCTTAACTAGCTTCTACCCTCTTGCTGGAAGAATCAGAGACAATCTTTCTATCGATTGCAATGACGAGGGGGTTAGTTACACTGAAGCAGAAGTAGAGTCCACAAGTCTCTTCCAATTCCTCAACCATCCAGATATCTCACTGCTCAGTCAGTTCCTTCCGTCTGGTGCTGGTTTTAGTGAATCAGAAGGTCCAGGAGCTCCCCTAGCTATGATCCAAGTCACCAACTTTGCGTGCGGTGGTTATGTTGTTGGTGTCTTGATTTCACATATAGTTTTTGATGGAACTGCAGTGCGCACCTTTCTCAAAGCTTGGGCAGCGAGGTCCCGTAACACTCCTGCATCTGATATATGTATGCCTACTTTTGATGCCCCGTCTCTGTTTCCACAAAGTGATGCATTCCCACAAGAAGCAACGATGATGACTTTCTGGAGACGCTTTCTGAGAATGGGAAAGTGTGCTACAAGGAGATTTGTATTTGATGCTGCAGCTATTGCCTCACTTAAGGACAAAGCAGCAGCCAACATGACCTCAAGCTCAAGCGCGCAAAATCCAACTCGTGTAGAGGTTGTTACGGCACTCATTTGGAAGTCCGTTATGGCTGCATTGGCCGTTCACAACCATGAAATTACTGATGGTGGGCAGAGGCCATGTATGATAACCCATGCGGTCAATTTGCGTCATAGAGCAGTGCCACCCTTTTCATTGCAATGTATGGGAAATTTTATGTTTCAAGCTGCAGCTACTGTATGCAGCGGCAAAGCTGAAGAGTTGGAACTGGGCAGCTTGGTGATTCTGATAAGGGAAGCAATAAAGAAACTCGATGCCAATGTTGTCCGAAGCCTACAAGGGGATGGGGGAGTCACCAAATTGTGTGAGCTTTCAAAAGAGATGGGTTACACTTTCTCTAGTGCAACATCTAATGGTGACTTGGACTATATAGGTTTCACCAGCTGGTGCCACTTTGGCCTGTACGACGTTGATTTTGGGTGGGGAAAACCTACATGGATGTCTTCTGTCGGTGCAGCTAATGCTCCTGAATCCGTGTTCACAAACGCAGTCGTTCTAACAGATACGAGGTCCCGTGGTGGAGTTGAAGCCTGGATATATCTCGGTGAACAAGAGATGGCGATATTAGAACAGGATGAGAGCTTCCTTGCTTTTGCTGCTACTGATCATAGCCCTCTTGAACTTGGTAACCCTGTTGCTGATCCATGAAAGATCAACCTTCCCCACTTGTTGTAACTGGAAAATGTTACAAACTGTGAAGTATTATCACATCGTACTAGAGCAAGCAATGAAGAATAACAGAAGCACCAGTAAGAATTGAAAGCTATATGCTTGATTGCTCTATTTTAATAATAACCACAGCTCATTGCAACTGAAGTACACAATATCAGAGTGCTACAGTCACCTAACCTGTGAAACCCCAACTCCTTAAAGCAACCAAATAGCGGAATTAAGCACTTCAAATATTACTTGGGTCAAATTCATAACCAAAATTCGATCATTACCAATAGCACATTGAACACTAACAATATCAGGATCCTCTCGAAACCTAATCTGGTTAGGGATTTTCCGGCGGCGAGAGCTCGGAGAGTCATGAGTAGTTCGCCGGCGATTGGAGTGAGTGAGAGAAGCTAGTATGTGTGGGAGTTTGTTATTTTCGCTCGCCTCTTTCAATTTGGAGCCCCGGCCCATACCCGACTATTAAAAATCATCCACCCGCTTAGTCCGCCTAGCCATACAAGATTAGTTCCGCCTAGTTTCGCCTCTTTCAAAAGCTTGGGCTGCAGCCACAGAAGAGATTCAATCAGGTCATCAGTACTAATGTATTGCCTAGTTCTGATGGTACGGCATTGGTCCTCTGATTCTTGATGAACAAGGAAAGCGTGCATATGCTGGAGAACAAGATGACAGCTTACTTGCCTTTGCATGTTTTGATTCTACTGCTCTTTCTCGAACATGGATGGTTACTACGTCTCACATTATGAAAAATCATTCTCACTGTGTTGCAAGTAAAACTCTGGTGCAGATAATTGCAATGTACCTTCAGAGCAGCAAGAAATAATATTCGGCTAGTTCCCCTGCGATGAAGAAGTGGCTTTGTAAAGGCAGCAAAAGCAAGTCATTGCTAGTTTGCTACCGCATCTCTCAATAGGTTCCCATTCGTAACTGATTCATTTTGTTGGAGGATCAATGTTTTGGCTTTGAGCTTCAAGCTGGTATATTGGTCACAGTATCTTGTATATTCTATGTCAACTTTGATCTGAAGGAAGCCAGTGATGTCAGAAGAAAATGTCATTTTACCAAATTGGCTTGTTATATATTAGTGTAGAAGTACAGTCGGCAACCATCTAGTTTGGAAATATATATTTCTCTATCAAAAATATTCAGAGATAAGTGTTAAATAAATGAAAGTTATACGTAATCAGAGAAGACATTTAACAAAATTTAGTACAGAAAACTCAGTATATATCAGTATTCCAGTAATGAAGGACAGACCTGGCTAATAAACCAACTTCTTTATTTTAAATACCCGGCATAATAATACATAGTCCAGCCAGCAGCTTAATTTCAAATGTCTGCTTATTTTAGTGCATTAAATTCCTTGAAACTAAGCAGGTTATAGCATATTTCGTACCAACCATAAGTTCATTTGAACATTGAGCTGATCAGAATGACAAACATGGTCGTTCGAATCATCTCGAAAGAGTGCATCAAGCCCTCTTCCCCAACACCTCAGCACCTTAAAATCCACAAGCTCTCCCTCTTGGACCAGCTGATTCCTTCCATTTATCTTCCCAGGATCCTCTACTATCCCATTCACCCAAACACAACACCGTCTGTTAATTTTGGTGATATTTACCAGAGGTCAGAACAGCTAAAGCTATCTCTCTCGGAAACCTTGACTAGCTTCTACCCTCTTGCTGGAAGATTCAGAGACAATCTCTCTATCGATTGCAATGACGAGGGGGTTAGTTACACTGAAGCAGAAGTAGAGTCCACATGTCTCTTCCAGTTCCTCAACCATCCAGATGTCTCACTGCTTAGTCAGTTCCTTCCATCTGGTGCTGGTTTTAGTGAATCAGAAGGTCCAGGAGCTCCCCTAGCTATGATCCAAGTCACCAACTTTGCGTGCGGTGGTTATGTTGTTGGTGTCTTGGTTTCCCATATGGTTTTTGATGGAACTGCGCTGCGCACCTTTTTCAAAGCTTGGGCTGCAAGGTCTCGTAACACTCCTGCATCTGATATATGTATGCCTACTTTTGATGCCCCATCTCTATTTCCTCAAAGTGATGCATTCCCACAAGAGGCAACGATGATGACTTTCTGGAGACGCTTTCTGAGAATGGGAAAGTGTGTTACAAGGAGATTTGTGTTTGATGCAGCAGCTATTGCCTCACTTAAGGACAAAGCAGCAGCCAACACGACCTCAAGCTCAAGCGCGCAAAATCCAACTCGTGTAGAGGTTGTTACGGCACTCATCTGGAAGTGCATTATGGTTGCATTGGCCTTTCATAACCATGAAATTACTGATGGTGGGCAGAAGCAGCAGAGGCCAACTATGATAACCCATGCGGTCAATTTGCGTCAAAGAGCAGTGCCACCCTTTTCAGAAAATTGTATGGGGAATTTTATGTTCCAAGCTGCAGCTACTGTATGCAGCAGGAAAGCTGAAGAGTTGGAACTTGGCAGCTTGGTGATTCTGATCAGAGAAGCAATAAAGAAACTCGACGGTAATATTGTCGAAAGCCTACAAGGGGATGAAGGAGTCACCAAACTGTGTGAGCTTTCAAAAGAGATGGGTTATACTTTCTCCAGTGCAGCATCTAATGGTAACTTGGATTATATAGGTTTTACCAGCTGGTGCAACTTTGGCCTGTACGACGTCGATTTTGGGTGGGGAAAACCTATATGGATGTCTTCTGTCGGTACACATAATGCTCCTGAATCCGTGTTCACAAACGCAGTGGTTTTAACAGATACGAGGTCCCGTGATGGAGTTGAAGCCTGGATTTATCTAGGCGAACAAGAGATGGCTACATTAGAACAGGATGAGAACTTCCTTGCTTTTGCTGCTACTGATCATAGTCCTCTTGAACCTGGTAACCATGCTTCTGATCCATGAAAGATCACCGTCCCCGATTTGTGCCGTAAATTGTTTCAATTCTGTTGAGCATTATCTGCATTGTACCAGACCAAGCAATAAAATGCACACCATGTCAATAACAATCTGAAGTTATATACTTGATTGCTCTGTATCAATAATAACCACA
Source organism: Argentina anserina (assembly GCF_933775445.1). Lineage (NCBI taxonomy): Eukaryota > Viridiplantae > Streptophyta > Magnoliopsida > Rosales > Rosaceae > Argentina > Argentina anserina. The sequence goes on along the minus strand of NC_065873.1, from coordinate 28,247,166 downwards.
GCTCATTGTAATCGAGTATGCAAATTTCAAAGTTATAGATTCAATACAGACTGAACTTTAACTCAACCGAACTAATCGACAGCTTTATTTGTGAAAACCCAATTTCTTGAAGCTAGTTTATACAGAATCAAAGTAAACTTCACAGTAATTTCTCACATAATGATAGTGATAATAACAAAAATTAGAACCCGAATCCTTCTGATATGCCGATTAGAGCAACGGAACCCTAAACCCTACAGTTGCAGAGAAACCCTAAGCCGATCGGAAACTGGAAAGAAAGTCTGAGCTTCAAACTTTAAACCCGCCGAATCTTTATACCGGCCGCCATCATGCCTACGTGGCAGCATATACGCCCTCCGTTTCTTTTTTCCCTTACTATTTCATTGTCATCTTTCCCTCCACAAAATCCCCGATACCAAAAAATCAAGCCGATAAAATCTAAAACTACACCGAAAAATGCGTTGAGCAGAAATTGAATTCCTGACCTGAAACGTCGTCGTCGCCGTTGCCGTCGCCGACATGCTTCTTCTGCCTCTGCCTAGCTCCACTCGCTTCCCTACCGTTCAATTAGCTTCCTCTCCCATTCTCATCCGCCACCACCACATCTTCCACGCGCCTCACTCTCTCCCCGCCGCGATTTCCACCTCCGCCGAATCTCACCTCCCTTCACTCCCCTCCTCCTCACGGCGTCGTTTCGATAACTACGACACCGACCACGCCGCCGTCTCCCGCTACGACTTCACTCCACTCCTCACCTTCCTCTCCTCCTCCGCCCCCTCATCCGCCTCAGCTCATGACGTCACTGACTCGGCCCCGCCGACGTCACTCGACCCGGCCGAGTTCCAGCTCGCCGAGTCCTACCGGGCCGTCCCGGCCCCGCTCTGGCACTCCCTCCTCAAGTCGCTCTGCTCCTCGTCGTCGTCGTCCTCCCTGAAACAAGCCTACGCGCTCGTCTCGTGGCTGCAGAAGCACAACCTCTGCTTCTCGTACGAGCTTCTCTACTCGATTCTTATCCACGCGCTCGGACGCTCCGAGAAGCTCTACGAGGCGTTCCTGCTCTCCCAGCGCCAGACGCTGACTCCGTTGACCTACAACGCGCTCATCGGCGCGTGCGCCCGCAACGGCGACCTGGAGAAGGCGCTCAACTTGATGTCCAGGATGCGCCAGGACGGTTACCGGTCGGATTTCGTGAACTACAGCCTGGTAATTCAGTCGCTTAATCGGTCAAATAAAGTTGACTCTCCAATTATGTTGAAGCTTTATAGGGAGATTGAGTCTGAGAATGTAGAAATTGATGGACAGTTGTTGAATGATTTGATTGTTGGTTTTGCGAAAGCCGGTGAGCCTAGTCAGGCTATGCATTTCCTTGCTATGGTGCAGGCAAGTGGTTTGAGCCCGAAAACTGCCACGCTGGTGGCGGTTATTTCGGCATTGGGGAACTCTGGCAGGGTGGTTGAGGCCGAAGCGATTTTCGAGGAAATGAAGGAGGGAGGGCTGCAGCCGAGGACTAGAGCTTACAATGCACTGCTGAAGGGGTATGTGAAGGCAGCTTCTTTGGAAGATGCTGAGTCGATTGTGTCGCAGATGGAGAGGAGTGGCATTTCGCCGGATGAGCACACATACAACCTCCTTATTGATGCTTATGCCAATGCCGGTAGGTGGGAGAGTGCGAGGATTGTGCTGAAGGAGATGGAGGCTAGCAATGTGCAGCCTAATTCGTATGTTTTCAGTAGGATTTTGGCTAGTTATAGGGATAGAGGGGAGTGGCAGAAGTCATTTCAGGTATTGAGGGAGATGAGGAGCAGTGGGGTGATGCCTGATAGGCATTTTTACAATGTGATGATTGATACTTTTGGGAAGTCTAATTGTCTTGATCATGCTATGGCGACCTTTGATAGAATGTTATCGGAGGGGATTCAGCCGGATACTGTTACCTGGAATACCCTTATAGATATTCATTGTAAGTCAGGACACCACGCAAGGGCAGAGGAGTTGTTTGAGGAGATGCAGGAGAGTGGGTGCGCGCCTTGTGCCACCACCTTTAACATCATGATAAACTCCTTAGGGGAGCAGGAGAGATGGGATGAGGTGAAGGGCCTAATGGGTAAGATGCAGAGTCAGGGATTACTTCCAAATATCGTTACTTATACCACGTTAGTTGACATATATGGGAAGTCAGGGAGATTTAATGATGCAATAGAGTGCTTGGAGATAATGAAGTCTGCAGGCATGAAACCATCGCCAACTATGTATAATGCCCTGATCAATGCCTATGCTCAAAGAGTAAGTTGTCTTATCCTCACCTCTGGACAATTTTAGTATGCTGTCAGTGTAGAATTGTTAGACCCCAATCTACTAACTGATGTTGCATACCATCTTATCTTAGGTGATCTTACTTGCATAGTTTTGTGAATCGAAATTATGATGTGGCCAGCTTGTTTTGCACTTTCATTTGCATAACCATTATGTCGTGAATTTTATTATTAAATGTCATCATTGTCATGTCTACTTATATTGACATGATAAACAGTTTCAGCTTTGGCACCATCAATCTACTAGTGCCAAAGAGAATGTTAATTGTAAAAGCTTTTTTTACCTGAACTATTCTTTTATTTGTCTATTTGAATTTGTGTGCCTCTATATATTTGTATGTTTTATTTGGACTGCTGAAGCTCTATGATTAACTAACTGCCGGCAAGATGTTCATCGTAATTCAGACAACTAGTTTATTGTCCCATTTAAGTTTCTGAGAATAAATCAGATACTCGTTTTGCGGATTTGATGGTTGAATATTGATATGATTTGTTGGAATCCTTGACAGGGTTTGTCTGAGCAAGCACTGAATGCATTCAGGGTTATGAGAGCGGACGGCTTCAAACCTAGTCTGTTAGCTCTCAATTCATTAGTCAATGCATTTGGTGAAGATAGGAGGGATGCTGAGGCCTTTTCCGTGTTGCAGTACATGAAGGAAAATGTAAGTTTATACTATATTAACATTACTGCCTACAATTGTACAATTGATCTTTCCATGTAATTTCTATGGGTCTTATAACTGCAGGATGTAAAACCAGACGTGGTTACATATACCACACTTATGAAAGCCCTTATTCGTGTCGATAAATTTTATAAGGTACAAATCCTATTTGATATCCTCAATCCTTCCTAGTTACTATAACTGAACTCTGCTTCCTTTTTGTATGCATCATAGGTCTTTAGGCTACTTTCGGCTTCTTCCGTCTTTTGACATTTGGATATGGTTTTCATTTCAGGTTCCAGATGTGTATGAAGAAATGATTCACTCTAGGGTAACTCCTGATAGGAAAGCTAGGGCAATGTTACGGTCTGCCCTGAAATACATGAAACATACACTGAATCATAGATGATACGATTGACTCATACAGTCAAATTTACTTGAGTTCCACCTCTTATGTTTGATCGAGTCAGGATTATTACTATAAAAGGTTAGGTCGCAACCCAAACATGATATTCCTTTCTGATGTACAATGGCATGAACTTAAAACTTGTGAATCAATTATTTCTGATGTACAATGGCATCTCCAAGATGAATTTTCCTTTGGTCAAATGATTTTGCAGGAACGATGATGGTTTACAGCGAACATCATGCAAAAGGAATTGAAGTTCAAGGCCAATCTTGCTCCACAGTTTGGAAACAAAGACACTGACCGATGAATACAAGAACAATTGAAGAAACAATCGATCCCCTCGCTAATTTCTGCTGTAATTCTTTTTCCATAAGCACCGGGGGAAATACGATTTGTTGCTTGTATCTTGTAAAATCTTCCAAGGTGGAATGTAATTATAGAAGTACATTGTATAATTTTTCTTCATTATTCTAAAGGAAGAGCATTTTTATCCCAGCATTATCTGTTTCATGCAGATGCAGTCTACCAAAAACTTGGATGCTCTGGTTGGCCACACAATTCAATGCTTTCCTTGAAAAGAACAGTGAGTTTACCCGAGAACCCATTACACCTATAAGTTAAAACAAGATGTTCCTATGGTGTGTATACAAATCAAAACCCTATGTTCTAAATTCAGAGTGGAATAGCAGAAACAATTGGTCTAGAAAACTTGCCTTTTGAAATTCTGGAACAGAACATGAACATTAATAGAACCGAGGATAACAAGAAGAGCCTGAAATATGTTCTTATCTCTTGCATTCCTAGCTCAAGCACTTCCGTCTTCTTTCCATATCTACTACTCCTCTCGACCAAGTACCCATCAAGATACTCATCTATTGACACCCACTTGTCTAAGGCAGGCTTTGTATAATTTTCACCGAGCAGGTTTGGCCCCATTTCAAAAATTGTGAAAAATGCAGCAGACCATTCATGGAGAACCCTCTGAAAGTGAAACATAATTGCATTGTTATATGAAAGTTATCATTTTTTTCTTTATAGAAGGTGAACCAGAAAGTTACATACATTGAAGGTACCGAAGTCGGTGGGATTGAACATTTTAAAGCAATCTCTTGATTGTGCTGCTCCATCTCCATATACCTAGTCACAGGAAAAAGGATACTTCTTTCTATAAGTCAAAATACGGTGAAAATAATTTTTTTAGGAAAAAGAGCTGTGCTTTGACAAACCTCAAAGGTGAAAGCCATGGGCACCTTTACAATGTCATACATAAAATCAGTTGCTGTCCCATGTGCCAAATACCTGCAATTAAGAAATATAAGTATATGGGAACTCTAACTGCATAAACTTTCGACAAAGTAAAACTCAAATCCTCTTGAACTTTGGCTCTGTTAGCAGTTAACAGAAGGCTAATAACACAGCCATCAGGCCAAACTTAATCATCAAATTTATGAAATGTGCCCCAAGCCATCAGGATGAAAGGATGTCAGACATCATTACACCTCCACCCAAGTCCCCACCAACAACAATGAATAAGTGAAATACTAACCCAACAGAACCCCCACCAGACCCAATCATGCAACGTTTTTGGCAATGAAGCTGATTCAGTTCCTCAAGCAATGACTTCATCTTTTGTGAGGGAACTCCATCTGGAGTTGTGTTCTTATGATCATACGGCATAAATAATGCCTAGAGAAAGAAAGAGAAAGAGAGCTTTGTCAAGAATGTGTCAGATAGATTTTGCAGCCAAAAGTTATTTAATCTCAACAGACTCTCTAAGCAGTGCAGAAACTTATCCCACGCCATAGCAATTTTCAGTAAAAGAATTCTGTTATCTGAAATTAGAATTTCAGAATCAACATGAGGGAATATTATTGTGTTAGTTTGACCAACCTCCATCCCAGAGTGTATATTAACCCATATGTGCGGATCAAATGACACTGCAATTTTCCGCATTATTTGGGCTTCAGGCTCACTAAAAGGAGCCGTCCCAGGATTTTCCTCATACGGATCATAGTCCTGTTATTAGAACAACAACATAAAAGAGAAGGCTGACTGTCAAGTACGGAACAGCTCAAGTAATGAACTGACAATAAAACATATAAATTAAAGAGTGAAACAACGTGACCACTAGATGAGACTGTTGCACATAAAATTTGATAGAAATCAATATATATGAAACATACTGGCTTAAATCTCAACAAGACATCAAATAACCTTAAAGATGAAATAAACAAGCAACACGCTGATATGACATAGCACGGAAAGAAAAATGACTTTAAAAAGCAGCATTTACTAACCTTTTCTTTTTTGCCCCAATCTACGCTCCAATTACGATTAAGATCAACTCCTCTCCCTGTCACATAATGCAAACTTAAACATTTAGAAAATATTATCATTAAATAACAATGGAAGTGAAGTAACATTTTACACATGTGATTGTAAAAGAGGATATGAGGATATTATTTCCAGTAGTTTGCATGTAAATTTTGAAGTCAGTAGAACTGGTGGCATTACCATTTCTCCTCTCGCAGAGATCCCCTGATTCTACAAGTCTGCGGCCATTTAGGTTTTCCATGGGCACCACCTGACATAAATTAGAATTGGAACTCAAAAAATAACAAAGTTCCTGAAGAAAATCCAGATACACCGGCTAAAATGCAGTAGGAATATATTCTGATCCCTACGACTTTGGACTCTAGTGATGATTAATAAAGCTTGGGAACAACTTTCCATCTGATTGGGTAAAAATGTGACCCTAAAATGTAATCAGTTAAAAAACATTTTCGAGCATAATATATGAAATGGATCCATGAACAACAAGGAAGGAATTCATCTCAATGTAAGAGTGGTGAGTTGTCTATAAATTAGATCTATGTACACACCAACATTACCATTGACTTCTGAAGACATCCAAGATAAGTTTGACAGAACACCACATACTTGAAGAGAAATATAATAAGGAAAAGAAAAGGCAACTATCTATTGTTTTGCAGTTCTCCTGCACCCCTCCTACGTACTGTAGCTCATTTATTATGGTAGTGTGCTGCTTAGTGGATGGTACTTGAAACAAAAATGTTTGCATCGACTATTTACATTGCAGCTACATCAATAACTAGTTGAAAAGTTCAGTAAACATGTTACCTTTATCACAAGATTGTCAAGGATCTGGTCTAAGGAGGCTTGGTCTAGGTTTGGCAGAAACTTCTCTTTACTCAAGATTAAGAGGATCTGCAATGCAACTTCAGAAGTAATGAGCTCCCTTCCATGCTGTCCAAAACTCTGGAAGACAAGGAATCATCTGTCAAAAACAACAGCCATTACCAATCAAAATCTACTTAAAACGAATCACGTCATCCAACACACAGAATCTTATAGAAAGCTTACAAGAAGGATCCGAAACTTTGGCTTGTCATCACCCTCCTGCCTTCTCCGACAATAAGTAACTACATCAATCTCAGCAGAGTAACCCTTGTTTCGAGCCTTAATTGTATCTAACTATATCATTGAAACATAAAAGCTCAGTACGATATAACACAAAAAGAAATTCAGAAAAATGATCAACCAGCAAGAGCAGCCTACAGTGAGTATATCCCGGTGTCGAATAACCAAAGCTTTAACCTCTTCCATCAAATCCCCACTGTAAAACCAATAAAAAGCAATACTTTGATTATGTCCAAAGCTAATTTACCCAACAAAAATCAAAACCTGACAACAAGTACTCCAAATTACAACTTAGTAAAAGTCCAAGATTCAAGCTTTACAATAACTCAGTCACCGTAAGAGCTTGACCAATGAAAACATGATATAAATGAATCAGATATCTCCAATTCAGCATAGAATTTAAAGCCAGATTGAATTTAGGGTCAAGAAATGACGAAACTGACCTGGAATGGTAGAGATCGCGGTTAATGGGCGTGAGAAAAGGCTGAGAGAGATTAGTATCGCCATGGACGACGATGAAGAGACCTTGAAACCAAGCAAACAAGCACAAACTGATGCACAACGGAGACGATAACGAGCCCCGATTAGCCATATCAGGCTCAGACGAAGAAGAAGAAGAATAAAGGTGTCGCCTTTCTTTTTTGGTCTAATTGAATTTCTTCATGGCTCTCTTAGAATCTCAGTAGTTTCCATTCGAAGCTAAGAGGGGGGGTTGTCTCTGTCAGTTTGTCATGATTGTCCGACTTTTCCACGTTCAACGGTCTTGATCGGCTTCATATTTTACCATTTGATACGAATTTTAGTGTTTTATGTTTCATATATTTACATTTTCTGCTCATCCGGACCTGCGGGAGTTGGACACAAATGGCGCAATGGCATCATCACATCTTATGACTAGTTGTTTGTGACCAAGGATCCGAGTTAATATATATAGTTTGCTCTCAATTATAGACATTAAGATTAGGATGACGATGTGCAGTTCATACTTCATAATCAACTACAGAAATTGGATCTTAATAGTTGCTCAATTATGGTGTGGCTAGTAATACATGTGACAGCTAGCTAGGATCAGCTAGGGTTTTTCTCAAGTTGGAATTTGAGTTATATACACAATGATAAACAATTAGTTGACCCAAGTCTAGATAGATGATTACAACTGAAGTACACATGCATCAGCAAGACAAGAAACAATCTTTGGCTAGAAAATGGCAATTTACTATAGACTACTCAGCATACTCAGCAAAATCGAATGTTCATTATAATCAGTCTCTACGTGACTAAGAAATACATTTTATATTGATTTGCATTTAGATGAAGTGTAACCAATTCCTTTATCATATTGTTCATATTAAATTTCAGGGTGGGTGGTCACAACTCACAACTCCTTTATCACATTATGTTAACTAATTTATTTCGGAAAATTCTGTTCTATACAGCAGCATTTTACTCCACATACAAGCACATACACCCACACGTGCATTATATGATAAGCCTCTTTCACCACACACACTTGTGTGTATACCATACCTTGCTGCACAGCAGACAAGCCCATTTATTTCATCCTCCAACTAAATCGTGTAATCCTTTCTTTACAAGGTTTTCAAATCAAACCAGAAAAAGGATAGGACGACGACGTCAACTCGTCAAGTACAGTACGTAGTTATGCTTTACCAATTCCAAGCACATGCATACATTAAAAAAAATGTCGCCATCACCCCAAATTAGATTTAAAAAAAAAAATAAGATTACAAAGAAAATTATAACGTACATCGACGCATGTTATGTATTTCAAATCATGCGGCTGCTATTGTTTTATGAGGGTGGAATCATAAAAACAGTATCAAATATATATATCATAAACATATACCATTATACATCCAGTTAACTTAAGATCAAAGGACTAGGATCCACAGAAGCCAACTTATTGAGGTTGGAGTCGGCTTCTAGTAGAGCCATCTGACGCTGATCCAAGGTGACCCATGCTTCAATTCCGTCACCGGACTTTGTGTCGACCAATATGATCAGATTCATGAAATGAGGAGCACTACTCGAACCAATGCTGCTCACCCATGCAGGCTTTCCCCACCCAAAATCAGCAGCTTCGTACCACCCAAACTTGCACCAACTGCTAAATGCATAATAATCTAAATCCAACCCATCACTGTTCGTGATTCCCTCTAGCGAATCAATCATTAGAGACTTCCCCTGCTTCCCCTGCATTTCTTTCGCAAAATCAGCATCAATTCTTGACAGTGCATTCCTCAACTCACTCACCAACCCTGGCAACACTGAGTTCTGCTGCTCTTGCTGCTCGTCATCATCGTCACTATCTCCGATATAAGATCGTGCGGCTGCCATCCAAAGGAGGTTTCCGGTAGAGTACTGAAGATCGGAGTCGGAATCATCCATTGCATTCAGTAGTTTGGAGCGGAGGTTAACAATGTGTGTCAGCAGTGAAGGCCTTTGGAAATTATGCTTCTCTTTAGAGGCAGCCATGCAACACTGCCATAAGAAGGCCGAAACCACCTCGACCCGCGTTGGCGATTTCTTTCGAGCCATTTGAGCGTTAAGCTTGAGGGTGGCTATAGCCGAGGCATCAAACACAAACCTTCTAGTGACACTAGACTCCTTCCCTTGTATGAACAAGGAACCCCACATGTGAAGTGAGGAATCTCTAAGCCACATATCACCATTTGTTGGGAACAAAGAAGCTGCAGCAAATAAGTTGGGGGATATCCACGGTGGCGCTTCTTTCTCTGATGATCCTGATAATAGTCGACGACTAATACCAGTCCATGACTTGAGAAAAGTACACAAGGCAGCACCATCAAGGAGCTTGTGTGAGATGCATATGCCAATGGCAATGCCACCGCACTGGAACACATTTGCTTGGATATTGGTAACAAAATTGCCACTACTCGTATAAGTAATACTACCAGGGAGGAATTGGTTCAGCAATGAATCAAAAAGTTCAGGACAGCGGAGAAACTCGTGAAGAGAGAAGTGCTTAACTCTGGCTTCGATGAATACAGCTCCTTCATCGTTGCACTCGACAGATAGCTCGTCATCTCTGAGCTTTCCGGCAAGGGGGTAGAACGCAGTTAAGGCCTCAGATAAAGAGACCTTAAGAATTTCTAGTCTTTTGGCGGTGGTAATGGTAGTAGTGGGATCATAGAAGAGAATGATGGGAGCATAGGGGGCTGGTATGAGCTGATCAAGAAGGGAAAGCTTGAAGGTTCTGAGATGAGAGGGTGTTGGGAAAGAGGGTTTAATCTTCACTTCCGAAACAACTTCTACCTCCAGTATCTTCATTTTTCGTTTCGATTGGGAATGGCAACTCAAGAAGAACGTTTAATCAATTAAGGTGATTTATAGTAAGCTTGAATGTTCTGTTGCCACAACTAACTAGCTACGTACCGAAATCAATATAATATATACTAATTAAGCTACATAGATTATATATTCTTCTATATGTTATCATCTTAATCAACAAAGTGGGTTAGCGGATAGGAATCTTTCTAGATGAGGTGCTGCTCCAGCTTTGATTTGTCATATTCATCTATAGACGAAAGGATAACACATGGTAACTATGAAATTAGGCTAATGTGACAAGAAGTGAGCATCGATTTCAACGGGGTAAGGTTTCTAGATAAAACTAACTGCCAATATATGATGATCGATCCAATACATGTAGGAGACCTCGTCGTATATTTTGAGTGCTTTCATGCGTACGTAATGACGTTTTTGGTATTTTATGGAACTATGGATTAGATAAATGGGATCAATATCGCAGTTGCCGTCTGGGTTTGTCCCCAAGCACTTTGTTCAGTTGGTTGTCGATCGAATCGATCGCATTTCTAGCAACGTAGTGTTACAAATGGCCAAAGAATAGCCTAACAAAACGTAGTGTCACATCCAGTTTTCGGGAGTGTTTATTGTGGGCGTTGCTGGTTATATGAGCTTCATGAATATGTGGAATTGCTCCAAGATAAGAAGTGTGAGAGATATATGGCTGCTCCTTCCTAGGGGTTCAGGCAGGTCGACCCGGTTCAGTTTGGGGAGCTTGTCGCTAGTCGAGGACTTAACGTCGAAGAAGGGAGTAGACCGCCCTACACACTGGTCGGGGTATGGAGCCGATCCCCTTATGAGCCCAAAGTAGGGCGAAACCAGTGCATTATCCTGTTAAATAAGGCTGCATTCATGAGATAAAGCGCAGTATGGAATAAGTGTGGCAGCCGAATGACTATGTCCATGACATAACTTGTTTTTACTACTGTCATGCGATCATGATTTTGTCAATAACTCAATATCGAGTGAAAGTTAGTGGGATTGAGTGAGCCATTGAGGTAATCATTGTGAAGGTTTTGAAGACGACCTACTTCACCCCATTTCTATCAAAGCCCAATTTCTTTTTTCACTTGTTTACATCCGAGCCCGATATGAATTATTTACACACGAACGTTTTAGTTGACAGATCCACAAATATTAAAACGGTTACCATATAGTCTTAACCCCTCAAATATACCTCTTCTATTAGAAGCTCCATAATGATTTGACCCGAAACATATCCAAGTTTCAAATCTTGGACCAATATGACCGTTGGAGACATCCCCTCTATCCCTAAATAAAAGCCAAGGCTACAGTTACCCCACTCCAATATCAAACCAAAAGATACGCTCCTTCTTCTTCTTCTATAATCATTCAATCGCAAATCTCTCTCTGAAATCCCAACTCAACAATGTCAAGAATGAAAATCGATCGCAAGCCTCCTCTGGCCAAGTCCCCCATTGGGCTCCGGCAGCCCAGTCGGGCCCTCCGATCAGGCTCAACCTCGCTCCAAACCCCACCAGGTTCAATTTGTATTCCCAACTCACTGTCAACATTGGCTTCAATTTTGTATTCTAACATTCTTTGTATCTGGTCATTGATTCAGGGTCGCTGACGAAATCCCAGAAACCGAGCCGGATGTGGGACACGGAGGAGCCGGAGCTCCGGCCGGAATACCGGTCCATTTCCTGCGAACTGAGGGCGCTGGCTAAGATGGTGGGCAAGGAATTCGGGGATGAAGATTGCGAAAAGGGCGGCGGGGTTCGTAGATCAGTGAGTGCTAATTCAAGCCCTTTGTTTGAGAGGGGCAAGTTCTATGAGGAGTATTCTGCAAGGAGAAATGAGAGGCTGAGGAAGAAGTACGGGGGAACAGGGGAGGAGTTTAAGTCTGCGTTTAAGCAGAAGCTGGGGGTTGCGGTGGAGTCTGCGAAGCGAGGCAGTGGGACTAGGAAGATTGAGAGCATGAGGAAATCTGTGTCTGCTGCCTACTCGGTGGAGACGACAAGCGAGGCGCCGAGGTATATGCTGAGGAGTATGAGCAAGGAGAACAAGAAGCCTCCACTGGCTCAGCCTCCTGTTATGTATTCTGCTCAGAAGTCGGCGATTGGTGGGGGAAGGAAGACAGGATCTCGAAGAGTTGGGTATTAGGGGTTATGGTGTTTGTGTGTTTGGCCTTTTGGGTATATGGCTTGCCTTTGATTCTGTGTTTCTGAAACTCTGGGATTGGAGTTGGGGATGAACTAGTGGGATTATATATGCATATGGCTTGCTTTTGTTTATGGAACTCTATGTTATTCGATCAGATGTTATTGTCTGAATAACATTTTAGCAGTTCTAGTTATTGTTCAGAAGAATAATAGCTGGACCAAATTTGACTCGCAATGCAAAATACATGTTTTTCAGTTTATATTTGTCATAAACTAGCTGTTTCTGCATAATGCTTGGCACATATATTCATATGCACAATTTCCTCATATGTAGGAGAAGGTTTGCATGAGAAATTTGGGTTGTAAACTATGCAGCCTATTAACAAGAAGAAGACAGGCAAATTGGATATGAACAAGAATTTGAGTTGTGAACTATGCAGTCTGTTGTAACAAGAACCTCAGCAAAAGTGATTGGAACCTGTGACGGGAAGGAAATTGGCAAAAGGATCATGATCAAGTCAAACATAGTATTAACAATCTCATCAAAAACCAAGAATATAAACATAACAGAAGCTCAATTACCAGAAGGTCACGAATGAATGTTAATGAAAAATACATACTACTAGTCCGAATTACCCAAAAAACAAAAAAGCAAGAAAAAAAATCCAACTAAGATGAGCGATAAAACATACAAATGATGCTTATCCTATTAGCTCATCAGTTCACTGCTTTGGAGGAGGGAAGAAGATGGCATCAGAAGTCCTTTTCGATCGGAACAGCTTCTCAGTATCCGAATCCACATTGAAAGAAGCTTCAAGCACCTGAGGAGATAACGCCTTCCAAGCACCAATACTTCCTGCCAAATGAGTGAATATAGGATTGGGAGTGGTGATAATAGAGAACCACTCCAGACCTTCCGGATCAGCAATCTTTGACACAACAAAGAACCGAGGAACGATGAACAAGTTCCCAGCTGAAACTGTCGTCTCCAACACCCTTTTCCCATCAACACCAACAACCTGGACACGACCACTGCCCCTAACAATGTAAGTCACCTGCAAAGCCGAGTCACAAGAAAATCCTGGGGAACACATTGCACTTCCATCTAGCCTCACTAGATCAGCACCAAGCCCCACCTCACCAACCAAGGGAAGATTCTTGGTGTTCAAGACAACAACTCTTCCACCTCCTTCAATATCAACATCTAGAGGAGCCTCCTCGCAGTTCAATGTCATCCCATCTCTATGTTCCTTGTTTGGCTCAGGCAAATTAGCCCCTTCCAACTTAACAATGCCCTTGCCAGTTTGATTCCCAACAAGAGTCTTCACAGCACTCTCTTCCAAATCCCATGCTCGGCTGACAAACTCAGTTGAGAAGCCAGTGAAAATTCCATTGGAGCCATTGAGAAAGAAGTCAGTGAACTCGCCCCTCTTGTGAGCTGTTTTGGTGTCACCCAAGAAAAGAACCACAAACTCAGCGTCCTCCTTGTTATGCCACCAAGTGATGACTCCAAAAGGAAGAGCAATAGCATCACCCTTCTTCACTGGAAGAACCTTTTCTTCCTTCTCCGGCAGAACAATGCCGACTACTCCATTACCTTGAAGGACATAAGCAACTCTGGCAGAGTCTGAGTAGTTGGGGAGAGCAAATCCGTTCTTCTCCAGAGAGAGCTTGGCAGCTCCGATGTCACCTTCACGGAGCATGGGAAGCTCCGATGGGGACCATGCAGAGTAGGAACCACCTTCTCCTCCATAAACCTGTTTAGCCAACCTTGGTGTAAGATCAATCTCCATCTTTTCTCCAAAACAAAACGTAGAATAACCAAAAACGAGAGCAAAGTAATGATAGTTCTGAATATCAAGAACAATGTGTGAGCGATGATTAGTGCAGATGTGTTGGGGTGTATATATAGAGGCATGAATATAGGAGTATCTCATCTCTAAAAGGATAAAGATTCAGTATTCGATTACAATAAGGATCAATCTGGAATAGTCTTCTACGTAGAGAAAGATAGTATTTGATTACAAAATAGATCAATCTGGAATTCCAGAATTGTCTTGTGCAAGGAAAAAGTTTCAGTATTTGATATCAACACGGACTAATCTGCATTATCCTACTGGGATTACTCTGCATTATCCTAATCCAGATTGAATTTAACATGCAATATAGATGGAGATTAGTCTTCTACAAGGAGAAAGATTGGGACTAATATGCATTATCCTACTGGGATTAAATTTGCATTATCCTAATCCAGATTGAGTTTAGCATACGGCAGTTGTAATACAAAATGGGGTAATTTCACTCATTTGATTTCATAACCAAGCATTATCCTGATTCAACTGGGAAATAAACCTTAGCTGGTGTTGTTTGATCAATTAAACATGATCAAATCATCCCCATGGCGTATCTCTTAACAGTGCTATGCCGGATAATTGGAGCCTGGCATAGCAAACTAAAATATAGAATTCAGTAATAAAATTACAAAGTCAACAGTAATGCTATTGTTTATTTCATATACATTCTAGTGCCATGGCATCTGCAACTCGTACATTTCTCTGCATCCTTGAACAGGAATGATATTTATTCACATTCAAAATCCATCAGTGGGAGCACCACTTTCAGTTATCCGACGCCACTTTGACTTCGCCAGTCTCTTTCACTCCTGGATCAACATTTTTATCTTTTACCTCAACTTGAACTTCTGCTGCTGAGTTCTCCTCCTTCCTTCATCCACTCGATAATAAACCTATGTTTGTTTGTAAGAGAATGGTTAAGATCAATGGCAGATGTTTCGCAAAATGAGACATCACACCTCACAACCACTAGAAGTAAGAAAATTGTCACTGATTATCATACCACGGATGTCCGAGGTGGTGAGAGTACTTTAAAAGAGTTGGGACGGCCGTTGAAATTTGTTTCAGGAACCCCTGGTATTCCTTCTGGGAACGTGAAGTGGTCTACATCATGGCCTACCTGCCAGTAATATGTGATCAATGCATCAATAACTTCTGATACAAATAGGGAGATGGCGCATTCCCATTTTGTTTTTGCTCTAATTTAATTTGCAATATCCCTAAAATTATTTCTTCTACTTATAGGTATAATTACTCATGCAAAGGACTTCCTTACTCTTCCATGTCCGCCAAATTCGAAAGCATCACTGTCTAGTGCAACTCTGTACTTCCCAGGTAAGTCACACCCCACTTTGTACCTGCATATTTCAAAACAAAATTTACTCATTAATGTAATTCCCCTGTACAATCACTGTCTAAATTGCTTCTGTCGAGCATGTAGCTACATCAACAAAAAGCAAAAGGAAATGTACCCATCATATGTGTTTACTGGATGAAAATTGAATACAAAAACTAGATCTCCACGTTCAAAGACAATAACCTGCAATACACAATTTCAAAGATAATCTTCAGTTGAAATAAGCCACCATCTCTGTTTACATTCACACTTCACTAGTTTGTCCATAAATTGGTACTCATAAAAATGCAAAGAGAAAAACTTGAAAACCCTACAAAAGATATATATACTACTTCAAAGAGTTGCTGCTCAGAAGCATACTTCAATGAAGAAGTATTGTTTAGATGCATAGTAATTTAAATGGTTTGTTCCTGATACTCCAATTTGACGTATAATCGGGAATCACCTATCCACTTGCTGATATTTGTATGAAAGAATACTACCATTGTTCAAAAACCATAGATATACACCAATACAATATCATACCTTGTCTTCTTCATTTGTGCTGCTCACTATCTGCTTTGTTGATGAAAGGAACGAAAATTTCTCATCCAGCAAGTGCATAGCTCTGTCAAATGTGTTCATAAACTGGACAAGTTGCAAGTATAAGGATGTAGGAACTGATAATAAGCTTTAATTATTGCATGTAAAGGCAAATAAATCAAGTACTGGGCAAGTGGTTCCAAAGCCAATTGATAACCATGTTCTGCCATGATTCCATGTGACAACTAATTAACCATTAACCCAGACTGATTGTCGTAGAAACATGGTTTAGAAGTGAAAACAAATGGTGAACATAGATTTAGCATTTTGAGGACATGAACTGTGAAACTCAGATGGAATGACAGTACATATTCTATATTGGTCCAGTAAATCTGATTTGTGTTATATAAATGTGCACATACATGAAAGCTTGACACGCAAGCACACACATGAAACTCTACCTGGACCCCATGTAGTTATTTCTCAATTCATCTAAGGCGACATGCCATCAACAGAACATGCAACAGTATGCAAAAGTTAACAAATGCTAAAAGTAGTCAATGTAGATTTTGTCTCAAGAGTCCAAACCTTATATCTTAGATGATCTGTATCTACCAGGTTCCATTGGCGTCTGCACTTCTCATAACTCCACCCATTTCCATCTCTAGGAAAGTCAATCCATTCAGGGTGTCCGAACTATAAAATAAACGAAACTTTTTACATGGTAGCCACTTGCAACACTTTTCTCATGTCTTAAATTCTCACAACAAATAATAATAATGGCTCTCTATCTAAGATATTTCAAGGTGCTGCTGCACTGCAGCGCCAAGAGTTGTATGTTGACTGCAAGAGCAAATGTGCTTACCTCATTACCCATAAAGTTAAGGTAGCCCTCGCCCCCTAATGCCATAGTTATAAAATGTATCATCTGAAAAAGTCAAAACAAACAGTGAGAGCTAATCTTGTCCAGAAACTTAATATTGAGTCAAAAACACGTCACAGATAGTTCAGGACACCAGATACTCTCCAAACCCAAAATGAAAGTTGGTGACCCAAAAGATGGTCAGTGATAGGTGAATTTGTTGAAGTAATTTGATCATTGTGACCATTTATTATATATGCATATAAAACTGAACAAGTGAAAGAAACTATTCAAGGAGACACCTGCCAACGAAACAGCATATGCAGTTGATGCTTCCAGTACCAAAAGTAAAAGAACAAACCTTGTGAAGAGCAATTCCACGCTCAACAGTAGGAGAAGCATTGTTCAAACAAGACATGCCAGAGTACATTTCTTTATCCATCAGAAAGAATGCAATCGTCTTGTCACCCACAATTGCCTGCAACAAGCAGTATCGACTGAAATCGAATAGAGAGGGGTATGTTGGCAACAATGACGAGACAACTAAACCAAACCATATACATCATGACAAAACTTGAACTCTCTCGCACAAGAAGAAAAAGCATACCTGATCATGACTCTCAGCATAGGAGACACACTTCTCGGTGTATCTCCTATTTGTCAAGCTCCATGAGATTTCTTTCATTGACCACTGCTCGTCTTTCTTGTTTTTCACATAATCAATCCACTTATCAGGGACGGCCATTGCCAGCCGGTAGTCAAAACCAACACCTCCTTCAGAGACAGGCCGACCAAGTCCAGGCATCCCAGAAACATCTTCGGCAATTACAGTTGCAGATGGTAATATCTTATGAATCAGATAGTTGGCAAGCATCAAATAAACAACAGCATCAACATCTGTTGCTTCACTGAAATACTCATAATAATTCCCTGTAAATGCCATGTTTATGCCATGGTGATGATACAGCATGGAGGTTACCCCATCAAATCGAAAACCATCAAACTGATACTCATCCAGCCACCACCTTAAGTTGGACAAAAAGAAGCGGAGAACTTCCCAGTTAGCATAGTTGAAAAGTCGGCTATCCCATAACTTATGGTAGCCTCTATCACCTGCGTGGAAGTAGGACTCTTGTGTGCTTTGACCAACTTCAAAGCCATTGAGGCCATCAGTGACGTTCTTACTTGCATGACTGTGAACAACATCCATCAACACTTGCAAACCTAGGGAATGTGCTTTATCAATAAGATATTTAAGGTCCTCAGGAGTTCCAGATCTACTGCTCACAGCAAAGAAGTTTGTCACATGATAGCCGAAGGATGCATAATAGGAATGCTCCATCACAGCCATCAGCTGGACTGTGTTGTAGTTATTTGCTCGGATACGAGGCAAAATATTATCAGCAAATTCTCTATATGAACTGATGCGGGGTTCTGAGCTACTCATTCCAACATGGGCCTCATATATTCGTGGAGCCTTGGGTTTTGGAGGCCGACCATGCTTAAACTGATACCTGCATGATCCAATTGATGAAACTTATCAGAAAACCAAGCTAAATTATAAAGAGGATAACTTGGAAAGTAAAACAGGTTCTACCCTCAGATGCCACAATTTAAGTTGCTAGTAAGTGAAAGTAAGCAAGTCATGAGACCATTCAGCGACTTCATAGAGAAAAGTCGAAGACCTTACCTTTCTGATGGTGGTGGATCCCAATAGACACCATCATATGGAGCAGCAAATCTTGCAGGATCCACAGTGGCATATTTAATCCAAGCGGGAATACGATCGACCCAAACTCCATTTCCATGCTTGAACCGGAACTTAACCTTTGAATTGTGAGGAATAGCCGGATTTCCACCGAAGTCGTGAAACTTGATACTCCACACTCCAAACTGGTCCTTCTCCATCTTGTGCTTGGAGCCTTCCCATCCATTAAAATCTCCAACAAGTTGTGCCTCCCTGAGTTTTAGCATTACATTAATCAACCAAAACATAAATCACACTTCTAAAAAGCTAACTCGAATGGTTGTTCAAAACCTAAATGAACTCACTGAGCTGCAGGCGCCCATTCACGGTACACAACTCCACCATCTTCTCTGTTAAATCCAAATTTCACATAACCTACACCAGCAGCACAACAGTGTTAGCTAAACAGTCCCATATCCTCACATTCATAAATATATCCATGATAAACCACCAATGTGAAAAAGCATTCATGACAAGTAAAAACGAATCACCTCGAGCGAATTCCTCTAAACCTCCTTCGAATTTCTCAATGAGACTTTTCTGCTCCAAATATCTCTTGATTCTGTACTTGAAGTGATCCTTGTACGGCTCCAAGTTTGCATCCGTCCTCAAAACACCAATATCTTCCATCTCGTCTTCACTAATCGTCATCCTCGAGCTGTCGTCTGTTAAAACCGCTCTAACTTTGCGATCACGCTCCAACTAACAAGCCAAAAAACAATTGAAGATCCCAATAAATAACTAAACTTCAACAGAAAATCAAGGCTCCTATGACTACATGAATATGAAACATGTGAAGCAGACTTGCCTTCCCATATGACAATACTCTATATTGAAGAAGCGGAAAAGAGGGTGCTTTAGGCTGAGTCAGCCTCGGCCGGAGGTTGTTGTTGTTCTTGGAACACGAGAAAGACAGAAAAGAAGAACTGAGATGAAGACCCAGAGAGCCCAACATGCTCTTCAGCGATTGCTAAGCCTCACTGGTGAGTCTATGAGACTTGCACTCACTCTCACCGTGCCACGTTCTGCCATGAGCAGCAGAATAAGAAGGCCTCTGGACGGTTGGTGCTGCTTCTGGGGAGGGACCCGCAATTCACGAAAACGATGGCTGGATTTGATTACATTAGCTCGTACTGCTTCTTGTTCTTGTTCTGGAAAAAAAGAGATGTGATTGCTTTGGAAGGGAAACAAAGTATCGTAGTCCGCGTGACGTGCGACGGATCGCTCGGTAGGAACTAGGAACCGTTGGTTCGCCTTTTGCATTCCAGTGCCCACGTGTGGCTTCCAGGTGTTCTATACACTTTTCAATATTTGAATATTCCACATTTTATTCTTTTTTTTTTTTTGAGATATATATTGGATCTTTGTACAAGATGTGACATATGCTTGGAAGAATTGTAGGTCAAATAGATCAATGGGATCTTAATGAACCGTATGTGTGTTATGTGAATCGAGATGCTCTTTCATCTTCTTTGAACGAACGATCTTACTTCTAGATGTGGTTGATTTTTTGTTTAAAATTATTTGATGTATCGAAATTAAGCGGTGTTTTTTTATTTTTCCATTTCCTCTTTATATTCAACTAGATTCGTTTATGTATGATGCACGTGTTAATTTAGAGAAGTTTTAAATACACATATTTAATTACTTAATACATATTCATATCTTTTCAGGCTTTAAATCAAATTTCATGGATATGGGAAATGACTAAAATATGCCCCTAATTAAGAAAATATAAATATTACAATCTTAAAAAACTTCATAAACTAATAATGTGAGAAATTAAATAAGTTTCTGAGAAAAAATATTATATTTATTTGATAGAAAATTAAGTGGAAAATTTTGATTATCAATTCATCAATTTATTTCTTTCTTAACAAATTTATAATTTTCAAGTTCGAATGTCAAACTAAGGTAATATATGTTAAGATATTATGACCTTTCTCATTTTAATGCAATTTTTCTTCTTAAAAAAATCGACAATGAAAATGAAAAATAGGTAAAAATTTATCAAATAAGAATGATTCATTTACTGATTTTCATGTTTGAGAAGTCATATTAATGTAAGAATTTCTTAATAATTAATATTTATGGACCACTACAAATTCAGTGTGTCTTAGTACATACTAATTATATGCTTTTTTTTTAAATTATATGAAATTATTTGATACCATGAGTTAATGGTATTTTAGACACTTTAGGTTGTGTATTTAGTATCAAATTCGAATGAAAAATAAAATAAATGGTGTATTGAGTAGTGAGTGTGTATTTAAAATTTATCGTTAATTTATCACACATGTACACAATAAAAAAAACATACTTTATTTGTCATTAACAGAATTATTTTATATAATTGTGTTTAATATGAAAAGTATTTTAGACAAAACATGTGATTTTTAAAAGAACGCTAGTGAATCATCCCTCGAAACTTCTTCACACTTGTTTCTCCCTTGTCCATATATTGATTACTCCATTTTCCAACCTCGGATTCTCCTACTAGGCTACTGCTATGGGTTAACCCAGGCGCCACGACCCAGTTGGTAGATGTTTGCAGCCCAGATAGGCCGAAGCCTGATGACTCAATGTTAAAAATAATAAAAAAGTAAAGGATCCCGGCCAAATAGTGAAGCCCAATCCTAAACCCACCGGCAGCGGGACACCTAGTAGAACCCAGCAGACGAGCGCGGCGGAGTCATCTTCAACCAGAAAAAGAAAACAAGAAGAAAAAAGAGATAAAGCTATGGAGGGCGAAGAAGGAGGAGGGTTAAGGCTGAGCAAGAGATTCTCAGACAAAGGAGGCGAAGTCGATAACAAAACCAAGTCAGGCACAGCGTGGAGCCACTCGTTCCTGAACCAGAAGCCATGGCACCCTCTCTCTTACCCCAACCAACGCCGCAAATGGATCGCCGAGCAGATCCAGGCCCAGCACCAGCGTCGCTCCGAAGAAGTCTCCCGCGAGGTTTACCTCCCCTCTCTCTACCACCCCTTCAACTTCAATTTCTCAATTTCAATTTCTCAGCTTCAATTTCTCATCGCAGTATCAGCAAGAGCAGGAGTTATTTCGCCAGGCAGCTCTCATCTCCAAGAAAGATAAAGAAAAGGTCGTAATCTCCTTCTTCTTCTCTTTGCAATTTGACCTAAGCTAGCGGCATTTGCTTAACTATGTTGTATTATGTGTAGATTGAGACTATGAAAGCTGTTAGCTTCATGTATGTGCGGCCGCCGGGTTACAATGCCGAGAGTGCCAAAGCTGCAGAGCTTGCCGATGAGAGTATGAGAGATGGTCACCAACAAGCACAGACAGCCGGTCCTTCTACTTCAATGTATAATGCATTATATTTTTGCTTTTCGGCCATTGTTTGTGTTTTTTATTTGTGTGTATGCTAATCAAGTATTGCTCGTTAGGCCAACTGGTGGTGAAGAAGCCAAGAAGAAACCGAGGCCGAAAGATGTGTTTGGCCGCAGTTTGCCTACTGAACAAGAGTTTGAGGTGTTGAAAAATGCTCCCAGGTGTGTCTTCAGTATCGTTTTCAGCATGCAGTTTACTTGTTTGTGTTATTATAGTTTCTAGATTGTAATGAATGCGGCAACTTGGGATATCAAGACGGGGAGATTGAATCTTACAAGTGAGGCTGCATTCAGCCTGATGCATAATGAAAGGCTATATGATATTGAATAGGTGCATCTGGTTACAAAAAGTTGTTTGAATCTCGTAATGGGATTTACCTTTCCTCATAGGACAGTTGCGATATTGATGTTTAGTGAACTCTAGTTTCAATTCGCTTTTACCTAGCTGAATAGGTAGTTGCACTACTTTAAATGATGCTTTGATTTTTTTTGGTTTATAATCTCAATATATGTTGCAACTGGAACATGAGAGTTATTCGTTGTTATTTGCTATCATTGAACTGAATTGGTACATTTAATTTAAAATCATATTGTTTTTTTTTAATAATGAGAAGCATGACAATATATGTTCTGTTTTGTTTTTAAAGGCTGGAAACTGGTGTTGCTGCAAGGGCAAAACCATTTGGAGTTGAATTGCGCAATGTTAAGTGTGTGAGGTGTGGAACATTTGGTCACCAAAGTGGTGATCGTGAATGTCCATTGAAGGATGTGATAATGCCTAACGAAGAGAGCCGACTGAAAAGGGACGACCCCTTGACTGCCATTCTTGCACACACAGATCCGAGTGAGGTCAGTCTTATTCTCATTTAAATGGTCAAATGATTAGGTTTGCATGAGCCTAAAATAACAGGGCATGGATCATAGTGTGACTGTGTCTGTTTTTTCTCTCCTTTTTATTACTTCCCCCTCCCCTCCCCTCCCCTCCCCTTCCTTTTTTTTTTTTTTGAGAATTGACTGTGAATTATTACAATCAAAGTTCTTAAGATCTGTTTAACATTTCAAATAATTTTGCCTCTTGTGCTGATTCAAAGTTTCCCTGTTTACAGTTTACTCTCTTTGGGAGGCAACTACTATAACTATTGTGCCATGTACTCTAAATTTTAGAGCGCTGTTATGAACTTATACCTATAATCTTATTTTGCTTTATTTTTCAGCCACTGAAATGGGAGCTCAAGCAAAAGCCAGGAATTAGTCCTCCACGTGGAGGGTTCAGGCCAGATGATCCCAACCAACAAATAGTTGCCGAGGATGATATATTTGATGAGTATGGAGGTATGTATCTTTCAATTTCAGTTCATTCTGGAATATGCATGTATATTTCGTGTCTTTGTCGTACATGCAAATAACTTCCAACCTCGTCCATTATTAGGATTTCTTGGTGAGAATGTGATCCCTGACTTACTGGCCAACTTCTCAAGCAAACCCAAGAAGAAATCCAAAAAGAAGAGCAAGCGCAAAACAAACAAGTCACCATCCATTAGTGGAGAAGACAGGTCATCTTCTGATGAGGATGACAAGAGGAGATCAAAGAAGAAAGCACCCAAGCTAAAGAAGAAGAAGCATAAGCATTCTGAATCAAGCTCACCAGAGATTGATAGACATGAAGTAAAGAATAAAGACAAGGATTCTTATTCATTGGAGGATTTGAATGATGAAAAATATAACAGAAGTACCAAGGATAAACGGAAGCATTCTCATTCATTTGAAGATTCTGACATGGATAGGTGGCAGAACAGAAGGGACAAAAGCAGAGACAGAGATGTGAATTCGTCTCAAGATTCTGAGCCCGATAAGAACAAAAGAGGTAGCAGACACAAGCATGCTTACTCATCAGAGGATTCAGATGGTGAAAAACGTCATAGAAGTACAATGAACAGACAAAGGCAATTTAGAAGGAAGAAGAGCAGAGACAATAGTGCTAATTTCTCCGAAGATTCTGAGCCAGATAGGCACCTTCTAAGTGAAAAGAGAAGACACCAGAGCAGACAACTGCATTCTTATTCATATGAAGACTCCGAGTCAGATAGGCAACATAGAAGTGACAAGAGAAAGCGGAGGGGACACCGGCATTTTTCTTCATCTGAAGATTCTGACACAAGTAGGCGAAGTAGAATTGAAAGAAGCAGGGATGAACTCTCCTACACATATAATGAGGCTGATGAGAAAAGGCATCATAGAAGTAGAAACAGTAGACACAACTCACACAAGCGCTAGATGTATATTCCAACTCTTGAGGATCAGAGGTAGACAATATTGCAGTTGCGATCATCAGTTCATCAATCTTTTGGGTATCAAAACAACTCTTTCATGTGTGTTTTCGAACAGCTGGCTTAGGAACTGCTCCGGTGGAAATGAGCTTTATGAGCTTTACTCGTAAACGTAACAAGGAACCGAGTTAATTGACATGACGAATTATCTGTCACCGTGTTTGTTTCAAACCTTGTATTTGTGAAATTGATAGTCAATTGTTAGTTTGTTACAACTTCTAGATAAGAAATGATCAATTTTTTTAGATTTTTATTGGTCACTCATAGTTTTACAAATTCGACAGTTTATTTCTTTAAGTTTCAATTTCAACTGATTACTCCTTATACTTTTCAAATTCGAACAATTTGGTATTTCCGTCATCTTTCCATCTAATTTGGGTGTTAAGTCTATCCAATTTATGTTTGTCAAAAAAATAACTTAACACTCAAATTCAGTAGAAAGATGACAGAATGATCAGATTGTTCGAATTTAGAAAATATAATAAGTGATCAGTTGAAATTAAAATTTAAAAGAATAAACTGTCGATATATTAAAAATTAGAGCAATGATCAGATTGTTCGAATTTAGAAAATATAATAAGTGATCAGTTGAAATTAAAATTTAAAAGAATAAACTGTCGATATATTAAAAATTAGAGCAATGATCAGATTGTTCGAATTTAGAAAATATAATAAGTGATCAGTTGAAATTAAAATTTAAAAGAATAAACTGTCGATGTATTAAAAATTTGGTGATCAGTATTTGGTTCTTTTTTTTTTTCTTCCACGTGAAGAAGAAAGAAGAAATATGAATGTTATTTTCAGTACAAGCTTGTTTGAGCAAGATAGTAGTAATGAAGTAGAAATAAATCAAATAAGTAGAATGTAAAAAGAAAACTAGAAGATATACTCTGTGCCCAGTGCCCCAGTTCATTCCAATCAAAATTAGTAGGGTTTTAGTCAGGGTTTAATCATAGATGGCGGTTGCTGGCGCTCACAGGATAAGAGGAGGGTCTCTGACGGCGGCTGCCGCCGCTCTCTCCATCACGAAATCAAAGCTGAGTGTCAAGGCTGGCTGTCCAGAGGTGTGCAAATTTCTCGGCATTTCAGACCCATCTGACCGATCTCGATCTCCCACTGCTCTCATGATTTCCAAGTTCATCAGACTCCACAACAAGCAGGTAATGCCTTTGCTATTTTGATTCTTGGAATTGCAGACCAGCGAGTTATGTTTAATTGGGTTGTGTTATTTAGAGTCCTGGAATCAAGGACCGGAATTGGGAGCAGAACCTGAATATACTATTGCACGGCAAAGATAGAGTTGGGTTGCCAGAGGTCACCAGATTGCTATCGCCGGAATTTACCTATTCCACTATCAAAAGCACAAGCACGGATGCAACAGCCGCTTATGGGCAGATCGAGGCCAACAAATCAAAGAAAATAGCAGGGAAGGTCAGCAAGAAGTAAAGCAGCAGGATATGAGATATCTGAATCTTTCAAGTGATTAAATAAATGACTGTTATCTTTGCATGTCATATACTCTGATGTTCTTATTTCGAGCCATTGGAGTTTTGTTTCATGGTGTGGATATTGCTGAATTGATTGTTGCAGATGATGCTTCTGTATTTCTGTTTTTCTGAACACTATCTAGCCATACCTGTGCAATTGAGTAACAAATGCATAAGACCAAACACAAGAACCAGATGCATAAGACCAAACAAGAAGAACACATGATTATGAACTAAGCTGCAGCTATGCAAAGTGTTTTGGCCGCTTAATTCATAATATCACTCGTGGCAATCTGGAGCTCCATGAGACCATTACTAATCTATTGTAAGCATAGTTAACTTCACATTCTGGATTTACTGCCAAGGTGGCTCTGTATTCTCTGATGGAGCTACCCTCTCCCGGTGCTGAACTTGTAAAGATTACGCTGCTCGCAAACAACGTTCCACGACCGGATGCAATGAGGCAGTGACGGGAAGAATGATTTCCATTAGAGCTAGGGAGTGTCTGACTTACAGCAGTTGTTGTGAAACTGTCAAACAATGCTCATCACTAGTCATGAAGTATCCATTTCTCAGCAACAAAACACACAATTGAACTATTTGTCGCTGTAATAAAATTTTACGGCGTATCATACACACTGTGTATACAAAGTTTTTAGGTCATTATCTTGTTAATAAAATTAAATATCTTTCCCGAATAATTCCCGTCACTTCCACACGTGCACATGCCCAACAACATCAATTACACGTGCGAGGACACATTTAATAATCCAGCACAGAATCAAAAATTCACCACCCATTCTCCGATTGAAATTCGCTTCAATCTCCGGCCACCGGCATGACGATATCAGACGATGAAGGCGAGAGTCTGGCTCAATTTCTCGAGGAAGAGATCCTCTCTGAGGTCTCCGATCAGGTTATCTTCTTCATCCATCTCTCAATTTTCAATCTCCCCAAATCTGTTCAACTTAAAAATCCGATTTTTAGGGTTTATGTTTCTTCAAATTGCTCTTAAATTCTGCGTTTTGATTTGATTCTGTTGCGTTTAATTAGGAGGAGGAGGAAGATGTGATGATAAGGGAGCCCAACCCTAAGAGAATGTGTATGACTGAGGATAAGCCAGAGATTCACAAAACCAAAGAAGAAGATAAAGCGAGCTGCTCTTCATCTTCTTCAACTGCCATTGTTAGAATTGATACCGGAATTTTGACCAAAATCCCACCTGAGCTGTTTCGTCACATCCTCAAGTTCCTATCTTCTGAGGATCTCATTGCTTGTTCACTCGTCTGTAGATTCCTGAATCAAGCAGCATCTGATGAATCCTTGTGGCAACGCTTGTGAGTAATTAGACCACTCTTTAGTCTCTCTTCTGTGTTGTTAGTTTTTTTATTTTCGACGTTTTCGTGATTGAAGGTTCCTGCTTTTTGTATGTTTGTGTTTCAGAGTTTTTGCGTAATGTGCTGAAATGTGTGCAGGTATCGTATGCGATGGGGTCTTCAGCCTCCTACCAGAAAGCTAAGGGACTGTCCTTGGAAACACCTTTACATTAAGGTGCTTCTATCTATATCATTTGCCTTTTGATGTTGTAGTACTTGCTGCAAATTAGCATTGTCAGTTTTGAATCACTTACATTGGACTAGGAATACTTAAGTTTGTAATCGTGTTCGACTGTAGAAATAAATCTAGATGAAGTATATTGGCCCTATAAGAAAACTTGTTTCTTTTGCAGCGTGATGAAGAGGACATGGTAGATATTGGTAGAAATTGCCCGGTTGAGTTCAAGGAGTACTATGTCCAAATGCAAGCTGCCAAAAGAAGTGAAGCACCTCTTCCTTCACAGGTAATTGGAATAACTTAACCCTCATTTTATATGTGTATAGTTGTCTTTCCTTAAAATAAGAAAAGAGCCTGTTGTTATTCTTATTCGTCTACTACAGTAAGTTTACTTTCTTGGGTAAGTAAAATGTTTGCACAATGGTCATGGCAATTCCCTTTCAACAAGATCTATTGTAGTGTTTATTACTAAAGGAAGTAGGAATTGCATCGAAATGGTTGGGCTCCCACAATTTCCTGCCCTGGTATGAATTTTCCAGTTCATCCTTAATTTATATATTCCCTGTACCAAGTTAGAGGGGGAGCAGGTCCTTTTATTGGAAAGTTACTTTTCTTGGAGGAATCTAAGCTATTGGGGTGGTTATTGAATCTTCTGATTTGCTGGATATTATTAGTAATGTTGCAGTGCATGTGTATGAAAAATTGGGTTCTTTTTCTTGCAAACCCTTTCTTTGCTTAATAACTTAGAATTTTTGGTCTCTCTAAGAGTCTGAAGTTATGTGCAAGAATTCAACTTTTTCACTTGGCTTTTAGCTCATGGAAAGGTCTATACTTTTTTGATACTATTTGAAGGAATGCCCCACTCTTCATTAGCTATTCAGTGTACCACTCTCCAAATCCAAAACAATGGCTGCATCTTCTGACCAAGTTTGCACTACACTTTTATAACTTGGATTTGGAATAGATTGGTCAGGGTCTTTGGTTTGGACTGGGGAACTCCTGGAGACTGTATTGATTGGTTAGGGAATTTGGACAGAGATGCCGACAAGAGGACTGACACGCTGTGGAAGTGTTCTGTTTTGGCCTCTCTGTGGGTATGCTCGGACAATATAGCAATTATCGATTGCAATGATGAACTGCTTTTTCTTTTTTCCAAAAAAAAAAGAAAAAAAAATTTCCTCACTAGTTGATAGAATTTAATATATATGTATGTCGTGTTGGGGGCCTATGTGTAGGCAATTAATTTGTTGCTTGTGGGTTAAGGGTTTTGTAGATCTCTCTTTTCCCACCCAGTGGCAAAGTTTACCCAATTGTTGATAGTAATTTGGTCATTTAGTCTTTTCAATCTTACTTCTTCATTGCATTATTAGTCTCCATAAAGTGACAATTTATTAGGAGATTCTTTTAAACTTTATGTGTTGATTTGCCTTTACCTTTGTTCTTAGGTGAAAGTGAATGATGATGGGTTAATTCTTGACAAGACAGTTGCTGATCAAGTTTCCATCTGGAAAAGAAGTAAAGGCCTGACTGATAAGGTGTCAACCGATCATGGTTGTTCCGGTGAAAAGTGTACTTACTACCAAGTTGGAGATGTGTTTGTTTGCGAGAAGACTGGTCAGGTTCATGGTAGGGGATACTCTCAATGACTTGCTTACACCTTGTGTCTTGATGCATATATCTAGTAATCTAGGAACCATTTGAATCTGATCCAGTTTTTTCTTTTCTTTTCTTCAGTATGTGATGAGTTTTGCAGAGAAGCTGTTATGGATCCGGCTAATATGCTTTGGGTCTGTCAAATATCTGGTCATTGCTTTGATAATGTAATGTCACCACAAGAAGGAGAGTCAGATTCAGTGAGTGGAAATCTCCTCAACCTTACATTTTTAATTGTCATACAACTCTACAAGTTTTAATGATGTAGCACTTCATTTGTCCCCATGATATGTTGAATAACTTGAATTGTATGAGTGATTACATACGAGGGCACCTTACCAACCATGATAAGAAAATTGTTGCCTATGATCAGTCACCCTCTGCTCACTCCTCTTTTTGTTTCTTGTAGTTTCAATATACATGATGTTGGTATGTATGTAGTTCCAGTACTCATTCATTTTCTTGACAAATCTTTCAGGAACAGCAGCAGGAAGATCCGACAGATGAGCCAGAACCATTCATGGGATCTGGCCGCTTTGGTAAGTCAGTTGCATCTTTTATTACTCTGAGAAGTTGCATGTTGAACATCAAATGCATTATTTTATAGTGGTGTGCAAAACTCATTGTGTTGTTGCTTGTTGTGGCAGCGCGAGCTTATTTGCTGGGATATAACTGCGCGGATGAGAAGGAGCTAGAAGCTACTTTGAGGTTCCTTTGAACAGATCAAGGCCTCCTATCTTGGTGATGTTTGGCATGGGCCATCTTGTACTATCTGTACTAGCTATCTTAAAAGTTGAGATCCCCAGCTGTGTATGCCTGGAGTTAGAGTAGATTCTATTTCATTTTCTTTTCCTGGAGTTTATTGTTAGAGCAGGTCCGGGGGAGTGTACTATCTACATACCTACTACTGCTGTCGTTGTTAAGCTATTACAGCCTATTACAGAGCTGCCCTTGCTGGCTTTTAGCATTGTATGAGCTATTTTTAAGTAATAAATTTATATTTACTCAAAATCAAAATGTGTTTATTTCTACTTAGAAAGGGTCCAGTTCTTGAAGCCAATATCAAAAACAGATTATGGTCTCATTGTTATGCCACACTGAACCTCAATGACTTGCAGTGTGGTTTAGGTTAAAATTGTGGGTGAAATAATGTCGAATTTGATCATGAAAATAGGGTGTGTCTGAAACTCGAATTACAAATTGATACTTGACCTTAGGTACGGAAGTAACTTTTAAGAGTTTTTGTAGTAACCCAATCATACAGTTAAAAAAAGTAAAACAATTTCTATCAACTGTGTAAATGTATTTACTGTAACAGTGCTTGTAAATTACACCAAGTGTGTAGTAAAAAGTTGAAAAAAAAAAGAAAGTAAAGAAAGGTGAGAGCGGCTCACGCGCCGCATCTGTTCCTCTCGGTGCAGGAAACCCTAAATATTATTGTGAAAGGACAATCTAAACCATCCTGTGCTCATCTCTGCAACGCCACACGCCTCAATCTCTTCCATCGGCTTCGCTTTGCTGGGTACGCTTTGCCTTCTCCTTCTTTCTTTTACTCGTTTACTTACCGATTCCGATTGTTGTTTTTGACCGGGCAGAATCCTCGTCTCCCTCAGTATCGCTTTTATACAGATCAATTCTGTGAACTTGTACTGTATTCTAGGGTTTCAATTTACTAATTTACCTGTAAAAGTTTCAATATATCATTATTGCTATTGAGCGACTAGGATGCCGTGTTTTAATGAATTACGATTTATTGATGCTTTAGACAATTGAAATTGTATCTAGTCTAAGGTTGATTTGATCGTAGAGTTTTAGTTTTGTTGAAATTCGACAGTTTTGAACTGATTTTCGCCTCGTTAAATCCATCTAGAGCAGATAGAGGGAAAGTTTAAGTGTGTATAGCGTTGAATGCCAGCTTTGTTTCTAATTTGTTGCTCTATCTGTGTGTATTGATTGGCAGTGGAGAAGGAAAATTAAGAGATGTCGGACCGGTTAACTCGTATAGCTATTGTGAGCTCTGACAGATGCAAGCCCAAAAAGTGCCGCCAGGAATGCAAAAAGAGCTGTCCTGTCGTTAAGACTGGTAAACTAGTTCTCGTTCGTTGAACAAAAAGTTAATTATAAGCCGAGGCTGTTGTTGTTGACTCATCTGATCTGTAATCTGCAGGGAAGCTATGTATCGAGGTTACTACCGCAGCTAAAATTGCTTTTATCTCCGAAGAGTTGTGCATTGGGTGTGGTATTTGTGTTAAGGTAAGGAATGTTTATTTTATAAATTATCCTGTTCACTTCTCTAATTTGTTCCAAGTTTGTTTGTTTGTTTATTTATAAGCCTTTCCATGACTATATCTCTTGTTTTGCTGTAGAAATGCCCGTTTGAGGCGATTCAGATTATTAACTTGCCAAAGGATTTGGACAAAGATACCACTCATCGTTATGGGGTTAACACCTTCAAGTTGCACAGGTTAGTACTTAGTACCATACCACATTATTAGGAAGCCCTTACTTTATTTTGGTTGTTGTAAGCGAAACGATTTACAATTTCAGGTTACCAGTCCCAAGGCCTGGCCAAGTTCTTGGTTTGGTTGGAACTAATGGAATTGGGAAGTCAACTGCCCTCAAAGTATTGGCTGGAAAACTGAAACCAAATTTAGGCCGTTTCAATGTAACACTCCTTAAACCATATTATCAGCTGTTCCCTTCTCTGATAAAGATATCATCTTGGTATTTATTGATTCATTTCTTTTTTATCTTTCTTTCCCAGAATCCTCCAGATTGGCAGGAAATCTTGACCTACTTCCGTGGATCTGAGTTGCAGAATTATTTCACCCGAATTCTGGAAGACAATTTGAAGGTAGTCTTTGACTTTGATGCTTGTAACTTCCCTCATTGGATAGGACTTTCAATTCTAGATATATCTGACCTTACATGTGTTCTCTTGACCTGTTGTGGCTTATTTTGATTCAATGTGGACTGTCAACTTTTTTGTTTTTCTTTTATTGCTTGTTTCGCTTACATGGATTCATACGCTCACAGTTCTGCCTAGGAAACTAGTTAGGCCTTATAGGTTGTTTGTTCCCAACTCTCCAGTTATGTTTCTTACTCCATTTTGGAAATTAGCTAGGACTTGTAACCGTTGCTAATTGAGGCTGATTTGATTTCCAATTTGGAATACTTTACTCTCTCTCTCTCTCTCTCTCTCTATATATATATATATATATATATATATATATATATATATACAGTTTCTGAGTGGTCAGTGAAAGGAACTATTTATTGGCTATTAAAATTACAAATCTGAGGTTAATTTGTCACCAAATTAGACTGATAAGCACTCCTAGTGCAACAGGTTAGGCCTTTCAAAACGGTCATGTGTTTGAATACTGAAAGTTCTGGCATTGATCCTGGCCTGGCTATGCTGATATCTTCGCCTAGGCCCATGTCTACTCATTTAGGATAAATTTGGTTTATTTTGTCAACCTATCTTTTTCTTATGAATGCTTTTCTGCTCTTTTTGGTCATCATGTGTACCGTCTTAGTGCTAAATATTGTATTATTGTTGTCATTATTCCATGCTTATATAGTTTACATTTGATTTCATAGGCCATTATAAAGCCCCAGTATGTAGATCACATTCCAAAGGCCGTTCATGGAAATGTAGGGGAGGTTCTCAACCAGAAAGATGAGAGGGGTGTGAAGGAAGAATTGTGTCGTGACCTTGAACTGAACCAGGTTATTGATCGTAATGTGGGGGATTTATCAGGTGGAGAGCTTCAAAGGTTTGCCATTGCTGTTGTTTGCATACAAAATGCAGAGATATATATGTTTGATGAGCCTTCAAGTTATCTTGATGTGAAACAAAGGCTCAAAGCTGCCCAAGTTGTTCGATCGTTGCTTAGGCCTAATAGGTTTGTGGTTAATTATATCCAGCAATTTGTTTGCCCAATAAGTTGAAGTTCCCTCTCTTAATTATGTTCCACAAACTTTTGGTAATGGGTATATGTGTTTGTGTTGTTCAGCTATGTAATTGTTGTGGAGCATGATTTGAGTGTCCTGGATTACTTATCGGACTTTATCTGCTGTTTGTATGGGAAACCGGGTGCATATGGAGTTGTAACCCTTCCGTTCTCAGTTAGAGAAGGAATCAATATCTTTTTGGCTGGATTTGTTCCTACTGAAAACCTGAGGTTTCGTGATGAATCACTGACCTTTAAGGCAAGACTATAATTTTTGAATGAATGCTCTTTGACTTATTAGTACTTTGTGATTTACTATGTTGGCTTTTCTAGGTTGCTGAGACTCCACAGGAGACTGCTGAGGAAATTGAGACATATGCACGGTATAAGTACCCAACAATGACAAAAACACAGGGAAATTTCAGGCTTCATGTGATGGAGGGTGAATTCACTGATTCACAGATTATTGTCATGCTCGGTGAGAATGGAACAGGGAAAACAACATTCATTCGTATGCTGGTATATTTCTTTTTACCATCACAAATCAATTTGTATCTTGAATTGTTTTCTCATCTCTCTCTCTCTCTCTCTTGAGTGTAGACTTTGAGACATTAAGTACTTGTATTTGTTCATTTTGCAGGCTGGTTTATTGAAACCTGATAGTCAAGATTCCGATGTGGAAATTCCTGAATTTAATGTATCGTATAAACCGCAGAAGATCAGTCCAAAGTTTCAACACACTGTCAGACACTTGTTACATTCAAAAATTCGTGACTCGTATACTCATCCCCAGTTTATGTCAGACGTGATGAAGCCTCTTCTTATTGAGCAACTAATGGATCAAGAAGTTGTAAATCTCTCTGGTGGAGAGTTGCAAAGGGTTGCATTGTGTTTGTGCCTTGGAAAGGTAAATTATCTTGATTGGTGGCATTATATTTATGTTCGAATGTTAACATATATTACTTAAGTTTTCATTTGCTGGAGAACAAACTATGTAAACAGAGAGTTTAGCTGTTCACAAGCACATATTCACTTTTCAGTGTGTCCGTGATTATGGATGATTCTGATACATTTCTGTTTGCTTAATGCAGCCAGCTGACATTTATCTGATTGATGAACCGAGTGCGTATCTAGATTCTGAGCAGCGTATTGTTGCTTCAAAAGTCATAAAGAGGTTTATCCTGCATGCCAAGAAAACTGCATTTGTGGTTGAGCACGATTTTATCATGGCTACGTACTTGGCAGATAGAGTTATTGTCTATGAAGGGAAGCCGTCCATTGACTGTACTGCAAATTGTCCGCAGTCATTGCTGACTGGAATGAATCTCTTTTTATCTGTAAGTGTTCAAACAATGTTATTTCATCCATTCTAATGAGAGTAGCTAGCGAGGATATGAATTTAGTTTTTAATCTACTAATTGTTTGTGCATAGTCAAAGCTTTCTGCTAACTAACTCATGCTTATTGTACTACCACTATTAGTTTGATGGGTAAATTCTTTTGAAGTACTCTATCTTGTGTCTCCTGTTGAATTTTTTTTGGTTGATGCAGCATCTGGATATCACATTTAGACGAGACCCTACAAACTTTCGTCCAAGAATCAACAAAATGAACTCAACAAAGGACAGAGAACAAAAGAATGCTGGCTCCTACTATTACTTGGATGATTGATATAATCAATAGGGTATTGCTTTCTTCATTGCTACCAATCATATCATTGCTTCAATTATTTCATGTCTTTGTGGTATCTCTTTGTTAATTGGAATTCTACTTTGCAGTTTAGAAAATTTCAGAGGGCATCTATACGAACTCTAAGGGATCTCGGCTCAGGTTCAGGCTCCCAACTGTTGACAGATGAATCAGTGCTTTGTTTGATGAAGAAGTGATACTTGTTTTCCTACATGGATCAGTTTCTAGGCCATTCCAGGTTGCTACTTGAGTTGTGCCCTGTACTGTGCTTGCAGTTCAGTTTTGGTTATCGTCATGAGGCGAGAATCTGAATGTACTATGGTTTCTTTTTATATCCACCATATTTGACTCCGTGTTTTATTTCACTTATTTGAGGAATGGAGTTCTCCATAAATGCGTTC
This sequence comes from Argentina anserina, assembly GCF_933775445.1. Classification (NCBI taxonomy): domain Eukaryota; kingdom Viridiplantae; phylum Streptophyta; class Magnoliopsida; order Rosales; family Rosaceae; genus Argentina; species Argentina anserina. The sequence goes on along the minus strand of NC_065873.1, from coordinate 28,212,113 downwards.
TTTCAACTAGTGTTTTCTGGGTTTTATGCATGAGTACTGCCTTTATCTATTAAGCACTAATTTTCAACTGCATTTTCTTTTCGGTCGATTGCATCCGGATTGTGCAATACAACCCTAGTGCTAGATTCTGATACTTGATACTGACAAGAACACGGTTTGTCGGAAGAATACATGAACGTTTTATTTGTTACACACCTTAGATAAACCCAAAGGGATCCAATGAGGTCAGTTTAAAGGAAAAACTAAACAGGAAGATATTAAACGTGTTCGGATTTGCTTATGAGTTGTAAGAGAGCTCTTGCCTTCCTTTGAGCTCTATTGGTTCCGCTATTTGTGATCTCAACCAGATGCTCATATACTCCATACTGGAGTGAGGCCAGTAAGAAAGATGAATTGTTTGTTCCCAACTCAAGCAGCACTGATGTTGCACATTCCTTGTTCTTGGGGGTTCCTTCTCGGATAAAGTCTACTAGCGTTTCAATGAATGAGAGCTCTCCGATGGCTTGCCGTCCATCTGGGTGTGATGCCAGAAGCAAGAAGATGGAGAGAGACTCATCCACCATCCCCAAGTTTCTGTCTTTGAGAACCTTGAGTAGAGGCGGCACAATACCAGCACTGATGGCCCTTGCCTTGTTAGCTTGGTTCAATACTAAGTTGAACAAGGCAGTGGCAGCATCTTTTTTACCTCTTATTGTCCCATTTTGCAATAAATCTACTAATGGTGGAATCCCGTCTGATAATCCTACTGTTACTTTGTTCTCATCAAGCATCGATAAGCTAAACAATGCTGCTGCAGAGTTCTCTCTAGCTTCTGTGCTTCCAGTCTTTAGGACTTCTATGATGGCTGGAATGGCCTCTTCTCTGGTTATGAGCTTCTTGTTTGTCTCTTCGATAGATAAGTTCAGTAGAGCTGTCACTGCATGCTGTTGAATTTTAGAGTCTGGATAGGAAAGAAGTTGCACTAAGGGTGGGATTCCTCCACTTTGTGCAATCAAAATTCTGTTCTCGGGATTCTCTTTTGAGAGCAAACGAATTTTAGTGGCAGCCTTTCGCTGCACTTCTAATTGACTGGAAGATAGCTTTTCAACTAGGGTTGAAATCTCCTCTTTGTTCACGGTGGAGGAGCTTTCCTGACCCGGGGATGCTTCCTTTACTGGAAGCTTGAACTTGTTCTTCTCACACCACTGGAGGATTAGATTTTTGAGGGCATAGTTTGGTGCTACTGACAGGTGAGGCAGAGTTTCCCTCGTTTTTGGACATGTCCGGTGATTGGTGTCGAACCACTTCTGTATGCTTTCTCTGTCATATGTCTTCAAATGATAGACAAACCCAAGTAAAAGAAGAATTAGTTTCTAGTGTGATTTAGGAAGTATTTTTAGACGAATCAGCTTCATTTTGGAACATGTAATATCACCTGTCCATTTGCAACAATCACAGGATCAGTCATTATTTCCAGCGTGATTGGACAAAGAAACTCATGAGGGATCACCAGAGATGGGCACTTGAGCATTTTCGGTACAACAGGTTCATCGACAACATTGGTTTGTTCCATTCCTGCAAGTAGTCTGAATCTGTTAAGAAGATCAATGACTTGCTGAGAAGTTTCTGCACTAATCCCTCCTCTTTCTTTAATAAGGTTCCTTATAGTACTAGTTTCTATTTTCAGGTCCTCTACTGTATGCAGCTCTAGCTTTTGCGCCAGCCTCTCTATTATGGCACTATCTGCATTTCTCTCATCTTTATTCGACAATACCACCATTACATCCATTGCAAGTTCTATATCTTGCGTATCTGTTCGCTTCCTTGCTCGTTTAAGTTGCATCACCATGAGGTCAATCTGGACCGGAACAAAAGCTTAATTTACATAATTAAGAAATCAACGCAGATTGCTAATTACTTCATGTCAAACGAATATCTTGATCTTTATAGATCTTTCCTATAAAGAAAGAAATTAACAATGAAGCATATGATTATAATTAAAACAAAAAACCGACCTGCTCTCTAACTTCATCTGAGATACAAAGCTCATCAGGCAAATCATCCAATGTCTGAGTGAGTTTGTCATGAACCCCATGAAATCTAACCATGACTGCCTCACTTTCAATTGCCTGAAATATTAAAAAGAACCAAAATCAACAGAGGAAGAAAAAAAAAATCATATCCCAAAACATTCCATCAACCTATATACATGGTTTGAGATTCGTACCAGATAAATTTTGCTGCCGTGGTGACAAAACTTGAGCAATTTCTTAGCCATAACGAGCACCTTCTTCAAATCCAGCATCCAATCGACACCCTTCTCCGGAACCGGGCCTTCGAGCTCTCGTACCTCTTCCAACAGCGGCAACAAAAGCTTCATACGCCTTAGAAGGTTATAACATTCTTTCCTCTGCGTTCTTCTGTACTCTCCTAACCTCGCCGCCGATTCAATCACGCTCTCCACCGATTGGATCACATCTTCCTCCGTTTCCTCTCCGACGCCACCTCCACCTCCACCTCCTCCACCTTCACCTCCTTCACTCTCTCCATCCATCACCATCGGCCTGGTTCTACTTCTCCCATAAATGTTGATTTTACCGCCAAAAAATGCCTAGTTCAAACCCTATTCAATGCATCGACGTATGATGTAGGAGTAAACCAGCTAGGGTTTTGCTATGGTTGTTGGAATTGTGAGGGGATCGATTGCCACGGATTCCAAAGTGCTGCATGTTTGAGTTTGATGGTGAGAAGCATTTCGCGGGCTTTTCGGGTCTGTGAGATCGCCTAAAATAGATATAGCTCTATTTGAAAGTCGGTTAAATTTTTAACCAACAAACTTCTACTTTTGGTGCTTTCTGTAAATTGCAAGGTCATGATCCTGACCGTAGAGCTCAAGCTCAACCAGTTGAGTGTGCCCAAAACAAAGTTGAGGGATAATGATATCTAAATAACTAAATTCATATGAGAAAAAAAGGGTTTGTGATTCTTTTTTATAACTAAAATTAGAATTACATTATTAACTCTCATGCAACCAAAATGAGCTTATCAAGTTAGCCGGCTTCATATGTAGAGCTTCTTATCGTTAAAGTTTTCAGGAACGATTTAGTTGTGATGGAGAATTGGAGTGGAAGAAAGCCGTGTGTAATTTAACTAAGAATTAGACATTTATATGTTAGGTCATATAATTGTTTATATTTCAGGTATTAAAAGTGTTTTAAAATACGGTCAAATCACTAAACTTGTCAAAATCTTTCATAAATTTTCCTCACCATTTTCCAACTTTTTCTACCTAGGAGCAGTCGACACCCTCCATTACACCACAAACTTTCTCCATTTATCTTCTTTAGTATTTAAAATCTAAAATTGATCTCTGTGATTTTGGTTCAGACATGTAAATATCACTAACCTCAAAAATAGTAATATATATCCATACATATTACCACAAATATCAAACACATCAACTTCTTGAAGGTTCAGTTCATCGATCAATTTTGCTTGCTTCCAACTTGCTTAAAAATCTCTCTTCTTGTGGTCAGGTTCGTTGCCCCCGACCGAAATGGACCCATGAATCTTCAAACAGGTGAAAAATAATACCTGCCACGAAAACTTTCCATTATCATTGAATATCTCTGATTGCGTTTTTATCTTGAATTTGATTTTGCAGCTGTTATTATCCTATATCTGAGTTGTAGCTTGTTGTTATTATCCATAAGTCATGGGCACTCGTTTGTCGTTTATTGGGACTTTTCTTCTGCCTGAATAACGTTTTAGTTAGAGATATTTTGTTGTATTGATCTGATGGTGTAGTTTGGAACACTTCGGATAAGAATGTGGTTAGGATTGATAGTGATCTTTGTTTCATCTTTGTCATTTGTTTTAGTGGTTTCAGATATTTGCTTTGCAAGTTGAGGGTCCTCGTCTTCTAGCAATTTCTGTCTGCTTTTTGGTCTCTCTGTCATTAAATCTTGCATCTTGGGTTCACTGAATCGTACTTGGTTAGATTTCCATAGAGTTGGAGCATAAAGATCACTTTTTTTGTTCACTTAGCTAAGCTTTTCGTTTTGGGTTGATGAGTTTGTCATTTATATATAGGCAAGGAGTTGTTGGTGTTTTTCAGAGGTTACCATAGTGAGTGTAGTCAGTCTATAGACACAGTTTGTTTTGAGATTGAGTGTCTTTCTGATAAGGAGGGAAGATGGAGAAGAAAGAGAATAAGTTCCTTACGGTGGCGCCTTTCGAGTGTGCTTGGCGGAATGATTTGAAGTTTCGGGAAGCTGGGAGGGGCTGCGTGGCTTTTGAAGCGTTTGCTCACAATGATGTGACACTGGTGTTCCGGGAGAACGTGGGAAGCCAGCACTATCATTACAAGAAAGACAATAGTCCTCACTATACTGTTATTTTGGGTAGTCATAGGAATAGGCGGTTGAAAATTGAGGTGGATGGGAAAACTGTGGTGGATGTGGAGGGTGTTGGTCTTTGTTCTTCTTCTGCATTTCAGAGCTATTGGATCAGTATCTGTGATGGTTTGATCAGTATTGGCAAGGGAAGATACCCTTTTCAGAATCTTGTCTTTCAGTGGCTGGATGCCAATCCGAATTGTAGTGTTCGTTATATTGGGCTTAGTAGCTGGGATAAACATGTGGGGTATAGAAATGTCAGCGTATTACCACTTACTCAGAATCATATATCATTGTGGAAGAATTTGGATTGCAAGGACTGCATGCATGAGGAAGCTGGGGAAGAGGAGTTGGCGGATGAACGAACTGGTTATGATAAATGGGGGCTTGAAAATTTTCTTGAAAGCTGGGAACTGTCTGATATTCTTTTCGTTGTTGGCCCTGAGGAAAGGCCTGTACCAGCTCACAAGCCTATCTTGGCAGCAACTGGGAATTTCCCTATATCTTCAGAAGATGTTATCCAGCTAAAGGGGATAGATTATCCTGTCCTTCATGCTCTACTTGAATATATATATACAGGGCGAACCCAGGTATACCATCTTCCTACTGCAGATTCTTTTTTGTTTTTTGTTACAACCTCAGATACTTGCATAGTGAAATAATATGTACTATTGAGTCTCAAAAATATAGAGCAACTTTCATGGATATATACATACAGGAAAAATGTATAATATTTGCTATAAATGCTCATCATGTAAATTGCACATTACTTTTACTATTCGACAATTGACTGGTTTGCTTAATTTGGTATCGTTTGTGTTGTTTTAATATAGATTCCAGAATCACACCTTAGTTCCTTGAAGACTGTAGCCTTACAGTTTGAAGTGAATTCATTAGTGAAGCAATGCGAGGAATCCATGGAAAGATTTAAGCTAAATAAAAAGTTGTTTGACTCCGGCAAATGTGTGGAACTATCATACACATGCAGTAGGCCACAGTGTTGGACAGCCTTCCCGTTTGGGGTTCCCATTGATGTCCTGAAGCTTAGACAGTTGCATTCCACGAGCAAGTACAGTGATGTTAACATCTATATTGATGGTCATGGTCTGATTGCCCAGTCACATAAAATTATTCTGAGTTTATGGAGTCTTCCATTTGCAAAGGTTAGGATACCCACCATTTTGTCTGTTTCATATATATATATATATATATATATATATATATATATATATATATATATCCTCCTGTTCTATATGCCCTTATTCCTGTCACATAGGCATTTTGGGTCTGCTTCTTTGTTATTTCTACACTTTTTAGAGTGAAGATAAGAGACAGATGTTGCATTGTGCAGATGTTCACAAATGGAATGTGTGAAACAATTTCCTCAGAGGTTCTTTTGAGAGACATATCACCAGAAGCATTTCAGGCTTTGCTTGTGTTCATGTATAGTGGGGAACTCAATTTTGAAGCTACCATGGATTCGGGTGACTTGTTACTCCAACTTTTCCTGTTGGCTGATCAATTTGGAGTCACTCTCCTTCATCAGGAATGCTGCAAAACGCTTTTAGAATGCCTATCAGAGGTAGTTTAGTACTCTTTACCTTTCAACAAAGTTTAGTCTATGTATGTATTTCAAATCATGGCTATCTTTTATCATCTTTACAGTATGCAACTTGCGTAATTTGAATAAAAGAACGGAGAAGTGACTTGCGGTTTTGGACTTCTGACTTCTGAAAACAAAAGCAGAGATCCGTTTAATGATAATGAATTATAGAGATATTGATACTCTCATGTGCACATTATATGCAGGGATGGAGTTCTAGTGGAAGAAGGTCATTCAACAACAGTTTTTCTATTAATCACAAGTTTAAACGACACGGAAGCAGACTTTTTGGCAAAGTATTGGGCTATTTTCTTTTATGCTAACTGTCGACTTCTGTTACAGGACACGGTCTGTCTGATGCTTCAAGTGATTTCATCAATTCCCTCATGCCAACTTATTGAAGAAACTTGTGAGACGAACTTTTCTATGCACTTTGACTATTGCACAACTGCAAGCATTGACTTTGTTTTCTTAGACAAGGCGACCTTTAGAAAAATTATTCAGGTGAGCTGTCACTATTTTTAAGTCACCTTCATAAACACTTATCTTTGAGACTTAAGACTACTATACCACGTTAAGAGGCAGTATATAAGATATCTTATCTTTAGCCACCATAATGTGCCCTACAGTATTCATATGTTTAGAAGATTTTTGAGAGAAAATGAGGTTCACCTTGTTGGTTTCTTGGGGGAGTTCACAACTTTTTTTTCTTGCATTCCTTTCTATTGATGTTCTTGTTGTCTGTATAAATACTATTAATTGCTTTGTATTGACTTTTAACTAAGTGGGGTTGGTTTTATAATCGTACAATTGACCAAAACTAGTTGTGGCTTCAAGTTCTTAAAACATCCTACGGAGTTGAGGGGAAAATCTAGAAGTTGGTACGTCTGTATCTTCTATTGGAGTATTCTCTAATGGTAGGCTATGCTACTGCAGCATCCAGATTTGACTGTAACATCAGAAGAGAAGGTTCTTAATGCAATCTTAATGTGGGGTGCAAAAGCAAAGGAAGTGTGTGGATGGGAGGCGGTGAATGAGATGATGACATGTTCAACCGCAGAAGCTCTTTTTGGGGATAGGATGGAGACAGTCCATGACCTTCTACCACACGTTCGATTTGTGTTGCTGCCTTTGTCCTTGCTTGAGAAGGTATGTAGAGTTACATTCTCAGAAAATCTTAGTTTATTTGCGAATACATTGATTGAAGAAATACAATTCTGTGGCTAACGAACATGCAAATGCAGTTAGAGAAGAGCAACATTAGCAGACATATGTCCCTTTTCAATAGCCATGTGAGTTGATCTTTAATTTTACACAAATTTTTGACATAAATGAAGCTCAAATCGTGATTCTATTTCTAATATTTATCTTCTTGTACTGTTATCACAGATCCAGGAGGCCATCAATTATATTAAGCATGGATTGACAAGACCAGAAAACGAGCACAAGTGAGCATTATTAATTTTTTTCTCAAGTTCATGTATTTTATGTTCACTATAAGTGGATTACTGCAAACTAAATTGGATATATGGTTGCTGAAAAAAGGAAAGGATACAGAAGTACCAATCTCCTACTTTCTTAAGTTAGGGGTTTGAACCAAAAGTGGACAATATATCTTTGCACATCAGGCAGTCAGCTATCAAGGCGTTACACATCTGTTCAAGTTTGTTTTTCTTTCTATATATTAGTGATCAAAGATGAACTTCTAAAGGTGGAACCCTTGCAACTGTATAGCCCTCTGTTTCTTCACTCAATTTATGTATATAGTTTTATATTCTAGTTAAGGTGGAGTTAGTAGCTGATCTAAGTCATAAATATTGTAATTACATAATTCTCATGTTCTTTGGTCCATCGTCAAATGAATTTACTGCAATATATTATTGCACTCAGCCTGGAAACACTTAGCATTCCTGATGTCTATTTGAAAATAAGATAAAATTGGTTAATGTGTACTTTAAGCACTTGTTTATATGCATGGTTTTATTTTGTAGGCTGAGAATCCAGCATAGACGATCTAGTTATAAGGAGCTCCAGTATATATGTGATGGGGACAGCAATGGAGTCTTGTACTTTGCAGGCACATCATATGGAGAACATCAGTGGGTTAATCCTGTTCTGGCAAAGGTATTCTAACTTCTCTTCAGCTTTTTGTTTTTTTATATAACTTTTTATTGTATTGACCACTTAACGCTGCTGCTCATCCTTTATAAATTTGCATGTTTCAGAGAATTACAATCACAGCTAGCAGTCCCCCTTCTAGGTTCACTGATCCGAAGGTTTTGGTCTCAAGAACTTACCAGGTATGGTAAATTGAAATGTTATATTAAGGTACAGCTGTGAGCTTCTCTACTAAAGATTTAATATTACATTGGCCACATCAGGGAACTTCCTTCACCGGGCCACAGATCGAAGATGGGCGGAATACCACATGGTGGATGGTTGACATTGGTGTAGATCATCAGGTATTTCTATATCTTTAGCTGTTTAATCTGCATCATTTTCAGGATATAAGTTAGTTTGAGTTCACAAAAGGAATAAAGATAAGTTATTGTCAATTAGAGAAGCATTACCTAACTATATGACTGAATAATACTCTGCGTTCCACTACTGTCAGTGAAAATTAGAACAGTAGCATTTGGATTAGCGTCTTGTCTGTGATGTAATCGTTTGTATTTCAGAATCGTTGGAGGTATAATCATGTTTTTAATCAACATTCTGATACACTGATTTTGGTTTTAACAGCTTATTTGCAACTACTACACCTTGAGACATGATGGTTCCAGAGCATACATGAGATATTGGAATTTCCAGGTAAAGATCACTTTAATGTGGTCCATATAGAGCTATCTTGTTTAATTTACTTAGATGACTACAATTGCTTGTGAGGGGTTCTCATGCATTTCTATATATTTCAGGGGTCTCTGGATGGGAAGACATGGACAAATCTGAGAGTGCATGAAAATGACCAAACCATATGCAAGCCTGGGCAGTTTGCATCATGGCCAGTTACCGGACCAAATGCTCTACTTCCCTTCAGATTTTTCAGGGTGGTTCTGACTGGTCCGACAATGGATGATTCAAACCCCTGGAATTTCTGCATTTGCTTTTTAGAACTATATGGCTACTTCCACTAATCTTATAACATGTTACAAGTCTTAAAGGGAACCTGTCTTCCCATGCGTTCAGATTATACCCTTTACATCTCTACGTGTATCACTTAAAACTGTTCCAATAAATCAAATGGAGCGCACTTCTTTGTTTACAATACCATACCACTCTTTTACAGTTTTACGGTTTTATCTCCACACTAAGCATTTCCATCATTTTACAATACCATAGCTGAATCTTGAATTCAAGAGTAATTGATAATGCTGAACACCATCCTGAAGATCAAGAGATCAAATTGTTCCATATTGAGTTTGAAGGAAAAAAAAAACAAAGCTTTGAAGGGATAGCAGAACAAAGTCAGTAAACTACCGTAAAAAGCAAGATGGGGAACTAAACACTGATAAAATCTCGCTATTACATTAACATTAACAATAGAAACTACATAGTACAGTACAGTCAAAAGAAGATTTGGCATCCAAATCATGCATACATAAAGAGATCAGCCTGTAGACCATACAATTCGTTCTCAAATTTCTCCTCACAAACAAAGAAGCTATTCTTTTACACCCGTTATAGGCACATATGGAAGCGACTCTGCAATGGTGTTGCTTGATTACCTCCGTACCGGTGGCACAGCTCCTCTACCAGTGGTTCCACGACCAGCAGCCTGAGCCTGCAAAACGTGTTTTTTTAGTCAAGCCAAGGCCAGTACTATTGTGTCAAGCAAACAAAAAATTATGAAACTTTAGTTTTCCAGATATTGCAATCATTGTCTCGACACCTCATGCGCGACAACAGGAATAAGAAATTTGGAACGAGAGTACTAGTTATCCACAGATCATCATTATGCTTAAATATAACCTCTTAAAAAGGAACTACGTAAGATTTAAAACAGATGAGATCACTTACTTTAGACCGCATTGCAACAGCTCTACCTCGGCCAACTCCAAGTGAAGCACCCTTGCCCTTCAAGATTACAAGCAAAAGGTCAGACATCAAAAACTTTAATCTGTTCGTACAAGGAGATATCAATCATCAGTGTGAATAAAAGTTACCTTGATTCTAGCATCTAGACGTTTAAACATTGGAGCATTCTTCAGCATGTCCGGGATGACCATAAACCTAGATGAAAATTCACAGTAGTGTCAGAATAACAGTCAATTTGGAGCAGCAAGAGTACTTGAACAAAGGAAACACAAATAAGCATGTCAAAACAATAAAGGATGTACATACCTCACTTTGCTCCCTCGAATGAAAACATGCTCAAGCTGTGAAACCTTCCCATCCTGCAGAAGAACATACTTAAAGTTAGCAACCACCATTTGAGCTTCGAAAACAGAACTCCTTAAACAACTAAAGCAACCAAACTGAAACTCTGAGCTGACTAAGCTATTCGCACAACCTCGAACATGGACACAAAAGCCCAGATAAATCTTTAGCCATTTGATCCAAATGCAAGCCATACATTAACATCACCGGACCGAAATGCCAACATTAAACCGCTTTCGACCTTAAATCACTCGATTTCAAGGCCATTGCAAATCTTCCACTAACATTACCTCACTAAATACTAGCACACATTTGATTTCTAACAATTCCAGTGTTTCAATTCGCGAATCTAGAAGCTCAAATTCTCAGATTCAGATTAGGGGTTTAGACGAAATCTAGGGTTTTAGATGGCCGCAGAGAATGCATTACCAGCTAAAATTACAAAACCTAATAATGAAATCAAGGAAGAATCAAAATCAAAGAATTAGAGAGAGAGAGAGAGAGAGAGAGAGAGAGCAGACCTTGGCGGTGTAGGTGATGCTTTCGAGCTGACAGTTCCAGTTGTCCTCGCACTCGATCATGCTTCCTCTGTAAAGCTCGCCGCTCTTGAGCTCCACCGTCACGATGTGCCCTGAAGCCTCGTGAAGAAGCTTCACCGGAATTCCCAAGCTTCTGCTCATCTCTCGCTTCTAGGGTTTTGCAGAAACAAATACACACCAACGACCGTCTTTCAACACCTCTACTCTCTTTTTTATAGTCTGAAAGAGAGTAAGAAAAACGACCTGTCGTTCTCACGCAGAGAGAGATTGGGCTTTGGATCACTTTGCCCATTGGGCTCCGTTTGGACTGACATTATCCGTCACTGTTTGTCTTTTTCCCGCTGTATTTTTGTTTTTTTTAAGCCTCTACTATTTCCTATTTTATAGTCCCTCTAAGACTCAATGATAGTAGCTCGTCTATACTCTATAGTCTCTACTGTTTAAAGAGTCAAACTAGTTCTCTGCTCTCTAGGTGCACAAACTATAGTCTTTACGTAGTTAACCGACCTAGTTTTGTGATAATCGATTATGTGTATTTTAAATGTCACTGTGACACTACAAAAATTCCTGCAATTTTTTTATAGAAAAATACTTTGTGTCTATACTAATATGGATGTGTATATACCTTCTATTATTTTTATACTTTTACTAATGTGATTTCAATTTTTTAACTATTTAAAAGTTCAATCGATCAATAAAAATCATTTCTGTAAATTATGAATTAAAATAAAATTGTTTACTAAATCGATTATATCAAACTAATGAATAGTCACAGTGAAAGTTAGTAGTCTCATAATCAGTCATCCGTTTGTTTGATACAATCGGTTAAGCAAACGATATTTATTTACATTGATTTTTTTATAAAAGTGATATTTATTGATTAAAAACACTTTTAAACGGTTAAAAAAATTAGATTAGCACTATCAAAAGTATAGATTTAAGAGGAGTTTGGACGCACACGTCCATACTGGTATTAACACAAGTATTTTCCCTTTTTATGTACCCTTTTGATGGTAGAGGGATGGTAGATTTGAACTAACACTCCTTAAGAAGTTTTGCTTCTAAGGTTTATTTCACTCTTTCATTTAGTCTTTAGTTAGCAAAGACTTAATCATGGTAGGGTTTTTCCTTTTTGTTTTCTTATCGTTTATATATAATTGTATCCTTTGAAGTATCTTTCTTTACATTTCTTTATTTGTAAATTACAAGGATGAGACAAGAAATAACGAAGAAATCTTGTCTCTCTCACAATAATATTGCTCCGATAATACATTATGGTGTGGGTTTTCCACTAAGCCACAAAGTAGGAAATCACATGCCCTTTCTCTTCTGTAATTCCACACTGCAGGCACACACCATGTGGCCCTCCTCCTCCTCCTCCTCCTCCTCCATTGTGTTGTTTTCAATCCCTATTTTAAGTTTGAACAACCACAACTACGACCGCGAGTCTGTCTTTTTTGTTCCGGCTTATGGTTAATAAGGTTCTTTTTTTCCCTATTTATTTTATGGAAACTCATGTAATACACACTTGTATGACAAATACAAAGAACTTAATGGTGTCTGATCTATCATCTGATCGACCTCATCATCGACACTTGAATTTCTGTTAATTTGTATGACGTAAATTTCATTGTTTCAGAAATCTTTTTGTACAATCAAAGAAAAAATGGAAGTTTTGTTCATCGCAAGGAACAAATCAAATGGGTGCATTGCGATCACTAATACTTCAACTTGTTTTGATGCAGATATATATTAAAAGATAATATGTTTTCTTTAGGTCTTTCCTCTTATTGTATAGGATAATAGGAATAATTAAGATTGGAAAACCTTCAAGTCAGTATACCTGATTAATCAATATATATAAAGCTACAGTCATATATATAGCTCTAATAAGTAATAATCGGTCATAAGGATATATATGGCTCAAAAACTTGATTACCATTACACCGCTTACATTATTTTCTGCTAGCTAGCTAATTAATCAAGTACAAGATCTTATTAATGAATTATTTGTCGTTGAGCTGCCGATGTTGAGACGATGATAAGTTGAAGAAGGTAGGAAAAAAAATCTTCAGACTGGCGCGATCTCCGGTAATGGTTTGAAGTGGAAGTCCTTACTAATTAGCTAACGGACTCGATGCAAAGCGAGATAAGCAATGAGTCGGTAGCCTAGTAACATCAGGGCGAGGATGGAGACATCTATCCACAAGTTGTTCAGATCTCCCATTGACTTCACGGCAGGCAAGTCCCCAACTCGGCACAACACTCCTTTCGAGCACTCGTAGTAATCGTCTTCCCGATATTGAACCCCGAGAAGAAGCTTGTAGCAGTAGAAGCTATAGCTCAAGTACTTTAGCCACACTATGAAAGGAGGAATTTGTTGAACGTAGTAGCCTCCGGCGATGAGGAAAACAAGGGTTGTAACCGAAGCCAAAGTGGTGGCTTGCTTTATGTCCATGAGAATGGCTCCGATAGCCAACCCGAGGCTCTGGGACACGAGGACGTTGTAGAGAACAACAAGCAGAGACAGAATAAATGTAAATGGGTCGGGTTTGAGTCCACCCATCCAGTATATTATCAACACGAATGCGGTGGGGAGTGCAAGTTCCAGTGGTAGATCTCCGACTGTTCTGGCTAGGAAGTAGGAAGAAAGGCGGTACATGCCGGAAGATCTTTCTTTTATCAGCATTCTTCTTTCTTGTGGGAATGTGAAGACTGCGTTGTAGAGGGGGTAAAAGCCCCAGAAGACAGAGAAGAAGAAGAGCAAGGCGATTCGATCTTCGATGTGGGAGGAAGGGGTCTGCCACCATAGGAGTCCACCGAGTATGGCGACGCTTAGGACTTGAAAAATTCTTAGCCTGTTGAATGCTTCGAAACGTCGTTCCCTTATTCCTCTCTGAAGCAGTACCTTGAACTGGTGCCACCAGCTTGTACACCAATAATGTTCGTGATGTTGATCGTGTCCTGCACAAGATTTTCCGATAACTAATTAGCAAAATTGATGCATTGATAGTTCAATCAAAAGGATGTGATTTGGCTGGTTGATATATTTACTTGCAGAAGAAGCTTCTTTGATGTAATTGAAGACGTTGTTAGCCTCCAAACCAGCACCGCAGAGCTCAGCTTTCAATCTTGTGGAAATGTTTTTGTCGTAGGCAGAAACGAGATCTTTTCTCACTGTCTTCTGATCCTGTTCCATGTTCTCACGTTGTTGATGATCAGAGGCAAGTTTCGAATCGGGAGCAATTCCTGTATGATCGAGTATCTCGTTAGATAACATATCGAAAATTTAATGCACTAATTAGGTATGACCTAATTACTATGTACCTATGTACAACATAACTATGTAGCCAAACGTCGTGCTTAGCTACTGTTTAGGATTACTTTAAATTCTTTAATTAGTTTCTTAATTTGATCTTATTTAACATCTAAATTTTGGTCACAATAGTCAATAATTAAATCTCAAGTACGCTTATGCATACATCTTTTACGTAACCCTATTCTCTTTCCCAATTAACTCATATACGCGGCTAACTTTCCCAATGAGTTACCTACCGTTAGCAAGATCGAGCAAGAGATCAGCTGGATTGACATTAGGCAAAGACGTGGAGAAACCAATCGAGGAAAAATATTCAAGAGCAGCAGAAGCAGGGCCATAGTAAACGGGGTAACCCTCGGAAAGCAAGACGAGCTTATCAAACATGTGGTAGAGGCGGCTCGATGGCTGATGGATGGTGGTGACGACGGTCCGGCCCCCACTTGCAAGCCTCTTGACGGTGGTCAGAATCCTTTGAGCCGTAGTGGAGTCCAAACCCGACGTGGGCTCATCAAGCAAAAGCAAGCTCGGGTTTATCAGCATCTCTTGTCCAATACTCACCCTCTTCTTCTCCCCACCTGATATTCCCCTAAACAGTGGGCCCCCGATCATGCTGCTCCGACATCGGCTTAGCCCGAGCTCGCTGATCACGTGCTCCACGTGCTGCACTTTCTCATCGCGCGTTAAGGTGTTGGGAAGCCTGAGAAGGGCGGTGAAGACGAGAGTCTCGGTCACGGTGAGGTGAGGGTATAGTACATCATCCTGTGCTACGAACCCTGTTCTCCGTTTGATGGCACCGCAGAATGGCTGGGAGTTGTAGGTGATTTTGCCGGAGAGCTTGCCGTGGAGGCGACCGCCAAGAGCTGTGAGAAGAGTGGTTTTGCCACTACCGGAGGGACCTAGCATGGCTAGTATCTCTCCGGGGCAAACCAGACCTGATATTCCGTTCAGTATGTTTTTCTCCGAAGATGGCTTGTTACTACTACTGGGCCACGGTACTAGTCCAGCTTTATGCTCCATGTTCACTTTGTAAAACACCTCCTCAAACTGCAAAACGTATACGAATGATCATCCATCATAAGATCACGATAATCATGCTAATATTTGTAAAGCATAGCATTTGTGAAGTTAGCTAAGTGTTTCATCATCCGGCTAAAAAAGATGTTATGGAAGTACAGACCTTTAGAGTAATAGGGTACATGGCGAGTTGTAGGAAAGACTGTGCATTAACTTGTGCCGCCGCGGCGGGGTAGGCGAGGACGGCCGCCTTGTTGTTGTTGGGAGTTTCAGGCACCTCCGCCGGCGGCAGAACTTCCATAATGATGTCACAGCTATCTAGCTGGATTCCACGATACGTATGCTGATCACAGGGATTGATTGGAAGAAGATAGAACTGCCAAGCTAGTACTTCTTTCTCTAAAGAAATTTCTCTTTTTCTTGTTTGATCGATCAGTAACTACCAACTGATGAGAGGCACAAGTACACTACTTTCTGAGTTGCTTATAGTGTAGTGGAGAGATGGACCAGGTTATATATATAGATGATCGATGGAGATTTATACAGGTCGAGGATGGATGGACATGACATGTCCTTTCTTGCTCGATCAGCTTTCTCTGTTTATGTGTGTGCGGTCTCAGTGTGAGTGATGTAGGCCTAAGCTACCGAAGCCTCCATGGTGATGGTGGATGGGAACCCACCTTCAATTGTTTTCTTATCTTAGTTTATTCCAACATGCGCTAACTGTTAACCATTAGTATTTATGCCATTAGTATTTAGCTGCTCACTGGCTATAATTCATTAGCATATTTTCTGTCCTCGATCTGTATTTCTGATTAGTACTCATCCATCGTGGATTCGTGGGTACGGAATTCTTTCCACAACTGATGAAAAAAAAACTAGCTAGTCTATTTCTACAAAAGAGTCGAAGATAATATTAGTTCCAGATGCAATATATAAGAGTATTACAATCGCGAAATGATAGATATAACGATCATTTCATTCGGAAAGCTTATAATTAGTGTTCGTAAATCCCCCCCATATATCTACCACGTTCAGGCAGGTTGAGTTTGAATTAAGAAGTTATACTTCATTAATTTTGTTAATTAAGTGCTTGAGGCACCACCTAAGTCTTGCTTAAGCTACTCTAGAACATTGTGTGTGTGTGTGTGTGTAACGAAGAACATTGTTTCGATCATACAAACACTGAAACACAAAAACCGAAGAACATTAATTAATTCTATTTTTCACACAATGCCTTTAATTTGAAGAAATGCATGACTCAACATCATTATTAAGCGAAAGGAAATTTTCTCTGTCTTTTGTAGCTAGGATTCTAGAGAGCTAGTCAAATGTTGGACTCACAAGTATTATAAATTAAATGGCATCGGAATTAATTAACTTGGTGACCATGAAGCTGTCACAAACTTGTTTGTAGAGCATCTTCATCATGTGCGTGCTTCTCTTTGTAGAATTTATTTTTTCTCTTAATAGCAAAGAATAAGTTCAAAACGAAAAGCTAGTTATGGTGAACTGAATTAAAAAGCGGAAGTAATGGTGCTTTTCTTTCTAAAGCAGCCAACTGATTGATTCCTATATTCCTTTGTCCTTAAAAATACAGTTAATTTGATTTGGACTGTAGTTTTCAACATTCGTATCGTGGAAATTCGATGACTTTTTTTTTATGATTGCATTTTGTTAATAATATATCACTAATAATATTCATCATCTGTGAAAGGTTCTGGGGAAAAGTTCCTATATATGTAAGATGCTAATTATCAAACGTACAAAGTCTTCGATTTTTATGAATCCCCCTATTGGCTGCTTGCCCCATTTGCCCTAATCTCCTTCACCTTCGTTTTGTTTGCTAATCGATTTTAAAACTCAAAGCTGCTAAGCTAGAAGCAGAATGAATAAAGCTAAGAAGAGCCCATCAACGGGATTCCGATTTCTGTCCATAAACTGAAAATAATGAGTTAGTATCTCTTTTTGCAGAGAGCACTGTGAGTGTTTGTGTACTCAGCTGAGACGTCTCTGATCAACCTGAGAAAGATAAGAGGAAATATATCAATGGGTCCTGGCCTGAATATATGGTGGAGCCGGCCTGCCCTTTTCTGGTTTCAAATACTTGCGCAAAGAGAAAAAAAGGACTAGTCTCGGCTACTTGATGCTAGCTTAGCTTTGCTTGGTGGCGCATATCATATTTCTAGTGCTTTCTCTTTACTATCCCAACTTGCATTTGCTTTTATATATATTATCGCAAACACGCAGATACAGTTTCGATCTAATTCATTATTGATTTCATCTCTGGTATACTTCACCGGCCATTTCTGTGTTCTATATCTAAAGTTAGCTTATGCATCAATGGATCGATTCTCTCTATCTGGACTTTGTGAAAAACAACCCTATATCTAGATATAGTAGTTTAGAATGATTCTCAGCACCGACGCCACCCCCACGCACAGTAATTCGCATACTCAATTAGCCAGTCAACAACTTATAAACAAATCTTTGAATATGATCGATCGTGATCGATATAATTTTAAAAAAAAATCTACTGTATTCGAGAGGTATATACTACCGTAGAATATACTCTGCAATCTGCATTTTTTTTAGAAGAAAATCCTGCAATCTGAATGGGATCGGAGAATTGAGAAATAGTGCGGCAGTAATCGAAGTTTATATGCATGTATTTCCAGTTTTTCGAAGCTCGGAAGCTGGTGTGTGTAGCAAAATCATTGCCGGGGCGGCGTGTTCCGGTCAATAGTCTTGTCGTCTAATTACTAGAGTATGTTTGTTACCCAAATTAAGAGCAGTTGGAAGATCCACACGTGGCACGCATTCCCACTTCTAGTGGGCTGAGGTCGCTTTTCCGATCGATAGGAAATAT
The DNA here is from genome assembly GCF_933775445.1 of Argentina anserina. Taxonomy (NCBI): domain Eukaryota; kingdom Viridiplantae; phylum Streptophyta; class Magnoliopsida; order Rosales; family Rosaceae; genus Argentina; species Argentina anserina. The sequence continues at coordinate 28,194,016 of NC_065873.1, read as the reverse complement.
CATTCGGTGGGGCAGGACCCGCCATCTCATTTCCTTCCAAATCCTAGCTCGAATTATTATGAACATAATAAGTTCTTGTGATTTTAGTTCTAAATTTTCTCCAAATAGAAGTTTATCACATCCCTCCGAAACTTTTTCGACTAAGAAATTGCCAGAAATTATCAAATATGCAAGTCGATCTATATTTCTATGTATAGAGATCGAAGAAATGGATCGAAGTACTTCAATTTTTGAGTAAATTTTGGTTGAAAATGGAAAACTTCGTTTTCATTTCCCGGCCCGACTCTCTCCCAAATTTGTTTTCTCCGATTTCTTTTTGATGTTTACGTCTCAGGACTCAGGAGAATGCTCCACTGTGTGGTGCATGGTAGACCACCCTCTCTTTAGTCTTGTCCGAAGGATAGTGAACCGACCACTGATGATTGTAGACTGCAAATATATTTTAGATTATCTTTAATTAAACTAGCATTATCAAAATGAGATCGGTTATATGTATTGTGGTAGCGACCGGTTATATAGTCTTTGCATCACTTACGAAAGTTACTATCAAGAACGGAAAACAGAGAGAGAGAGAGAGAGAGAGAGAGAGAGAGAGAGAGAGACCACTAAATGCAATGCCTTGATTAATTAGTGCTTAGAAGAAAGTGGTAATTGATTAGCATATATCAATCTGTAATCTTTCTATTAGTGTTTTTGAGTAGAAGTACTGCGGTATTAGTCTATTACTGAAAACTAGTCAAATAGAAATGATTTCTGAGTTTGTTAGAATTGACAATTGATTACGATCGATCATTATCAGTAAATGGGGGAATACCGGCATTCACATATATATATGATTCGGATGTCATATAATTGAAAGCACAACAGGTTGTCTTAATGAGTACATGATGATGATCAGGAGGACAAGACTGGGTGAAAAACAGTGAAAGTAAGGGAAAAGATCTGCTAAAAAGTGAACCGATAGGATCCTATATACTCGATCGATCGATCATGTTTCTTATAATGCATTCCATCTCGACCTGACGGAAATACTGTTGTACTAATTAATGTTTTAAAAAACGGGTCTGAAGACTCACATGAAGTTTAAAAAAATTAAAGTTATTTATATAACAGTTCTTTTTTTCGGTTTAGACAATGAAACTTAAAAAACTTACGTGTTTCACGTTTATAGTTACGTTTTTTGACGTCTTTTACTACATTTTAGAAAATAATTTTTATAGATATATTTATATATATAATATGTTAAATTGATGAAAATTATCTAAAAATTGTATATTATGAATTTTATTATCTAAATGTAATATATTGATAAGTTTTCATGCATATTTGTTATTTTTATATGTATATAATTATATATTTACATATTTAATTATTAATTTTTTATTACATAAATCTTATGCGTCTCAAATTTTAAGGCTCAAAAGTTAAGACTTTCAAGAAAACGTTTTATGTTACGCCTTTGTGTTTTAAAACATTGGTTCTAATTGATGATCGATAAAGACGATAATGGATGCTTATGTTGCATACGTACTTACGTACACAACCATTGATCCTTCTCCTGGATCGATCGCAACCTTCTTTTATATGGAGGAAATCAAACTTATTATCGACGGCATTTTTTATCGAAGATTAATGAGCATTGCCAATGAAGATATTTTGATTCAAAATTAATCATGCTTCGGAAAGTCTCAAACTGGAAGAAGGATGAATGTATGGTGAATCAGAAAGACTGAGTTAGAAAGATATAACTATACATGAGCCCTTCAGACGTGTGATAATCATGCATTTGGCGTACAGCTCCATGCGACCGATGGGTTCCAAAGCAAGCCACTGTCACCAATGATGTACAGAGAGAGAGAGAGAGAGAGAGAGAGAGAGAGATTTCCTCATTTCCATTATGTTTTGTTTATCGAACACTTTCCAGTCGAACAGAAGCTCTAAAACCACGCGTGTGTGCTATTAATTCTTGTTTTCTTTTGCTTTCGTTGTACTCCCACCCACTTCAAACTTGATGATGTCTTTGTTTAATTATTAAACTAAACACATGCTTATCGATCTAAATGGAGGAGGTCGATATTAATGGTGGTTATGATTGCTAGAATGATATGAATATATCCTAGCTTTAGTAGCTAATAGTATTCGGGTTCTGTTGAAGCTAGTATATCTAATTAGTATTATCGATCAAAAGGAAGCAGTAGTGCAGATCTTAGGTTGTTGTTATTGTTGATGATGCTCTTGTTGCAAGTGGGATTCTATCTGATCTGATATAATTGGAATCATTGTGCGAAATTGAAAATCAAGCTAGTCTAATCCAAGTATCTTCGTATTACCTAAGCATCGAGCATGCGCATCGTACCTGTTTAACCCCTTGATCATTCTCACGTAAGCATGAGCATCACCAAGAACGAACCATCTTAATTTGATACCAGCAGGATCAAGAAATTTCGGTAACCCTTTGATCAGATCAGAATCTGTAAATTATACTTTGAAATCGAAATCAGGATACTCTAGTTACACTTTGTTAATTTAGGCATAATTAAGTTGGGTTATGGTACGCTGGAAAGGGCGATCAGGTACGGCGCAGCTATTAGAGTACAGTACCAACTGCACCATATTCCTGTTGAAATGACGGAAAAGTTTCCACTTTTCGCGATGGCGAAACTGGATAATCACAACCAAAATGAAGTGACTCATGTACAGTTGCATTATGAAGATGAACAGACAAGGAGCAAAGCCAGTTGATACCTACTGTAACTCAACTGCATCAACTGACTATTCATGAATAAAACATATGAATATAAAAGACATGCTATCATAATCTCAAATGGATATATAGTCGTCAATTTCAAGAATTTGCATAAACTTTACATCACAAGCACTATAGTGTATTCTTAATCTGATGATGATTTTGGTACAATGTGTACTCTCTGGAATGGTGTCTTGTTGATTGTTGCATCTTTGTGGATGAGAGGTTCCGAGGCGCGAGCAATTGGTGGTATAACATTAACACCCAGAGCAGCTTGCCTTTCTCTAAAGGAGGCCCAAGTCACCACATAAAGACCAGCAATAATTAGTAAACCCCCTGCAACACTATTTTCACATGAAAAAGAAAAAGGACCAAAATAAGCATCATTCCATGATAAAAGTGCTACAGTAAAAGATAACAGAGTACATTAACACGGGACTTCTTAAGTAGTTCAAATAAAATTGACATTAGTAAAACTCTGTAACTAAATATCTATGGCCAACCAGCAAAAGAATTTAATCATAGAAATTGAAGGTGTGACTGGAGCGAACCTTCCCAAATAAATAGGGCTCCCCAGGAAAACTCTTGACAAGAAGGCTGAAGCTGCAGGTTGAAGTGGATTGTAAAGAGCTACCAAAGCAGGCCCCAAGATCTTATTGCACCACGTCAGGAGTCCATAATTTAAGGCAGATGCAATAATTCCCTGAAAACAAAGATGCATGTTCTCAACTTAAAGAATCAAGCCAGCCTTCCTTTGGTGAAAGAAAAAAACTGTAAACATAAATGTTAAAAAAACTTACGCAACAGTATGGAACCCGTATGATTTACTATTCAAAATATAACTACATTACAGATGATATGGACACAGCCAGTAGACATTTCAAGTCATCATCGTACATAATGTATAAATGCTACTATGAAACTGCACATGCCAAAAATTATCCCTCCACTTAAATCATAAAGAAATTACAAGGTCTACCATTGCTAACCAAACTTCTGTCTCATAACACAGATACAAAGGAGATGTGTATTGATGTCTGGAGAAAGAAAGTAAGAGATGTGGAGGAAAAGCAAAAGACCATCTTTGTCCTGGTGAAAAAATAAAAGTTACCATATACCCTTTATGATATCATTTTTAACAGAAAGTTCATCTTAATAGTAGGGTCTTTTTAAAAGGAAATTAAAGTTTAAGAGTTAGTTTGGCACAAACAGAGCTGAATGTCAAATGGAAACAGGTGAGAGTTCAGATTATTTTGCTAAATCTTGTATATATTCATTGCTTCGCATAGTATGTGCTCATTGCATAACAAAATATATCTAGGACATCGGCTGTCAAAATCCTATCTTGTTAGGCTTCTGCCGCTCAAAACTTTCACTTAAAATTGCATTTTCTTATTACCTTTAGAACAGTAATCTACTACGAACAATCACATATACCCGTCCAGAGGGAAACTTACAGCATAAATAACTGCTAAAAGCTCAGACTGTGTCAAGCTCCAGTCAGTTGATTCATTGGTCATAAATAATGCAGTCACCACCATGAATGAAGCACCAAATAAGTACGAATATGCAGTGACTGAGAGATTGGAGGGATATCTTTTCAGAAGTGGAGCCTGAAACTTTCAATATCAATTGTTAGAAACTGAAACACATAAAAATTGTGTAATGCCAATGACTATACAGAATACACTATATTTATTCACTAGAAAGGCCAAAGTTTACTCATGGGCATCATAAATTTAATTTTAACTATAAGTAAGAAAATTGAAGTCAATGCACTTTCATTCAAATTTTAAAAGATCCATACAGAAGTTAACTAAGGCCAGAGCTCTCCCAGTCTCATAGACAGCACCCAATGGTAGACCCAGGAGCTTGTATATATGGAGCCAGAATGCTTATGTGAACCACATAAATGCCGAAAGTGGGTGTGAAAAAAATTTAGATTTTAAAGAGAACTCAGGCTTTTATGGCATATGATTTACTGGAGAAAAGAAAAGAAAAAGGTTCGCTGAGGGCAGTAGCCCTCACTTGGCTCTATTTAGGTATACCAGTGATCCAATCCAACTTTGGAGAATGGGTAAGATGCCAGGAATCAATGGCCTATAAGCTTATCAGGACATGATTCGTAGAATTTCGACAAGAATTGCATATTAAGCAGTCAGGTCAGTGAAGAAAGGAAATTATTTTTGACATTTTTTTCTGGGTCTAAATGGGGGCCGAACAAAGTTAAAAAAATAGAAACTAGGCCACAGAGAGAAAGGCCACTACCCTTGGGGGTTTGTACCATTTGTTACCACATTGGCTTGGCTAAACACTACTTATGTGCTGAAGTGATAAATCCAGTATGCATATGAGACTCAGGCCAAGCTCAAGATATAAATCAACTTATATCTCCATAAAAAAATAATAATAATAGTTTCTGTCTAGGGATCTGCATCTACGTTTATCAACAATTTAGTTAGAATGGCTGAGTTGGAGCTCAGTGACACATTTGCAGCAGATGGTTTGAAGACGCAAGAGTCTCATTACACAAATTGCAGAAGAGTCATGTGTCAATTTCCAAATTTGTACTGTCTTGAACCAATGTTGACATAGAGTTTCGATCTTGGAGAAACTTACGGATTCAACAGAAGAGCCCAAAATGCTGGAGGTTATTAGTTTCAGAATGAGATCAGAAGCAGATTTAACCTTGAAGATTATCCGTGTATACGAGTCTTCCCTCGTACACTATCCAAACAAGCTGAAAACTATCCTCACTTTGAGCTCAGCTACTCTAAGTTCTTGGCTCAATAGCCATGATAGGAAGGTAATGAGATTACACCCCAAGAAATCAACAATTTTTGCATTGAACAAAGTCAGAAGATGCAAATTTACCATCTAGAACGGTTGATAATTCAACATTATTGATTTATCAGGTGAAGTATCTTTTTGTTCTTGAATGAAAAAAAAATGCAAAACTTGGAAGTAAATAAGATGGTTATAGCTTCAACAGATTAAGGCAAAGTATATAGTCAAGCACCTGAATGGCTAAGAAAGCCGCCATGCACATGCAATTCCCTATTAAGCATAAGACTCCAAGATGGAAATTATCAAACCCAAAATCCAGGAAAGAGGACATCAACCACCCAACAGGCTCTGGTTGTCCTCTCGCACTTATCTCACTGTGTAATGCATAGTCTGGCTCCGTACTTCCAATCAAAGCAGGCCCTCGGAATAAGACCATTAAAATGGCACCAGAAACACATACAAGTGTACCAGTAACTTTTGCCTGCCCTTCAGCTCTGAGCAAATTCACTCTTTCTGTGCTGCATGAAAACCGATCACATATGATATTGTACAAGTAACCTCCATGGTGAGTTATACAAATTTAAAGCTAAAGGTAAACTTCTTCAAACTGACCCCATGAGTACTGCTAAGATAAAAGTAAAAACAGGGATAGCAGGCTGTATGGCGGCAGCGTATGTTGGATTTGTGTAGCCAAGACCAATAAGAAACAAAAGCTGGTTGCCAAAAATCCTGATCAATACAAAGAACCAACAACAACCAAGTTGCATCGTTAGATCAGAACGCCACACGATAATATAAGTAACCCTGTAAGATCATAAGAATGCTATAAAGATAAACCTCGTCTTACCCCGTTAGCCCAAGAAAGAAGAAGGAAATGAAGAGGCGTCTGTTCATTGGCTGCCGAATCCGCCTACACACACAAGAAATGAGTAAAGTTACAGAATGCAGTGGCTTTTCATTCATGATAACACACCTAAACAATTCATTGCTCAATGCTATTCCACAGTATGGCTTCAAATACAAAATGCATCATATATGTAAACTAAATGATCACTGCTTCCATAGTTCTTGCATAAAGTGCCCAATTTCGATCATTTCCAAAGTTAAAGATCACACCTTTCATTTACTAAGCATCAAAGTTACAATCTTTCTGCTTAACCAAACCCCAAGTTCATGTCTCTACACAGATCACACAGACTACTAATCCACAACAACTAATGGGTGCCATAAGATCCAATCAAATCAACAAAAATAAAAGATAAAAAATGAGGAGCATACTTCTCACGGACGTAGGCGATTGGAGCGAGAATGGCGAGAGCGAGAAGGTCTCTGTAGAGACAGAAGACAAGCTGGCTGATACCCACATTGAGGGCTACTTTGGTAATTACGTGATAGCCTCCGTTGAAGAGCTGAACCATTGCCATGGCCGCGTGAGCCTTCCATACATCTCCCCCGACTGCAGCAACTGCTGCTGACGATGAAGCCACTACTGCTGACATCACTCTCTCTCTTGCTTTCTGGGTCGGAGAGAGAGAGAGAGGGAGGGAGGGATCTCAAGGAAAGAAGATGATGGCAGTTTGAAAGAGTTGTTGGAGATTTTGGATTGTGTAAAATAGACAGGAGACTTTGCTGCCTTCGGAGGTTCTTTTCTAAATTAATTGAAATCACATCATCCCAAATTAATTATTGTAATTTCTTTTTTTTCTTCGTGATTTGTTTGTGTTCATGTGTCATTTTTGCTGTTGGGAAAATGGAAATAATAAAATTAAACCTCGAGACGAAGTGAAGAACAACGGGCCGCCCAAAACTTCCAACGGACTTGTTTCTTTGTTTTATGTTTCATTTTCTTCAGTTAGACTTGTCTTCCTAAATGGTGAGTACCGAAAAAGATGGTGTCACATGATATTATTTGATCTGGTGACATGTCCCTAACTTATTGTGGATTCTAGATTGGTGAAGTATCCATATTCTTATGAAGACATTTAAAAAAAAAAATTCTTATGAAGATATTTCGAGAACTTGATTGAAGCTGGTATGTCGAATTGTGAGAGTGATAACAAGACAAACAATAGATGAATCTGTATCATGACTCGTGAGTTTATGACGACGCCTAGCAATTGCGATACAAAAGCGGGCAGATTCTGGATATTTGAATCCTGAGGCTTGAAATGTAGTCAATTAGCTTCAACATAAAAGCTGATGAAAAAGTAATCTTATCCACGCTGTAAATACAGCATATCTCACTAGTATCCCCCTCGTCCTAATGTCTTATACCACCCCCTAGAGTATTTACCTACATTCTTTTTGGCTAGGGAATACTCCGAAATCAAGTGTCTGATAATCCGATGAATAAAGAACAGACAATTTATCTGGTCCGGAAAAATAGTGCTGCTTCAAATTCCTAAAATGGTCCTTATCTGGTCCGGAGGATGCCTTGCAAGTGATTTCGGATCTGAGTAGCCATTCTTAGGATCCATAATTGCCTTGTATGTAAGCTCATATATTTCTGCCAACGCTTTGGCAACTTGGATGCAAGCTTCAGCACGCAACTTTGGAACCTGCATTTGCTCGAATTCAGGCAGGAAGCTCTCACTTCCCAAAACAAGCCCAAAGAAACCCTTCAAACTCTCAGAAAGAGCAGCCGGACAAGTTTCTTCAATCTCTACTAATGGAGTATTGCCAGACTCTTTGTTGACCGAGTCACGGAAGTGAGGCATTTTGTTCGACAAGCCATATCTTTGAAGGATCGCATCAACCTCATTTTTTACAAGACCGTGTATGTGTCTGTCTATCATTGCCCCAAGACTCTTCACATACTCTGCTGCAACCTCATTGCCCAACAATGGTTGTTGGATGGCACACAAGCAGTTAATGAGGAAAATTTTGGAGGATGTTTCACTAGACTGCATTATTTCATGTATGCATATAGTCAGGAACCAATTCAAACACCTAAAATATTATCCCAAAAGGCACAGAATTCCAATCTTCAAATTCAAAAGAAAAAGGGATATTACAACTACAAGAACAAAACTAGAAACGGTTAACATACAAGCCCTTGTATGATTCTACCAAACACTTGGAACATTTTTTCTTTATGAAGTCAGTGCAGCCTGAAAAGCTCAGAAAATTTAGTTTTCATGAGTCTTAAGTACTCAGTTGCCTCGATAGAAATAGCAAATTTGGGATGAACGGGAGTGACAAAAATCTTTGAACTCACTTCAAGCAAGGAAAGTTATTAAAATTTCTTTAACTGGGAAGGATGTCATTGTAGTCTGCAAAGATTGATCTTGGGTTGGTGGAAAGGGTGAGATAATGGGATTCCAATTTGACATAACTTTGCACCAGGAAAAATGCAATACAGCAGAATTGATGAGAACAACAGACCTAACACTATGTGTATGAAGATAAATTTGCGCAGACAGCAGGGAAAGTATTGATAAAAGAAAGAGAGAAGTAGAAACCTGAGCTGATGAGGCAGAACTGATGGACAGTAGTGCATCAACTGAGGACTTACTGAATTGACCCAAATCAGAACTCATTCTACTTCTTCTTGAAGAATGGCCAGCTCCCTTGGACTTGTGTGCCTCTGCTGCTTGTTCACATATCTGCAATGACAGAAGTAATGGACTTTATTCACCATATCAAATTGATTGGATACTGTCTAATGTAACCTGTTCTTCATAACATGAGTGTATCTAAGAAAAATATTCATCAGTTAATATTCCATGACAACATGTCAAAGTCTGACCCTGCAACAAGTTTGGCTCACAAGACCAGGTCTCCTAAATGAAGGATGCAGGAGCTGGGAAATAATAGGCTACGATATAGAAAGAAGGAAAAGTATATATAAATTAGAGAAGAGAGAGAATGCAGATGAGAGCTGATAGGGGATCAAAAAGAGAACAAGGACAAAAGAGAAGATTAAGAAGCTGGAATAGCGTAGCTTTATGGACTGATCCAGTTAACAGAGGGCCTATATGTCTGATTATACAGCACGCAACAATCAATGGTACTCTAGGCGGAGTTTTTTTAATATTTTGAAAACATGACATATGTAGACACCACAAGTTGTTTTCACTTATTGTAATGCTACAGAAAGTTTAAGATTATGCATTTGTATAATCATATGTACGTTATATACACACCTGAATAATTGGATCGAGTAAAGCAGAAATGACTTGATCGAAAGGAGGCTTCTTCTGAAGCATCATGCTGTTATAGGTCTCAACTAATTCAAGCAGCACAGAAACTCCTTCTCTTACTGCTGGGGGTGGAGAGAGGTCAACAGCAACTAGGGGAGGATACCTCAAAAGCTTTTCTCCTCGGGATTTCAAAATATCGAAAAATGTTTTCTGAGCAGCATCCTTCAGTGTCCACAGTGTATTAGATAAAGCTGTTTCGCTCCCAAGCAAATCTGATATCTGCAAGTAAACAGCCGGTGGTAAATTGGGTGGGACTATAACAAAGAGAAAAAACAAGATATAGGACAGTTTATTACACTGAATTACAAGAAAGAACACTTACAGTGTAACTGTAAAACTCCAGGGTATTAGTCAGTTTATATGAAATTATGAGACTGGATTGCGACTGCAAAACTTGTTCAACTCTCAATTTAAATGGGCGGCAAACTCCTTCAAATATTCTATCCAGAACAAATGTAATATCAGATTCTATCTTCTGAGTATTACTTTCTTGGCTCTTGGACATTTGGTTTGTGGTTGGACTATCAGCAGCAGAATCTGGATCCAGTAGTGCAAGTACAAGTTCACGTTCAGATGCCAAGGCCTGCAAAGAGAGCAGACAAAACTACAATCAAGAAATGATGAATTAATATGCACAGATATAAGACAACCAGTTGGCCTTTGCTCCACACCTGATGTAACCAACCAAGCATATCCCCAACATATCGCAATGGATCATGAGCATGAACTTCAATAGGCCGCGGCACTCCTCCTGGTCCTCCACGTGTGAGAGCACTGATAAACCGTCTGAATAACGCATTATGCCTCATATTCGCTACCTGAAAAATGACCCCATCATCAACACACAGACTATGAAATTATGGAATATGGTATCAGCATAGCGAATCACCTCTTCTGCACAATACTTGAAAAGCACAGGCCTTTCCTTGAGGCAGCGAACCGCAGTTCTCAAAAGATCACTAACTTGAGGATTATCAGAGTCACCAAGCTGTCTACACTCCGCCTGAACCCACCTAAATTCGATGAGGATATTTAAACAGTCACAAACTTAACAACTACCACACTAGTGTTTACCTAATCAAAACAGTCATTACATAAACGAAGATTAGGAAGATAATGATAGAAGAAAAACCTGCAGAGGCGCTCATAAGCTCCCTCTTGGTACACAGCCATCATATCCATGAGCTCGAGACCAGCACGCTGTAAATTGATCAACTTCGAATCAGCATTATATCTACATCAATCATCACATTTCCGATTTTTCGGTTCCGAAATTCAAACAAATTAATCAAACAAACTAAAGAGAAAGACAATGTACCTGGTGATGAGTCCTCAATAGCAGTTTACAATTAGCATGAATCTCCTGAACGTGAGATAGCGCCTTGAAGAAGTCCTCACTCAGTTCCTCCTCCCTCAAAGCATTGATCTATTTTCAATTCAAACACACAAAAACAAACTAATCCGATCTCAGATTCGACTCCGGGAAGAGCACATTCCGTTACGGCGAATGAGATTCTCATTCCGTTACCTCTTGATTGGAGAGCTGGTAATCGCGGAGGAAGCACGACACGATCTGCTGGCGTTGGGTGGTGACGTCGAGCTCCTGCTTGAGGCGCTCGGTGGTGGTGATGATGTCACCGGTGGTGGCGCTGCAGCTGCTGAGAGCCTTGGCGATCTTGTCGCAGCAGTTGGCGAGGGAATTGACCTCGTCCTCGACGCGATCCAGGGACTGCTGCGCCGCGCGCGACGCCTCGAGGAAGTCGACGTTGATGGAGAGGCCGCGCTTCTCGATGCTCGATCTGAGATTGCGCCGCGACTGAGGGGTGTTCTCGGCGTAGAAGGAGGAGAGGGTGTTGAGGGAGGAGAGCACGTCCGGGGAGTCGGTGCGGCATTCCAGAACCTTCTTCAGCTTCCGGGAGAGCCCCGGCGCCAGCTTCGCGTCCATGTCGCCGTCGTCGTACTCGAGTCTTGCTTCGTTTGTGCGGGAGTGATGAGAGAGAAAGCTCGCTCCAAATCTAATGCTACAAGCCGAGCCTGAGATATGGGTAATCGGGTCGGGTGGAAGTTTGTTTTACACTTTACCCCGGGATCGGGATTGGCAATACCATCTTGGACAATTTGGAATTTATCCTATCATAATAATTAGTAAATAATCACCCATGTAGTCGAGGTGGTAAAATTTCTAACTTTAGACCCCATATCTAGGTTCTAATTTCACCAACGATGTGATTAAAAATCGACTCATAACTTCTTTTGGGTAGACAAAGGGGGAGAAGGTGTTTATCTATGACTCATCATCACACATTATCAACAAAATATTGTATTGATCCCATATTAGAACTCTCATGATGATACCCTATTGAGCATATCGATAAATTATAAGTAAATTCCTTTAATTGTATTTGAGGTATGGTCAATTGAATAGTTTAGCACTAATGTTTAAAAAATGACACATTCGTATTTGAAGTTAGATTTTATGGGACACTTTAGTACTTATTTTGATTTATTTGTTAAATCTAGAGGGTAAATTTGATATTTATATATTATTTATCAACATAAAATTTGATGGGTTCAAGGCTAATTTCTATCACCAATGTCAATTTTTGTATCATTTGCTATAAAATAAACATGAATTAATTTTAAGCTTTAATTAAAAGTGAAAATTGAATTTGTTTAGGAAATCTAGAATTTTTTATTTATATACCCACGAGACTGTTTTTGGTTAATTAAATATAGCTTCACGAAATAGTTTATGAGACGATTGAATTTCATAAACATAAAAATGACTTATGTTATTAATGTGACCCAAAATATCAACTTAAACGCATAAAACCATTAAAATTTGAGAATAATGAACACACAACTCATGTTTTTATAATATTTTTATAATTATGTACTTAATTGTCTATTTTACCTTCCCACTAGTTAATATAAGTACTAAAATATCATATAAAACTTAATTTCAAGTTTCAAACTGTCATATGTCAAACATTAAGTACCAAATGCCTCAAGTACCATAGAAGGAATTTACCCATAAATTATTATACTAACTCAATTTTAATTTGGACATAAACTTACACATTAATTTATGTCTAAAATGAAAATTTCATTTTGACCAAAAAATTACGCATTAGTTTTTGAATATTCGTTCTAGATGATAAATTGCAAAATGAAGTGTTTTATCAAGATTCCAGGAGCTGATTAGTGGATAACGTCGTTGATTCTACCATGCCACACCCCTATAGATTATTGTAGCCTTGTAGGTTTGTTAAACTGCTTTTCACATAACAAATAGTCAACTCAGCCCTATCGTCCTATCTCAGGCCCAACCCAGCCAGAGTGGGAATATTATTGGGCCCAGACGTCCAAGACAAGGGACCACCTGGCATTTTCACTTAGTTTACGAAAAGTCACATTACGTAGATTTTAAAAAGAGAGAGAGAGAAACAGAGAAGAAAGAAAGAGGGTGTCGTGTGTGTCGTGCTTCCTGGTTGTGGTTGGATCTGAACAAACCCGGATACTACTCCCACAGAGAAGACCACGAACAAGAGGACAATTCAACCTCCTCTTCTGCTCACCTCTCATTCTGATCCCCTTCGTCATTTTCCATCATTCCAGTTTCAATGCTATGGCTACGCTCGTCGTCTCCCTCCTGTGATCCTCTTCTTCGTCAACTCTAGGTAGCTTTCCTCCCGCTCTTTTTCTCCCCAACATGGGCATTTGGATTTGCGTCCGATTCCTTCAATTTTTCGTCAATTTCTTATGCACTCACTCCCCAACTATACTGTCACTCCGGATCTAGACTCAGTCCTTCTTATCATCATCCATCATGTGATTGATTCATTCATGTTGTTGTTGGGTGTGTTGGAAGTTCAACTCTTTCTTCGCAGCCATGGTGTTTAACTCTTTTGCCAATTTCATTTATTCCCTCTCGATTCGTTGGTCTAGCCCCCAGGGCGGTTCGGTTATCTCCCCTCCCAAATCTGCCGCCTTCGCATTTGCTCACACCGCCCGCAACAAGAATCTCCTCAGACTCTCGTCGTCTCTCCAGGACTTCTCCTCTTATAGCCAGGTTGATATCGAAGATCCCAATATCGCAACGGTCGCACATTCCAAGCCTCCTCCTCACTCGCTGCAGAGAGAAGCTGCGGCTGCCTCCAGCTTCTCCAAGGAGAAATCGCTGCCAGGTGGAGGGGGAGCGGCGTTTTCGCGCAGCAAGTGTGTTCGGGTATTCTTGTGTCTTTGCTGTGTGCTGTTGGTTGGTTTTTTTGTTTATTTGGTTTCCATGTTGGCTTATTCTTACTGGTTTAGAAGAGAGCCGAAATACTATGTTGTGCTTGATTCCGGGAGTACTGGGACTAGAGTTTATGTGTATCAGGCATATGCAGACGATGATAAAGGAAGCAGTTTTCCGATTGTGATGAAGTCGTTGACGGGAGGGGTTCAGAGAAAGCCGAATGCACGCACCGGGCGAGCTTATGATCGGATGGAAACTGAGCCTGGGCTGGACAAGTTGGTGCACAATGTTTCAGGATTGAAGGCTGCAATAAAACCACTGGTTCAATGGGCAGAGAAGCAAATTCCAAGGGATGCACATAAGAGGACCTCGCTGTTTTTATATGCAACTGCAGGGGTTCGGAGGCTGCCGAGTAATGATTCAGGATGGATTCTTGATAAGGCATGGTCGATACTCAAGAGTTCGCCTTTCTTGTGCCAAAGAGACGGGGTTAGGACTATCAGTGGCCTAGAAGAAGCTTACTTTGGCTGGATAGCCCTTAACCATAATAGGGGTATGTTTGGGGCTGGACCGAGAAAGCCAACATTTGGTTCCCTTGATTTGGGTGGTTCGTCACTGCAGGTTACATTTGAGAGTAATGAATATGTGCAAAAAGACACCAGTTTGAACATTAGAATTGGGACTGTGAACCATCATCTCACTGCATATTCTCTTGCCGGTTATGGTTTAAATGATGCATTTGACAAGTCTGTGGGCCGTCTCTTCGCTAGGCTTCCAGAAGTCGATAAGACAGAACTAGTAAATGGGAAGGGAGAACTTAAGCATCCGTGCTTGCAGACGGGGTACAAGGAGAAATATATTTGCTCTCAATGTGTTTCGAAAATCCAGGAAGATGGAAGCCCCTTGATTGCAAAAACGAATTTGGTCAAAGGAGGAAGGGCAGGGGTTTCTCTGAAGCTCATTGGTGCTCCAAATTGGGAGGAGTGTGGTAAGCTAGCAAGAGTTGCTGTTAATTTATCAGAATGGTCCAATATAACTCCTGCAATCGATTGTGACGTGCAACCTTGTGCTCTTCAAGATGGTTTGCCCCGACCTTCTGGAAACTTTTATGCCATTTCTGGATTTTTTGTGGTTTACCGGTTTTTTAATTTGACTTCTGATTCATCACTTGATGATGTGTTGGAGAAGGGTAGGCTGTTTTGTGAAAGAAGTTGGGATGCGGCAAAGAAGAGTGTTGCTCCACAGCCTTTCATTGAACAGTACTGTTTTAGGGCACCATACATTGTGTTCTTGCTGAGGGAGGGCTTGCACATTATAGACAATCAAATCACCATTGGTTCTGGAAGTATCACATGGACACAGGGGGTTGCTCTGCTAGAAGCTGGAAAGACCCTTTCAATTGGACTGGGGTTTCGCAGTTACGAAATACTCCAGATGAAAATAAATCCAATATTTCTTCTCTTGGTTTTGTTTATATCATTGGTTTTACTCCTTTGTGCATTATCATGCATTGGCAATGGGATGCCAAAAATTTTCTGGAGGCCGTATCTCCCGCTGTTTATGACCAATAGTGCCTCTTCTGCATCTGTTATTCCTTCTCCTTTCCGGTTCCAGCGCTGGAGTCCTATTATTTCTGGTAAGCTTTTCTTCGAGACTTTTGATATGATTTGCATGAGTGAATGTATGTTTCTTACAACTTCTGTGAACATAGTAGCTAAATAATCGCAACGTGTTACATAAGGCAAATATTGTTAAACTTCACCATCTTCCCAGTCGTCCTTTCAAGATGTTTCTTATGAATGGACCTTGTACATAATTCCTAGAGAATGTGATGTTTGGATGAACATAATTGTTATTTGTAAGCGTACAGATTGTTCAAGTGAATTAGCCTTGTACATTTATAGTTTAAGAAAATTTATTAGAATGTTTATGTGAAAGGCTATGAGCCCAGAGTCTTAAAATGGGTGATTTTTATGTAAAAGCATGTGATTATATAATGGTATTATTAGGGAAATATTGAGGGACAACTGTGTAGAGCCTTTTCTTAAGATGGTCCTGTGACTGAATTTGTATTGCCCCTGCTATATTCTTAGTAGTCGATGTCAACTTTGTATTTCAGGGGATGGAAGAGTAAAGGCGCCTCTAAGTCCAACAATTGCAGGTGGTGTTCAACAAAGACCATTCGGATTGGGACATGGTCTCAACAACAGTGGTGGCATCCAACTAATGGAGTCTTCCTTGTACCCATCAAGTAGCAGTATATCCCATAGTTATTCGTCAAATAGCCTGGGCCAGATGCAATTCGACAGCAGTAGCATGGGCTCCTTCTGGACTCCTCACAGATCTCAGATGCGTCTTCAAAGCAGGCGATCACAATCTCGAGAAGACCTAAATTCTTCTCTTACTGAGGCACACATGACAAAAGTTTAAGACATGGTCATCTGCAAATTTTTGGTATGCTCATTTTCTTTCATTCTCACTACTCGTTACATTTGTTGAAAAAGAAGAAATTAGATTCTGAATTCAAGCTTAAGGTATTGATATTGGCCCTACAATCTATAAATATGTTGATGCATACCTAAAATAATAGATTCCCAAAAATACGATGACTTGACATATTGTTTCTCCCTTCACGGAGGGTCGATTTAAGAGAAGAAAACATCTATTTTTCTTGGGTATTGCAATTAAAGGATTGTTCCGATTGATATATATACTTGGCTGGGAGGCCAAGAATCTTATTTCAACTTATCAAGATTCAAGGGTGTGTGTCTTAATACAGCGTCTAGGTTTTCTTTGAATCGTTAACCAAATCATACCAGTGCGATCATTATTGGTAATGCCACAGCATATATATTGTCACCAGTCTTAGTAATCTTGTGACTGCTAATTTTGCCTAAAAGTTAAATATGTTTGTTGAATTGAAATTTTTCTGCCCTCTTATTTGTATATATTGAATCATTTCAGATTTTTCTCTTTTCTTTTGGGAGGGGTTTATGGTGGTTTTGGGTCGAGCTGGCCTATTGATCAATGTCAACAGATTGTTTTGCAGGGGAGCTGACTATTTAACAAGGCTGCATGTCCATGGGATCTGGGGTCATGGTGACCACCGTGCTTGAAGGATTGTGGATTACTTGGTACCATAATCACTTTGGACCCCCGGCCCTTACGTTCGATCAGGGATGCGTAATCTGCCAAGCTATACATGAGGCATCTCTGCTCGAGCTCATCATTCTGATCTGAATCTGCCTGATGTGATCAGGAATCCAACAATGTTAACTTTCCAACACTATACGTATATGTTTCACAGTATTAATTCACATTAGCAGTCAATTAACACAAACTTCCTTGTTTTATCAGTTAGCAAATGTTAACATGATAAATGATGAAAGATGATTATAGCAAGGTGTACAAATAGCCTCTTACAGATTCAGACGGTGTTCAAATAATATCAAAAGGTTTCAGGTTTCAGGAGGAACCATTTGCCGGTGTTTCCAAAATCCAAACCACACATAAACGACGAGTGCGTATGCCTCTTCTGAGCAATTTTTTCCCGTCATTTTTAAGTGATCGGTTATGTGACTCATACTCTTTAAAATTGAAAATTATTAAGATATTCGTAGTTGTAATTTATCAGAATACATGAATGGTCTCAGGTAGTGCCACATTCAGGTTAACTTCAATTCGATCAACCTTGGTACGATTATCAGTTTAGTTGAAAACTACCATAAGGTATTTACTCATATAGACCTCAAAATGGTGAAAGAATGATCCCCTTCGTGCATTCATCCTTTAAATTTCAGATTCTATATCACATATTAGTGATATTACCAATTTAGTTGAGGATTAACACAAGTAAACACACTGATATGATGAACCTCAAACTATGAGAATGATCACTTTCATGAGCGCAAGTTTCAAACTCTACATCATTCTGAATCTCTTTCTAACTTCAAAACTTTGATCCCGCCGGCAGAATTAAATTTTTATTTTATTTTTGCATAATTTTACCAAACGCGACATGATTATTACGATTGCGCCGTATAGCCGATAAATGAATAGAAGAAAAGATACAGGTGTATTTTGGTCAATTAGGAAGTATCGCAAGAAAGGAGGGAAGGAGAAGAGATGGGTTGCGCTTCCAAGTCCATGTTCACTCAAGGAACCATTATCCATTTCCGACCTCCACCGCGTCCCTACCTCGCCGCCGCCACGTGGCCCTCTCTTCCAAAGCTCACTCCACTCTTCTCCTCCTCCCTTCATCTCAACTCACCACCACAATTTCGCTCTCACGCCCTGCCGCCTCTAACACACTTACTCACCGCACCAACTCTCCCGCCGGCCGCCGGCGGCTCCGACTCCGGCAACAAAAACAACAACAGCTCTGGCGGTGGCGGATGGAACAATCCATTCGACTCATCCTCATGGTGGTGGCACGACGACGACAGCGGCGGCGGCGGTTCGTCTCACAGCCTCGTTCTCTTCTCTTCCATACTCCTCGCCGCCGTGGCGTGTTGCTTCTGCCAGCTCAGGCTGGCGTATGCCCTAGCGTCGGAGGAGGACGTGGAGTCGGTCTGGGAGGTGAAGGGCGGCAAGTGGACCAAGCTCGTCCCCGATTTCGTGAGAGACGGCTTTGTCGCCGCTCGCGGCGGCGGCTTGGCTTCAATAACCTTTGACAACCTTTGGGTGCAATGCAAGAATCTCTTTGTGCAATTGATGCTTCCAGAAGGTTTTCCTCATAGCGTGACTAGTGACTATCTGGACTACTCTCTCTGGAGAGCAGTCCAGGGCGTCGCTAGCCAAGTCAGCGGTGTTCTTGCCACACAGGTAGTTGAGTTAATTTGTTGTAGTTTCGACGCAACGCATTCGCGTATTTTGATTATGAGTTTGGTTTATTGTGTTTTTGTAAGGCGTTGCTATATGCGGTTGGATTGGGGAAGGGAGCTATACCGACGGCTGCGGCGCTGAATTGGGTGCTGAAGGATGGGATTGGATACCTGAGCAAGATTATGCTGTCGAAATACGGGAGGCATTTTGATGTCAATCCCAAAGGGTGGAGGCTGTTTGCTGATCTTCTTGAAAATGCAGCATTTGGAATGGAGATGCTCACTCCTGCGTTTCCTAATTATTTTCTCTTCATTGGTGCTGTTGCAGGCGCAGGGCGCTCCGCGGCTGCACTTATTCAGGTTATTTCCTTTGTCAAGTAGCCCTGTTCGTTTTTGTACTATAAACGTATAAACTGTGTTGCGTTTAAGTGCATTCTCGTATCCAGTTCATGTTTAATTGCCTACTCATTTATTAAAGTATAGCTTGTGTAGAATGAAACTTTATGGCGTTCTGTAGAAATTCATGCTAGGATGCTGAACAGTTTCATTTTGTGATTCAACCAGTGTAATGATGTTTGATTATCACAGGCTGCTACCAGGAGCTGTTTCTATGCTGGTTTTGCTGCTCAGAGGAACTTTGCTGAGGTATTAAATGGCACTAGAATTTGATTGGTTTATTCTTTTACCTTATTGTATTTTAGTCATTTAAAAGATGTTTAATAAAATGTAGGTAATTGCTAAGGGAGAAGCTCAGGGAATGGTGAGCAAGTTTGTTGGTATCATGCTTGGTATAGCATTGGCTAACCAGATAGGCTCTTCTTCATCTCTTGGCCTTGCGTCTTTTGGTGTGGTCACTTGCATCCACATGTTCTGCAATTTGAAATCGTATCAAGCTATTCAATTAAGGACTTTGAATCCTTATCGTGCTAGTAATTCCTCTTTCTCTTAATATCTGCATTTAAATGGGTTATGTCTTGATACCTCAATTCCTTTTCCTTGATGATTGGACATGTCTTAATCACCTGCATCATCTTATTTTGTACCTATCTTCATATGAAATTGAAATATTGACTAGTTTCTAGTTTCTGGCTTAGAAACTTAATAAGAACATGTTCCTGGTTGATTTGAAGGTTTGGTATTCAGCGAATATCTGCTTAGTGGCCAAGCACCTCCTGTCTATGAAGTGAACGAGGAGGAACCACTTTTTCCAGCTGTGCCGATTCTTAACTTGAAGACAGCAAACAGAGTGAGTTATTCATGTCCTTGTGTGACTTAAAATTAGTTATTAGTTATTATATTGAGTGATGTGGGACAGCCTTGAGATATCTATCTGATGGCTGTGTGGCATCTTGTGGGAGCAAGATGGTAAACGAGTTACAATCACTGTGGGAGATGGAGATTTGATAGATGGCATCACATGATTTTTTCTTTTCTTTTTTTGGAACATTGGCATCACAGGATTTAAAGGCTAACCTTACAAACAAAGGTTTAGATTATTGCAACACACTGCTGAGAAAGAAATAGAGATATGAGAAAGCCTAGTAGATATAATTTTGATTATTCATTCCTTGAGGAAACGGTTCAATTTGCGAAGACGTGATGCTTGTAGCCCAATACTACTGAATACTGAGTGTGACTCAAAACATTTTCTGAAGTTGCCTTTTCTTGATTTAATGGATTTCAAATATGTGTACGTTTTATAGTTACTCAGGATACTTGACGATATGCAATCAAATAATAATTATGAATGCGTATGTTAAAGGTTGTATAGTCTGATGTGCAATGCATTGTTTGAACATCCATCTATAGGCACAACCAACAGTATTATCTTCAAAAGCGAAGGATGCTGCAGCTGAAATTGAGAAGAGGCTGCAGTTGGGATCCAAGCTCAGTGATCTAATCAACAACAAAGAGGATGTGCTTGCTCTATTCAATCTATACAAAGAAGAAGGCTATATTTTGACTGAGCACAGGGGAAGATACTGTGTGAGTATTTATCTTTTCTCTAATCCCCCATCCTCCTGTTTATTTCAGTACTCTTCTGGAGTAGGAATGGCTTTAACGAAGGGAATCCATAAGATAAGATATAGATTCTATCTTCTTGTCTTTTGTTGAAACTGAAAGCTGTAATGCGATTCTTTTCGTCTACTATGCTTGAATATACACATGCACATATATACTTTTTGGTCGTGACTTATATGTTGGTGTGTCTCAGGTGGTTCTTAAAGAAACATCTTCACTACAAGACATGCTCAAAGCAGTGTTCCATGTCAATTATCTGTTTTGGCTGGAAAAGAATGCCGGGTATGAAGCAAAAGGAACTTCCATTGACTGCAGACCAGGTGGAAGACTGGAAATGTCTCTTGATTATGTGCGGAGGGAATTCGACATTGTCAAAACCGATGGGGAATTAGCGGGTTGGGTTACAGATGGTCTTATTGCAAGGCCTGCACCTAATAGGATTCGTCCGGGTTACGAGGCCTCATCAGTTCCTTGCTGACATGACTGCAGATGGTGTTTCATCATGGCATCTCATGAGAAATGTGAAAAGAAACCATCGTGGGATCCCCATGCGTTTTCCCTCGAGTTATTATCCGCTGCATTGGAAAGACTAACTTACAGGACACACGATGTGACAAGAGAAGAGGTACAGTTGCAACATCGGATTAATATGAATAGGTTGATTCGTGTTGGTTATGGTTATCAGGATGCTGATTTACGCATAGAAGAGGAATCTTGACACAGGCCATTGATGTCGCAAATTAGGACATCAGTTTGGTCAGAATTTTAGTTTTTTTTTTTTTTTTTCAATTTTCAAATCAGGGTCTTCTATTTGGTTTAGGACATCCTTTTAGTTGAGAGTTGTATGGTAGGAAACTGTTGTATCGATAATTGCCCACTCCGTAACGGAAAGTTAACAACATGTACTTAAATTAAGTCGGGTTCATTAATTTATATACTTATGTGATAGTTTTGTAAGTTGAGTAATTTTAATTCTAAGTGGAACAAAGTTGGTGTACTGTTCTTATAATTTAATTTTGGAGAATCTTTTTCTTGACCTGGTACACCTTAATTGAAAGAGTTGACTAAAACGGCGCCGTTTGGTAAGCACCAAGGTGCAAATAAGACCACGTGGCACCGTATGACTAGCTTAATAAACACAGTCGAGAGCGGATATTAAGTATTTGAGAGCGAGTAGCTAGAGAAGAGTTACAGAGAGAGAGAGATTCATGGCGACTTCAAAGCTCCAAGGGCTGTGGAACCATCCCGCCGGCCCTAAAACCAGTGAGCTACCCTCCCTTTGCTATCCCAATTCTCCGATTATTCAATCTAATTTCATCTTAATTTCTGTTTGCCCTTTTGGGCGAATTAGGTTTGTCATTTTTGATTGATTTGAATTGTTTCTTGTATCGATCATTTGCTATTATTAAGATTAATCCACCACAATTGAATCAGTTCAGTAAGCTTAGACCACATCGCGAATTTTCTTGGTTCATTGTGATTTATAGTTTGTTGTACAGATTATTCAATCTCATTCAATTTGTTGTATATCGTTGTCATCTGTTATTGTACTGTCTGGGAACCTTACAGAATTTTGTTGTTGCAGTTCATTTCTGGGCACCCACTTTCAAATGGGGCATCAGCATTGCTAATATTGCTGACTTTTCTAAACCACCGGAGAATCTTTCATATCCTCAGCAAATAGGTCTGTTTGATCGTGCTGTTTTATGTTTTCTGAAGTTACAAACATGTGTCTGATCACACACACAAAACATATATTGATTTTTGATTTCAAACTAGTATTGCTCTAAAGAACACTCCTTTTTTCATATAGTTGTAGTCACATCATTGTGTTTTGTTTGATATTACCCAGCTGTTGCATGCACTGGAGTTGTATGGTCACGCTACAGTACAGTCATCACTCCTGTAAGTATAACTATGACTATGAGGATCCTGCTTTTAGAAAATCCCTAGATTTCTTTAAACTGCTATGACTCTGGATAGTGTCATGTATTTACTTTTCTGCTCAAATCCACTTAACACTGACTAGTGATTCATACTTAAGTTATGCATGCATCTACACTTATGTTTCTTATTTCTATTGTTCTTGTGGTCGCTATTAACAAATTTGGAGTGTCAATTGGGACCATACTTATCCTTTTTCCATGAAAGGGAATTGGTTGGTTTACTTATTCATTTTATTTTTGTAAGTTAAGTAGTGAACATAGTTTATTATAGCTTTACTTGGTTACTTTCTAGCTATTCCATATGGATTTTCTGATTTTGATTATTGGTCCCTGTAATTCATATTTGCAGAAGAACTGGAATCTGTTTAGTGTCAACATAGCAATGGCAGGGACAGGCCTCTACCAACTCTCGCGGAAAATACGGTAAGTGAGCATGTCTTCCGAGTTCCGATATGTAAATGTAAAAACCATGTGATACCTTCATAAATTTTCTTGCCGGTGTCTGTCTTAATGTTTCACATTTAATCTGGCACCTCGATGACAATCTTTTTAATTATAGGAACGACTATTTCTCTGAGGCAGAACCAGCTGTTGCAGGACAATGATGACGAAAACTGTTTGAACCAATTGTCGTCATGGGTGCAAGGATTATGTTGCCTCTTTCGTTTGCTTTGATTTTAGTTTCATAGATGAGGTTCCCTTCTTTGGAGGATCTTGGATAGGAACATCTGATGTACTGTGGGTTTTATGTTCTTTTAGTTATGTGTGATCTCGTTTAACGAATATGGAACAGTTCACCAGGCAAACGTTCATGATTGGAGAATAAATGTGCTTCCCATTTCTTAGCAGTCTCATTAGCTCCCTGTATTTCTTACTTATCAGTCTCATTAGCTCCCTGTCCGGCTTGATAATCTCCCCACTTCCCATGTGACCATATTTGAGTCCATTGAGAGATTCTACGCCTAGCGGTATCTAAATTTCTAGCTTATGTTCATCAAAAATGAGAAAGTAAATAAGGGTGGGTTTAACTTGTAGAACTAGGTGGCATAACCCAAACTCCCAGTTCTTCACAGAGGAATTGTTACTCGATTACTGCACTAGATGAAACTGGAGCGGGACTCTGCGGGAATCCATTCTTTCATCTTTTACGGGCGATATTTACCTGAACAAATTGATATGAACAAATTTTTACATTTAGAATTCCTCCCTTTCACACAAGTTTTCTTTGGACCTGTCACAACAGTGAGGTTGACAACTGAATTTTTTTTTTAGTAAAGGCCCCTCCCCTTGATGCTTGTGAGTTGTGTCTTGTGAGTTCGACTCGTAACACAGACTTTCGTAATAGAATATGATATTAGTTTAAGAGTCGTATTTTCAAACCAGAACAAATTAGCCGATCATCAACCAACATGGGAATGGCAGCCCCAGTAAGAGCAAGCTTTGCTCATGGCGCTTGTGATCAGTGGCAATGTCATTCTAGATTGTCAGCTACCATCCAGAAGCACCCGCCCATGTTACCCAAAGTCAGGTTACCTCTCCCGCCTAGTTCAAAATCAAACACTCTCTACTCTAACAATACTAGTACTCCTCCAATTCCAACGCCGCCGATCAGGCCCCACCGGAAGAACCACACAACTGTGACTACCAAGAGGAGGAGGAAGAAGAAGAAGAATGGGAAGGAGTCGAGATGCAGCACCTCCGATATTCTGCGGCTGATGGATGGCCTCCTAGTCCCAATAGCAGCTACAGCTGACAACAGCATTTACGCCTCTCTGATCAACGATTGCTCCGACTCCGGCGCAGCTCTCGACTTACAGGCCCATCTTACTAGGAAGAGCCGCCTCAACTCACCACCTCCTTTACACTTGCTCAACCGCCTTCTTCTGCGTCACGTCAGCAACGGTCGTTTAGACAGTGCCCACCAACTGTTTGATGAAATGCCGCGCAAGGACTTCAACTCATGGGCCACCTTGATAGCTGCTTATGCCCACAATGCCGATTACCCGGAAGCCTTGAGGTTATTTCTGACCATGCTGCACCAAAAGGAGTATGATGTCAGCATGTTTGAGTTTCCTGCTTGGATCATGGCTTGCCTTCTCGACGCTGCGATGGAAATGAGATTAGGGGAGCAACTCCATGGCTGCTGCCTCAAGTTGGGTCACGCTAATCATGATATGTTTGTCGCCGCCTCCTTGATCAACTTCTACAGCAGATTGAGGTGCCACGGAGCTGCGCACCGCGCCTCCCTGGGGCTCTCGCAGCCTAATGCCCTGACATGGACCGCTAGAATGATCAACAACTCTAGAGGAGAGCGGTTTTTCGATGTGATCAGTGACTTCAAGGAAGTAGGGAGGGCTGGGATAAACAAGAACACTTGTATGATCTCTTGTGTACTCAGGGCGTGTGCGAGGATGTATGATCGTGGCCTCAGCGGAAGACAAGTTCATGCCAATGCTATCAAACTTGGAGTTGAAACCGATTATTTCCTGCACTGTGGGTTGGTCGATATGTACGGAAGAAATGGACTACTTGGAGATGCGAAACTGGTGTTCCAGACAATCCATGATACAAAATCAACTGCGTGTTGGAATGCCATGCTCACAAGTTACTTGCGGAATGGGTTACACATTGAAGCCCTTAAGTTTCTGTATCAGATGAAGGCAGACGGGTTGCAGCCTCAAGAGTATCTGATGGATCAAGTGAGGATTGCTTGCGCTAGTGATGGTCTATAAAGTATGAATATGCTAATCTTGGGATGATCTATTATAAGCAGATGCAACGGAAACAATGAATTATACATGTACTCTTCAAGGGATATACTCAGAAAAGATTAGGCCGACATATATGCGGATGATGTTGGACCAACCTAAGACGACTTGTATGTCAGATGGTTTGTAATTTTGTAGTTTGTAGATTCTTGCCTTGTTATACTTTCTCACAATACTGGAAAAGGATCTCAAGTAATGCCAATATCAACCCTAGTTCGTGCATATTCATGGTATTATACATTTTTGCGGGTAAGAATTCTGGTACAAATTAACAGTAGCAAATGCAGTTCAAGTAAGCTCAGAGATTGCCGGTTATGTACACAATGAGTTAAGAGACTTTCACTTGACTTGAGTGCTCTAAAGATTTCCATGATGATTCAAGCCGCAGCAGATGCAACATCTCAACAAATGGTTCAAGAACTTCTGCCTCTTCTTCTGGGGCAAAAGCCATGCATATGCTAAGCTCTTGGACAGCCTTCCCGTACTCCCTGGCATTCACCAACACATAACTTAGGACTAGTCATTTGAATTTAGAAATCAATCTGGGGAAACCAATATCAGCCGTACCTATTGTAGTATAACATCATGCCATGGTCTCTCCTCAAAACCCAATTGTGCGGTTGCAGAATCAGCAATCTTTCTGAAGCCATGATGGCCAACCTGTATAGAAAGTCTTGCTTTAATATGTTTTAAATGGGAGAAACAAATAAGTGGTAAAGAAACATGGTGAAGAAATTGACCACTATGCTTCTATATTTCCATTAAAGAACAATGGTAAATGACCAAACAATGTAAACAAAGAAAGTGGAGCACGCCTTTGAAGAAAAAAGGGAGCTCAGAATAAATATAATAAGAACCAAACTCTGAGGAGCTACTGTTATATCATTGAACCAAGTCAGAGATTATCATCACCGCACTTACATTGTTATATTTCACATAGTAACTTCATTTTATTTTGTTTGCAAAGCAGAATGACATTTAAAAAATTTAGTATAATAAACCAACATGAACTTGCTGTGCAAGCTGCCAATCGGTGAATATTCTCATTCCTTGAACTAATTTGGACTATGAAAATTGGTGTCTGTACACTAGTGACATTAAAAAAATCAGTGGTTCACATAGGAGGCGAAAGAAACATTACCTAAGTTCTTGGGGTCGTAACAGAGGAGCCTTTGAATCAGTGAATTTGTACAGTTTATCATGAGTATTGTGAACATGCCTGAGTGGAGAAGTCAGCATCAGTCCATGATTTGATCTTGAAGCATGTTTCCAATGAAGCCTCTGCAATATTTGTTTCTTAATTTAAGTTAATGGAGAAGAGAGAGAAGAACTGTAGCTCATTAACATGCGTAAAATTCTTTTCATAAATAGATTTTAGAACTTACAACAAGATTGGCCAAAGCAATCCCAATAATGTCTCTGTTAGTAGCTATCTCGAGCCCTGACAGTGAATTGCTTGTTAGATCTGATGCCTTAGATTTAGGATCTTCAACACATCTCCCGTTGACAATTGCAAACAGACTCTTTCCTGAAGTTACTTTGAACAGCTCCTATATAAACACCAGAATAATGACAGGCACTCAATTTTTCAGTTTGACCAAATATGCATGACTTCAGGTAAGGATATATGATGGTAGATAGCAGAAAGTAGATATTGTGAATCTATGCATTATAAACTACTGACTACCATACTAATCATTTAAAAGAACCAATGAAAGAAGAAAGTAATAACAATAATAAGACACCTCTGGATTTCCTGTTTGTGGCCAGATCAAGAATTCTTCACCAAATCGAGATCCCACTATAGTCAGACGAAGTCTTCGGCAAACCTCAATGTATATAATGCTCAGCATCATTGCTGTCAACAAGGAAGCACATATTCAGCCATCATTCTACATCAATATATCCAAAGAATTATATTGAAGAAGAATTTCTCAAAAGCCTTAAAAACAAAGGTCAGCAAGAAATATGCCTTCAATCAGTGACTAAATATGTATAAAGGAAGCAAGGGTCAAACTTCACCAATTCCACTTCCAGAGCTTAAAACTAAGTGCAAGTACGAATTGTTTGCATCTCCAAGTACGGGTGACCTTCTGAAGCCTCTTGACTCAAAAAGAACCACATTCACTGCCTCCAAAACTTGAGCCAAGTGACAACCTATGTCTTTTGAAATTAGCTCCGCTTCAACTTCTTTGGCAATGGCATCCAGTTCAGCCTGCCACTCATTAATGTTTTTTCCCGCCAATGGCATTCCCTCCACAGTATTCCACTCCAGGTCTTGGGCCATAGATAGGCCAGAAACACCTTTTCGTTCACTATTAATTGAGAGAGCATCCATCTCGCGATTAAAAGCCATAAAAGCCTCATCTTCAGCTGCTATGTAGAGCAGAGCCTGCAGCATCAAGTAGAGTACTTAACAACATAGAATCTCCTAGCATTTAACTGAGGCTAAAAGCACCTTGTTTCTAGTATGCAAGATGAATATGAAAAATAAATGGACCTTCCAATGAGGTAGCTAAATATGCACTGGAATCAACGTAAAATACATTAACAAGTTATAAGATCATCTGTAACGATGCCAAGTGCCAGCATTTTGCAAATGCGCTAAACTATAAATGAAAGCAAATTACCACCTATCAGTTCAATTTAGACATACCAGTAAAATTTAGTATGAAAGATATATAATACCCTGGCGAGAGAGACATCCTTGTCTTTGGACTGGAAGGAGATTTCCTGAGTAAACTTCTGTCTCGCAGCTTTAAGAACCTAGCATTGTTCAAGATCAAACAGCACTTTCAACTTCGAATTAAGGAAAGAACAACAACATAATAATCGTCGAAAACAAACACACAATAATAGACGATGAGAAACACACAACATTATCATATCCTATCATATAGGTGAGGTGATATCAAAGGGTCAGGATCGACACGTTAGAGTTATGACAGGGTGAGGATCAAATTTAGGAACCTGCTGATAAGTTTGAGCACGAGGAGAAGCAGAAGCAGAAGCAGAAGAAGCAGAGCCAAGAACAACAAGGCTCCTCCTCCTCTTCCTCCTCTGGCACTTGCTTCGTGTCGATTTCGTGGCCTTCTCATCAAAGTTATCCCATCGATCATACCTATATAACGGTCCATTGGTCAAGCACAAACGCTAAGTTTGACTATCCCTAGCACACACATCTTCACCTCTCTAATCACAACACATACCTAATCCTAATATCCTATTATCACTACTCAGCTACTAATCGCAATCAACAACTCAAATTAGCAGTGTTAAGCAAGATTAGGAGTATAGAGATGGAAATTCTACCTCTAACACACACATCTTCACCTCTCTAATCACAACACATACTTAATCCTAATATCCTATTATCACTACTCAGCTACTAATCGTAATCAACAACTCAAATTAGCAGTGTTAAGCAAGATTAGGAGTATAGAGATATAAATTCTACCTCAAGCACCGATACGGCCGCCGATCGTCGCAGTCAGCGCCGCAGAAAGCAGTTGAACTAGTCATCAGCGGTGGCAGACACGCCATTGATTTTAGCTTAAAATCAAATGTCAAAATGAGTCAAACACAGTAAAACGAAACGCCTACAAATCAAAGAGCGCAGACGACGAGAGATCACAGCTGGAAATGGAAGAAGAAGAAGACGAAGCCATGGAATTGAGCTGAGGCTGATGAGAATCAACTCCAGCAGTAACAGTAAAAGAAGAAGAGTGGCGATGAAGATAGTAAGAAATGAGAGGAATTAGGGAACGAGAAACTTCCATAACTAATGAGGACAACACTGGTATGGGAAGATGTCCGTACACATGTAGAGCTTCAGGAATTTAAATGCACAGCGATGATGGATGATGATGCCACCACGGCAGTATTATAATGACCCCTGACAAACACTGCTTTATCTTCTTCTTTTTTGTCGTTATTTATTTAGTTTTATTCACCCGTCACAGATTTCGCATTAGAGAAAAGAGAAAGAAGGCTATAGCCGGAGAAGGTTGGAGCCCCTTACCTAACCCTGACCTACCGTTACCGTTACAGTTACTGTTTTTCCGTGTTTTTGGCTAACGGAGGAGGTGACCGAGTTTGACGCCCGATGCCCAGGCGTTATGAGTGACGTGTGGTGTCAATTCTTTTTCTTCATTTCACACCTAATTTAATGCGGGCTGAGGGGGTCCTGTCTGTAATCATTTACCAGCCAATTGTGTTTTTTACTTGTTTTATATTATGGGGGATATGCTCCTTAGATGCAGATATTTTGTTCCCAATGTATTTGAAATAGGGATCCGGATCCTGATCCTGTTTTACCAGACTTTTTTCCTGGCCTTTGAGGCAAATGGAGATAATGACATGTGGACTTGAGTGAATCCAATGGTCTATATTCCTCCTCCCCCAACACCTCTTTCTTCTCTCTTATTCTTCTCAGTGAGAGAGATTGTTCTTATTTTGTGCAGACCATTAGATCTGGTAATTTACACACGTGTCTTCATCTGCTCAAAGGTCAGGAAAACAGTCGGGTAAAAATGGATCCGGATCCATTTGAAATAATACACAAAAATCAAGTTCCCAACAACAAAAATAAAAACAAAAACAAAAGTCTGTTCCGGGAGAATTACTATTTTACCCTTATGTGTGTCTTAGCCTAATAGGTTTCCTGTTAAGAGATAGATTAGCATCTCCGTAATAGATTAGGACTCCGAATCCTACGGGATTGTGGTTTTGTAAATGCCTATATATAGGCCACCATATCATTCAATAATACACAATTATTTCATCATGCATCACGTTATCACGCACTTTGCCCTAAAACCCTGAACTTTTAGAGCCCTATTTTTTTTTCTCTCTCTCTCCTCCGCCGGCCGCCGTCGATTCCCAGCTCCGGCATCTCCTCGCCGGCGCACCTCTTGCTCGCCGCCGCATCGCTGCCGCCGCACCCCCTCCCTGCAACCCCCCCTGCAGCCCCTGCCCGCAAGCCCTGCACGCAGCCCCGCAGCACCGCAGGGTCTCCTCCACATTCGCTCCGCAAAAACATATTTTTGCCCCGCAAGTCCCCGCATCAATGCCTTCAAAATTGCTCCTCCCGCATATTCACGCAAGAGACGTGAAATTCACAAGCAAGGACTTCGCTCAAGAGAAGCTACTCCCGTATACTACAAACTTTCAAAGGTAAATTTTTCATAAAGGTTCCCGCTTTTGAACGTATAGATATATTATATCGGGCGCTATTAGCCTTCTTCTTGTCTTAATTCCGGCCTTTCATATAACGCCGATGAGACTATAGAGGGATGGGTTTCCCCTCTTGGTCGATGTTTTCTGTGTGACGGTCCTGGGGGAGTCACGATTGTTTTGAAATGGAAGTTAATCGATTTTTGTGTGGTCGTCTGATTGCACCGCTGTTTTGGGTGCGATCATGAGTATCGCCGCTTGCATCGATTTTTCTTGTGACCATATACGTCACCCCTTCTAATTCCTATTATACTTGAATCTAATCGATTCCGTATTCGTTTTGTAGATGTCATCGTCATCTCGACCGGAATTTGGCCTTCTTGATCTAGAAGGAAAGGAATACCACCGCTGGGTTTCCGACATGGAACTCGCTTTCGAGAGTCGAGGGATTGAAGGCATGTTTGCCGACCCTCCTGCTGATTTCCCACCCATGGCTAAGACTCAGACTCTCATCTTCATGAGACGTCACATCCATGCAACTCTCAAGAGGCAATACTTGAACGTAAAAGATCCTAAAGAATTATGGGACAAACTACGCTTGCGGTACAACAACGTTCATGATAAGCTTCTTCCTGAATTGACCGTTAGATGGGATAACATCCGTCTATTGGACTATAAGAGAGTGGATGATTTCAATCAGGATATGCTATGCTTGCAATCCGATCTTGGCACCGTTGGTGTCATCAAGACCGACCTAGATCTTCTCAATAAGACATTGGACACGTTTCCAATCAACTATGAGGTTCAAGCTCATACGTACCGCACTCATGTAGAGGAAGGGAAGATCCGGTCTTTTGCCGACTTAATGGCACTCTTGGCTAAGAAGGAGAGACATTCTGAGATTCTCCTCAACAACAACAATAGACATGTTGGCACTACAAGAATTTCTACGCCACAGTCTAACTATGGGAAAGCTCCTAAGCAAAAGAATCAATCAATGAACGCTCCATATCAGCACCAAAATAACAACTCTCGTGGTGGAAGGCAACATGGCCGATCTCGGCCTCGGTCCAATACTTGGACCCGTGATGGTGGCGGTGTCGCACCCTCCGGGGGAGGCCGTCCCCGTCCCAAACTCCAAGGAGGCCGTGCGCCTCCTAATGCCTCCACTTCCGGTCATGGCAAGTCTCCATGCTTCAAATGTGGCTCCTTCAAGCACTTTAATCGCGATTGTCGCGCTAGCAAAGAGATGATCAAGGCTTACTCCGCCTACAAGAAGTTTCTACAACCCGAATCGAATCATGTGGATGAGGACCCTGAGATCGAGACTCACCATATCTCCATGAAACCCGAGCCCCTTGCTTCTAAGGCTAGGCCTCCGGTTGCTACCATGGATACTCCCGACTTTGATTAGTCGTTTTCACTTCTTTAGCTTTATGATTCAAGTATTGTTATGGCCGACCGCCATTGTTATTTTCATTGACTTTGTAATAGTCTTTTGATTTTGGAATTAGAAGTTCATGTGTGATGTATTAAAGATTGGCATTCAATAAAATTTCTCATTTCTTGCTTACAAGACGATCTCTTTGAGAATTTTATTTACCCGACACTTAGCATGATGATCAACGTGTGCAACTCACGTGGTTTTTAAATTGGACGCTTTTGGGTCACATGGGACCCCAATAGCACTACATTGTGAATTTGGAACTTAAAATTCGAAAAACGAACCTCGGAACGTCGGAAAACGACGTCGTTTTGCCTTGGCCGGACCCAGTTACTATTTAGGCGTTTCACGCACATTTTGCCGGCGTATTCGCCGTCTTCCGGCCATTGCCCGGCGTTTCCGGCACCGCCACCCGGTTCCTACCGGCGTTCCCTGTCGGACCTGAAGTTCCGGCCTCCATACCGGCCAGTTCCGACCGCCGCCGGCCGGTTTTCCGGCAATCTGTGTCGCCGGGTTTCCAACGAGTTTTTCGACGGTTTTTTTTTTCCGACATATTGCAGCAGTCCCTGCTGCCACGTTTTCCTCGTCCAAAATTCACCCGGGTTTGAGTTCTTTTGACATGGTTTTCCGGTTTTCTCCAAGTCTGTTATATGCACTCACCGGTACTCTTTGTGTGTGTTTCCACACCATTTTTGGATGGTTTATACCACCCTAGTTTACTGTTTGGTATTTCACTGCTTCAATACCATGATTTCCAACTCTTTAGTTAAAGAATGTAGTACTATTGCCATGTGATACATTCGATGGGATCGACCTTTGTTCCGATTCCCATTCTTACAATATCCTACAACGTATTGTATAGAATTGTTCCTGTGTCGCTGACTCTCTTAATTGTTATTTTGTAGATGTCCCGCGGTGAAATCGAATGTCTAGCTGATTGCGGAACCACCCACACTGTCCTACGGCACAGGCAGTTGTTCACGGATCTAGTGTTTTCGACTTCTTCGATGACTACAATGATTGGCTCGAAATCCATCATTCAAGGAAGAGGCACTGCTTCTTTCATGTTGCCTAATGGTACGACTCTTAACGTCGTAGACGCTCTTTATGCGCCGAAGTCTCCCCGCACCTTGCTAAGTTTTAAGGACATACGTGCCAATGGTTTTCACCTAGATACTTATGTTGAGAATGGAGAGGAATATCTTTGTGTTACCTCTGAGAAAGCAGGCCATCGCCGCATCTTAGAGAAGATGAAGAGTCTTGGGAATGGTTTGTATCTTACTTCCATTCGGATCTTTGAATCATATGCGGTTGAACGCAACTTTTGTGATTCGGACTCTTATATGCTTTGGCATGCCCGTCTCGGGCACCCTGGACGTGATATGATGATTAGAATTCTTAAGAATTCACATGGTCATCCATTTTTCAAGTCCCGGAAGCGATTGGAGGATCACCTCACCCGTGCTCCGCACGGTGAGGCCGTGCCTACCCATGCACCGCATGGTGTGGCCGAGCATGCCCCACTCGGCAGCTCCACGGCTTTCATGCCGTCGGTGGTGGCATCCCCTCCTTCACATGAGCTTGTGATGCCTCCCGTGCTTTCACATCCCTCCATGGCAATTTCTGATGCCCATCGCTCATTTTGCAAAGCTTGTTCTCTTGCTAAATTTCAAGGAAGTCCTTCTTTTGCTAAGGCTTCAACCGAGAACATTCAATTCTTACAACGTATCCAAGGTGACATTTGTGGACCTATTCAACCAGAATGCGGACCTTTTCAATATTTTATGGTATTGGTTGATGAATCGACGCGTTGGTCACACGTCGCATTGTTATCCACAAGGAATGCTGCATTTGCTAAGTTATTAGCTGAGATCATCAAACTTCGGGCTCACCACCCCGATTATCCTATCAAATCCATTCGTTTGGATAATGCTGGAGAATTCACCTCCAAAACTTTTGATGATTACTGCATGTCTATTGGGATCGAAGTTGAACATCTCGTTCCTCATGTTCATTCACATAACGGTCTAGCAGAGGCTACCATCAAACGTATTCAGCTTGTTGCTCGGGCAATGGTTATGGGTACTAACCTGCCGGTCTCTGCGTGGGGATATGCAGTGTTGCATGCAGCAACACTTATTCATTTCCGACCCACGGCTAACCAAGCGTTTAGTGCGTACCATATGGTAACTGGTTACGAACCCAATATTTCACACTTACGCATCTTTGGTTGCGCCGTTTATGTGCCTATTACGCCTCCGCTGCGTACTAAGATGGGTCCTCAGAGACGATTAGGTATCTATGTTGGCTATAATTCCCCAACGATTGTCCGCTACTTAGAACCAACCACCGGAGATCTCTTTACTGCAAGATTTGCAGATTGTCACTTTGATGAGACATGCTTCCTGTCGTTAGGGGGAGATGGGAATGTTATCATTCCAAATGAACGTCAGGAATTGACGTGGTGTGTCCCCACTATGTCTCATTATGATCCCCGCACTGCTCAAAGCAAGTTAGAAGTGCAACGCATTATCGACCTCTAGAAAGTCGCGGATTCGATGCCCGACGGCTTTGTAGATATTGCTAAAGTGACGAGATCAAACATACCCGCTGCAAACGTACTGACAGTGGGACGAAGGCCGGCGGCGGCACCACCGTACGCCGTGGTGTTGCCGGCGCCCCTTGTGGCGACGATGCTGCGATGGCCCGGCATGGAGCAGCTTCGGCCTCGGCTCCTCAAAGAAAAAGGGGGAGACCGATAAACTCTAGGGATTCAAAACCTAGAAAGAAGCGAATGACTAAGGCACAGCGCGTCATCAACGATGAATCACCATCGTATGAAGTTGTCTCTGATTACAGCTATGTCAATGAATCAACTCAAGTGTTACCGTGGGACGCTATGGAACCTTGTTTGATGCCAGAGAACAACGAAATCTCAGTGAACTACACAAGTGAGCAGTCGGTCCGAAACCGAGCCACTACATGCATTGATGACGTTTTCGCTTATTCCGTCGCACATGAGATCATATCTGAAGACGACGTTGAACCTCGCTCTGTAGCTGAATGCGAACGCAGAGCAGATTGGCCGAAGTGGAAGGAAGCAATCCAGGTAGAACTTGACTCATTAGCGAAGCGAGAAGTCTTCGGAAAGGTTGAATTGACTCCAAGAGATGTCAAACCTATTGGACATAAATGGGTCTTCGTTCGTAAGCGTAATGAGATGAACGAGATCATGCGCTATAAGGCAAGACTCGTGGCGCAAGGATTCTCACAACGACCTGGTATTGACTATGAATAGACTTATTCTCCTGTTATGGACATCATTACCTTCCGCTACCTTATGAGTCTGGTAGTGTCCGAAAGACTAAACATGCAGCTTATGGATGTGGTCACAGCTTATCTATATAGGGATCTTGACGCAGAGATATACATGAAAGCTCCAGAGGGACTACCTTTACCTCTATCAAGTGCCTCCAGACCACGGAGTGCTCATGCAGTCAGATTACGTCGTTCGTTGTACGGGTTAAAGCAATCCGGAAGAATGTGGTACAATCGGTTGCATCAATACTTGGTGAGAAGGGGTTACAAGAATGATGAACTATGCCCGTGCGTGTTCATACGAAAGACAAATTCCGGATTCGTCATCGTTGCGGTCTACGTTGATGACATAAACATAATCGGTACTCTTGATGAGATTGAAGAGACCGTGTCTTATTTGAAGTCGGAATTTGAGATGAAAGACCTAGGGAGGACGAAATTTTGTCTCGGCCTTGAGCTTGTGCATAGGGCCGACGGCATCTTGGTGCATCAGTCAAATTACACGCAGAAGATGCTTTGACGTTTCAATATGGATCTATGCAGTCCATTGTCTACTCCCATGGTCGTCCGAAGTCTAGATATCAAGAAGGATCCCTTCCGTCCTAAAGAGGATGATGAAGAAGTTCTTGGTCTTGAAGTTCCATACCTTAGTGCGATTGGGGCACTATTGTATCTTGCTCAATGCACTAGACCGGACATATCTTTCGCAGTGAACTTATTAGCTAGATTTAGCTCCGCACCTACGCTACGTCATTGGAATGGAATCAAGCATTTGTTTCGATACTTGAAAGGTTCCCTTGACATGGGATTGTTCTACCCCTATTGCAGAGAGAACACCGCCACGGTATCTCCCCACACCACCGCCGTCGCCGACCCCGGCCTTGCCGCCGTACGCCGCAGCGACGCCGCCAGCCGCCATGGCGTGGAGACCGTGCGCGGTGCCAAGAGCAGCAACCGGTCCCGTGCAGCTCTTTCCCCCGATGCAAAGACTCCAAACAACTTGTTAGTTGGTTATGCCGACGCAGGGTACCTCTCTGACCCTCACAAGGCTCATTCTCAAACCGGTTATGTGTTTACCATTGGGAATACGGCGATATCTTGGAGATCCACAAAGCAAACTCTTGTTGCTACTTCTTCGAATCACGCGGAGATCATCGCTCTCCATGAAGCAGTTAAAGAATGTGTTTGGCTACGATCACTTGTTCGCCATATTCGTGATTCTTGTGGATTAGTCTCTACAACTGATCAACCTACGTGCATTTATGAAGATAATGTTGCTTGCATAGAGCAGACGAAGTTAGGTTTCATCAAGGGAGACAACACCAAACATATTTCGCCTAAGTTCTTCTACAACGTTCAACAACAGAAGTTCTTGAATGTTCAGATCAATCAAGTGAGTTCATAATCCAATGTTGCGGATTTGTTCACCAAGTCTTTGCCTAAATCTACTTTTGTGAAACATGTGAAGAGCATTGGCATGCGTCGTTTATCGGAACATTAGAGTTTGGTAGACTTCAAGGGGAGTCTACATCACATGTTAAGATTCTTAAGTAGTTGGTGCGTTGTGCTCTTTTTCCCTTCGATCAAGCTTTTGTTTTACCCAAGTGGTTTTTGTTTTGCTTGACAAGGTTTTTACCGAGGCAACGATATGTGCACCATGCAACCTAGGCATGCGACACAAGGGGGAGTGTTCCGGGAGAATTATTATTCTACCCTTATGTGTGTCTTAGCCTAATAGGTTTCCTGTTAGGAGATAGATTAACATCTCCGTAATAGATTAGGACTCCGAATCCTACGGGATTGTGGTTTTGTAAATACCTATATATAGGCCACTATATTATTCAATAATACACAATTATTTCATCATGCATCAAGGTCTTATTTAATGATTAAATCCTTTGTAAAAATAACATTTTCTTTCTTTACAAGTATAGCAAGTTGTTTGTTAATACGGTAATTATCCGGTCAATATGATCGCTTACGAGGAAAATTAGATCATGTACAATTATTGGTTGTCATGTTTTCGAGATTTTACCCCAAATTTTGTTTTTCCGTATTGTTTTCTTGAGTATTGTATGCTTATTCAATGCGACTAAATTGATACTTATTTGGTAACATAGCATTAAAAACATAGCATTCAACACAAGCATGCTATTATTCGTCTGCATGCATGGTATTATCCGTTATTCCTCTTTTGTGTATGAGTCTTAATATATAGTCAATCATATAAGGAAAATGGTTCTATATATCAAATGTGATAGGGGAAAAGTCTCAATCATACAACTGGATTATAGGATTAGATGGAAAGAATATCCAACCAGGGAAGAAGTTCCAACTCCTTGTAAAATAGAGAGGCTCACATTCGATTGCTGAGAAGGTAAGGACGAGAAGTATTTACCAACAGGCCCATCAAGAGGAGTGAACGGGTCTTCATCGCCCCATAAGACGAATGGGTAGTGAGAGGCCTGGTATCAACTTGACCGGGTTTGGTCCCGGTGGGCCTGTGACGATCGAAAACGAAAGCGTCCAGTGCACCCGGGTTACTTGTTGGTTCCATGATGATCTACAAAATTAATCACAACAAGTCAACAACCCCGGAAAACGTTTTACATGATCAGTGTTAGTACTTAGACATATTAATAATATAATGACTATCGACTATTATTAAAAATTAAATTTAACAGTTAAGATTGATGACTGCATGGTTGAAAATCAAAACTCTAATAATAGAAGAACTTTTGAACAATCCCCATCTATTGATCATGAAATCCAAACTAAAAGCTTCTATTCTACGTGTTGTTTTCATAAAAGAAATCTTTTAGCACTTGCGTACCTCAACTAATTCATCATCTACGGATTCTTTGTTGGAGTAAACAGACGATAAGATATTTCTCAAACTTTCTCTGCACCAACAATCAAGCATGCAACTTCATTGGAACTGGTAACAACTAGGTCTAAGTAAACAGATAGTTTTTACCATACTTGAGAGCTAATACTTTACCTTTGTCTGACGCGTTCAAAGATAAAGGAAGCAATAGGCAGTTGCTTCACAAGAAGTCAATTAGCAAAAGCAAAGGGAATAGCAGCTTGATCCTCCAATCATCAACTATGGCCTTGTTGTTCATCCCACCAGAGCAATTTAGAAGCACTAGCCCTCGCACAAGTCCTTTCTTAGATTCTGGTTCGTTGGACCAGAACATACAAGTCACTGATTAGCTTAATTAAACAGATACTTAAGATGTTTAATTTGGAGTTAATCAGGTGTTGATGATCGAATTAAGCTGCACCTGAGGCATAAATTACGCATGCAAGGCTTTCCACGGAGTTGCCTATCAAAACAGCCGGCTTCTGAGCAACTTCATCCAAAAAATCCAAGATTAACTGTTTACATGCAACTTAATTATAAGGTTGATAAAAAAAACTTTAATTATAAGTGTAGCATATTTTAAAATAAGGCCCTGTCATATATACTCAGAAATATATGAACAAATTAACGATAGTCTACTTCGCGAACTTATCTGATCGACAATATTACAACTAATAAAGCAACCAGCATGCATGTTACATACCTCCGCCCATTTCTCCATGGTGTATGAAAACTTGAAAAGCCTATCGGCTTGTCTGAGGCACCAAAGCCAATCAGGTCAATAGCATAAAACGGTATAATTCTTCGCCAAAGTCTTGATATTTCTGTGAAAAATTAATGTGCGACTGTGCATACGTGTATTACTTACCAACTAATATCAATACTCACAAACTTTTTCATCAGTATATATCCAGTATATATAAAAGCATGATCAAAACGTACTTACGTACGTAATAATTCATCTATTCAAGTTTCTATATGTTCATTTTCAACGTTATTTATTCGATCATATATATAGAGTATCGCAATCCTATGAACAGATCAAGCATATCAAATATTTGTTTAAAAGCAAATAATTGAAACATATTGTATGTACGACGTGCTATACAAGTAGATAAGGGTATAAGTGGCTAGTAAGCAATGCAGTTTCTGTGGATGGAGATCATCGATCAGAATAGGATCAAAGACAAACCTGCGCCTGTGTGGAACGGAGGCGCCGAAGCCGTGAACAAGAAGAAGAGGAGGAGCATCTTGATTTGCATTTGAGTTTTCTGGATATGAAACGACGTAGTTGATGGCGTACTGCCACTTCATGTACTTGTTCTTAATCTCTCCCAGCTCCAATTCCAACACTGCATCGTCGGCCGCCGCCGCGGCACCAGTACTGGTTGCCTTTGCTACAATACTAGATGATGAAGATGAATAGTTGATTTTCATGGCAGGAACAGTAGTGATGCTGTTAATGGTGTTTTGACCGAGCAATACTCCTCCTTCACCTCGTCGTCCACCATAGCTAAGCAAACAAGTAGTTTTTAGTTTTTACTGCCTTCTGGTTCCGTATCGACTGCTGTAAATGTAGATATTGTGGCAAAGAGAGGGGAGAAGTATTACCGTCACCCCCATCCTATCTGATCATGAATTGTCACTCTTAGTCTTAGATGCTAATTAATTCTTCCTTGTCTGTATGGCTCTATTAGGAGTGGGTTCGGTACAATAACACCCATATTTTGGCGTTACCATTTACCAACCAACTATGGTTGGTTTAGAGATTTTCGCTACTATTACCACTCACTGAAGTCGGTATACCATATTCTCGGTATACAACAACTTACATTGGTACGGTTGGTTATGAGTTCCTACCAACATATATCTGCATAAGCACAATTTGAAACACAAGCATCTATTTCAATTACAAATCAGCTTGTCCTAAATAAAAAGTACAACTACAAATCACTTTGTCCATAATTTGAAACATAAGTAAACATCCATAATAGTACAAACAACAAATAAACAGAAGAGTTTCCAAATGAAGTCCAATAGCAACAGCCAGTATTAGTTGCTGCATATCTTGCAGGGATGCTACACTGCCTAAACAGTAGTTTGGTTGGAGCTGCTAGTGTTGGTTGTTGCATATGTTTCCTCCAAGCTTTGGTTAAAGGAGTTCTCTGCGAAAGAACAAAAAAAATGTTAAAAATACATAAATCTTCCATTCATATATAATCTGTAAAAGAACAAAAAAAAGTACAAGTCTCATGTTTCAAGTCTCAACCTCTTTCAAGTTCCTCCAACTCATAGTAAATATTCAATTCTTCTTCAGTGGGGTATTTGTAAAAGTTAGGGGGATAAGTTCTTAACCAATCACTAGTGCAAACAAGAGCCTCCACCATTTTTGGTGTCAATGAAGCTCTGAAAGGATCAACCACTCTTGAACCTAAACTGAAAGCATTCTCAGATGACACTGTTGAGCATGGAATAGCAAATATATCCTTTGTTAGCTTTGATAGAATTGGATAAGTTGCCTTATTGCCTTTCCACCACTTAAGAATTTCAAAGTCCTTGCATACAAGATTGACATATCTATCACTTAAATACTGCTCAACCTCATTCCTTATGCATTGAGACTGCACAACCATTCTCTCCATTGCTATCTACCTGCTAATTTCATCAAGACCTTCTAAATCCTCTCTTTCTAATTCTACTTCAATTGTATTTGGCTCAGTAGTGTCATTTGTCTCACACCTTTATATTCTTCATACATCTTCAGCAATATCTTCTTCAAATCAGCTTCTATTGAAAAAAATTGTCTGAGGATTTGCTTTGATCTTTTGCATTGTTGTTGTACCCCATTGTAGCTTGTACCTTGGGTCAAGACCATTAGCTATCATGATCACCTTATTCATAGTTTCAAAGCTTTCCTAATACTTGTTGAACTTGGCCTTCATTGAAGTAGCAACCCTCTTTAACACCTCATGTCTTGAAAAACATGCTCTATCAATTTTAGTTCCAATGTTATCATCTCCACAAACAATATGTTTGCAGTCACTGATTTCCATGCACTCAACTTCACAGTTGACTCATAAAATTTCTTCAAAAAACAAACAGAAAGCTACTGCATTTCTCCAATCATCATACTCTGGAGGTCCAACCTTAGTGTTTTCCATTCTTGTCTTTCTCTTGGAAATAAGCCTTAAATGCAGCATCTTTATTAGCTATCCTTGCAAACACAGTTTCATACTTCAGCACAGCTTCAAGCATTAGAAAAGTGTTGTTTCATCTAGTTATCACATCTAGTGGAACATTAGCATTAGCCTTGCATTGCTCTAAAACAGCAAACTCCCTAAACTTATCAAGCCTAGATGCCGAACTCCAAATATATTTAGCACAATTCCAGATAGCTACAACTCCATCCTCTAACTCCTTCAATCCATCCTTAATTATCAAGTTAATAATATGGTAGACACATCTTAAATGCAAATGATCCCCGTCAAACATTAAAGTCTTGTAACTCCTCAACCTTCTCTTTATATAACCCATAACAACGTCATTAGCACTAGCATTGTCTATTGTTATGGTAAAGACTTTAGTGATCTCCTACTACCTCAAACACTGCTCCACTAGTCTGCCAATATCCTCTCCTTTTGTGACTGATAATTGTACAAAAGTTTATGATTCTTTTATGCAATTTCCAATTATTGTCCAAAAAGTGGGTTGTTAAAACCATGTAATTAATGTTTTGTATCGACGTCCACGTGTCGGTGGTGATTGATATCCTAGTATCATTGGCCTTTAAACCACTCAATAGAAGAGCCTTTTCATAATTGAACTTGTCTAACACACCCTTAGCAACCTGCTTTCTATCCAACATGGGCCATTCAGGTTCTAATTCATGACAAAATGCTCTAAAACCTTCCTTATCCACAAACCGAAATGACAGCTCATCTTTGATAATCATTTCTATGCACCTATCATCACACCTCTTTTTGTTATACTTGTGGTATTTCTTTGCTCCAGTCACATTATCAGTATGCAACTTGGATTTTTTGGGATCGATGTTCACGTAATTAGGGTGTAAAAGACATTTCCTAGCATAATTCCACATTGAACTAGTCCCATTTTTCTTGGTTAAATACAACACTCTCTCATGACAATAGTTACATGTGCACCAACTTGGGTCTAATGTTTCAGAGTTTATGAGCTTACATCTAGTAAAAGTATTCCAAAGAGGACTTTTGTTGGCAGGTTGTTTCCTTTTCTGCCCAACAATAGGCTCAGATTCTGAATTTTGTGGTTGGAGTTCAACTGACGGTGCACTAAATGGAAGCACAAGTGGTGATTCATATAAGGCTGCTACTGTTTCAAAATTTGGTGCATATGGGATAGATGGGGCTGAGCTACTAGCATTTATACTTCCACTATGTGAAAAGTTTGAATCCATAGCTAAAAATAAAAAAATAAAAACGAATTTGAGAAAGAAATCAAACAATCAATCATACACAGAGACTAAGACACATAAGTTCATAAGCAATCAATCTAATTCCTTGATAACAATACATATACGATTTCAAACAATTAAAAGGCATATCAATTCGATGATTCATAGTTTCTATCAGATCCATGTTCATTGATTTTGATTGAAGAGTATATACCAGCAATGA
Source organism: Argentina anserina (assembly GCF_933775445.1). Classification (NCBI taxonomy): domain Eukaryota; kingdom Viridiplantae; phylum Streptophyta; class Magnoliopsida; order Rosales; family Rosaceae; genus Argentina; species Argentina anserina. The sequence continues at coordinate 28,151,027 of NC_065873.1, read as the reverse complement.
AATAAAACTTACTATAGGAGAAGAGAAAAGGAATCGAGCTGTCGAGTAGGGGTGGGTTCGATAACTCTCTCAGTGACTTAGTCTCAAAACTCTCTTAGTGTTGAAGAAGTGGAAGAACTCTCTTAGAACAGCAGAACTCTCTCTTTCTTCGATTGTTCGAAAGGGAAGGAGACATAGAAAGTGAATTGGGGGAGCAACATACCCTAAAATCGACTGTATAGATCTAATCATTACATATATTTAGTTAAATATAATGGCTTATATCAATCTATTAAATACTCGGTACGGTACGGGAATACTGTACTCGATGAAATTCAATACCATTGTCGTACCACCTACAGTATATATGTACGGTAATACCGTACCACGAATTCGGCTACTGAAGTGTCGGCTACCGATCACAGTGGTCCAGTTACCGTTTTTTTTTTATCGGCTACCATGCCCAGCCCTAGGCTCTATTACAGTTGTCTTTGCCAAGCTATACTGATCTATTAGATGAGATCATAGCCACTCACCAAATCTAATGGCCGGCTTTGGAACAAGCAACTCGAGTCTAACATATGGATCGGTGTTCGTTTTTCACAACGTACGGTGGCATTACATCAAGTATTTTATTCGGAATATAGTATATATTGGTATCAGCTACCTCTGAAATCTTTATTGTATTACTTGCGCAGGTATATCTATGATTTTACCCAACAATACACGCTTGTAGATAGATAGATCATAAACTTATGCCAACTGAAATAATAATATTAAGGCTGCATAAACTTATGCTTACTGGACCATTAATCTTAAGACTGCGCGCCTGGACCGCCTAATTTATCTAGCTAGTACGTAGTTATTATCATTTTTCAACCGGAAAGTCAAAACTTTTGTTTAACATATCTTCTGAACTCTTCTATTTGATTAGATCCATGAAGTCACCATGTCTTAGTTTATGTCTGAATATGTTGTGGAAAATGCTCACTTCCTTAATTTATCGATCAGTCCTTGCATTTTTTCCAATCCATTCTTGATTTTGCTCTACATGACTGTCTAATTTTCACATGTATTTGACTAAGTATAGCCGTATAGGTGTCGTGTAGTATGGTATATAGTAGATAATATATTAATCGTTCTCTTAATTATTAAGGCATCATTTTAGAAATGTAACTGTCTAGGCTTTCCCCCTTTTGTTTTCGGATTCTTAATTAGTTAGTTAATTAGTTCAAATGGTGACTTAATATGTGTACCCAATTATCTTCTCAAAATTGTATTATGACCAAGACCAAGACCGCTGTTCAGAATCTTTTGTGCAGCTAATGTAAATGAACTATACAATAGTAGGACTGTAGGAGTAATATCATTTGCTAAACCAACTACTCTAAAACCTATAAGAGGTTCATTTTCAACCCTTGACTAGAAGTTCATAATTTGATATGGTTAGACGTGGACTCTTCTCTTATTCTTCATATCTACAGTTTTTTCATGCATCTAGTTCCTTAGAGTCTGCGTGTGGAATAATCCAATTGCTTGCATCATATCTCCTAAATGCATTTTAGATTGAATCATATTATTCATGAGGGCAATCAAACTACTGATGTTCTTGCTAATTTTAGTACTTATTCATATGATTTTACCATGTGGGATTCAGTTACAGATTTTCTGGTGAGTCACTGTAATAGAGATCAATTAAGTTTCTCTAATTTTCGTTTTCATTAGCTGTTTTTTAGTTGGTTAAGAGATAATTGTGTTTGTCTTTCTTCGTTCATCTTTATAACATTTTTCCTTTCAATAAATTTTCGTAAGAGGACCATGTTTTAGTCATCTCTAAGCTTACCCAAAAAAAAAAAAAACAAGGAACCTTGACAAGGTCAACCAAAATTTAAGGCTTATAATATGAACATGATCAAGTAGTGGCGGAGCTAAAGATTATGAATGAAATGTCAATCTATGTAATTATTTATAGGTATTATTTTTAGAGAAGGTAATTTCTTATAGAATAGGAATTCATATATGCACTAAATTACAAAAGAACAAATTACATACATATAGAATCAAAATTTGGAGGGTGCAATGACCACTATATATTGGACTTAGTGTAGCTCCGCCCTTGAAAGCGGGAGCTTTTCTCAATATATTGTCGTTATAGTAAAGAATCCTTCGTTTTCCAAACACTTTACTGTTTTCACTTCATTATTTCACCCGAATCACTCCCATGTTGGAATGAATCTACGTTGATCAGTGCATGTGTAGGTGTATAGACAATTAGAACGGTATTTAAGGGTTTATTTATAACAAACGCCAATATATGAGTTGTTCCAAACAGTCGATTAAGACAACGACGAAGACCAAATAAGACAAGCTAGCAATCAATCTAGCTCGCATTAGTTTCATATCTTTCATTATTTGGTACAATCCGCTGGACGAATGCATGCATAAGCAACGTACATGCATACTTTGACTTGGTCAGAGGGTATCAAAGTCCTTTTAGAGCATAGCTAAGCTAGTAGCTGTATTCCAAGACTAGCATATTATACATGCAAGCAAAACAAATAATAACTTTGATTGTTTCAAATCGACCAGATTTCAGACACATCCCATTCCTATTGATGTGGCAAACTAATAAGAATACATCGATATATTCCTTCACCAGAAAGAAAGGGATGCACAGATAGATCACTCGAGCAAAAATGTATATTTTTATTGACTCGTTGATGCAGAAAATTTAACAGCGTGAAAATTACACACACTCTCAAGCAGTCAATAATTAAATATATATATATATATAGACACATGCGTACCTTAGTTTAAAGTACAGATTTTCAGTTTTTGTCAACTTTCCGATTGAGTTTTCACATCTCCACCGTCTAGTCCTTAGGTAATAACGTATATATTACCTCCGTAAATTTTCAACCAATTTGGTAATCGTTAAGTCACTCAAAACTGTGTTTTTCTATTATACACATGAACGGTTAAAGTTCGTCAGATTTAATCCGTTCATTGGTTTAACTTAGTTAGATACCTCAAAGATTACCAAATTGGCTTAAATTTTACATAGGTGATATATACGTTATTACCTAAGGATTTGACAGTGGAGACGAGAAATTCGATCGAAAATTGATTAAAAAATGAAAATCCGTACCTTAGCTTAAAGTACGGACCTACGCACCTGAATATATATATATATATATATATAATATGTTTTTCACATAAGGAGGTCATTATCTTAACTTAGGGTACGGATTTTCATTTTTAACAAACTTTTCGATCGATTTTTCAGATATCCACCTTCAAATATCTAGTTAATAACATATATATCATCTCCACAAAATTTCAGCCGATTTCATAACTGTTAAAGTACTCATAACTTCGATTTTCTACTCAAAATTTGAACGGTTCAGGTTCGGTAAATTCAATACGTCCATTGGTTTTGATGAGTTTGATACCTTAACGATCATAAAATCGGCTGAAAGTTTATGGAGATGATCTATACGTTATAACCTAGATATTGGACGGTGAAGATGTGAAAACTCGATTGAAAGGTTGGTTAAAAATGAAAATCCGTACCTTAAGTTAAGATAAAGACCTCCTTATGTGAAAAGCCTTGCATATATATATATATATAGTCTCTATCCAGAGTGAAGGTTCATTCTGAAGTTTCAAAGTGAAGTTTCAATTTTAGCACACTTTTCGGTCAAATTTTTTCAGTATAAGCGATTCAATATTTAGGTATGCTATTCAAGATCATCTCTATAAAGTTTCATCCAATTTGACAATGATTTGAGCTTTCAAAATTGAGATTTACACGAACGGTTCACGTTGAACAGTTTTAATTCATTCATTGATTTAATCTAATTTCAATACCTTAACGATGTCCGAATTAGATGAAATTTTGTAGAGATGATCTTGAATAGCATACCTAAATATTGAATCACTTATGGTGAAAACATTTGACCGAAAAGTGTGCCAAAATTGGAACTTCACTCTGAAAACTTCCGAGTGAACCTTCACTCTAGATAGGGACTGTATATATATATAAATTTTTCCTGCTTAGCTAGTCTATGTATACATAAAACCTAGACGAGTTCCTTTCAATACGCTAATCAACACCTTAACCTCCAACAAGTTTCCAAGTCTTGTATATAAAAACAGCTGAGACACTCCGAGATAGAGAATATTCACACGCGATGAATATGATCAAGAATATTCACATAATTTCTCTCTTCTTAGTCTTCTCCAGTATGGCGGCGGTGTCAGAGAATAATCCGGTGAATGTGGGGGTTGGGGTGGTTCTTGATTTCCGTTCAGGGATTGGGAAGATGGGGCTGAGCTGCATCAACATGTCGCTCTCTGACTTCTATGCCTCTCATCCCAATTACACCACCAGGCTGCTTCTGCACCAGAGAAACTCAGACCCAGACGACGTTGTTCTTACAGCTGCTGCAGGTTAGTTATCCTTCTTTCTCGCTCTCTCTGGTGTTTTAATTTTGACCTATATATGCATTCTCTTGACCAGTTCGTCCTTCTCAAGATTGAGAGAAGAGCATTTAATATAGTCTTATTTGTTAAGTTGTTGTTGCTCTGATGTTGTAAGCTTTAGTCTCTCCAATTCGTTTTCAATTCTCTTTTTCTCGCATTCTTACGCTTGGCTTCAATGAAGTTCTTCCTTTATTTCATTTATTCTCTTACTGCTAATCGACCCTCTATCATTTTCGTACTAGTTCAATCATTCCTTGATATGAAGTTGGTCAAGTTTTTTTTGGGGGGGGGTTAGGATTGAATTTGCTTCTGTGCTAGACTCTAAAGTCTAAACCACACCAACACGCACCACAAATATTGGAGGAAACTACTGGTGATTGGTTATACATGCAAGCTGTCGATCGAGAACTCCATCGATCGATCTTGACTTTCGTTATCAATATAATCGATCTGTTTTTGCAGATGTTTTAGAAAGTTTGAACTGAATGGTTTTGGATTTTCTATATATGTTACGTATATACAAGGATATTTAGTAGTACTGTTGACTTTCAAATCGAAGTTGACAGATATTTCTTTTTCGATCTCTTTGTATTCAGAAATTAGAACTTGGAACAGAAATTGTGTTCACAGCAGAAATTAGGATATCTGTATAATGGGACAAAACACTTGTTATGACTTTTTTTTTTCTAATCATAAAGACGTGTTATGACTTACAATACGTTTGTTCTTCTTCCTTTTTCTTTGGTTATCTGACATAGTTATAATTTTTTTCTGATGTTTAATGCTTAGAAAATGTTGAGTATTCTTTATACTATAGTTATAATTTTTTTCCAGTTCTAATTACAGAGGCCAATCTCTGACGCAAATGAGTTTTTATTTTTGTTGACTAATTATTAAGTACGTGTCACTAAAAAATCTCATATCCGGACTTACCTGATTAAGTTTCTAATTAACAGCTCTGGACGTAATAAATAATGTGGAGGTGCAAGCCATCATCGGCCCAGAATCATCAATGCAGGCCAACTTCCTAATAAGACTCGGAAACAAAGCCCAGGTTCCTATAATCTCCTTCTCCGCCACAAGCCCATCTCTCACTTCCATCCGATCCCCGTACTTCATCCGCGCCGCGCAGAACGACTCGTCGCAGGTCAAAGCCATAAGCGCCCTAATCCAAGCCTTCGGATGGCGACAAGTCGTCCCCATCTACGTAGACAACGAGTTCGGCGAGGGAGTCATCCCCTACCTCTCCGACGCTCTACAAGAAGCCGACGTCCGAATCCCTTACCGGAGTGTACTCTCGTCAACGGCCAGCGATGAACATATCACAGCGGAGCTTCTTAAATTGAAGGCCATGCAGACAAGGGTGTTCATTGTCCACATGTTGCCTGAACTTGGTTCTAGGGTTTTTGAGAAGGCTAGGGAGAATGAGATGATGAGTGAAGGTTATGTTTGGATAATGACCGATGGAATGTCCAACCTCTTTAGCTATATTAGTTCTGCTTCCGTGATGAACAATATGCAAGGGGTTTTGGGTTTGAAAACCTACGTGCCAAATACAAATGAGCTCGAGAGTTTTAGGGTTCGGTGGAAGAACAAGTTCCAGCAAGACAATCCAGGTATTCATAATGTGGATTTGGGCGTGTTTGGAGTTCGGGCTCATGATGCTGGTCAGGCGTTGGCTATGGCAATTGAAGATGCTGTGGGTAGTAGTAATGAAAGCTTTGGCTTTCAGAAATCGACTTCTTCTGATACTTCCAATGATTTGGAGAGGATTGGAGTATCGAAACTTGGTCCTCGACTAGTGGAAGCACTATCAATGACTAACTTCAGAGGGCTTTCAGGGAGTTTTAGCCTCCTAAATGGGCAGCTACAATCATCAACTTTTGAAATTTTTAATGTGATTGGTAGTGGGGAGAAGGTGATCGGGTATTGGACACCGGAAAACGGACTCGTGAAAAGCTTGAATTCCAAAAGCACAATGAACTCATACTCTACTTCAAATGCTAGTCTCGGATCTATCATATGGCCTGGAGACTCCATCTTTGCTCCAAAAGGTTGGCAGATTCCTACAAGCGGGAAGATCTTGAGGATTTTAGTTCCAGTTAAGAGTGGGTTCAAGGAATTTGTGAATGTGACGTATGATCCTAAAACAAACACAAGCAAGGTCGTTGATGGATACTGCATAGATGTCTTTAAAGCTGTAAAGAAAGCACTGCCTTATGATATAGGATATGAGTTTGTTGCTTATGCCGATCCTAATGGTAGCATAGCTGGTAGTTACAATGATTTGGTCAATCAAGTATACCTTGGGGTAATTAAGCCTCTTAGTTTTATTTCACATATTTGTCTCATGTTGTTTATGAATTAGTCAGGCGTGTGAAATTATATATGCAATATATATCCACTGATACAGTTACATTTCTTACTTGACAGAAATATGATGCTGCTGTAGGAGATATAACCATTAGAGCAGACAGGTCCTTGTCCATAGATTTTACTTTGCCATTCACAGAATCTGGGGTATCCATGATTGTACCTATTAAAGATAACAAAAATAAAAATGCATGGGTGTTCTTGAAGCCTTTGACTTGGGACCTCTGGGTAACAAGTGGTTGCTTCTTCATATTCATTGGTTTTGTGGTATGGGTTCTAGAACATCGGATTAATGAAGACTTCCGAGGACCTCCACTTCATCAAATTGGCACAAGCTTTTGGTTCTCTTTCTCAACCATGGTTTTTGCACACAGTAAGTTCCTTTAATTATCTCAATCCATTGTCTATGTATGGTGATGATTAATGCTTTGTATAACACTGATGCACTCTGTTCTAACAAAGCAACATCATTTCCCCCATGCATGTATCACTACATTTTGTCATTTAACGTTTCTATGACTTAATAACGTTTATTATCCTTGTTTTTTTATGATTTGATCTTTTGTCATAGGGGAAAGAGTAGTAAGCAACTTGGCTAGGTTTGTAGTGATCATATGGTGTTTCGTCGTCCTCATTCTGACTCAGAGCTACACCGCCAGTTTAACATCACTATTGACAGTTCAACAGCTTCAACCAACTGTTACTGACGTAAACTTGCTTCTGAAGAATAGGGACAATGTTGCCTATCATTCAGGTTCTTTTGTCCTTGGAATTTTGAAACAACTAGGATTTCGGGATGAAAATCTCAAGACCTTTGATACTGCTGATCAACTGAACGAACTATTCCATAAAGGCACTGCACATAATGGGATAGCGGCTGCATTTGATGAGACCCCCTATATGAAATTGTTTCTTGCAACTTACTGCTCGAAATACACCATGGTTGAGCCAACGTTTAAAACTGATGGTTTCGGCTTTGTAAGTAATATACTTCTTTCATCATCTGTGTGATCTCTGTCACTCATACATGTTTTTTCTTATGTGATCTCTCTGAATTTCTTATCTTTAATTTGTGAACTTGACAGGTCTTCCCGAAAGACTCACCTCTTGCTCGCGATGTTTCAAGGGCAATCCTGATTGTTAATGAGGGAGGTGAAATGCAAAGGATTGAGAATTGGTGGTTCAAAAGACAAGAGAGTTGCAAAGACACAAGCAACAGTACTGTCTCATCCAACAGTCTTAGCCTCGAGAGTTTTTGGGGCCTCTTCCTCATTGCCGGGGTCGCTTCATCAGTGGCTCTCGTCACATATGTTGCCATGTTCTTGTATGAAAACAAGGACATTCGACTGGATTCAGAATCTTCATTTTGGAGGAAAGTTCTTGTCATGCTTAGAATTTATGACCAGAAAGACCACAGCAGCCATACATTTAAGAAGAGTGGGCTGGAGTTTCACCACAACTACCCCGCGAGTTCATCAAGCTATTCAAACCACACTGAAGCGCACAATGTGTTTGCAGAGCAGACAATACCATCTCCCGAGAATGGTGATTTCAGTCCCACTAATGGTCAATCAACCAGGGAGATTGAATTAGCTATTGATCATCCTTAAGAGGTACTCCTAGATAGCCCAATTCAGTAAAAATGTCTTAGGTAGTTATTATACATGATTTTGTAAAATGTATAAACTGATAGCAGTAGCACTGTGTCCGGTTACTGATAGTCTGATATATGTAACTATGTATGCAGTAATATAATTGTATAATATTTGACTGCATATTGTAAATTTATTCAGAAAATCAAATGAAGCAAGGAGTTCACTGTGTAAGTACAAACAATTGCTGACATTCTATCCAGTTATTTTAGGGTTTAGGCGATGAGAAAGTTGTGTCATTGAGTAAGTTGAATTATAATTGTAAGAGATACCTTTTAGCTGGATCAGTCAAAGCCATAGCCTTTATAATGACCCAATTTTTCGGAATCGATTTATTTGAATTCTTTGGATGTAATAAAGTTTGTAAAATTAATAATCGCATTGGTTTTGCCTCGAACGTTGTCAAATTAAAAACGGAACCATCGTCAGAAATCTCAAATTGATAAACGTTACGTTTTCACGACGCAGGAATCAACTTTTACTCCATCGCTCGGTTGTAAAAACTTCATTCACGAAAGTTGTAGAGCTCGTCGATATAAGCTCGTGGACATGTCACGCGTTCTAATCGGATGTCGTACGTGAAAGTTATTAATGATGGAAGTTTGTTTCCGATTTTGGAAAAGGTTATAAAAAGGAAAAAATTGGCATTAGGGTTTCCAATTTCGGAAACCCTCTTTTCTCTCTCTCTCCTCTCCCCGCAGCCTCCCCGACTCTCTCTCTCTCTCCTCTCCCCGCAGCCTCCCCGACTCTCTCTCTCTCTCTCTCTCTCTCTCTCTCTCTTTACATCGCCTCCGGCGATCACCCGACCCAGGCCGCCGTGGCCATCACCGCCTATCCCAGGAGGTTCGCACAGCCCACTGCAGCAACCCTCGAGCTCGACGCATCTCGCCTCGTCGCTGTGAAGCCGCGCGACTTCTCGAGCTCTCTTGCGATCTTCTCCACCATCTGCGTCGTCGATGGCGAGACTAGGGCACGAAGACCAGCTCGCCAGCACCTCTCCTCACCCCCGGTGCCACCTGCGACGAGATCGGCGGTCGAATTCGTGTCTCACCTCGCCGCTGCTCAAACTCGACTCCGCCGGCAACTTAAACTCTTCCGGTGACTCTCCAGTGGTTCCACAGCTTGAATTAGGCAAAGGCTAGTCAATTTGATTGGTTGTGATGATTTGTGGTTGTTTTGGTTAAGTTTTAGGAGAAAATCGGAGGAGGAGGAGGTGGAGGGAGTATCACCGCCTTAGGCGGCGTGAGGGGAGGTGAGGTGGCCAAGAGGCGGTCTGAGGCTGTAAGAGGGTAGAGGAGGAAGAAAGAAAGAGTGTTGGGGCGGCGGTGGCGAGCTACGCGCCGGTTTTGAAGTCGGCGCGTGGGCCCCACGTGTTGTCACTATGGGCGGCGCGTGAGCGCCAACGCGGTCGCCAAAAGTAGCGTGTGAACCCCACGCGCCGCCACGTGCGTCTGCGCGTGAACAATACTTTCAAACGGTAATTTTTGTAAAAATTATTTTTACGTACGGTGAATGTAAAAAATAATTGACATACAGTAAATGTGAATTTATTTTACGTACGAATGTAAATGTAAATTACGTATAGTAATTGTAACAGTAATTTCTGAAGGGTTATTCGGTAATTATTATTTTCTGAGACAGTATTTACGATTGAATAGTACATGGATGTACATGAATACGTAAATAGTATGTACTCATACAGAAATACGTAAATAGTATATATTCGTACAAAAATACATAATAATATGTATTTGTACCGTAATACGTGAATAGTAATTACGTGAACATTAAATTTCGTAAAAACCAAAAGTTGCTGAACAGTACAACGTTATTACTGTTTCGGCATTTAAGGTTTTACGTAACGCTTCTAAATTCACTTCTTATCTATTCTAGGTGATCGACACAACAAGTAAATGATTCGAGTTTGGAATCGTGGAAATTACGCTCAAGAGTATAAGGTGAGTAAAATCTCACAGTGACGAATCTACCATTGCGGAGATTCATGATTACGCTTAATTAAAAAGAATGAACTATGATATGTATATGATATAGTGGATTGTGTATGTGTATAATTGGTAAAATAGGTACATATATATGGTTTGCTATATTATATACTGGCATAATTTCTGTTTGCAAATAAGTTCATTTTAGCGTTGATGTTTTATTTATTTGAGCATGTCGATTTGATTTGTACAATATCATGTGATGATTGTTTGTACGTGGTTTTAACGTGAGTGATGTTAAAACGTTTTTGTGGTCTGTGGCCTGTCTTCGGACGTGTTGGTATGTCGAAACCTAGCCTTGGCCGGGCGACAGTTACGATTCAGTTAGAGCTCTAGTCTGTCTGCGGGGTACTAACATGAGGGGTAACAGAGGTGTGACAGCGCTCATTAGTACCCATATTTTTGGATATTGGGTGGCGAGAGGTTGCCCAATGTCGGGCGGCGTACTAACATGAGGGGTAACAGAGGTGTATCAGCGCTCATGAGTACCCGTATTATAAATGCATTTGGGTAAACAGAGGGGTTGCCCGATTTCTCATGAGCATATACATTTTTTGTCAATATTGGACAACCAGATGGGTCGTCTAATGACTCATGAGTGCATTTATGATTGATGCTTTGTGGATTTTCGTATATTTTTTTATGCGAGTTATATTGTTGTTTTACTCATACGAGCTGCAAAGCTTACCGGGTTTGTGTTTACAATCCCGGTGCACCTATTCGATGGTGTAAGAGATAATTCCGCATGTGTGGATTAGCGGAAATCAACGGACAACTCTGAAGACTTAAAGTTGTTTTATTCTATTTTGTGGTGAGCATTTGAGATGATTTTTACATTTCCATTTGATATAATGTTGAGTTATAAATTTTATTTGTAATAATCAATTTGTCTGAGTTGTACTATGAACTCAGTAATGATCCGCTGTGACATTAAAATGATTTCGATTTATTGAGATTATTTTAGAGTTTTTCATGATTTCAAAATTTGAGTTTTATTACTTAAAATTTTGAGATCATGAAAGCTAGATCTTATCTACTATGCTCTTCCTCAGCACTTGATTATGGAATCGAACAATATTTCTTGGTTGTATGGTGACATGACAATTTCCTGATGAAATGTAGTGATCAAGTGAATGTTGAATTATCATACCTTTGTCTATTGTCACTTATCTAGAATACAAAAAAAAAATGAAGGATCGTTTAAACAGCTTTTAAGATTGAGAGATGATAGAAAGAAACCACCCTAAACCTAGTAAGATTGACTCTGTAACGACCCCAAAATTTCGAGCTTAAAAACTCAAAATTTCAAAATCGTTAAACACCAAACAATCTCAACGAATCGAAATCATTTAAAATGCCACAGCGGATCATCTCTGAGTTCAAAATACAACTAAGTCAAACCGATTATTACAACCCAAATTATAATTCAATATTATAACAATGGAATTGTGTAATCCTCACAACAAACTCACAAGATAGTCACACAAAATCCTCACACTAGCTGGAGATAAATAACTTCAAGTCCACTGAGCGGTACGTCAATTCCCACTAATCCGCACCTGCAGAGTTATCCACTACACCATCAAATTGGTGCACCGGGATTGTAAACACAAACCCGGTAAGCTTTACAGCTCGTATGAGTAAAATGAAAATATATAACTCGCATATCAATATATACGAAAATCCAGAAATCAAACAAATATAAATGCACTCATGAGTCAATGGACGGCCCATCTGGTTGTCCCAAAGAAATATGAAAAGAAGCGCTCATGAGAAATTAAGTAACCCTTCTGGTTACCCAAATGCATTTATAATACGGGTACCAAGAACGCTGGTACACATCTGTTACCCCTCTCGTAATACACCGCCGATATTGGATAGCCACCCGCTACCCAACATCCAAAACAATCTGAGTACCCATGAGCAGATAACCACCCGTTACCTCACATGCAGTACTAAGGCAGACAGACTAGAGCTCTAACTGTATCGTAACTTTCGCCCGGCCAAAGGCTAGGTTCCGACTTGCCAAACACGTACAATAATCTCACATCATATTGTACCAAATCACGTCCGAAGACAAATCAACATTTTAACAATCTCAATGTTAAAATCACGTACAATAATCTCACATCATATTGTACCAAAAATCATGTCCGAAGACAAATCAACATTTTAACAATCTCAATGTTAAAATCACGTACAATAATCTCACATCATATTGTACCAAAAATCATGTCCGAAGACAAATCAACATTTTAACAATCTCAATGTTAAAATCACGTACAATAATCTCACATCATATTGTACAAATCAAAATCACATGCTCGATATATAAATCTCGTCATCGAAATGACATAAATCACGATAAAATCATAACAGTATATTATATAGCAAATTATATATATATGTACATATTTACCATTTATACAATATATATATAATCCATTATATCATATACATGTCATATTTCATAAACACGTCCGAAGACAAAAACTCGTCCGAAGACAAAACTCATTCGAAAACAAAGCTCGTCCGAAGACAAAACGTTTTAACAAACACCATGTTAAAACCACGTACAATAATCACACCTCATATTGTACAAATTAAATCACATGCTCAATATTTAATTCTCGTCATCGAAATGACAAATCCAAATGAATTTATAACAGTATATAATATAGCAAACTATATATATATGTACTTATTACCATTTATACAATATATATATATATATATATAAAATCAACTATATCGTATACATGTCGTAATTCAATATTAAAAACTCTTGAATCTCCGCAAGGGTAGATTCATAAATATGTGAGATTTTACTCACCTTTTTTCCTGCGTGCAACTTCCACGATCCTGAAAGTAATTTCCTCACTCGTTTCGTCAATCACCTAATAGCATGATACTTAAAATATCAGGTGACGAGTTCAGCACAGCTAAATGTTGTTCATAAAACATTGTTCACGGAACACTGTTCATGTTTACTAATCACTGTTTTTACTAAACCACTGTTCACAGTAACTGTTTTACCAAAACACTGTACCCGAGCTGATTTTTGGAAAAAAACTGATTTTCTGATTTTTAATCTCCTCTCCTTCCTTTTATACTATTTCCAAAATCGGAAACGAACTTCCGACGTTAATAACTTTTGCGTCCGACGTCCGATTCGAACGCATGACATGTCCACGAATTTGTATCGATGAGCTCTACGACTTTCGTGAAGGAAGTTTTCGCAACCGAGCGACGGAATAAAAGTCGATCTATACGTTGCGGTAACGTTACGTTTTCTAATTAAACGATCCGAGAACGTTTCCGTTTTCGTTTCGAAATGTCGCAAACCTCTAATTGTCGTCTTGAATTAATTTCACAAGTTTAACACTTTGAAAATACTCGACATTTAGTTTCTAAAAAATCGGGTTATTACAGCCTATTTGTATCTTTTCTCTTGGTTCTTTTCTTCATGGATTTTACCAGGCCATGCCACATAACCAATCAGCCGACAGCCCATATAAACGTCGAAGCAGGCCCAACATTTTAATTGGGGGGATTATCTTCATCAATCATCATCATCACCATCACTCTCTCCAAGTTTGCATAAACCCAGCAACAAGCCGTCGCTTTCTCGCAATGTCCAATTTGTCAACACCGTCCGCCACTGTTAAAAAAGTCAAATTTATCCAACAAAACGCGGGAACATTGCATTATCCTTATTAAGATAAGTAATCGAGCCTCTGCCGTTTAAATTTAATCCTGCACTGCTTTGATTTTGACCATTAAATCTCTTACTCCGGTGAACCAATGCATCATGATAATCAAGACTAAGTCTTTATAGATAGTAACTTCTAAAGCTTTCAGCTTTCAACTCCATTATTTTCATATTAATTACTTCCTTATTGTCACATCATGTATATGGTTAATCTTGTTTTGTCTGGTTGAATTCTCTGAGTTTGTGAAGCTTCCTGGAAATTATGCTTATTTAATACATACAAATGTAGACTACGTGACCTTCCAACTTCTACAAATTGGTATGCTTCTTATATCCTCTAGTTGCCAAATAAAATCTTGCGGAATATTTACAGCTAATGTTGGCTCTGTCATAACAAAGACTCATTCTTCATTGGGAATGTTCAGAAATAATACTATTAGAATTGAGATTTTAACATTTTACTAAAACTAGTCCTGCGTTGCTCACCCAGACGAATTTTTACGTTTTTGATGTCGATTTAGTTTGTTATGTTTGAATATTGAAATTTGAAGTTTGAACTAGCGGCACCAATACTAAACTCGAGACTGCTAGAGAAGCTTCCTGGTAATGTTACACTGGTCTTGATATCCCTTCTTTATTCCATGATTGCCAGCCCAAACCGTTATTAAATTGCTATGACTTCCTCTTTTGTAGCATTTGATCCTTTCTGTGTCTTTCTCTCAAAGTTACATTGTATGATAACTCTATTATAGGTATATGATCTTGTCAGAGTGTCAATTACTTTTGGTTTATTTAGCATGCTTGTTTTCCAAGATTTTTTCATATTTTGTCAGATCTCCTTGATGGATTTCATTTGTCAATCATGTTTACATCAAACGAAACACAAGTAGTGTTTGTTCTTCTCTGCATTTAAAGCATTCCAATGCCTGCGTATATAATGGGTTGCTTGCTGCTGCTTCTAACATCATTCCAGAGTGACTCTAGTATAAAACCAGATTAAGCAGCAGGCACTCTAAATATTCTGATTTTTGATGAGGAACAAGCATATCAACCTTCACCTCCTTATTCCTATTATTTTCTTATTTCCTTCCTGTTCATGGGTTTCCTTGGCCCTGGCACAAAACGAAACCATTATCCCAGTGCATGTGGGGGTTATTCTTGATGACCTTGAATATTCATCCACAAAGGATATTTGGTTGAGTTGCATCAATATGTCTGTCGTAGACTTCTATACTAATCATCCTCACTACAGCACAAGGATTGTTTTGAAAACGATTGTTTTGAAAGCTAGTCATAGCAAAGAAAATGTTGTCAGTGCAGCTGCTGCAGGTTCTTACTCGCTTGTTCTTTTCGCAATTCATTTATAATGAGGGTGGTTCATCTCTTAACTTTCATCTATTGGATTCATGATATTCACTTTTACTTATAATTTTACTTCTCTGTTGGGCTGCAGCTCTTGACTTGATAAAGAAAGAACAAGTGAAAGCCATCATCGGGCCGGTGACATCCATGCAAACAAGGTTTGTTATTAATCTTGGAAATGAAGCACATGTTCCTATTATATCATTTTCTGCAACAAGCCCTTCTCTTACTTCTCTCCGGATCCCCTATTTCTTTCAATTTGCACAAACTGGTTCTACCCAAGTGCAAGCCATTAGTGCAATTGTTAAAGCCATCGGATGGAGACAAGTTGTGCTTATCTATACAGACATCGAGTATGGGGATGGAACCATACCGTGCTTAACTCACGCTCTGCATGAAGTAAATGCTCATGTGTCATACCGCAGTGTCCTTCCCCCATCAGCCACCGATGGTCAAATTGATCAAGAACTTTCCAAGTTGATGAAAATGGAAACCAGAGTCTTTATCGTCCATATGACAACTAATCTATCCTCTAGATTATTTGTCAAGGCAAAAGAGAATGGGATGATGAGTGAAGGGTATGCATGGCTCACTACTAATGAGATACTTAATAGACTACAGTCACAAAGTTCTAATGTCATTGATTCCATGCAAGGTGTATTGGGTGTGCAAAATTTTGTTCCACCAACACAGGATCTTGAAGATTTCAAGATAAGGTTGAAACAGCAATTTCATACAGACAGTCCAGCCGTTGGTGCTGAATTGGATGTTTTCGGACTTTGGGCTTATGATGCTGTTTTTGCAGTGGCCATGGCAATTGAACAAGTAATTGGTCCTCCAAATAGCTTTCCTGTCCAAGAGTCAAATGCTGCTTTCAACAGCTCCACCGATGTTGGAGGTTTACCGGTCTCTCCCTATGGACCGAAACTTCTCACAGCTCTGTCAACTGCTGGATTTGAAGGCATAGCTGGACCTTTCACAGTTGTTGGTAGGAAGCGTAACTCTTCTAATTTCCGGATAGTCAATGTAAGTGGTGGTTCGGCAAGAACAATTGGCTTTTGGACAGTGAAAAAGGGCCTTCTGCAAACATTGAATACATCACCAGGTTCGAGTAAAGTTTCAAATTCTAAATTTGACCCTGGACCTATTACGTGGCCAGGAAATTCTCACTCTGTTCCAAAAGGGTGGGAGATCCCAACCAAAGGAAAAATACTGAGGATTGGAGTCCCTGTCAAAGTTGATTTTAAGGAGTTTGTTAACGTAACATGGATCAGCACCAACACTGCAAATGTGACTGGCTTCAGTATTGATGTCTTCAAGGCTACACTGAAACTATTACGATATGATCTTCCTTACGAGTTCATTCCTTTTGCAAAGCCTGATGGCACCAGCGCTGGCACTTACAAAGAGTTATGCTATGAAGTACATCTTGGGGTAAATTCTATAAATCTATTAGAATAAACAACGTCATGAATCATGTCATATTGTTCATATACATCCATAATTTTCTTTGTTTGTTTTTCGTATCATACATTTTGTAATTATGAGCTTTTGATACTGATTAAACTTCTGTTTCTTTTGCCAAGTTCTTAATGGAGACAAGAAAAAGAAAAGAAAAGGCCATTCATTTTATTTCCCCCTTTGCTGATCGAGATGATAAATATTCTTATTACTTTACAGAATTTTGATGCCGTGGTGGGAGATACAACTATTAGACCAGACAGGTCATTATATGTGGACTTTACAATGCCATACTCAGAATCTGGTGTAGCAATGGCCGTGCCAGTCATCAACTTGAAGAGCAAACATGTGCTGGCTTTCTTGAAGCCTTGGACACTGGACCTGTGGCTAACGATTTGTTTTTTCTTCATCTATATTGGTTTTGTGGTTTGGGTTCTTGAGCATCGAATTAATAAAGATTTCCGCGGCCCTCTCTTACATCAAGTCGGCACCAGTTTATGGTTCTCGTGCTCAACCGTGGTGTTTGCACATAGTAATCTCTCTCTGTCTCTCTTATCTAGTTACTAAAGTTCAGTACGTGTATTAGCTGCATATATATTATATTTAATTTTTTAATCAAAAGTTTTCAGGTATTATTTTTTTATTGATTAACTTTCATTTGCTATTTACAGGGGAGAGAGTTGTTAGCAATTTGGCTAGATTCGTTATGATTATCTGGCTGTTTGTTGTGCTTATATTGACAATAAATTACACAGCCAGTTTATCGTCACTGTATACAGTAGAACAACTCCAGCCAACCGTTACTGACTTAGAGGTTCTATTAAGTAGAAGGGAAAACATAGGCTACATAGAGAATTCTTTTGCTTACGATCTCTTGAAACAAGTAGGTTTTGAAAATTCTATGCTGTATAAATTTGGAACAATGAAAGAAATTGATGAAGCTCTTTCAAAAGGAACTGCCAATGGTGGTATTGCTGCTTTTGTTCACGGAACCCCCAAGATGAAGCTTTTTCTTGCCAAATATTGTTCTAAATATTCTATGATTGCACCGATCTTCAAAACTGATGGATTTGCCTTTGTAAGATCTCTCTCCTATCTGCCTACATATACACAGTGCATCAGAAGATTTGACTCTTATGTTTGGAATTTTTCATGTTTTTAATTTTATAACTAGTTTTGTGCATGATTCTGTTTACTTGCTTACAGGCGTTTCCTAAACGTTCCCCACTTGCAGCCGATATTTCACAGGCGATCCTAAACATGACCAGAGGAGTTGAGATATTGAATCTTGAAAAACAATGGATCGGAGAAGAATCTGGTTGTCAAGACTCGAGTGATGCGACCATTTCCAGAAACAATCGTGGGCTTGGTAGTTTTTGGGTCCTATTCCTCATTGCTGGTTTGACTGCAGTACTTGCAGTAAGCGTGTATGTAGCTTCCTTCATTTATAGGCATAGGTACGTGCTGGTGCAACCAGGTGATGCAGAACCCTCAACATGGAGAACTATCCAAGCTCTATTTAAAATTTTCAATGAAAAAGACCTCGACTCTCACACTTTCAGAAGGAGTAATCGACAGGAAGATGCAGTTATGAACTCACCCAACAACTTCCCAGGAGCTTTAGTCCACCACATTCCGGATCACACTGATCAAATGTACTCTTCATTTGTTGGAGAGCAACAAACAAGCACAATCCCTGAAGCGCCTTCAGACGTACCACTTCCTTCAGATACTGAGGTCCTGATCAGAGTTGAGGAAATGCATAGAACTACTTCAAACACGGCTCAAGAATACAACTGATCAGTGTCACATACATACATTTCATCACTGTATGCAGATTGAATCCAATTGATTCTCGTAGTTTATAACTTTTGATATGACCATGTAGCTGCATGATGGGCGAGGTCCATATTTTTTAGTTGGCTTCACCTTTTCTAAGTATTTATTAGCTCATTGATTCAGGCCCTCCAGTTCTTCACTGATTCTGAGAAGGAATTTTCGTAATAGCATAGGCACGCCTTCATGCAAGTAACTGATTCTTTTAAATATCTGACGCTCTATCCGGGCATTGTTCAAACCAATGAAAAAGACCCCAACGATCAGGCCTTCAAATGCAAGTATCAGCTAATATTCAAGCCGAAGAGATACCAAGTCTGTAATTTCTGGAGAGCAAAACATCCTCAACTGAACAGGCCTCTAAAGTTAGCGATGTTGTTCTTGGCAATAATTCAAGAATTCCAGAGTTGGACTAGTGTAGCTCAAGATGGTCTGGTCTATCGTATTTTGGTCCCGGCCCACTTTGTGATATTGGACCTGGCTATGTTTCATAAACCTAACTGTTATGACTTAAAATCCACAACCTGATTCTCGAATTTTGGGTTAGGGCAAGTCTGACTCTCATTTTCTTTATGTTGCATCTGATTTACTCCTATTTCTGTTGCTATGATTATGAAATTTACTCCAAGGTAATTTTTTTGTTTTTTTTGTTTTTTGACTTGGTACAATGTGCTTGAATGGATTCAGTGTGGTGTGCTATTCATTTTCATTGATAAGGTTCCTTCAATTTGAAATTGTATGCGATTTAATGTGAATTTCATAGTCTGGAGCACAATTGCTCTTGTATGATAGCTGAAAGTGACATTGTGCTTTAGTAAAATGAGCAGCTCCATTAGTTGATGGTACAAGGAGTTGATATGAACTCGGATCACGAGGAAGAAGACGTATTAGATGAATAAATGATTCAATATCGTCATGCAATGTACTTGAGAGTTGAGTCTAGTTATATAAATGAAATTCACTTATTTAATCTGCCAGATTTTCTGACATAATCCCCATATATCATTATGTACAATAAAACTTAGTCATTACTTAGAACTTAATAGTTTTTAGTCAAAATCATATGGCTTTTATATGGGTTCTAGATTTTGTTGTTAATAGATGTCCAGGAGACTCCTCACTTATATATCACCTAATTTCAAAAGATGTTTCATTTGACACTATTAGCAGATTTTATATGTTTTGTTTATTGTTACTTGGGAGCTTCTATTCATTACTCCTAAAATGACATTTGAACCTCAATCTTTTTCCTTCATAGTTTTGACTTAGTCAATACATATGAAATTACCAAAAAACATATAATAATAAAAATACAAGAAGGGAAATAATTTATTACTTATCTATTATAAAATACAAATGTAGATAATTATCTTTTATATTTATTGCTAGACAATCCAAAATGGGATATCTAATTGCATTAAATGATTTAATTGATTACATTCTTTTTTGATAAACATCATTAGTCAATAATTAAATGTAGTTGATAAACATCAAATTGAATGTGGACGATTTAATATATAAACTATATAACTATATCGAATTTCTTATAAATTTCAATTTGAGTCAAAAATTAAAACTCGTTCATTAGAGGTTAGAATATTTCATATACGTTGATGTTATTATCAATGAATGAAAAATATAGTTTATCAATTTATTATGAATTTAGAAAACGAGTGAAAGAGTAATCGATTAATTCGAGAAGATAGTTTGTGTAATTATTATGCATTTTTTGAGTTGTATATAATAAATAATTTTGAAATAAATTAGGAAGAAAATTAATAGATAGTAGTATGATTTGATATATCAAATTAGATAATAGACATTTTAGAAAAACTTTAGAGGTCTAAATAATATTTTATGTATCTATAAAAGTAAAATGGATGTCTACTAAGTACGAAGATGTAAGTATGAATAGAAACTCTCTTTTTTTACGTACGTAAAATACTGTAAAAAGAAAAGAAAAGAAAGATCGATTAAACAACTTCAAAGATTGAGAGATGTTTTCCATCCTAAACCTAGTAACTACTAAGATTGCTCTTTCACCTCTTTGTATCTTTTGTTCATGGATTTTACCAGGCACATGCCACATTAAAAACCAGCTGAAATGTCAAAAGCAGCCCATCTCAACGTCAAAGCAGGCCCAACTTTTTAATTGGGGATTTATCTTCATCAATCATCAGTCATCATCATCACTCTCCAACTTTTCATAAACCCAGCAACAAACCGTCGCTTTCTTGCAGTCTCCGATATGTCAACGCCGTTCGCCACCGTAAAAAAAGTCAACTCTCCAAGAAAACGCGGGCATATTGTCCATATTAAGACAACTTTGATAAGTAATCGAGTCTCTGCCGTTTAAATTGAATTCTGCTCTGCTTTGATTTTTGAATCCCTTACTCCGGTGAATCAATGAATCATGAAGATCAGGACCAAGTCTTTTTCAACTCCGTTATTTTCATAATAGTTGCTTCATTATTGTCACATTGTATGTTAATCTTGTTTTGTGTGATTGAATTCTCTGAGTTTGTGCAGTTTCCTGGAAATTATGCTTGATTTAATGCATACAAGACTAGATTAAGTGACCATCCAAGTTCTACGAATTGTATGCTTCTTATTCTTGTAACTGCCAAACAAAATCTTGGAGAATATTTACAGCTAATATTGGCTCTGTCCTAAGAAAGACTAAAACTAATAATACCACATTTCTTGTGATTCTAACGTTTTACTAAAACTAGTCCCGCGTTGCTCACCCAGACGAATTTTTACGTTTCGATGTCGATATAGTTTGTTATGTTTGAATATTGAACTTTGAAGTTTGAACTAGTGGCACCAATACTACACTCGAGACTGCTAGAGAAGTTTCCTGGTAATGTTATTCAATTGCTATGACTTCCTCTTTTGTAGCAATAGCATTTGATCCTTTCTCTGTCTTTCTCTCAAAGTTACACTATGATAACTCTATTTTAAGCATATGATCTTGTCACAGTGTCAATTACTTCTGGTTTATTTAGCATGCTTGTTTTCCAAGATTTTTTTTTTAATATTTAGTCAGATCTCATTGATGGATCTCATTTGTCAATTATGTTTACATCAAACGGTTGCATTTAAATTTTTCCAATGCCTGCGTATATAATGGGTTGCTTGCTGCTGCTTCTAACATAATTCCAGAGTGACTCTAGTATAAAACCGGATTAACCACCAGGCACTCTAAATATTCTGATTTGATGAGGAGCAAGCATACCAACCTTCACCTCATTGTTCCAATTCTTTTCTTATTTCATTCCTGTTCATGGGTTTCCTTGGCACTGGCACAAAACGAAACCATTATCCCAGTGCATGTGGGGGTTATTCTTGATGACCTTGAATATTCATTCACAAAGGATATTTGGTTGAGTTGCATCAATATGTCTGTCTTAGACTTCTATGCTACTCATCCTCACTACAGCACAAGGATTGTTTTGAAAACGATTGTTTTGAAAACAAGGCATAGCAAAGAAAATGTTGTCAGTGCAGTCGCTGCAGGTTCTCAATTCTCACTATTTTTTTTCGCAATTCATTTCTAATGATGGTGGTTTAGCTCTTAACTTTCATCTGTTGGATTCATAATATTCATTTTTACTTACGATTATACTTCTCTGTTGGGCTGCAGCTCTTGACTTGATAAAGAAAGAACAAGTGAGAGCCATCATCGGGCCAGTGACATCCATGCAAACAAGCTTTGTTATCAGTCTTGGAAATGAAGCACATGTTCCTATTATATCTTTTTCTGCAACAAGCCCTTCTCTTACTTCTCTCCGGATCCCATATTTCTTTCAATTTGCACAAACTGATTCTGCCCAAGTGCAAGCCATTGGTGAAATTGTTAAAGCCTTCAGATGGAGACAAGTTGTGCTTATCTATACAGACGTCAAGTATGGGGAAGGAACCATACCGTGCTTAACTGACGCCTTGCATGAAGTAAATGCTCATGTGTCATACCGCAGTGTCCTTCCCTCATCAGCCACCGATGGCCAAATCGATCAACAACTTTCCAAGTTGATTACAATGGAAGCCAGAGTCTTCATCGTCCACATGACAACTGATCTATCCTCTAGATTATTTGTCAAGGCAAAAGAGAAAGGGATGATGAGTGAAGGGTATGCATGGCTCACTACTAATGAGATACTTAATAGACTACAGTCCCAAAGTTCTACCGTCATTGATTCCATGCAAGGTGTATTGGGTGTGCAACATTTTGTCCCACCAACACAAGATCTTGAAGATTTCAAGATACGGTTGAAACAGCAATTTCATACAGACAGTCCAGCCGTTGGTGATGAATTGGATGTTTTCGGACTTTGGGCTTATGATGCTGTTTTTGCAGTGGCCATGGCAATTGAACAAGTAATTGGTCCTCCAAATACCTTTCCTGTCCAAGAGCCAAATGCTGCTTTCAACAGCTCCACCGATCTTGGAGGTTTACCGGTCTCTCCATATGGACCGAAACTTCTCGCCGCTCTGTCGACTGCTGCATTTGAAGGCATAGCTGGACCTTTCACAGTTGTTGGTAGGAAGCGTAACTCTTCTAATTTCCGGATAGTCAATGTGAATGGTGGTGCAGCAAGAACAGTTGGCTTTTGGACAGTGAAAAAGGGCCTTGTGAAAACATTGAATCCATCACCAGGCTCGAGTGAAGTTTCAAATTCCAAATTTGACTTTGGACATATTAGGTGGCCGGGAGATTCTCACTCTGCTCCCAAAGGGTGGGAGATCCCAACCAAAAGGAAAACACTGAGAATTGGAGTACCTGTCAAGGAAGATTTTACTGAGTTTGTTAAAGTAACTAAAGATCCAAGCACCAACACTACAAATGTGACTGGCTTCAGTATTGATGTCTTTAAGGCTGCAGTGGAACTATTACCATATGATCTTCCTTATGAGTTCATTCCTTTTGCAAAGTCTGATGGCACCAGCGCTGGCACTAACAAACAGTTGTGCTATGAAGTATATCTTGGGGTAACTTCCATGTGAACAAAGTCATGATCGTATTGTTCATATACATCCATAATTTTCTTTATTTGTTTTTCGCATCATACATTTTGTAATTACGAGCTTCAGATACTGATTAAACTTCTGTTTATTTGGCCAAGTTCTTAATGGAGACAAAAGAATAACAAGTGAAGGCCATTCATTTTTCTTTTTCATTTGCTGAGATAATAAATATCCTTATTTCTTTACAGAATTTTGATGCTGCGGTGGGAGATACAATTATTAGACCAGACAGGTCATTATATGTGGACTTTACAATGCCATACTCAGAATCTGGTGTAGCAATGGCCGTGCCAGTCATCAACTTGAAGAGCAAACATGTGCTGGCTTTCTTGAAGCCTTGGACACTGGACCTGTGGCTAACGATTTGTTTTTTCGTCATCTATATTGGTTTTGTGGTTTGGGTTCTTGAGCATCGAATTAATAAAGATTTCCGCGGCCCTCTCTTACATCAAGTCGGCACCAGTTTATGGTTCTCATGCTCAACCGTGGTGTTTGCACATAGTAATCTCTCCCTCTGTCTCTCTCTAATATATTTACTAAAGTTCAGTAGGTGTATTAGCTGCATATATTATATTTAATTTTTTAATCAAGAGATTTCAGGTATTATTTTTTTATTGATTAACTTTCATTTGCAATTTACAGGGGAGAGAGTTATTAGCAATTTGGCTAGATTCGTTATGATTATCTGGTTGTTTGTTGTGCTTATATTGACAATAAATTACACGGCCAGTTTATCGTCACTGTATACAGTAGAACAACTCCAGCCAACAGTTACTGACTTAGAGGTTCTATTAAGTAGAAGGGAAAACATAGGCTACATAGAGAATTCTTTTGCTTACGATCTCTTGAAAGAAATAGGTTTTAAAAATTCGATGCTGAAGAAATTTGGAACAATGAAAGAAATTGATGAAGCTCTTTCGAAAGGAACTGACAATGGTGGAATTGCTGCTTATGTTCACGGAACCCTCAAGATTAAGCTTTTTGTTGCCAAATATTGTTCTAAGTATTCTATGATTGCACCGATCTTTAACACTGGTGGATTTGCCTTTGTAAGATCTCTCTCTTATCTGCCTACATTACATAATGCATCAGAGATTTAATTCTCATGTTTGGAATTTTTCATGTTTTAAATTGTATAACTAGTTTTGTGCATGATTCTGTTTACTTACTTGCTTACAGGCGTTTCCTAAACATTCCTCACTTGCAGCCGATATTTCACAGGCAATCCTAAACATGACCGGAGGAGATGAGATATTGAAACTTGAAAAAAAATGGATCGGGAAAGAATCTAGTTGTCAAGACTCGAATGATGCGACCATTCCCAGACACAGTCGTGGGCTTGGTAGCTTTTGGGTTCTGTTCCTCATTGCTGGTTTGACTTCAGTACTTGCAGTAAGCGTGTATATAGCTTCCTTCATTTATAGGCACAGGTACGTGCTGGTGCAACCAGGTGATGCAGAACGCTCAACATGGAGAACCATCCAAGCTCTAATCAAAATTTTCAATGAAAAAGACCTCGACTCTCACACTTTCAGAAGGAGTAATCGACAGGGAGATGCAGTGATGGTCATGGACTCACCCAACAACTTCCCAGCAGCTTTAGTTCACCACATTTCGGATTACACTGATCAATTGAACGCTTCATTTATTGGAGAGCAACAAACAAGCACAATCGCTGAAGCGCCTTCAGACGTACCACTTCCTTCAGATACTGAGGTTGTGATCAGAGTTGACGAAATGCACAGAACTACTTCAAACACAGCTTCAGAATGCAACTGATCAGTGTCACATACATACATTTCATCATTGTCCAAAATATGTGTATGCATATGGACGAAAGATCGTCAACTAAACTAGACCCACTTCTATTCATTTCCTTCTTGTATCAGGGTAATCAGCCACATATGTAAGTATTTCCTCAACTAATTAATTGAAGTCCCATAATTCTTGTATGTATCCTGATAGTTTATGGACGAAATTGTCCAGCATTCCTTTAAAGTCTAAAGTCTAAACACCCTCCCTGGCCTCCCAGTTTGTAGAATTCACTTTCAACAAAATATGTGATTTTTATTAGAGATGAAGTAAAAAAAAAATTATTTTCGATAAGGTTGCACAAACCGCTTGTGTTCAATGGGC